>NC_064840.1:77577937-78205794 GCF_024166365.1 Elephas maximus indicus
TGTTTGTGTCTTTAAGTCTAAGGTGTGTCTCTTGTAGGCAGTATATAGATGGATTGTGTTTTTTTATCCATTCTACCACTCTCTGTCTCTTTATTGGTGCATTTAGTCCACTTACATATGGCATAATTATGGATAGGTATGAGTTTAGTGCTGTCATTTTGATGTCGTTTTTGTGTGTTGTTGACAGTTTCTTTTTCCCACTTAATTTTATGTGCTGAGTAGCTTATCTTTATATATTGTCTTTTCCTCTTATTTGTTGTGATGGATTTTTTTTCTGCTGAGTATTTTTTTTTTTTTTTGTATTTTGGTTTGATGAGTAGGATTGTTAGTCTCCTTTATGGTTACCATAATATCTACCTCTATTTTTCTAAGTTTAAACCTAACTTTTATTTCTTTACATTGCTTTGTCTTCCTCTCCATGTGAAAGATCTATGACTATATTTCTTAGTCACTCTTTATTGTTTTAAAGTTGTCTTCTTGTACATAGTGACAGTGCTGTTTCTGTCTTTTGAGCATTTTTTTAAACCTTGATTTATTTTTGTGATTTCCCTATCTGTGTTGACATCTGATTGCTCTGTCCAGTGTTCTAGTCTTGGGTTGATATCTGATATTATTGATTTTCTAACCAGACAACTCCCTTTAGTATTTCTTGTAGTTTTGGTTTGTTTTTTTATGAATTCTCTAAACTTCTGTTTATCTGGAAATGTCTTAATTTTGCCTTCATTATTTGAGAGACAGTTTTGCTGGATATATGATTCTTGGCTGGCAATTTTTTTCCTTCAATACTTTATATAAGTCATCCCACTGCCTTCTTTCCTGCATGGTTTCTGCTGAGTAGTCTGAGGTTATTCTTATTGACTCTCCTTTGTAGGTGACTTTTTGTTTATCCCTTCCTGCTCTTAAAATTCTCTCTTTATCTTTGGTTTTGGCGAGTTTGATTATAATATGTCTTGGTGACTTTCTTTTAAGATCTACTTTATGTGGAGTTCGGTGAGCATCTTGGATAGATAGATATCTTCTCATCTTTCATGATATCAGGAAAGTTTTCTGCCAACAAATCTTCAGCAATTCTCTCTGTATTTCCTTTTAGCTGTCTGTCTTTTTTTTTTATTCTGGTACTCCAATCATTCATAGGTTATTTCTCTTTTTAGAGTCCCACATGATTCTTAAGATTTCTTCATTTTTTAAAATTCTTTTATCTGATTTTTCTTCAAGTATATTGGTGGCAAGTGCTTTATCTTCAGTCTCACAAATTCTGCCTTCCACTTCCTCAATTCTGCTCCTTTGACTTTCTACTGAGTTGTCTAATTCTGTAATTTTTTTGTTAATCTTCTGAATTTCTGATTGCTGTCTCTGTATGGATTCTTGCAGCTTATTAAATTTTTCATTATGTTCTTGAATAACCTTTTTCATTTCTTCTAATGTTTTACCTGTGTGTTCCTTGGCTTGTTCTACGTACTGCCTGATCTCCTTCCTGATGTCTTGAAGAGTTCTGTATATTAATCTTTTGTATTCTGCATCCGGTAATTCCAAGAATGCACCTTCATCTAGAAGATCCCTTGATTCTTCGTTTTGAGACCATGTTTCAGTGATCATGGTCTGCTTCTTTATGTGATTCGATATTGACTGTTGTCTCTGAGCCATCCATAAGTTATTGTATTATTTTATGTTTGCTTACCGTATCCTAGGTTCTTGATTTTTTTTTTTTTGATATGCTCAAATAGGTTGCTTGAGTGAGCTAGCTTGATTATTGTTGCCTTTGAAGCTCTAATGTCCTGTCACCAGATGGCTAGAGCTGTTACCAGGTATATGAGCCTAGGAGCCTATTCACTTTTCTTGTATGGATTCAGCTCAAGTGTCTAGGTATTTGGTCATCAAGTGTGTGTGTGGTACAGGCTCTGTCCTACAGTCTTAGGGGGGCAGGGGTAATTGGTGTAGGTTATGGTATCTGGGTGCAGCAGGAAGTCATGGTCTGAACAAGGCAGTGGGCTGACAACCATCCCCCGAGTGTCTGTGAGGAAAGTGCATCCCTGTTCCATAGGGCACACAGGTGGCTGAGTTCTTCAGGTGGAGCTTGGGCACCCAATACTTTTGGTTGTAAGGACTGGGAAGTACCAGTTATCCTTGGACCACAGCTGGGGGTGGCTGGGTGATCTGAGTGGAGCCACCAGTCCTTAGGCCCCTGATGTGGGTAGGTGAGGATCCTGTTTAATAGGCAAAGCGATGTCAAACCTCAAACGCCCACCTCTCCACTGCACAGCTGAAACAGTTGAAATTTGCCAACAAGGGCCTATTCTCCTGAAATAGGCCCACACAGGTCCGTGCAGGGGAAAAAGTTATTCAAAGTCCACAGTCTGTTTATGCTTCTGTCCTGAGCTCCCAAGATTAGTGGAGCTGGCAGATTATCTTTTTCCCAGTTGTGAATTTATTCCTTCTCCAAGGCCGGGAGAATGGCTCAGGTCACGCAACAGGACCTATCTCAGGCCCAGGAAAATCGACAGCCACTGAAGCCAGCTTCGGGGTGGGGGTGCGGTAAAAATACACAAGTACTTAGCTTTTGCCAAGAGTGCCATTCTTCTCTGGTTCCAGAGGTGTGAGTAGGCTATGCGGCTAGATGTTTCTTCCTGAGGAAACTGCAGCTGGATGCTACCACCAGCCTTTGGGAGCTGCTCCCCAGAATGGTGCCTGACTGTTCCCGACGATTCAGGTCCTGCAGCTCCTCTCTGCTTCTGAACCGTCTCTCCCTCCACCTGCTGCTCAGTCCGTTTTCTAACTTTGTCTTTGATGTTCAAGGCTTCTAGCTTGTCATAAATATAATCTTTTCACTTGTTTTTTGGGTCTTTGTTGTAAGAGAGTTCACTGGAAGCATCTGACTACTTCACCATCTTGGCACTACCCTCTAAGCTTCATTTTAAAAACAAATGAACCTGTGCTCATGTGAATTATTTATGTTGGTCACGATCACAAAGCTCTGGAGTCTATGTAATTCCAGGCCACTCCCGAGTCTATGTGTTGCTGTTGTTA
Organism: Elephas maximus indicus; assembly: GCF_024166365.1. NCBI lineage: Eukaryota > Metazoa > Chordata > Mammalia > Proboscidea > Elephantidae > Elephas > Elephas maximus. The sequence goes on from NC_064840.1 coordinate 77,580,962, forward strand.
AGTGCCATTGAGTAGGTTCTGACTCATAGTAACCCTATATGCAATGCTATGCAATTCCTCCTAAGGAGCATAAGCCCAAACCAAACCAAACTCATTGTTGTGGTGTCCATTCCAACTCATAATGACCCCACAGGATAGAATAAAACTGCCCCATAGGATTTCCAAGGCTGGAAATCTTTACGGAAGCTGACTGCCACATCTTTCCCCCCCAAATGGCTGGTGGGTGGTCTGAACCATGTACTTTTTGGTTAGCAGCCCAGTGCTTAACCATTGAGACTCTAGGGCTCCTTCTAAAGAGCATAGCCTTCTCAATATTCAAGATTGTCAAGGGTTTGATTATATAGCAATATAGATTAACAAATATGTCTTAAATTACTCATTTAATAGTGCCAGGAATCCATATTCAGAAAAAAATTATTGTTTTTGAAATTGACCAATCTGTGCTAGAGTGGGTTTGCTGGATACAGGACACCTGGTTTTTTTTTTTTTTTTTTAAGCAATGGATTTTTTTTGGGGGGGGGGTAAGTATATATTTAGCGCATACTTACACTAAAAATTATTTGTTGTTTATCAACAATTAAAGATAAAGAATTCAGTTAAAGAATGCCCCAAACATTGCATTTGAACTAAAAATGTGTTCGTTGTTTATATGTTAAAAATTGAAACAAAATTTAATTGGGAGTCTTGTATTTTTATATGCTAAATCTGGCATTCTTGTTGTGGCTTAAAGCAAGAGGCAGAATTTAACAATCTTCATTGTTTCCTTTTCACCATTGTCATCACTGTGTCTAGTAACCATGGAGGGCAATTCTAAGGATTTCATATTACATTCACTTAATCCTCACAACATCCCTATGAGGTAGTTTCCATTAATATCACTATGTGACTAATGAGGACAGTGAGAGAAAAATTGTAACCATCTTAAGGACAAATCAAAGCCAGCGATTTAGAAATCATTCCATGTCTAATCTCATGAACCTTAGAATGTATTTGGATATTCAGGAACCACAGACAGGGTAACCACATCTGGAATAGATCCATTAAAGACGCACATTTGGAGTATCATTCACACATTTCTAAATGTGTCTGTGATGTGTAACATAATTCGCATGTGCTATGAATTTAGTATGCATGAAGCTATGAAAAATTTTGGTAACTGAAAATTTAAGAAAGGCCTTAGGTGAAAACTGTTAATGTTTCCAGGAATAGTTTTTTTGTTTCTTTGTTTTGTTTTTTTTTTTCTCCAAAGTGAGGAAATGGGCTCCTTCTCATTATGTATAAGCCACCTCTGAAGGCTATTTTTGACATGGTTAAGACATTTAAGCTGAGGGTTGTAATTTATAGTTTTGGGTGAAATATCTTGTTACACTTTTATAGTATCCACTCTTTTGCCTTCCCTAACTTTAATCTTGAAAGTTTGGACAAGGTTTTGTAGGACTCAGAAATAGTCCAGAATAGTTAAATGGTGATAAGTGTATCTATTTCTAGTTCTAATCCCTTAGAAATTTTGCTTTTAACTGTATAACCCATTGCTGTCAAGTCGATTCCGACTCATAGAGACTCTATAGGACAGAGTAAAACTGTCCCATAGGGCTTCATAGGGGTGATTGGTGGATTCGAACTGCCGACTTTTTGGTTAGCAGCCAAGCTCTTAGCCACTACACCACCAGAGCTACATTTTAACTGTATATTACAGCATTGACTAGTATATTTTCCTTTTTTTTTTGTTTTACTGTTCAGATTTTGGTTTCTATTTTTGATGTAAATACATTAGTTAAGTCTCATGTTTTCATTTTTGCTGTTTCAGTGTGTCTAGCAGTAATGTTGTGTCTATTGGACATTTTAAAGGCTACAAATCTTTAATGTTTTCTCATTTTACTTACGTTACTAAGAAATACTTGCAAAAATACTGCTTCTCTTTGCTAAAATGATTTTAGTGGTTAATACACTTCCTTAATTTTGTCCCAGGGATACATATTTTTTTTCTGTTTGTGTGCATCTTTGATTTTTTTATGCAAATAAATGAGATGATAGGCTTAATAGATGGATATTTGCACCATAAGCAACTTTTAAGGGATATATTTATTTGTATACTAAACATGGCTGAAGAGGCAGTTTGCTGACTTTCAAAGCCTCTTTCAGAAGGGCAATCTTCAATCCCTTATCTCCATGACTCTGTGGTGGATCACAGTGCAAACTGATAGGCGTTTTAGTGTAAATGGTAATGAAAACATTGACTAAAGAGCTTTACAACATGACACCCCAGTTGACAAGATGTTTTGCATCTAAGGTCTAAGGTCCCAATACTCGTTTCATTCCAAGCAAACTCATTTTTCTAGTTTATGTAGGTTTAGGAAACCAGAGGTGTCATCCTTTTTTCTGCTTTACTACCTTCAAGGAAGTAATTAGAGCTTCCTGATGATAATGAAAATTGGAGGATTTCTTCTCTTCCCAGTGATACTGTCTATTGTTGATTCTGGACTCTAACAAAACATGTTCTTCTTGTAAGAGGAGAAGATGGTGTGTTCCAGCTCTCTGATAGGAGGGCAAACTGTTACTTTGTGTCTGCCATATTCAGATTTCTAATTTCTCTAGTCATACAGAAGAATGGACTTGAAACATTGGCTTAATTATCTGAGAAGGAGAGTAAACTTACACTTGGGCAGCATCATTACCTGAGAAATGGATGGGTCTGTGGTTATACGTGAGTGTGGCGATGACTATGATTCACTAGCAGAATGCTAGTTCTGGCAATCTCAGACCATAAGGAGGCGTGCAATTTCAAGTTAATAGAGATCTTTAGAATGTTGAGTAAAGATGGTAGGAAAAATAATGATTTCATTAAGAGCAACATGATGTCACTTAATGTGTGTGAAGAATCTCCTATGGGAGTTGAGATCTGTCTAACCCCGGAGTGTTAGGCAGAGCGAAGTTAATATCCTGACTTCATTTCATCCCAGCATTTGGAAAAATTGCTTAAGTTTTCTAAGCCTCAGTTTTCTATTTATAGAGTGAATAATAATACCTAACTCATAGGTCTAATGTAAGAAAAGGTACCCTCAGTAGAAATATTGTAAAACATTTCTGGAAGATAGAAAGCACTGGTGATAGAATTAAGAACAGATAAAATAAATAAAATAAATAAAATAAAATTGGTGAGAAAACTACAGTAAATATAAGAGCATATTCAGAAAATCATCAAACCTGGAGTGAAAAAATAAAGACCTGAAGTGGAAACTGGACAGTCATCGAGTAAATGGGTTAAAGACCAGCAGTCAGGTCCCCGGGGCTGCTCAAAGCACGGCCCCGTTCCACTGCAGCCCTTTACACCAACCTGCAGGGAATAGCTAAGGCTGACCACAGACGTAAAACCCAAAGGTGCTCTGAAAAGCAAGTGAACGGCTTGCCTAGAGAGAGCCCCCACAGTAAGTTTGGGGGGTAGGGGAAGATGGAGAACAATGTGAGAGAATGATAAAAGGGACAGCGGGAGTGTGGGGCAGAGAGCAAAAAGGGAAGTGTCTCTGTTGGAGAGAGCATTGTGCTCACATCCCTACTCTCTGAACAAAGAAAGTGGAACAGAAGCCTGCTTCACACCTACACGTGCTGAAGACACCGTCTAAACCAGATAAAGCAAGGAATAGAGGTATAAGCAGTTTACTTAATTACTTAGGCTAGAGGAATGTGTCATATTTGTGGCTGTCCGTCTTCTGAATTGCTTTTCTACCTTTGGAGCCCTTTCACTTTGTAACATCTTGGGGTCACTCCAGTATATGTAGAACTCAGCTCTCCAGCCTTCTTGGCAGCCAGATGCTGAAATATGACCTCTGTGTGTGTGTGAGTGAGTTTTAGGTTCTGTTAAATCTGTTCTGACTCATAGCGACCCTATGCACAACAGAATGACACACTGCCCAGTCCTGCGCCATCCTCACAATCGTTGCTGTGTTTGAGCCCATTGTTGCAGCCACTGTGTCAATCTATCTCATCGAGAGTCTTCCTCTTTTCCACTGACCCTTTACTTTACCAAGCATGATGTCCTTCTCCAGGGAAAGATCCCTACTGATAACATGTCCAAAGTATGTGAGACGACGTTTTTCCATCCTCGCTTCTAGAGAGCATTCTGGCTGTACTTCTTCCAAGACAGATTTGTTCATTCTTCTAGGAGGTCATGGCATTTTCAATATTCTTGGCCAACACGATAATTAAGACGCATCAATTCTTCAGTCTTTTTTATTTATTGTCCAGTTTTCATGTGCATATGAGAAAGATGGCCTAATTTCCCCCAATTACATTCACCAATGTCAGACATGAATTCAGAAAAGAGAAAGGCAAGAAAACACTCTGCTTGATAGAGGACTAAAAAAAAAAAAAATTCTGTTGCCGTGGAGTTCCGAATCCGACTCATAGCAACCACCTAGGACAGAGTAGAACTTCCCCCTAGGAGTTCCAAGGAGCGACTGGTGGATTCGAACTGCCGACTTTTTGGTTAGCAGGTGGGCTCTTAACCACTATGCAAAGGGATGATAAAGAGCTTTTAGAGATATCAGAGGTAGACCCCTCTACATCCGTGGCACCAGTGACTGAAGGGGCCAACCGGCAACCAGGCCAGGAGGATGTTTTGGAACCTGTTTCTCCCTGTGGAGTTCTTAAGCTGATTCTCAGGCCCTTCCAGGGATTGCGTGCACTAATTCGAATTTTTTAGTAAATTCATTTTCTGATTAAATGAGCCAAAAATGCGTCTGTTATTTGTGTCAAAGAACCCTACATGATACAGTAACAGGAACTGGAACTGGGTTATCTTACCATAGAATGGGTCTCAGGTAGTATATGACGGCAAACTGGAGTTCTTCTGAGAAATTCCAGGAATGTGGAGTGTGCTGACTTTACCTAGCTGTACTGGAAACAGACCATCAAGGCACAGAATTCAAATCTCGGCTTAAAAAATGGCTTGAGAAGAAGGGGGAGCCTTTGTGACCACTCTAAATATGTCCTATCTATTACAGAAATGGATGGATATATAAACAACTTAATATCACTTTAAGGACTAAGGTGCGCCTGACTCAAGCCACGGTATTTTCACGCCTCACATGCACGTGAAAACTGGGCAATGAATAAGGAACACCGAAGAAGAATTTATGCCTTTGAATTATGGTGTTGGCTAAGAGTATTGAATATACCATGGACTGCCAGAAGAAGGAACAAATCCGTCTTGGAAGAAGTACAGCCAGAATGCTCCTTAGAAGCAAGGATGGGGAGACTTTGTCTCACCTACTTTTGTTATACTATCAGGAGGCACCAGTCCCTGGAGTAGGACATCGTGCTTGGTAAAGCAGAAGGTCAATGAAAAAGAGGAAGATACTCAATGAGATGGATTGACACAGTGGTTACAACAATGGACTCAAGCATAATAATGATTGTTAGGATGGCGCAGGACAGGGCAGTGTTTTGTTCTTTTGTCCATAGAGTCACTAGGAATGGGAGCCAACTCGATGATGCCTAACAACAACAACAACAACAACAACAACAACAAATGTATCAGAATAGCCGAAAGCCTGGAATCAAACTAAGCCTCCTTTATGAGTAGAAGCAGCCTCTCCATCGCTGACTGAAGAAACTGTCCTTGACTTAAAACAAAATCCTCTGAAAACTTGGCAGAAGGAAGCAATTCTGCAAGAAGAAACAATTTCTTCTAATGTGACACCCACTAAAGCTCATTGCCTCCAGATTCTATCATGCCCCAGGGAATCAATTACAGAGACAGATCTGGGGAATGGCTGGTACAAGAGCTGAAAGACAAGATTTTACTAATTTTTACTATCAGAAACCTGGGGAATAAATATGGGACTGTTTCTTAGGATGCTAGTCCTCCATAGACCAGGCAAAGGGAAGCATAACTTTGAAATGCGTTAGACTTACCAGTATGGGGGTCCTCACCTGAGATGTTGCAACCCATTCAGCTGCTCAGGCTCCTGGGATTGTTAGATTTGGTTAGTCTGCACTGAACCTAGGAATCCCTGGTGGCGTAGTGGTTAAGTGCTATGGCTGCTAACCAAGAGGTCGTCAGTTCGAATCCGCCAGGTGCTCCTGGGAAACTCTATTGGGCTGTTCTACTCTGTCCTATAGGGTCACTATGAGTCAGAATAGACTCTACAGCAGTGGGCTTTTTTAGTGGGCACTGCACCTGGGACTGTGTGAAGTTGAGGTAGCGTTTATGCCTCTTTATAACATAAAGGGAGGATTTTAACAAGGAGGAAATATAGCAGTATTGGAGCAAAATAATCATGCATGAGCCACTCACCAACTTCTTTGGTATCTCTGTAAGAGCACCCTTTACTAAAGCAGTGATGAGAATGAATTCCTTGAAAAGGATTAGTCAGAGTGACTTGAGTCAGTTTTAAACCCAGATTTTGAAGTTCATCTCCTCTGTAGGCCCTTCCCCCCTGCCTTCCGTATTCCAGCCACTTTGCCAGCCTGAGATTGTTCTCTGAAGCTTGCCATCAGATGCTGCTTCCTGGCACCCTGAGCTGTCTGGTATTGGAGTGTGCCATTGGCAAACAGCTACAAACATGCACATTTGCTCTACCTATAAATTTTTAACAGCATCATATTAGGAAGAATAGAAAGATTATCTGAAAATGCTCTGATTTGCCATTTCTTATCTATTTTGGTAAAGCTTTTGAATTAAAAATTATTTACTGAGGAGTTATTTCAATTCAAAAGTGATGCTGTGTTGCAGCTGATTTGATCGATAGCTTTGTATAAATTTTTTATTTTCCGCTTTCTCAGTTGTAAAATTGAACTATTAATAGTGATGAATACCAAGATGTGTTCATGACTTATAAACCATCTTGCAAGTATCAAACAATAAAATGTTATAAAAACAAGAGTGTCCACATTGGTCCACTCTGATGCCCAGCATTTAACAGAATAGAAGCATTAGCAAGCAACCACCACCACCGTCGAGTTGATTCCGACTCATAGTGACCCTATAGGACAGAGTAGAACTGCCCCATAAAGTTTCCAAGGAGCACCTGGTGGATTTGAACTGCCAACCTCTTGGTTAGCAGCCGCAGCACTTAACCACTTTGCCACCAGGGTTTCCTTAATAAGCAAAGCTTGTTTAATTGTGAGAGCAAGTCTACCTTTGAAGAACAGTTTGTTAGGAATGATCTCACAAATGATGAGCTCAAGCAATATATTTTAGAAAAAACTTTCCAAATATAATATTAAGATTTTTAAAAAATGTTTTGTAAAAAGAAATGTAGTTATTATTTTTCTTTTCCTAAGTGAGAGATGGTCTGCTTTGCACAAAAGGAAGGCATTTTCACTTTTATTCTTTGAATTCATGTGATAGAATATTCAGAAATACTTTACTGTTGTTTGGTCATATGTATCAAGTCAGAAAAATTTTATTGTTTGCCACTTATTGAGAATATATGCCTGGTGAGATCATTCTGCTTTTGATAAGCCAGGAAATAGCACTTCAGGGCTTGCTGTGAAAAGATGACAAGGGACGTATGGAAAACCTGCTGTGGTTAAGTGATGGCTGTGGGCCCCTGTGGGAGCTGCATGGCCAAGGAGATGAAAATATGGCCAAACATAGAAAGCTGCTGGATCCTAGAGATCAAAATACAATCTACCATATGACTTGCGTGCCTACATAAGAATATCTGCAAATTTGTCCTTGGTCTTGGACCTCTGAATATTGGTGGTGGGGCTTCAGGGGAGGAGGGATGAGCATGACAATTTACCTGAAACTGGGTCCATTTCCCTCTTCTAAAACCTGTGGTCTGCAGTTTACCTTTGTAGCCAGAGTTGCCTGTGTAAATGAATGGAGTGGTATGTGTGACCTGGAGATGTGGATTACTCGGGAATGCATAGTTCAGCAATATAATGACTACCTGAGCAGGCGGAGCTAAGCTGCCAGACACACATTCTAAGCAATCACTTGTTCTTATAATCATTCCAGTGGCTTCTCGGGCTTTTTTTTTTTTTTTTTAATAGGCAAAACCAGAAAACTAAGTTCTATTAAAAAATAGATAAAAAATTTTAAACAAAAACAAAGAACATATCCGCACATTTGTGGCTAAAGAACCCTTTCAGACCCTCTGGAACAGCACGGCGCAAGGACACAACATCAGTCGCCTTCATCGTTTGCGTCTTTCCTCCTGAAACACTCACAGCTGTCTAATACACTGCCAGAGAAACGCCCAGTTAATCTCTGCTGTGCTCCAGCCTTGCTGACAAAACCTTTTCAAAAATAGCGCAGCGGGCAGAATCCTTCACACGCTCAGAATTTAGGATGATTAACCTGCTTGGTAAGTCTGTAGCCAAAATGAAAAAGGGCAAGAAAAAGTCTCTGTACGTTAGATCCTGGAGGGGTCCAAGTTTAATCCTGGGCTCCAAATAAAACTTATAATAGAAAAACTGAGCTATACCATAAATTTCTGGCAGAATCCATCATCGAAATAAGATTTTCCTGCTTTTGCTTCACTCCTGAGCTGAATGCCTTGGTTCCGAGAGATTGTGTCTACTGTAACAGATTTATAGTGCAGTAATATGAATTCATGCTCCAGTCATGTCTGTTATCTTTGATTTTAGGTTTATGCCTTAGTTCCTATTTTTTAAAGTAATTTCTTTCCCACCTATGAGACATAAGGGAGTCATGGTGGCGCAGTGGTTAAAGCACTTGGCTGCTAAACAAAAGGTAAGCAGTTCATACTCACCAGCCCCTCTACAGGAGAAAGATGTAGTAGTCTGCTTCTGTAAAGATGTACAGCCTTGGAAACCCTATGGGGAAGTTCTACTCTGTCCTGTAGAGTCGCTGTGAGTCAGAACTGGCTCAGCGGTAGCGGGTATGAGATCTACAATCATTGCTAAGCCATCATAGGCTTCTAGAGATACCGATAATCTCCCATAAGGAACAGCAAGGGGCCCCAAATGCCAGATGGAACATTCTTTCTTTCTGTAAAGAGGTTATAGCTACAGGCTACAGCCAGATCTTCAGCCTTCCAGCCTAGATCTCTGCTCCTGAGGAAAAGTAGAAGGCAAAATGAGTCTGTTGCTAATAAACATAGTTCTAGAAAAAGACAAGAGCCAGATAGAATGCCAACTGGAATTATAATTATGAAGAAACCCTTTCCAAAAGAAGATGGATTGGATTATTTACAAGCGAGCTTTGGAGCCATTAAAGTTTTGGAAAATGTTAAAATTCTACCACAGAGACTTGAACTCCACCACCATTTTAAGATCTGATCTCTTCCAAAGCTGGCGATTGATTTGCAACCTACCTGCTTTGAACTCAAAGGTGTGCTACCTTTCCAGCGCAAGCTGCAAATTAACATTGTAGTTTGAGAACTAAGAGGAAGCGTTTATAGTAAACAGGTGGCTTCTGTTCAAAAGAGAATTGCTGGGGATTCTTTTATGACCATGCTGATGCTGTGAAATATTAAGTGGAGCCTGTCACTTTTCCATCTGGTCCAGACAACTGCTGGAGGCGAAACGCATTTAGGAAGTGGCGCTCGCCACGCAGCTGCTTCTCAGCGTCTTATAAATGAAGTACCCAATCACAGCTTTATTCTGCTTTATTAAACTTAGCTGATGAAGATTGGGTCATTGTTCTCTCAGGCAATTGTCCACCGACTATGACAGTAAGGAATTTGTTAGTGGATATGAGCCTTTAAAGCTTAACTTGGTATTAATAGAAAAATTGCGAAGTGCCTGTCTGTGTTTATAGTTGTTTGATTATACTTTATCTAAATGAGGATGTTGGACAAAAATCCCTTCCTGTGAAGTGGAATGCTTACTTGTCTCAGAGGATCTCTGTGCTGACTTGCTTTAATCTCCTCTTGGACACACTTTATCCTAGAGTATCTATCTCTAAAAGAAGCAGTTTTGGTAAACTGCAGTGTTCTTTGCATACATCATTCAGCTCATTTACTGATTGCTGGTTTTACTTATGTGATTCACGGGTAAAAGAAGAACACTAAAAGCAGGGTACTCTTTTCTAGCTTTTGTCTGCTTTTCCCAATAGGAAGTTTGATGCTTCATCAAATGAGAAAGTAATGTAAAAACAAAAGAACTTATCTATTGCTGTAGATATCAAACTACTTCATTTAACTTTTAATAATTTGTTTAAACCGAACTTAGTGTTTTGCCCTGAGTCAAATGTCTCACTATAATAAGCCTGGCAGTTGTGGATCTTTTCCCTACTCTGGGTCTGGATTCTATTCAAATCACTGTATAGATTAAATGACATTTAGTACATGTGATTTGGCTGTGAATACCTTAACGTTAGAAAAACTTGACTTTTCTGGCAGAACATTCTCATCTGTCATGATGTCACTGGCTGATATAATGCATAAAACCACCAAGTTTAATCATGCCTGTGGGTTTCCAACATGTTTGGTAGAGAAGGATTCTAGTCGCAGTGCTCTCTCAAAGCTCACAGTATGTAGCAGGCAAAAAGAAGTACACCAGTCACCAAGGAAACGTAGAGGAGCTCTTGAAGGCAGTCTCTAACTTGCTTAGAAATACAGTGATGTAAGCAATTTAGGGTAGCCTTTCAAGGTCACCCATGAGACTTTCTCCCTCCTTCTCACCATGTAAACTGTCTAGATGTAACATGTGCTTAGAAAAGACACACATTTTGGTGGAAGAGACAAACGTCTTTTATTCTTTCCAGAAATTATGAGTCTGTAAAATTTATTATGAAACAAACTAATCTAGTTCAAGTCAATATTCAACTGAATGAAGCAGAACAAAATGTTTAACATAGCTCTAGCTTGCTGAATTCTGAATAGCAGGAGATATGCCACGTGTTTGAGATACCAGATCTGAAAACTGAAAGGGCTTTGGGAGTTGAGGTGAGCACAGACAGAAAGAGCTGTAGAGGTCTGCCGATTTAGCATCTCCTAAAAGCTGAGGGATGAGGGGGTCTACAATGCCTGCAATTGGCTGCTTCTCTGAATGATGATCTTAGCTTCTTTACTCTCTGAAACAAGGCTGCTGAAACATTGACACCCTACCTCCCTCCCAGAATAAGTTTCTTCTTATGTTTAATAGTTTCACCACAATTTGGTCTAAAAAAAAAGAAGCATGAAAATCTCTAAAAGGTTTTAAAGACTGTAAATAGTTCCATTAGCACAACTACTGGATTTGTATTTCTTAACAGTCATTTTCAACTAATTACTAAAAATATTATATTTACTACTTTCTATTTTTGAATATTTGACAAGATGCTGGCTTTTCTCTTTTGACGCTAAGCATTTTTGATGCTTTGAAAAGAGAATTGAAGAATATGGGAAAATAAGTGCCATTTTTGTCTCTTGAGTTTATGATAGTGAAATGATAAAGAAGAGATTAGAATTAAACACATGTCTACATACAAGATGTGAAATAATAAAATTAGGCTCTCTGGGTATAATTTTGAATTATTTTATAAAATGATGAATTTATGGCTGGAGACAGAGACACATTGTATTGTGAAGAATTCACTTTGTGGAATTTATATCTGCTTTGCAGAAAGAAGAACAATTGGTAAGGCAGTGCCTAATAATTTTTAGGATACTGCAGAGAATTTAGTATTAGAGAATGTGAGAACATATTAAATTTTAACAAAGGGAAATTAACATGATATATTAGGTAATGCCAATGCATGTTGTCTTAGGCTGGGTCCTCTAGAGGAGCAAAACTAGTGAAATGTTTATACATAGATATATATATATAAAAAAAAGAGAGATTTATTTCAAGGAAATGGCTCACACAGTTGTGGAGGCTGGCAAGTCTCAAATCCTTGGGTCAGGCATAAAGCCAGAGGCTTCTCCTGACTCACATGGTTGCAGGGGCTGACAAACCCAAAATCTGCAGCTCAGACAGCAGGCTCATGTCCCAGGAACCAGAGGTCAGTGGATGACGAGTTAGATGTAGGGTCCAGAAAGGGCAAGCTTTGCCAGAACATCCATATAGTAGATGCAGGCCACACCATCTAGAAAACTCCCCTTTTAACTGATTGGCTGCTTACAACAGATCACATCATGAATGGTGATTATATCACGTCTTCTGAACCACTGAGAATCATGGCCTAGCCAAGCTGACACGTAAACTTAACTATCACACATGATGAAATGGAAATAATGGTGACATGTCAGTAGAAGGATATAATCATTTCTTCAAAAGAATCTTATCTAAAAGAAACACAGGGTGTGTGTAAGGAATTTTAAAATTAGGGTGCCTGGTACTCCTGAGAGAGGCTGGCTCAGGTTTAAGCTCGACTCCATCTTGGGTCTTTTAAGACTCCATTTTGTTTGTCCTGCTTTTGTCCTTAGAAACAGTTAAACTTTATAAGCTGCTTGTCTAGCTTCACATAATTGTATTTAGGTGATCAGGCTCACTGAAACACTTGATGCTTGTTCTTTCAGAAAACAATAGAAGATTAATGAACATGTCCTGATTCTAAGACTCCAGAGGTCTTACAATCACGGCTCACTGATCTTGCCATTGTTTTAGCAAGATTTCTATTTTTCTATTCTTTATAATATTTGAGCACATACTACTCTCTTATAAGCCTTAGCTAGGCTACCGAATGTCAAAAGAACATCATGTGAAAACAAGGGAAGAGAATGGAACCCATTGTGTAAAATGTTTTCATAAAGAACTTTCTCTTAAACAAGTTAATTTTTATCATCTGTTCTTTGGACAAAACCATGGTGTGGACAGTTGGTGACGGCCTTGTGACCTGCTTGCAACCAAGACTCTGAAATTATGCACTGTATCCAACGCTTTACATACTTAGTAAACCAATTAGAACAAAAATCCTGCTTCTAGATAGCCCGCCCTCAACTACCGTACTTCACTAAGCACCAATCAGAATATTGCACCTAAGTTCCTGGCTTCCTGTATAGATATGGCTAAGTGACTCAAGCACAGTGGAGTTCTGATTTTTACTCTGGGAGAATCAGTGTATCCCTAGCTTGAGCTGCCGTTTGTCTCAATAAATCTCTTGAATTAATTTTACACGAAGTATGCGTCATGACTCTTAAGATAGGTGGCAGATACAAATACGTGTAAGAACATGGTGGACAGGTTCTGATTGAGGAATGATGATAAAAAAAACTGAAATGGCATGGTTGCATGATGATACTAGACATTGCCCACCTAGATGGAGGGGGCATTTAATGCTTTCCTAAAATACTTCCCAAAACAGAGAAGATACTGTGCTGGTGCTGACCTCAGATATTCAGGTATCTCCTGGAAATCATATTCTGCTGAAAACTGAACACACGAGGAAAGTTTATACTTTATCTTGCCTTTGTGACAATTTTATTCCTCGGTTAGTGAAAACGATGAGGTTAATTTGACTATAAGGAGAACTTCTTGTTAAAGTATACATTGTACGTGCCCTGGGAGTTCTTGGAAATCCATATGTGAGGAAGGATATGTTTTAACATGTAACTTTGGCCAGAAGCTTGTCTTCAGAAGGTAAGACTACCAAAGTCTGTCATCTCAAGGGAAATGAGAAGCTATTCAAAAGCATATTATTAACAGTACAATTGAAGATGATTCCAGTGAGGAAAAAGAAAAAAAAAAAGGTATGTAAAGGAACCAAAGTGACTACAACAAGATCTTCCTGTCAAATTAGATTTTAATTGCCATGTGCAGGTGAATATAAACCAAAAACTTAAAGACCTAAATAAAGTAAAGGTTAGAGTTTGTAAGAGTATCTGGGAATCAGAAGTTCTAAAAAGAACTGAGGTTTGTGAAATATGTTAAGAATAATAAGAAGGCTTTTTTGGTTCTGTTCCAACAAAAATCCCTGCCCTCATAGAACTTATAGTATTGTGTGTGGGAGAAATACAATACATAGTAAAGAAATTACATGTCTATTGTATGATGTGTTAGAAGGTGATAAGTCCTATGAAAAAAAGTAGAATAGGAGAGGGGTTAGAGATGGGAAGATGCAATATTAAACAGGGTGGTCAGGGCAGGGCTAATTTAGTAGGTGGCGTTTAAGCAAAGACTTCAACAAGGTGAGGAGGTTAGCCATGTATAGACAAGGGTAAGAGCATTCTGGCACAGTGGTTAAGAGCTTGGCTCCTAACCAAAAGGCCGACAGTTCAAATCCACCAGCTGCTCTTTGAAAACCCTGTAGGGCAGTTATACTCTGTCCTATAGAGTTGTTATGAATCGGAATTGACTCGATGGCAACAGGTTTGGTTTTGGTTTGGCAAAAGAATTCTAGGCAGAGCAAACAGCCAGCACTAAGACCCTGAGGTGTGGTGGAAAAACCTGTGTGATTGGAGTGGCAGAAAGATGGGGAGAGTGCTGAAATGTCAGGGAGATGATGCAGAGAGGCAATGGCATGGAGGGATGAGTGAGAGATTACATAAGGACTTTGGGTCTTTCCCTCAGTGAAACAGGGAGCCTTGAACACAAGAGTGATGTGTGTTTACTTAAATTTTAAAAGGATCACTCTGGATGCTTTGCTGAAAATAAACTTTAGGGAAGTTAGGGTGGAGGCAGGAAGATGGGCTAAGAGTGATGCTTATTCAGACCAGGAGGTGGTCAAAAATGTTTCAGTTGTTGTTATAGAACCTTCAGGTGGTATATGAAGTGACAGGTCTGAGACTTGACTTTGGAAGGTTGTGTTCTCAACTATCAGTATCTCTTGAGAAGTCAACTTCTCCCCGTACACAAGCTTCTTACTCTGGGCCACTTATCATTGCAAACAGCTACTTTTTACAAAGCTTGACCTTTAGTCCTTTGGTGTGTGCATTCAATGAATCATTGCTGCAGGGGATGCTCCTTTTTGAAGTACGTTAACTAGCCTCTACCTCTCGTGCTGTGTTTCAAATCTTGTTTCTTCAGGAGTCCAGGTCTCAGACTAGGTGGCTACACGTATATTTCCTGCAAAGGTTCTTTCTCTCTTGGCTTGGGATGCTAAGAGTGAGGGCTCATCTTAAATTATCTTATAGAAAGCACCAAGGTTTCTACAGAGGAATTTTAAGCTTCTAGAATTAAGAGATATAGATGTTAATTAGCAGGATGTTAAATGAGGAACCGCAAGAAAAGACTATTTGACAAGCATCCTGTTTAGGCCGTGGCTGACAGCAACTGTAGAAACTCAAGTTACGTATGTTTACTTCACTCTATGTTGACCTTGACCCATTGCCATTGAGTTGATTTTGACTCATAGTGACCCTGTAGGACAGATTAGAACTGCCCCATACAGTTTCCAAAGAGCGCATGGTGAATTCGAACTGCCAACCTTTAGGTTAACAGCTCTAATCACTATGCCTCCAGGGTTTCTTCGCTCTGTATTAAGAGGTCATAAATTTGAAAACCTACTAGTTGTATTTACTTGCATGAATAGGTCAAAAATTCAATCTTTGCCACTTCTATTCAGAAAAAAAAAAAAAAACCTATGATTTATGGTTTTTAAAATAACACAGCAGTTTTACTTTCTTGGTTGTTTACCTGACTTTAAAATACGATTTTTATTGTGAGAGTATGTACTAATCCAAGCTGCCAGTATTGTCAGCAATAATGAACTTAAACTGTCAAACGCTTATTTTTTTATCAAAAGTATCTCATTAAGCTACCGTAGTGTTTTATAATGAGTTCCTTCATACTGAATATCCATTATTTTATGTGACTTTATCCAAATGAAGCTCAAGAATTCATACATAAAGAAATGGAGATAGAATAGATTTTAAAGCTCTTTCTAGGCACACTGGATCTAGATTTAGCATAAACAAACAAACAAGAAAAAAGAAAACCAAACCAGTAGTCAAAGAGTTGATCTCGACTCCTAGGGACGCTATAGGAGAGAATAGAACTGCCCCATCAGGTTTCCAAAGGATGGCTGGTAGATTCAAACTGCTGACCTTTTGGTTAGCAGCCCAGGTCTTGACCACTGTGCCACTAGGGCTCCCAGATTTAGCATACACATATATAATTACACATAAATATAAATGTATGTATATCTATAGGTACTTGTTGATTCCTTAAGAAGTATACAGCCCTGTTGAATTGTCTTATCTTGTTGGATAGTCCAACAATTGAAAACATTTAAAAGAAATGTGTACTGAATCTAATCCTTGATGTTTGACTTTTAGCTTGATGTGAGTAATGTTGGACATAACGCTATGGCTAGGATCAAGCCTTTTGAATCCTGTTCGTGTATAGTCAATGTTTCTGGTCACAATTCCTACGTATCCCCATCGCTATGTATCATTCCTACCTAGATCTCTGGGAGATTTATACATGGAAGAAACACGAATGCAAACTCATTTATTTAAAATTCAGGCCTGCCAGTCTAGAGAGGTAGCAGAGAAGAGGAAATGAATCTCCAACTTGGATAGGGTTTAAATTCTAGTGGCGGAAGGAGACAGACAATAAAAATAAATAGTTATATACTGTGTATAGTGGTGATGAGTGCTATGAATAATAAATAAATCAGATAGGAGAGTGATGGCATGGGAAGTGGTATTTTATGTAGAAACATAAATGCAAGCTCTCTATTATCACTTACTGCTGTGACAACCAACCACTCTGTCAATCCATAGCCCTGATGAGTTCTACTGAACACCGTTGAGCCACAAAAAATCATTTTACCTAAACTGAAAGCTGGCCTACATATATGTCTGTATTAGTCAAGGTTTTTCCAGAATGAATAGGAGACTGTATATTTAAATGTATATGTATATTTATTTATAGAGAGAAATCTATAGATCTATTTTAAGGAATTGACTCATGAGACTGTTGGGGCTTGGCAACCCCAAAATCTGTAGGTCAGGCAAAAGGCTGGAAACACCAGCATTCTGAAGTCTGCAATCTATAGGCCAGGCAGGCGAGAAACTCTGGAAGGATTTCAATGTTACAATTTTGAGGCAAACTCATTTTTCCTTTGGAAACCTCAGTTTTTCCTCTTAATGCCTTCAACTGAATGGATGAGGCTCACCCACATTATCAAGATTAATCTCCTTTACTTAAAGTTAACTAATTGTAAATGTTATTCACGGCTATGAAATGCCTTCATAGCAACACTAGACTAGTGTTTGACCAGACAGCTAGGCACCATTGCCTAGCCCCTGGACACATAAAATTAACCATCACAGGTCTCTTCCCTGTGGATCTCATCCTGGAGTTTGCTTGGATTCGCTGTATTGTATGAGGCTGGAGTAAGAGCCCACGCTCCTTCATCATATCAACAGATGAGAAGGGAGTTCCAAGGTATCACGGACTCAAAGAAGAACCAAAGAGCCATCATCTAAAAGGAGAATCCCAGGAAAATAATCAAGAGAACATGCTAATCAGGCGAATGTCTTTCAATGCCTTTATTCCTCACGCTGAAAGCACCCCTTTAGCAGAATTGGCCAGCTCTCTTGGCTTTGACTAATGTCCCCTGGGCCCTTCAGGTAAAATAATATGATGTAAGGGTTTGGGTAACCCTTAAGTTCCATCTGAGCAGTGGTTCTCAGACATCTGTGTGCCCAGTGGCATCACTAGGGATGGTGACACCCAGTATGGTAACTCTTGGTGTCACTCCCTCCATGAACCTCCTCCTGTACCAGACCATATGGAATCCTTAGTAAATTTTTTTTTGCACTAATGTTACTTGTAAATTGTAATTCCCATATATCACTCCTTCTTTTCCTTTAATTACTGTTTCATCCTCAAAAAAGCTATTGACATAGGTTTACAGATACTAATGAGCACAGTATTGTACCTAAAACGCCGGAAAATTTGACAAAATCAGTGACTGTAAAAACACCAGCAGCAACAACACAACAACGCCTGCTTGTAGTGCGTGCAGGGGAATTCAGGCGAGTCCACAGGCCATTGAAGTTGGACAACAACGCCTGCTCGTAGTGCGTGCAGGGGAATTCAGGCGAGTTCACAGGCCACTGAAGTTGGACAACGACGCCTGCTCGTAGCGTGTGCAGGGGAATTCAGGCGAGTCCACAGGCCACTGAAGTTGGACAACGACGCCTGCTCGTAGCGTGTGCAGGGGAATTCAGGCGAGTCCACAGGCCACTGAAGTTGGACAACGACGCCTGCTCGTAGCGTGTGCAGGGGAATTCAGGCGAGTCCACAGGCCACTGAAGTTGGACAACGACGCCTGCTCGTAGCGTGTGCAGGGGAATTCAGGCGAGTCCACAGGCCACTGAAGTTGGACAACGATGCCTGCTCGTAGCGTGTGCAGGGGAATTCAGGTGAGTCCACAGGCCATTGAAGTTGGACAACGATGCCTGCTCGTAGTGTGTGCAGGGGAATTCAGGCGAGTCCACACACCATTGAAGTTGGACAACAACGCCTGCTCGTAGTGTGTGCAGGGGAATTCAGGCGAGTCCACACACCATTGAAGTTGGACAACAACGCCTACTCGTAGTGTGTGCAGAGGAATTCAGGTGAGTCCACACGCCATTGAAGTTGGACAACAACGCCTGCTCGTAGGGTGTGCAGGGGAATTCAGGCGAGTCCACAGGCCATTGAAGTTGGACAACAACGCCTGCTCGTAGCGTGTGCAGGGGAATTCAGGTGAGTCCACAGGCCATTGAAGTTGGACAACTGCTCGTAGTGTGTGCAGAGGAATTCAGGCGAGTCCACAGGCCATTGCAGTTGGAAGATAATGACAGCTCTGAGCGGAGTGCGTTAGGTGGTTCTAGGAATAAATTAGCAGAGAGTTTTAGCCTGGTAGGTGTACTGATACATGTAAGCTGGACTTATGAAAATGTTTCGGTTTTATAACTAACTACAGGGGTGTTTTTATAGACAGTAGTTTTGGTGTCACCCCTTTGACAGTGTCGCCTGGTGTGGTTTGCACTCCCTTAGTAATGCCACTATGTGTGCCTAATATTTACTTCAGGAGTTTCTTAAGAGGCAAATTCCCAGGCACTACCGTCATATAGCAAGCTTTTGTGACTCTGGAATGGACCAGGAAATTAATTATATAAAAAGAAAAAATATATATATATGCACACATGTATATACACATATAAAAAAACATTTTTTATATACATATACACATATGCATATACA
Source organism: Elephas maximus indicus (assembly GCF_024166365.1). Lineage (NCBI taxonomy): Eukaryota > Metazoa > Chordata > Mammalia > Proboscidea > Elephantidae > Elephas > Elephas maximus. Next base: position 77,600,000 of record NC_064840.1, read on the forward strand.
CGTACATATATATATGTCAGGTGTTCTGCCGCTGAAGGTTTGTAAACACAGCCTGAGCCACGCTGGCTTCATAAGTAGATTCCTTCAGTTGACCTAGGTGTAGGCACCTGGAATTGAGGTTCCCAGGTCTGACTGATTATAAGAATCAGCCTGAGGTCTATTTAAAACATGTAGACTTTTGGTTGAATCCTTAAATCTCATGAATCTGAATATTTAAAGGCCTAACACTGTTGTCCTCTAGGGTGGCAGCTCAAGGCGCTTGTCTCTTCTGCGTTTGTTTCCATTCACCATCTTCTGATCCCTTTCATGGGAGCTGCTGTAATCTGATCATGTCTAGTCTATGGAGGAAACTGACCTGTATTTTCAAGGATCTGAACATTAGAAGGAAAAATTTATTGGACTGTATTGGCAGAATTGTTATCTTACTCCCTTTCTATTTTAACCCTTCATTTCTGTTATGGATTGAATTGTGCCCCTCAAAATAGGGAAATCCTAACTCCCATTGTCCATTTTGAAATGTGTGTTGAAGTGGAACTTAGCTTGAAATAACTGAGTTGCTATTCATTGTCTTTCCATTGAAATATGGAAAAATAGAAGATATGTGAATTTATGATATCCCTGTAAACTAGGATTATCTGTCCATGATCTACTATGACCTGTTTAGAAATAGAAGTTTTCCTTTGTTATGTTAATCACTCCATGTGTAGGGTGGGTGCTAGACCTAATCTGTTCTGAGTTATGAAAAGGACAGAAGAGACACAGAGACATACAGGGGAAGGAGGAAGAGAGACAGTGGAGAGAGACGTAACTATAAGCCCAAGGATGCCAAAGATTGCTGAAAACTTCTAGAAGTTGAAATAGACAAGAGAATACTTCCCCCTAGAGCCTCGTCCTGAATTCACACTTCTAGCCTCCTGAACTCTGAGGACGTACGTTTCTATTGTTTAAAGCCACCGATCTGTAGTGTTTTTGTTACGGCAGCAGGAAGTAACTAAGACAATTTTCTTTCCCTCTCCTTTGTAGCAGTAGAATCGAGAGCCGCACTGTTCCATAAGGTAGCCTTCAGGCACATGTGGCTATTGAACACTTCAACTGTGAGTAGTCCAAATCGAGGTGTGCTGTAAGTGTAAAATACACACTGGATTTCAAAGACTTCATATAAAAACAAACAAAAAAGAATGTTAAAATAGCGCACTAGTAAACTAGTAATTGTATAAAATTCCAGATGGAAAAAATACTGTTGTGGATTTGTTGGGTTAAATAAGATTTAACCCAATTTTACAAATTACTTTTTTTGATGTAGCTACTAACCCATTACCATCGAGTTGGTTCTGACTCAGAGTGACCCTACAGCACAGAGTAGAACTGCCCCGTAGGGTTTCCAAGGAGCAGCTGGTGGATTTAAACTCTGCAGACCTTTTGGTTAGGATCTGTATCTCTTAACCACTGTGCCACCAGGGCTCCACGAATTTTAAAACAACATATTTGGTGCACCTTTTCTTTAGACAACATTCATTTAGACAGATAAGAGAAGGCTGCTTTGATTTGTTTAGACTCACACCTAATCAAAAGATGTCCTCATTGCTCCAGTTCTCTTGGTATAAGTCATGTTGAGATCACAAAGAGCTATGTACTAAGTAAATTACTCCAAGCTGTCTGTTTTCCATGTTTATACTGAAAATCCATGACACTTTGAGGGGGAGGGGTGCTGATAGAAGATTGTGAAATCCTGAATCACAGCCAAATATGATCTCACCATGGTTATCATAAATGCACACAAAAACTTGTGACAATATTCTGAGTTTTGTATTTAATTAAAGGAAGTCGAAAAGGACAGAACTGATAAATTTTAGGGAGCAAATTCAGTCAAAGCATAATACATGCTGTTAAAATTTAATTTTTATTCAGTGTCAGTAATTCCTTCAAATTATTAAAGAGGTGTTATGAACAATGTCTCATCTTACAGCCTTTCAATTCTCAATGCTGACTCACAATTTTAACAACAGTTTTTTTCCCAAACAAATAAAAGGAAGTAGTATAGAAAATGGTCATTAATGATATTTAAAATCCTCTGAGTCTATTTGTAGTCAATTTATCAAGTAATAACAAATTCAGAGATGTGAGAAAACATAACAAACAACAGAAACAGTAATTTTCTTTTTTCTGAAATCAGCAAAATGGAAGATCTAGAGGTAAGGGAGTCTTTGCTGAATGAAAAGACAAGTACAATGAGATAATGAGAGGATTCAGTTTGTCATTTATCCAGACCCTAGATGTACATGCCAAACCACAGGATCCAGGTTTTCTAAGAACATTTCGGCCCTCAGTTGAAGTGATCTCTGATTATCCTGTGGGAAATAAAGAGTAATAGCGCTCTTAATAAGGTGCCTTTCAATTACGGAAAGGATCTGATATAGAAGAGGTTAATTATTTTAGCCTAAGACATCTACACTGGAAATCAGGCTTATCACTGGAAGATGCTTATTTTTAATAATGAACTGATAAACAGTGGTGGAATTCCTTTCCATCCTTAGAGAGTTGGTACCAGTTGTGTTCAGTTAATGCATTTGAATAGGTGTTGGGATTTCTTTTTAGGTTTCTTGATTGAATGGAACCTAGCTTGAAATTTACTGAGTTGCCATTCATTGCCTTCTCACTGAAACATGGAAACATAGAGGGAGGATGTGTGAATTTACAACATCACTGTAAACTAGAATTATGGGTACATGATCTGCCGAATTTTAGGAGGAATTTAACTAAAACATCCAAAAGAAACTTGAAGGAAACAAGCAGCTCTAGGCAGTGTTTCTCAACCATCCTAGACAGGATCCCTCCTCTACGGTGTATTCAGAAATGTGAGGAGGGAACTGTGTGAGATATTACAAGGACTGAGGGATGATACTGATATTTAGTGAATGGAGGCTAGGGATATCAATCATCTTACGTGTTGGACAGTCCTCCATCATAAGGAATTGTTGCACTTAAATTCCAACAATGAGACACACTGTGACAGAGGATTTTAACTCACCACACTGGGTTGGCCTTCACCTACTAGAAGAAAGGATCCCTTCAAACTCTGCTAAAATAGCTTTCAAAAGCAATGGAGGTTGTTCTACAAATTTATCCCAATCACCTTCATCAATTTTCTTATTCTGTTTATTTCAAGTCTACAGTTCTGAATTCAATATAGTCAGTGTGAAAGTTGCCAGAAGTTGTGTTATTTCATCCTGAGATTTAAAATTGGAAGAAAAACCCATTGCCGTTGAGTTGATTCCGACTCATAGTGACCCTATGGGACAGAGTAGAACTGCCCCATTGGGTTTCCAAGAAGCAGATGGTGGACCCCAACTGCCAACATTTTTGCTAGCAGCTGAGCTCTTAACCACTGCATCACCAGGGCAGTGAAGTACAACAGTAAAAGCCAGGACTATATTATTATAGCAGAGAGGGATTTGAGTGGTGAAGATACAGATTTTTAGTCGTATTTCTCTCCAAGTAAGAATTGCAGGCTGCTCCTTGGCAGGTAAGCCATAAATACCTTTCTGTACATCCAGTGATCATTCAGTCAAGCAGGTGCTTCTTCTCCAACTCCTTTTCAGGCTCCTAGAGCCACACTGGGTAAGGGCTTTCTGATCAACCAGCCCTACTTATGAGCTGAGAGGCGAATCTAACACCAATGAAATGCATACGGGAGGAGGATCAAGCCACATCCAGTAACGATGCTTTGGGACAAACAATTTTCCTGGATTGAACTGTCATTGTTCAAAAAAAAAAAAAAAAAAATTTTTTTTTTTTTTTTTTACATTGTTCAAGGATGTGTAAATGGGAAAATGTTAATACCAGGCCTATAGTGAGATCTTGAAATAAGAAATGAGGGGTCACAGTGCTAAAGACAGAGGGGAAAAGTTAGTTTGGAGAAAAGTTCACTAGAATAAATAAAATGTAGGACACATGTTCTTTGTGTTCTAAAAATGCATTAATGTGTTACATTTGGGAAAAAAGAAATTGAAGATGTAAGGACATTATGAATAATAATAGTTACGGAATTAAATGATATAAGCAAGGCTATAGGGAAGTAAAAGTAAAATAAAGGAATAAAGGAAATTTCTACTAAATGCAAACTGACATTGTATAAAATAAAATTACTCTTGAAGAGGACAAACTGAAGACCATGCTCAGAACCATAAAACTAAAAGCTATAAAATTATAAAGATTTTATGAATATATTATAATAATCACATCAATCAATAATGTTATGATTATTATAATGATCATAGAGATCAGAGACTTATTCATTCTACAAAATGATGATTGGTGTTCTAGAAGAAAAGAATAAATGGACCATGAAAAACTAGTGTAACAGGTGAGAACTTGCCTGAACTAAAGAAAGACCTCAATTAGCTTATTAACAGAACTCAACAAATAATAGAAAAATGAATCCAAAGAGATGAAGCCTAGACATGCTAGTGAAAGGTTTGTATAAAAGATACAATCATACAAGAATTCAGAATTTAAAAAAAAAAAAAAGGTCAACTACTAAATAGTAAAAATCAGTAAAGTTTTCGACTTATCCCAAGTGACCAAATGTGCTGGAAGACAAGTGAAGTGGTGACCTCGGAATATCTCAGAAGAAAATTTGAACCCACAATTCTGGACTCAGCCTAATCATTCATATATGAAAGGGTATTGGAGACTGTGTTATTAGACTCTGAACTGACTAAAACATTTTAGGATAAAAACATTTTAACCAGTGATTTGGACTAATTACTAAAAAAAAAAAAGGTAGGTTTTATGTTTCCATACAAAGAGAAAAAAATGTTGCCATTGAATTTTCATGGAAAGGAAAATAAGGCAAAAGTAAATACATGCCAGTGGTACTTCTTAGACTTAGAATTGTCCTGTTCTAATTGTCAAGCAGTTTGGCCACCAAACATCTAGCAGCTATCAGTTTTCATGGTGGTGACATAATTTTGACCTGTGCCATCAGTGTACAACTTTCTTCTTTAACTTGATGCACAGTAAGTTGTGTTTGATTATTCTTTGTGTGTTTTTTGCAAAGATGGGAGTAACTTTTGATCTTGGTGTTGCCGCAGAAGACTCCACAATAAATTATTTACACAATAAACTTACTCCCTTTCATTCCAGAAATTGTCCACTCTTACCTAAAAAGACAATTTTCGAAGACCCTCAAACATAGCTAGTCAACCGTCGTTCGATGGTCTAAATTTCCTATCCCCCCCGCCCCCCCTCCACCAGCAACAATAATATAAAAGCCCATTGCTGATGAGTTGATCCCAACTCATGGCCAATTTATAGGACAGAATAGGGTTTCCAAGGATTTCCATAGTGTTTCCAAGGCTGTAATCTTTATAGAGCCAGACTGCCGCATCTTTTCCTGTGGAAAGGCTGGTGGGTTTGAACTGCTGACCTTCCGGTTACCAGTCGAGGACTTCACCACGGTGCCACCAGGACTTCTTCACAATGGTATACAAACCCAAAACCCAGCCCATTGCTGTTGAGTTGATTCTTTCATATCGTATTGATTGACAACTAGAAGTAAGAATTTCTTGATTTTAAATCAATTGTGAAACATTATGTGATTAGAAAACATGTTTGGTCACATTTATAGCCTCTTACTTGACATTAAATGAGTTAATAATAACTGTATTGAACACAGTGTATGTCAGGAGTCTCACATGTACTATTTCACTTAAAATCTAGAACAGCTCTGTATGGAAAATGCTATATTTATAATTCCCCCCCAGTTTAAAGGGGGTAATACCGAGGCCTTGCAAAGTTAAGTAGCTTCGCCCAAAGTTTTCCGTTTAGGAAGAAGTAGAGGCAAATCCTTACCTAAGTTATCTGATTGCAGAGCCCTTATACTTAAATGCTGTTAATACAGCCTTCTTCTGTGATAGGGACTAGGATCAGGTGGGGATCTTATTATAATACAGATTCTGACCCAGTAGCTCTGGGGACTGCAGTTCCTCAGTGGGGTCTGCAATTCTGAATTTCGAAGTTCACAGACGATGTTGATGCTGCTGGTCTGCAGTCCATACTTCAAATAGCAAGAATATGGGAGTCAGAGTATTTAACTGTGTGCCTAAATGAGAATGCTCAAATTCTACTGGCTGTGTAGGCACTGGCTTGTCCTATTAACTAAGCTGTAGGATTTCTACTCTTTGTTGGAAAAGATATCGGATATGAGAATCTATGTGGAATACCTGTTGTGTTCTGGACATTGCCCTAGGTTCTGGAGTTAAAAAGTCAAATAATCCATTGTCCCTTTGCTAAAGGAACCTACATCCCAGTGGACTCTGAATGCAGTGTGTAGTTTCTCTTCTGACAGGGCAGGGTGAGTACTGTCTTAAGGTAGGTCAGCTGAATATTGCCCAGTGAGTTTGGGTGGGAGAACCATAGCTAATAGTGCCCCCACAGAGCTGTTGGCAGTAACATATTCGAGTGACACAGACCTTCCCTCTTGTCAAAAACCACCATCCAGCACGGAACTTTAGTTTTTCTCTATGATTATAAACACTTCCTTCTTCCAATGCAAAGGTTTCTAATTTTTGCAAAGGTAAAAAACAAGATTATTGACATATACTCTTGATGAATAAATGTCATTATTTTTTATACATTTGTTTTTCTCCCTCAATCCACAGAATATAGTTTAGAAGCAGAATGAATGCTAACCATTCATGTCTATTACAGACTTTATGATATACCCTATGAGCTATTTTAAAACTTGTTATAAATTTGTATTCTAGACTCATGTTGGCTATCACTTTTCCCCTCTAATATACTAATTAAGCTACAAACAGAAATGAATAAGGTGGCTAGCCAATCAAGACTGATAGCTTGATGTGAAGTATAATAGTAAATCTGTAACTGTCAGAATGAATTCACACTTATACATTCAAAGACGGATTGTAAAACAGCACACACCAAAAAAAAAAAAAACTGAACTAAGGTGGTTAAAAAAAATGTTCAAGTGGTTTTTATATGCCATAGGTGCAATCGTGAATAAATTATTTACATGTATCATGTAGGTTCATAATGCCAGGAGCAAAATCACTTGTCCTATCAGATCTTGGAAAAAATCTGCAGCATCATAGCATTAAATGCAGATATAAAATCATAAATATATATAGTTAAATCTGAAAGTGAACAAAACTTAGGAGAAATATACGGCGCAGGTGAACAAAAGTTCCATGGCGCAGGTGAACAAAAGTTCATTACTACTCTAATAGAAGTAGACTTATTTTTATTTACTTATTTTTTTTAATGTATTTATATATGTATGTATGTATTTAGTGGAAACCCTGGTGGTGTAGTCCTTAAGTGCTACGGCTGCTAACCAAAGGGTTGGCAGTTCCAATCTGCCCGGGGCTCCTTGGAAAGCCTATGGGGCAGTTCTACTCTGTCCTATAGGGTCACTATGAGTCAGAATCGACTCAATGGCACTGGGTTTGGTTTGTTTTGGGTTATGTATTTAGTACATGGGAAGATTCAAGTCAACATGCACAGGGGAAAGCCTACATATGCCATGGCATGACAGAAGGAAGCATGAGTCAAAACTCCATTTTCATCCTCATCTCTCATTTTCTAGCATACATGCAACTCTCCACATGTATCATTAGTCTATCTGGTATTTGTATACATCCTTTTATATAATCAATATGGATTCTTCTGTTTGTCCACATATAATGGTCTTTAATGCATTAATTTTAAAGCAAGAACAGACTAGGAGAACGAATCAGAAAGTTCACCAAGGTTTCTACATACCAGATCAATGAACAACAATTAGTAACATTCCATTACATTAGCAACAAACCACTAGAAAAAAGTAGTTGTCACAACATTTAATTTATAAGATGTGTTAATAGTAGAGCCCTGGTGGCATAGTGGTTAAGAGCCTGGCTGCTAACTAAAAGGTCAGCAGTTCGAATCCACCAGCCACGCTTTGGAAACCCTATGGAGCATTTCTATTTTGTGCTATAGGGTCGCTGTGTCGGAATTAACTTGATGGCAACAGGTATTAATAGTAGTTAACTTTACATCACAGTTTTTTATTTAAAAGATATCAAGGGGAAGAGAAAACATCACCCAACACCTTGCATCCTCTTGTGGGAAAACGGTTGGTGTGTTTTTGATTGTAAGCAAGATAGTTATATCACTTTGGATGGAAGGATGACATTGTTATTGTCTTTATTTGGGGATTAAGTATGGTATAAGGAGATGTATATGGGTGACAAGTTGACAAGGAGTAGGCATCCATGGTTAGGTTAATCTTATGTGTCAACTTGGCTAGGCTACAACCAAAACCAAACCAGTTGCCGTCAAGTTGATTCTGACTCATAGCGACCCTACAGGACAGAGTAGAACTGCCCCGTAGGGTTTCCAAGGCTGTAATCTTTGTGGAAGCAGACTACCACATTTTTCTCCCACAGAGTGGCTGGTGGGTTCCAACTGCTGACCTTTCAGTTAGCAGCCAAGAGCTTAACGACTGCACCACCAGGGCTCCTAGGCCAGGGTGTAAACCCATTGCCGTCAAGTCAATTCTGATTCATAGCTACCCTATTGGACAGAGTAGAACTGCCTCCATAGAATTTACTAGGAGCACCTGGTGGATTCGAACTATCAACCTTTTAGTTATCAGCTGTAGCACTTAACCACTACTCTACCAGGGTTTCCAGGCTAGGCTGTAGTACCCAGTTATTTAATGAGACATTAATTTAGGTGTTGCTGTGAAGTTATTTTGTTGAAGTGATTAACATCTATAATCAATTGACTTTAGATACAGGAGATTACCCTAAAAAATATGGGTGGGCTCCATCTTATCAGTTGAAGGACTTCAGAGAAAAAACCGAGGTTTCCCAAAGAAAAAGAAATTCTGCCTCAAGACTGCAGAATAAAATTCTGCCTGAGTTTCCAGGCTGCCAGCCTGCCCTATGAATTTCAGGCTTGCAATTTCATGAGATAATTCCTTAAAATAAATCTCTCTCACTGAATATATATATGAAGCATTTTTTTAAAATACACAACATATATATAAACAACATAACATAATGATATGTATACATATATAAATAAATAACAGAACCATAAATTATCTATCTATCATCTATCTGCCTAAAAAAATCTTCTACTGGTTCTATTTATCTGAAGAATTTTGACTGATATACAGACCTATGTACAGAAATTTTAAAACTCAAATCCATAAAAGTAGGCCTTAATAAGTTGGTAGCTCTATCATATTTATAAATGCGGCTGTTTTGTAGCTATGTATTATTTTTTTTTCATTTACTTCTAACAATCGCCCATAAGGATCACTGACAATGAAACAAAAGTGTGGATATTTAGCCATAGTTTACAAATTACTACGCAGCTCTTTCTACTATAGCACCTAGCAGTATATTCCCAACAGAACTAGACAGGACTTCCTATGTTATGGGCCCTCTGTCAGTTTTTTTTTCCAAAATAAGACACAGTAAATAACAGCTAAGTTGAATCAGGTATCCCTCACCAGTGTCTCGCTCAAACGACAGTCATAAGTTCTAACAAACTCCATAAAAAAAAAAAAAAAAAAAAATTGTCCTAGAAAAGCCTGACATACACACTCGCGTTACCCTGGCTCTCTAGTTCTTATGTTAGTACTGTTGTTTGTGTTTGTGTATGCGCGTGTGTGTACTTTGTGCCCTCTTGCCCAGTTTCTGTGCTACGTGAAGCTGGCCCAAGGTCAGTAAAAACAACATCTGAGAGTATTAATTAGAAAGGTTGACTTTGATGTGCCCACCAGGTAATGGAAGACGGATGTGACTATAGAGAAAATTTTTATTACAGAAGAAACGCAATTGTTTGACAGACAATTCGTTTTACACTTTCCGTACAGAGATTATATCTCGAGTTATATTTCAAAGTCATCAAAAACAGCAAATACATTTTATATTTCTAGCTGAAAATAATAACGGTAATTAGCCTACCTTTGGGAAAATAAGATAAAAAATAGTAATGGCTACCAGAACCCATTAAAAACACAAGATTTGCAATGATTTAAACTATATATTCCTCATGAAAATTTATATAGAAATATAGATATATTTGATAAATGCAATTCAAAGTTAGAGTGCCTTGGTAAATCATTCAGACCTCTGCATGTCGAAAGGATTACTTTTTTCTACCTTTATGGTGAGAATTCAATTTTTACCTTTCCTTTTTGGTACAAAGAAAATATTTGATTTATGTATCCTAATCAGAGGTTATGGGAAAGAAACCCCTCTTCAAGATTTTAGAAACAGTAGGTAGAAAATGATTCAACGTTTTCCTATAAAGCCAGCGTTGACTGTACTTACTACTAACAAGCAAGAGACCAAAAGGGGAAAACAAACAAACTTGACAGTGGAAGTGAACTTTTCTTAAGTGCAATTTCTGAAGGAGAAGTTTTCTCAAAATGTCTCTTTCACCCAATTGAGAATCTGCTTTGTTTACTCTGGTGAATAGTTTCCAGAAAAATGAGAAATACTCAATTTTTTAAGACATTAGTTAACTTACATGACTTAATATACTTGAGCTTTGATTGTCACAGTGCTACCTGTGGAATTATGGTTATATATGTATATTTATAAACTTTTTGAGGGTTCTTTCAACTGCCAGTAAAGTATTGTAGCTTTCAGGCCCTTTACAAACTGGATTTCAGAAAGTAAAAACTGTGTGTGTGATTGCTTCTCTGTGCAGGCCAGCATCATTCTCACAGGTCAACTTGCTCTGATCACAGTTCCTGCAACAAGGATTTCACACTTTTTCCGGAAAGCTACTAAATCTCTGTCCCCAGCTGGTACTTGAGATACTCCAGCCAGGGACAGTCCTGGCTTTAGTAACAGGCTTTTTTGGACTGCTAGTCAGTGGTCAGGGGTGGGGGCCTCTCTTGGCTCAGATGTCTACCCCTGGGTGGTTCAGTGTGGCTACTGAGGCAGGACTATGGTTTAACTCTGAGCTCCAGTAAAGAAATGGTATGCTGAAAGACCAAAACAAACAAGCACAAAAAACAAAAACCTACAGTAATAATAAAAATATATTTCATACATTTATACAAATTCTAGGAGCCCCAGTGGCACAGTGGTTAAGAGCTATGGCTGCTAACCAAAAGGTCGGCCAGCCACTCCTTGGAAACCCTATGGGGCAGTTCTACTCTGTCCTGCGGGGTCACTAGGAGTTGGAATTGATTAGAGAGTAATGAGTTTATACATGTGATAAGGATATTGACATTGATGTGATATATTTGTCATAAAATTTTCCTCAGTTGTTTGTCTTTTGCTTTTTATATGGTGATTTAATATATAATAATTTCACATTTTATGTAGCCTAATTCATCAACCTTTTTTTATATGGTTTCTCTCTGTCAGCATGATTAAAAAATCTCCCAAGGTGTGATGGTTAATTTTATGTGTCCATTTGGCTAGGCTGTGGTGCCCAGTGATTTGGTCAAATGCTAGTCTGGATGTTGTTATGACGGGATTGACACAGGATTAACATTTAGCTCAGTAGACATTCAGTAAAGCAGATTATTCTTAAGGTGCGTCAGCCTCATAAATTTGTTGGAGGCCTTATGAGCATGAACTAAAGTTTCCTGAGGGAGAAGGATTCTGCCTGAAGACCGTAACATAGAAATCCCTCCAGAGTTCCTAGGGTGCCTGGCCTACCAACTTCAGGCTGGAGAATGTTGGCCTTTACAGCCTTTTGCTTGACCTGGGGATTTTGGACTTGCCACCATCCATAACCATATATGTATATGTACATTTACATTTGTACATCTCTCCATATATATTTGTATATCTTTATATCTGTACCCATATCCATATCCATATTCTTATCTCTGTATATTATTGATTTAGTGTGTCTGGAGAACCCCTACCATATATAATTATGGATGATAAAAAATATATATATATAATTACGGATGATGGCAAGTCCAAAATCCCTAGGAGAACGCTTAGACATGAAGAAAAAATAAAAACACATTTAATTTTCTTAGAATTTTTTTCTTTACATTTAATATTGGAATTAATTTTACTATAAGGTGTGAGATGGTGACCCAGCCTTATCGTTTTTTCTTCTCAAATTATTAACCAATCTCACTTGCCCAACGTGAAGATTACTTGGAGCACTTACCGATGAAGGTAAAAGACTTTAGCCTTCAGTAGGGCTTACACCTGAGCATAAAGAAAATGAAAATCCTTACAATTAGACCAATAAACTCCATCGTGATAAATGGTGAAGAAGCTGAAATTGTCAAGGATTTCATTCTTCTTGGATCACCAATCAATGCCCAGGGAAGCAAAGGTTGAGAAATAAATCAATGGTCTCATATGCACGTAAAAGCTGGACCATGAAAAAAGAAGTCAGAAGAAGAACTGACACATTTTAATTGTGATGTTGACAAAGAATAGTGAATATACCATGGAGTGCCAGCAAAAGGACAAATCTGTATTGAGAAGGTACAGCCAGAATGCTCCTTAGAAGTGATACAGTGATTGCAGCAATGGGCTCAGACATGGAAGTGATTGTAAGGATGGCACAGGACCGGGCAATGTTTCGTTCTGTTAAACATAAGGTTGCTATGAGTCAGAGCTGAGTCTATGGCCCCTAACAACAGCATAACCAATGTTCCAATATCATGAATAGAATTCTGATTTTACTAGTTTGAAAGGCTACTTTGCTGTTACACCGTCTTCTTACATTTACCTCTATTCTCTTTCATTTATCTGTTTATGTTTGTGTCTTTGCAACTTTAATTTCTAAATGTCATGATGATTTTCTGTATCTTACAGTTTTACTTTGTCGTTTTGTTCTTACCGTGAACTCATTCATCAGTGAATTTAGAATCACCTTGACATGTTCCAAAACATTCTTGTCAGAATTTTTATTTGAATTTAAGAATATTTGTGAATTTATTTACTGCAAATTAAAGATTTAGTACAATTGAGTCTTCTCATCAACAGTGTGACATGCAAATCCTTTATGTTCTTATTCAAGATTAATATGTTTTGCTCTACTTTTGTATTTTACACCTGCTATTTTCTGTATTTTATTTCTGTTTACATTGCTCTCTGTATTTTGTTTTATGGATTATGCTTTTGTCTCTTTGCCATCCAGTAACTTCGAAAGTATAAAATCCATTGTACTTTTTAATCTTTTTAATTATGTTTTTGCAAAAAAAAAAAAAAAACCTACTTGAATTTTTTCTGTAATGAGCATCATCATGAATGTAACTAGTGGTCCCAGTAGATGTGTCTGGATTCAGCTACGTGGTGGAGTCCATCGGTCGTCTGAGTTAGAGTTGATAGTTGTCCTCCCAAGAACAGACTAATCTCCAGAGAGTCTGCTTTCAGCACTGAATCAGATCCATGTGCCTAGTCAGCTGAAACAGATCTTTCTTTTTCTACAAGTGACTCAGTTTTGAAGATGTTATTTGTTATTTGGGAAACCCTGGTGGCGTAGTAATTAAGAGCTACGGCCACTAGCCAAAAGGTCAGCAGTTCCAATCCACCAGGCACTCCTTGGAAACCCTATGGGGCAGTTCTACTCTGTCCTATAGGGTCGTTATGAGTTGGAATAGACTGGATGGCAACGGGTTTGGTTTTTGGTAAGTGTTAGGAGGTTGTGTTAAACACCAGCATCCAGAATATTCTTGTTCTCATTAATTCCTACAGAAATTTCAAAGACTTCATTACTCTGAGAAGACCACATAAGGGTCTATACGACTGCTTCATGATTTAAAACCTCAATATTTAACCTTACTCCCTCCACCAAATTAACACCACCCATCCCAGAGTATTTTAAGGCCCACTGCTTTTCATGCCCGCTTATTGCCCTCTGCTGCACTCACTGTGCGTCCAATGGTTAGGCAGCCGAGGCAGACGCGCTGCCCACTGAATGTCAGGGTGGACGTTTAGCCTAGAGTGTAGCTGAGAAGTAGAGCTTAGTTCAAAGATCTCTTTGAGGACCCAAAAAATATAACTCAGGTAACAATTAGAAGGCTTTTTGTCCATTAAATATTTAAGATACACATAATTCACAAACTACTCATTTCTTAAATTTTTGTTTTTTCTTTGCTCTTGCAACCACGTATGCCATCTGTTTCCACCACTGGTCTGATTGGGTGCAAACTCTCCTCTCTCTGTGATCTCTATTTCAAGCATGTAAAGGATTTTATTATTCTTTTCTGAAGATTTAGGACTTCATGGGGAAGAGAGTCATGGCCTTGGGGATGCCTTGCAAAATTTCTTTCACTTATACTCTTCCTCTGGGGAGCTGGCCACACCCTCTCTTCACTCTTCCCAACATCTCCCGCTCCTCCTGTTGTTCCAGCTTCATAAGTCACAGCCCCCAGAGGAGGGGCTTCATCTCCTACCCTAATTGCTTATTTTCTGAAGCTTTGCCTGTTTTTTGAAGCTCTGCAAGGAAATATCATGAACTCATGGATAAATATTTTCCATCTCATATAAAGGCAATCAACTTTAAAAGTTTTTATTTGTAATTCTTTTCATTTGCTGAACCAAATGTTTCAGGATAGATTCATTTCACAGTCAAAATCTGCTACAGAGAAATTTCTAACTGAACATACGGTTTTGGGCTCTGAAATCAAGATTGAAGAGTTAATATTTTTCATTCTTGGTGTGGAAATTTGTTTATATTACCTGTTGACTTATGGGTAAACCCGAGCATACAAGCTTTCATTTGACACAACTTTAAACATTCATCACATTTTTTTTTTCTCTAAGCTTTTGGTTAAATTACATTAAAATAATAGCAGATATTAACCGGTGGTGTACTATATATCTGATAAAAGACTTTAAAACATGCTTTAAAAGTCAGAATAAAATATATTTGGTAGTGCATTTAATGAAAAAATCATTTTGAATCAAATTTCATGGTGATTATTCTGCGATACATCTTTTGGCCCATTTCTGAAACAGATTCACGTAGAGATGGCAGTTGTCAGGAGACAGAAATTATGACTCTACTCTAAAATTTATTTTACTACAAACGTAAACCCTAGAAAACTTTCCTAACGTATTTTTCCCAACTGGTTTTCTGTATGAATTGTGCATTTTGAAAATACCATGACTATTTTAAGAAGTCCATAAAAGAGTGAAAAGAAGGATTTACATCTCCCAAATGTAGGTTGTCATGTAGCTCGTCCAAGTTCTCTGGTGTTTTAAGAGAATTACCTTTATCTAAATTATCTTCTTGTTACTATCAATATTTGGGATGATATTTTTGCCTGTTCTTAGGCATTCCACTAAGGGAGAACCCACATACAGGGCTGTTCCAAATGTTCTAGGTGCTGAGAATATAGCAAAAGCAAAATACATGCCTTTTCCTCATGGATTCTACTTTCTAGTGAGGAAAGGCAGATAATAAACCCCCAAACAAGTAAAATATGGTTTATCCAGTGGTGTTAGGTGTATGGAGAAAGCTAAAGCAGTCAAGAGGAGTAAAGGGGTGTCTGGCTGGGCTGGGGTGGTGGAGATTTATGCTTTTATCCAAAAAACAAAAAAAACCAAGGGCGGTCCCCCTAGTAGAGTGATATTGAGTGTGAAGAAATAAGGAAATAAGCCAAGTGGATATCTGGGGAAAGAATATTCCCAACAGAGGGAGTAGCAAGTGCAAAAGCCCTGGTGCAGGACTGTGCTTGTCATTTCCAGGCCAAGGCCAGTGAGAGGTCAGTGTGACTGAGCAGAGTGAGCAGAAGGGAGAGTGATAGGATCTAAGATTGGAAAAGGAGAGGGCAGTGGATGACCAAGAAGACTTTGTGGCCAAGGTAAGAACATTGGCTTGCTCTGAGTGATGTGGGAGCCAGCAGAGAGTTTCTGAACACAGGAGTCATGTGATCTTTTTTAATTTAATTAAGTTATTTTTTTATTATTGTATTTAGATGAAGGTTTACAAAACAAACTAGCTTCTCATTAAACAATTAGTATACATATTGCTTTGTGACATTGGTTACCAACCCCATAACATGTTAACACTCTCCCCTTCTTGACCTTCAATTCCCTATTACCAGGTTTCTTGTCCCCTCCTGTCTTCTAGTCCTTGACCCTGGGCTCTTGTGCCTCTTTAGTCTCGTTTTGTTTTATGGGTCTGTCTAATCTTTGGCTGAAGGGTGTACCTCAGGAGCAACTTCATTACTGAGCTAAAAGCATAACTGGGGGCTATACTTGTGAGGTTTCTCCAGTCTCTGTCAGGCCAGTAAGTCTGGTCTTTTTTTGTGTGTTAGAATTTTGTTCTACATTTTTCTCCAGTTCTGTCCAGGACCTTGTCAGAGCAGTGAATGGTGATAGCCGGGCATCATCTAGTTGTGCTCGACTCAGTCTGGTGGAGGCTGAGTTGTGGTAGTTGTGGTCAGTTAGTCCTTTGGACTAATCTTTCCCTTGTATCTTTGGTTTTCTTCATTCTCCCTTGCACCAAACAGGGTGAGACCAGTGACTGCTCTAATGTGTTCTTTTATATCATTTTGAAATAATCTGACTATGATGCAGGGAACAAAAGCTAAAGCAGAGAGAGCAGAAAGGTTATTGCTGTAATCCAGAATGCAATGATGTTAGCTAGACCTAGGGAGTAACGATAAAAGTGAAAAAATGGCCAGATTCTGGCTACATATTGGATGTGGCTATGGGGGTAAAGATAGCGCAGCATTTATCTGGGCAAACAAAGGAAATGAAGTTGCTACTAATAGATATGGGAAGACTGTAGGAAGAGCAATTTTGAGGAGGTAAAATCGGGAATTCATCTCCAGACATATACAACTTGAGATGTATCTTAGGCGCCAAATGGAGATAGATAGACAATACTGGAATCCAGGAATGAAGTCTGAGACACTGATACAATTCTGATAACCGTCAATATACAGTTGTTTGTTTAATACCATAAATTGGATTGAATTCATCTAGACTCTAGGATGAGTATAGATAGAGAAGATTCCTGAGCTCAGGTGCTAACCAAAAGGTTAGCAGCTCAAATCCACCAGCCTCTCCTTGGAAATTCTGTGGGGCGGTTATACTGTGTCCTGTGGGATTGTTATGAGTCAGAATCAACTCCACAGCAATGGGTTTGTCTCAGTTTTGGTAACCTCTAGGTAACACACACATTCACAGGTGGAGAAACCAGGTAAAAAGTAGCCAGTTAAGTAGGTAGAGAATTAAGACAAAATGTTTTCTCAGAATCCTCATGAATGAAGTGATTTGAAGGGGAGTAAATGACCAATTGGATCAAAGATGGGTCAAGGAAGATGAGAACTGAGAACTGACCATTATATTTCATGAACTGGAGGATCAGTGAAGACTGTGAAAAGACATTATTTGGTAGAGTGATTGGAGGAAAATATGATTAGAAGTTGATGAAGAGAGAATGGAGAATGAGGAACTGGGGACAAATAGAAGTGTTGCTGTAGAAGAGAAAAAAACTGAGACAAGAATGAAAACATAGTGTAGGATCAGAAAATTGAATCTGAGTGACTAAAAATAAACATATTGTTTTTAAGTGATATTTAAAAATTGTAAAATAAAAGAATATAAGTTCATATAAAGTGTCAACTGAGGGTAGAATGATAGCCAAATAGTTTTTATGCGACACTGAAAACTTGTATATTTGTATGGGAGGACTGGAGGATTAAGTAGTTTCAGAAAAAGGAGAATAGACAGAAAGTAGTTGTTGATGCTCATTGCCCCTGAGTTGGCTCCAAGTCCTGGCAACCCCATGTGCAGTAGAATGAAACATTACCAAATCTTGTGTTGTCTTCATGATAGTTGATATGCTCGAGTCATTGTTGCAACCACTCTGTATTTCGAATGCCTTGCTACCTAGGGTGCTCATCTATCAAAACTGTATTGGACAATATTCTCTTGTGGTCTATAAAGTTTTCATTCACAAATTATCAGAAGTAGATCATCTGACCTTTCTTCCTAGTCTTTCTTAGTGTGGAAACTCCACAGAAACTTGTCCATCATGGATTACCTTGCTGGTGTTTGAAATACTGGTGGCGTAGTTTCCAGAATCATAGTAACATGCAAGCTAAAACAGTATGATAAGATGCTGAAAGAGATAGGAAGTAGGAGGTGTATATCCCTGTTCAAGTTACGTCATTTCTTTTGGATGTGTCACTTTGTAGAAGTCATTTAACTTGTCTAGGCCACCATTTTAGCTTGTCTAGGCCACCATTGGAAACCCTGGTGGTATAGTGGTTAAGTGCTACGGCTCTTAACCAAGAGGTCGGCAGTTTGAATATGCCAGGCGCTCCTTGGAAACTATGGGGCAGTTCTACTCTGTCCTATAGGGCCGCTATGAGTCAGAATCGACTCGACGGCAGTGGGTTTAGGCCACCATTTGGCATAGGGGTTAAGTGCTACAGCTGGTAACCAAAGGGTCGGCAGTTTGAATATGCCAGGCGCTCCTTGGAAACTCTGTGGGGCAGTTCTACTCTGTCCTATAGCATTGGTATGAATTGGAATCAACTTGACGGCACTGGGTTTGGCTTTTGGTTAGGCCACCATTTGGTTCAGATATAAATGAGAGTATTGGGCTAGATCAGTATTTACCCTCTCAAATTTGACTATATATCTTTAATTCTTGAGGTTTACAGAGGAAGAACAAAACGGGATAAACTAGGATTCAAGTAGCTCCTACTTGTGCTAAGGTGGGTAGAGAATTAAGGGAAAGGGATTGAGATGATGAAACATTCAAATAAATGTTCTTTAACATTCTGTGTGTATGTGTGTAGGGAGGAGAGTAGGTCTTTGTTAACTGCAGTTTAAATTTGTGTCTATTGATGATGAAGTCCAAGGAGGAAGTTCTGATATGATTTTTCTCTCCTCACTAGAAAAAATAAAATTGGCAGCCTTTTTGTTGCCTCTCTTTCTTTCTCACCACATGTGTAATCGATCACAAATTTTGTTCTCTACACCTTCAAAATATATCCAGCATTCTGAGCATTTTTTATTACTCCCACCACTGCAAACCTGGTCCAAGCCGCCATCTCTTTTCACCTGAGTAATTGCAATAGCTTCTTAACTAGTGCCCTTGCTTCTGCCTTTGCTCTACTATAGGCTCTTTGGTAGATTCCTGCCTCTCTCAGAGTAAATGCCAAGACCCCTCATAGTGCTACCTATTCTTCTCCACTACCACTGCCCATCTGATCTCATTCCCCACCACTCCCTCCATATTCACTCAGTCACTTTCCTGTTCTTCTAAAACCTCAATCATTATTGTGCCTAGGGCTTTCTCGCTCACGTTTCCATCTTCCTGGAATACTCTTCCCATAGATGTTCATTGGCTTCCTCACTTTCTTTAGGTCTCTGCTAAATCTTACTTCATCAAAAAGCTTTGCTTGACTATCCTATTTCACGTAGCACTTCTTATCTCATTTATTCTTGTATTTTTATGGTAGTTATCAACATATTACCCACTGTGTAGTCACTTGTTGGTTTATTTATAGTCATCTTCTTCCCACTGGCATAAAAGCTCCATGAGGGTAGTTATTTTATCTGTTTTGTTAAATATTGCATCCCTAATACTGAAAACAGTGTTTGGCATGTTGTGGGTAGGTGGCGTTGTTGTTCTTTTTAGGTGCCATCAAGTCAGCTCTGACTCACAGCCACTCAAAGTACAGAAGAATGAAACACTGCAGGGTCCTGTGCCATCCTCACAATTACTGTTATGCTTGAGCCACTGTGTCAATCCATCTCATTGAAGGTCTTCCTCTTTTTCTCTGGCCCTCTACTTTACCAAGCATGATGTCCTTCTCCAGGGGCTGATTCCTCCTGATAACATGTCCAAAGTAAGCAAGATGAAGTCTTGCCATCCTCACATCTAAGGAGCATTCTGGCTGTGCTTCCTCCAAGACAGATTTGTTCTTTCTTCTGGCAGTACACTGAATATTTAATATTCTTTGCCAACACTGTAATTCAAATGTGTCAGTTCTTCTGTCTTCCTGTTTCATTGTTCAGCTTCTGCGTGCATATGAGGTGGTTGGATCAGGTATACCTTAGTCCTCAAGTTGACATCTTTGCTTTTTAAAATTTTAAAGAGTTTTTTTGTAGCAGACTTACCCAATGCAATACATTGTTTGATTTATTGAATAGGTAATATGTATTTACTGAACAAATAAAAGAATGAATGTTGAATAAGTGAATGAATTTGGTTTGCCCTGTGTAAGAACTGAGAAATTAAAAACAAAAAACATCATTTTGATAGGGAGTATTTTAGAAGGTGTGCGTCAGGGTTGTATTCTTTCACCACACCTATTTAATCTGTATGCTGAACAAATAATACGAGAAGCTGGACTATATGAAGAAGGGGGCATCGAGACTGGAGGAAGACTCATTAACAACCTGCGTTATGCAGATGACACAACCTTGCTTGCTGAAAGTGAAGAGGACTTGAAGCACTTACTGATGAAGATCAAAAACCACAGCCTTCAGTATGGATTACACCTCAACATAAAGAAAACAAAAATCCTCACAACTGGACCAGTGAGCAACATCATGATAAACGGAGAAAAGATTGAAGTTGTCAAGGATTTCATTTTACTTGGATCCACAATCAACAGCCATGGAATCAGCAGTCAAGAAAACAAAAGATGCATTGCATTGGGTAAATCTGCTGCAAAGGACCTCTTCAAAGTGTCGAAGAGCCAAGATGTCACCCTGAAGACGAAGGTGTGCCTGACCCAAGCCATGGTATTTTCAATCGCATCATATGCATGTGAAAGCTGGACAATGAATAACGAAGACCGAAGAAGAGTTGACACCTTTGAATGTGGTGTTGGCAAAGAATATTGAATATACCATGGACTGCCAAAAGAATGAACAAATGTGTCTTAGAAGTACAACCAGAATGCTCCTTAGAAGCAAGGATGGCGAGACTGCATCTTACATACCTTGGACAAGTTATCAGGAGGGATCAGTCCCTGGAGAAGGACATCATGCTTGGCAGAGTACAGGGTCAGCGGAAAAGAGGAAGACCCTTAATGAGGTGGATTGACACAATGGCTCCAACAATGAACTCAAGCATAACAACGATTGTGAGAATGGTGCAGGACCCGGCAGTGTTTCGTTCTGTTGTGCATAGGGTCGCTATGAGTCGGAACCGACTCGACGGCACCTAACAACAACAACGTTTTAGAAGGTAGGCCATCTGATCAATTTCTCTTTTCTCAAACAATGAGTCAGGGAAATATTTGCTTTCCCCATGGAAGGAGCACAGTCCTGGAAACCATGGCCTGGGTTTTAGGCAATAAATTGTGTTGTAGAAACTTATCACAATATCATAATTACATATTTGATTACACAGACATCATAT
Source organism: Elephas maximus indicus (assembly GCF_024166365.1). NCBI lineage: Eukaryota > Metazoa > Chordata > Mammalia > Proboscidea > Elephantidae > Elephas > Elephas maximus. The sequence continues at coordinate 77,621,357 of NC_064840.1, forward strand.
TTTCCATTGACTAGGGTCTACGCTCTTTGAAAGCAATGTCTATTTCATGGTCACCTTTGTATTCCCTTTGAGGAGCATAATGATGGGTAAATAGTAAGAGATCAAATTTTTTATTAAGGAATGAATAAAAATTTCCCTAACAAAACATAAGTCATAAAGGTACACTTTGCCAGGTAATACTAACCACTGAATTAAGCGGACAAATGATTACAAGAAACTTTATTATCATCACTGATAGAATTGTATAATATGCACTCCAGGAAACTTGTCTGTATTATGCTAATATTGTTTGTATATTGTTCAGTAAAGTTTTGAAAACTATCCTGTGCGATGCTGTCCTTCCATGTTCCCTTACATTCGTACCATATGGATTTTTGGTGTGGAAAATGTAGTATGAGTCAAATTCATATTTATACCATGCTGTCTTAGTTGTGCAATTTTATTCTTAAAATATTTAATTTATTAATATTTGTTTGTTCTTCTGCAAGTACATGGATTATTCAGTATTCTTTGCCAACAGCATAATTCAAATGTGTCAATTCTTCTTCTGTCTTCCTTTTTCATTGTTCAGCTTCTGCATGCATATAAGCCGACTGGAAACACTGTGGCTTGGGTCAGACACACCTTAGTCCTCAAAGTGACATCCTTGCTTTTCAATTTTTTTTTTAAATAATTTTTATTGGGCTTTAAGTGAAAGTTTACAAATCAAGTTAGTCTCTCACACAAAAACTTGTATACACCTTGCTACATATTCCCAGTTACTCTCCCCCTACTGAGACAGTCTGCTCTCTCCCTCCACTCTCTCTTTTCCTGTCCATTTTGCCAGCTTCTAACCCCCTTTACCCTCTCATCTCCCCTCCAGGCAGGAGACGCCAACATAGTCTCAAGTGTCCACCTGATTCAAGAAGCTCAATCCTCACCAGAATCCCTCACCAACCCATTGTCCAGTCCAATCCATGTCTGAAGAGTTGGCTTCGGAAATGGTTCCTGTCCTGGGCCAACAGAGGGTCTGGGGGCCGTGACCACTGGGGTCCTTCTAGTCTCAGTCAGACCATTAAGTCTGGTCTTTTTATGAGAATTTGGGGTCTGCATCCCACTGCTCTTCTGCTCCCTGAGGGGTTCTCTGTCCTGTTCCCTGTAAGGGCAGTCATGGATCGTAGCTGGGCACCATCTAATTTTTCTGGTCTCAGGATGATGTAGTCTCTGGTTCATGTGGCCTTTTCTGTCTCTTGGACCCATAATTGTCTTGTGTCCTTGGTGTTCTTCATTCTCCTTTGATCCAGGTGGGTTGAGACCAATTGATGCATCTTAGATGGCTGCTTGCTAGTGTTTAAGACCCCAGACGCCACTCCTCAAAGTGGGATGCAGAATGTTTTCTTAATAGATTTTATTATGCCAATTGACTCAGATGTCCCCTGAAACCATGGTCCCCAAACCCCTGCCCCTGCTACACTGGCCTTCGAAACATTCAGTTTATTTAGGAAGCTTCTTTGCTTTTGGTTTACTCCAGTTGTGCTGACCTCCCCTGTATTGTGTGTTGTCTTTCCGTTCACCTAAAGTAGTTCTTATCTACCATCTAATTAGTGAATACCCCTTTCCCACCCTCCCTACCTCCTCCCTCTTGTAAGCACAAAAGCATGTTTTCTTCTCAGTTTAAACTATTTCTCAAGTTCTTACAATAGTGGTATTATACAATATTTGTCCTTTTGCAACTGACTAATTTCATTCAGCGTAGTGCCTTCCAGGTTCCTTCATGTTATGAAATGTTTCACAGATTCCTCACTGTTCTTTATAGATGCGTAGTATTCCATTGTGTGAATATACCATAAGTTATCCATTTTTTTTTTTTTATCCATTCATCCGTTGATGGGCACCTCGGTTGCTTCCATGTTTTTGCTATTGTAAACAGTGCTGCAGTGAACATGGGTGTGCATATATCTGTTTGTGTAAAGGCTCTTATTTCTCTAGGATATATTCTGAGGAGTGGGATTGCTGGATCATATCGTAGTTCTATTTCTAGCTTTTAAAGGAAGCACCAAATCGATTTCCAAAGTGTTTGTACCATTTTACATTCCCACCAGCAGTGTGTAAGTGTTCCAATCTCTCCACAGCCTCTCCAACATTTATTATTTTGTGTTTTTGGATTAATGTCAGCCTTGTTGGAGTGAGATGAAATCTCGTTATAGTTTTGATCTGCATTTCTCTGATGGCTAATGGTCATGAACATTTCCTCATGTATCTGTTAGCTACCTGAATGTCTTCTTTAGTGAAGTGTCTATTCATATCTTTTGCCCATTTTTTAATCGGGTTATTTGCATTTTTGTAGTTGAGTTTTTGCAGTATCATGTAGATTTTAGAGATCAGGCACTGATCAGAAATGTCATAGCTAAAGAATCTTTTTACTCTTTTGGTGAAGTCTTTGGAGGCGCATAGGTGTTTGATTTTTAGGAGCTCCCAGTTATCCAGTTTTTCTTCTACATTCTTAATAATGTTTTGTATACTGTTTATGCCATGTATTAGGGCTCCTAATGTTGTCCCTATTTTTTCTTCCATGATCTTTATCATTTTAGATTTCATATTTAGGTCTTTGATCCATTTTGAGCTTGTTTTTGTTCATGGAGTGAGGTATGGGTCTTGTTTCATTTTTTTTGCAGATGGATATCCAGTTATGCCAGCACCATTTGTTAAAAAGACTGTCTTTTCCCCATTTAACTGTTTTGGGGCCTTTGTCAAATATCAACTGCTCATATGTGGATGGGTTTATGTCTCGATTCTCAATTCTGTTCCATTGTTCTATGTATCTGTTGTTGTAACAGTACCAGGCTGTTTTGACTACTGTGGCGGTAGAATAGGTTCTAAAATCAGGTAAAGTAAGGTCTCCCACTTTGTTCTTCTTTTTCAGTAATGCCTTATTTATCCGGGGTCTCTTTCCCTTCCATATGAAGTTGGTGATTTGTTTCTCCATCTCATTAAAGAATGTCATTGGGATTTGGATCAGAATTGCATTAAATGTATAGATCGCTTTTGGTAGAATAGACATTTTTATAATGTTAAGTCTTCCTATCCATGAGCAAGGTATGTTTTTCCACTTATGTAAGTCTCTCTTGGTTTCTTGCAGAAGTGTACTGTAGTTTTCTTTGTATAAATCTTTTACATGTCTGGTAAGATTTATTCCTAAGTATTTTATCTTCTTGGGGGCTACTGTAAATGGCATTGATTTGGTGATTTCTTCTTTGATGTTCTTTTTGTTGGCGTAGAGGAATCCAACTGATTTTTGTATGTTTATCTTGTATCCCAATACTCTGCTGAACTCTTCTATTAGTTTCAGTGGTTTTCTGGAGGATTCCTTAGGGTTTTCTGTGTATAAGATCATGTCATCTGCAAATAGAGATAGTTTTATTTCTTCCTTGCCAATCTGGATGCCCTTTATTTCTTTATCTAGCCTTATTGCTCTGGCTAGGACTTCCAGCACAATGTTGAATAAGAGTGGTGATAAAGGGCACCCTTGTCCGGTTCCCCATCTCAATGGGAATGCTTTCAGGCTCTCTCCATTTAGGGTGATGCTGGCTGTTGGCTTTGTATAAATGCCCTTTATTATGTTGAGGAATTTTCCTCCTTTTCCTGTTTTGCTGAGAGTTTTTATCATGAGTGGGTGTTGAACTTTGTCAAATGCCTTTTCTGCATCAGTTGATAAAATCATGCGATTCTTGCCTTTTGTTTTATTTATGTGGTGGATTACATTAATGGTTTTTCTAATGTTGAACCATCCCTGCTTACCTGGTATGAATCCTACTTGGTCATGGTGAATTATTATTATTATTTTTTTTTTTGATATGTTGTTGAATTCTATTGGCTAGAATTTTGTTGAGGATTTTTGCATCTAGGTTTACGAGGGATATAGGTCTACAATTTTCTTTTCTTGTGGTGTCTTTACCTGGTTTTGGTATCAGAGATATGGTGGCTTCATAGGATGAGTTTGTAGTGTTCCGTCCTTTTCTATGCTTTGAAATACCTTTAGTAGTAGAAATACCTTCTCTGAAAGTTTGGTAGAACTCTGCAGTGAAGCCATCCAGACCAGGGTTTTTTTTTTTTTGGGGAGGTTTTTTTAATTACATTTTCAATCTCTTCTTTTGTTATGGGTTTATTTAGTTGTTCTATCTCTGTTTGTGTTGGTTTAGGTAGGTAGTGTGTTTCTAGGAATTCATCCATTTCTTCTAGGTTTTTAAATTTGTTTGAGTACAATTTTTCATAGTAATCTGATATGATTCTTGTAATTTCAGTTGGGTCTGTTGTAATATTGCCCATCTCATTTCTTATTTGGGTCATTTGCTCCCTCTCCTGTTTTTCTTTTGTCAGTTTGGCCAGTGGTTTGTCAATTTTGTTGATTTTTTCAAAAAACCAGCTTTTGGTCTTGTTAATTCTTTCAGTTGTTTTTCCATTTTCTATTTTGTTTAGCTCAGGTCTAATTTTTATTATTTGTTTTCTTCTGCTGCCTGTGGGTTTCTTTTGTTGTTTTCTTTCTATTTGTTCAAGTTGTAGGGATAATTCTTTGATTTTGGCCCTTTCTTCTTTTTGGATGTGTGCATTTATTGGTATAAATTGGCCTCTGAGCACTGCTTTTGCTGTGTCCCAAAGATTCTGATAGGAAGTGTTTTCATTCTTATTGGATTCTACGAATTTCTTTATTCCATCCTTAATGTCTTCTATAATCCAGTCTTCTCTGAGCAGGGTATTGTTCAGTTTCCAAGTGTTTGATTTCTTTTCCCTGCTTTTCCTGTTATTGATTTCCACTTTTATGGCCTTATGGTCAGAGAAGATGCTTTGTAATATTTCAGTGTTTTGGCTTCTGCTAAGGCTTGCTTTACGACCTAATATGTGGTCTATTCTAGAGAATGTTCCATGTGCACTAGAAAAGAAAGTATACTTGGTTGCTGTTGGGTGGAGTGTTCTGTACGTGTCTATGAGGTCAAGTTGGTTGATTGTGGCATTTAGATCTTCCATGTCTTTATTGAGCTTCTTTCTGGATGTCCTGTCCTTCACTGAGAGTGGTGTGTTGAAGTCTCCTACTATGATTGTGGAGCTGTCTATCTCACTTTTCAGTGCTGATAGAGTTTGTTTTATGTATTTTGCAGCCCTGTCATTGGGTGCATAAATATTTAATATGGTTATATCTCCTTGGTTATTGTCCCTTTAATCATTATATAGTGTCCTTCCTTATCCTTTATGACGAATTTAACTTTAAAGTCTATTTTGTCAGAAATTAATATTGCCACTCCTGCTTGTTTTTGTTTGTTATTTGCTTGATATTTTTTCCATCCTTTGAGTTTTAGTTTGTTTGTGTCTCTAAGTCTAAGATGTGTCTCTTGTAGGCAGCATATAGATGGATCTTGTTTCTAAATCCATTCTGCCACTCTCTGTCTCTTTATTGGTCCATTTAGTCCGTTTACATTCAGGGTACGTATGGATAGGTATGAATTTAGTGCTATCATTTTGATGTCTTTTTGTGTGTGTTGTTTACAGTTTCTTTTTCCCATTTAATTTTACGTGCTGATAATCTTTATATATTGTCCTTTCCTCATATTTGTTGTTGTTGATTTTGTTTCTGCTGAGTCTCTATTTTTTTCTTGTATTTTATTTTGATAAGTAGGATACTTCGTCTCCTTTGTGGTGACCTTATTATTTACCCCTATTTTTCTAAATTTATAACTAACTTTTATTTCTTTGTATCACCGTATCTTCCTCTCCATATGGAAGGTGTATGATTACATTTCTTAGTCCCTCTTTATTATTTTAACATTGTCTGCTTTTATATAATAACATCTCTGTTACCCCGTTTGGAGGGTTGTTTTTTTTTTTTTTAATAATCTTGCTTTGTTTTTTTGGATTTCCCTGTCTGGGTTGACTTCTGGTTGCTCTGCCCAGTGTTCTAGTCTTGGGTTGATACCTGATATTATTGATTTTCTAACCAAAGAACTCCCTTTAGTATTTCTTGTAGTTTTGGTTTGGTTTTTACAAACTTGTGTTTATCTGGAAATGTCTTAATTTCACATTCATATTTAAGAGACAGTTTTGCTGGGTATATGATTCTTGGCAGGTAATTTTTTTCCTTCAATTTTTTAAAAATATGTCACCCCATTGCCTTCTTGCCTGCATGGTTTCTGCCAAGTAGTCCGAGCTTATTCTTACTGGCTCTCCTTTGTAGGTGACTTTTCATTTATCCCTCACTGCTGTTATAATTCTCTTTATCTTTGGTTTTGGCAAGTTTGATTATAATATGTCTTGGTGACTTTCTTTTCAGATCTACCTTATGTGGGGTTCAATGAGCATCTTGGATAGATATCTTCTCATCTTTCACAATATCAGGGCATTTTTCTGTGAACAAATCTTCAACAATTGTCTCCGTATTTTCTGTTATCCCTTCCTGTTCTGGTACTCCAATCACTTGTAGGTTATTTCTCTTGATAGAGTCCCACATGATTCTTAAGATTTCTTCATTTTTTAAAATTCTTTTATCTGATTTTTCTTCAAATATATTAGTGCCAAGTGATTTATCTTCGTGTTCAGAAATTCTACCTTTCTACTTGCTCAATTCTGCTCCTCCGACTTTCTATTGAGTTGCCTACTCTGTAATTTTATCGTTAATCTTCTGAATTTCTGATTGCTGTCTGTCTATGGGTTTTTCCAGTTTATTAAACTTTTCATTATGTTCCTGAATCATTTCTCCAATTTCTTCAGTTGCTTTATCTGTGTGTTCCTTGGCTTGTTCTGCATATTGCCTCATTTCCTTCCTGATGTCTTGAAGGGTTCTGTACATTAAACTTTTGTATTCTGGCTCTGGTAATTCCAGGAATGCTCTTTCGTCTAGAAGATCCCTGGATTCTTTGTTTTGAGAACTTGTTGAGGTGACCATGGTCTTTTTCTTTATATGACTTGATATTGACTGTTGTCTCCGAGCCATCTATAAGTTATTGTGTTAGTTTATGCTTCTTACTGTGTCATAGCTGCTTGCTTTGTTTTGTTTTGGTATACCCCTATGGGTTGATTGAGTGAGCTAGCTTGATTATTTTTGCCTTTGGAGCTCTGACGTCCTGTCCCCAGCTGGCTAGAGCTGTTATCACATATATCAGTCTAGGAGTCCATTCAGTTTTCTTGTTTGAATTCAGGTCAGGTTTCCAGGAAGCTGATACCAAGTGTGTGGTACAGGCTCTGTCCTACAGTCTTAGAGGGGCAGGGGTGATTTTCATATATACCGGTATCTGATTGCAGCAGGGGGTCACACTCTGAACAAGGCAGGGGGCTGAGAACTGAATCTCGATTGTCTCTGAGGAAAGCGCGTCCCTGTTCCCTAGAGCGTGCAGGTAGGTGGGTTCTGCAGACAGACCATGGGCATCCAAAGTATTTGGTTGTAAGGACTGGGAGGTACCAGTTATCTTTGGACCTCTGTCGCGGGTGGCTGGGTGACCTGAGTGGAGCTACCAGTCCTTAGGTCCCTGATGTGGGTAGGTGAGGACCTTGTTTAATAGGCAAAGCAATGTCAAACTTCGAACACCCACCTCTCCACCGCACAGCTGAAATGGTTGGAGTTTGCCAACAAGGGCCTATTCTCCTGAAATAGGCCCACACAGGTCCAAGCAGAAGGGAAAGGTGCTCAAAGTCCACGGACAGTTTATGCCTGGACAGGAGCCGCTTCTGTCCTGAGCTCCCCCGGTTAGTGGAGATAGCAAATTATCTTTTCCCCCAGTTGCAAATTTTTTCCTTCCCCAGTGCCGGGAGGATGGCTCTAGGTGCTCAACAGGGCCTATCTCAGGTCCAGGGAATTCAGTCGCTGAAGCTGGCTTGGGGGTGGGGACAGGGTGCAGTAAAATATACACAAGTACTTAGCTTTTGCCGAGAGCGCCGTTCCTCTCTGATTCTCAAGGTGTGAGTAGGCTGTGTGGCTGGCTGCTTCTCCCTGAGGAAACTGCGGCTGAACGCTAGTACCAGCCCACTGCCGCAGCTCCAGGAATGGTGCTTGAGGGCTCTCCTCTATTCAGGTCTGGTAACTCCTCTCTGCTTCTGAACGGTCTTTTCCTCCCCTTGACCCTCAGTTCGTTTTCCAAGCTTGCCTTTGAAGCTCAGGGCTCCCAGCTTGTCACAAATATACTCGTTTTACTTGTTTTTTTTGTGTCTTTGTTGTAAAGAGGGCTCCCCAGAAGTGTGTCTATTCTACCATCTTGGCTCCACCTCCACTTTTTAGTGTTTTAAAGAGGTCTTTTGCAGCAGATTCACCCAGTGCAATACATCCTTTGATTTCTTGAGTAGGCAGTGAGTATTTATTGAACAAATAAAAGAGTGAATGTTGAATGAGTGAATTTAATGTAATTTAATTTATTGAAGTCTCTACGATTTGACTACTTGTTTAGAAATACTTGCAGAGCATTTGTAATAAAAATAAATCAACCACTGAATAAAACATTTATTCAAATATTTATTTATTTTAAAGAAAACCTAGTTTCGGTTTTGTCTTATAATAGTAGATATATATCCAGCATCATTTAGGAGTTTGGGTGACATTTTTCTGAGTGCTCTTAGAGACTTGGGGATCCTACAGAGTGGGCTTTCAATGGAGAGAACATTTCAGGTCTCAAATGCCCCTCATTCCACACAAGATGGGTACAGAGTCAGGGAATGAAAAACTGCTCTACTTCTAGACATGGCTGGCATCTGACTCTCCTCCAACCCCACAGCACCTTCCTACACAATCAAAGCCTCTTTTTAAATTTAAAGCCTGCAGAAGGTTCTTTTCAGAAAAGGGTAATGATGGCTTCAGAGACATCATTTTCTGAAAGGCCAGGAAACAGCTACTCATTTTCCCCTACTGCCTTGCCGTGGTTACTCCATATTTGAAAAGGGAGATGAAAGTTGACACTGTGTTTATGGCCATGCAGAAGTGCTTTTGGCAAGATGGCTCTCCCTGCTTCACTGCCTTTTTAAGCCATTTTCTCTACTGCTTGCTCAAAGTCGTCACGGCTCACTGTTTCCTGGATGCATCCATAGTAACCTCGGCCTCTTTTATTGTTCCGTCTCTTCGATGGGAGTGCCTCTGATTGCTCTTCAGCCCTCTAGACAGGAAGAGTAGGGATTGTGTGTATTTGATCAATGCTTCCATCTTGGGTTAATGGAAGAGAAGATTACCAGGAGGCCCATTGTACCTTTCACAAAGAAGACAAGAATCAGAGGTCTCCTTTTTAAAGGTCCATCATACTGACCTCCCTGTACTTCAAGAACTTTAATTATAAGTGAGATTTTTCAGCTTTGGAGAAATCTTGAAAGCATGTTGGGCCTTCCAGAAGAACATGAGCTAAGGAGAGGGTTGGTGAGTGTGGAGAAAACTGTCAGCTCCTTTAATAAAGGAATCTAGAATGTAAGCCTTGTGATGAGCAGTTGTCTTTTCTTGTTTTTTCTTTTTTTTTTTGTTGTTGTTGTTTTTTAATTGCTGTAGTTGCAGCATACAGTAGCTACTCAATATATATATATATATATACATTTTTCTTTTTGAATTAATGAATAAAATCAAGCCCAGATCCTCTTTGGCTGTGTGATAATGGAGAGAGCATTTCTGCACAGTGATATGAAATGGGGCCAACCCAACCCTCCTCCTCTGGCGATTCTCTTTTCATTTGTGCATGTGGGGGACCTGGGGAGGTTTTGAGTGGGTGGGTGTACTGACAGGAGGTGACAGTGCACAGCTGTCTGCAGAGAGGATGCACCATTCAGAGCCCGAGTGTCCAGCCGGTTTAGGGCCTTAATCTTACTTCTGGCAATGAATACAACTTTGCACGGATCATTGAGAGTTATCTGCAATTATTTTAAAACCCATTACATAGCTTGTAATTTGTCTTTCTCTTGTTCCCTGTAGTCCTCCTCAAAATCATTACGCACAAGCATGACAGTTAGAAGCTGGCCTCTCCCACAGAATAACACATCGTATTTGACCATTATTCTCACCCATAGGATATCTATTGCTTTTGGAAGAAAATTGTTCCTAGGTTTCAAATACCCCATGCATCATTCTGCTCTGGTGTGAAGTTATTGGAGAGAGTGTGACAAGCCCAGTGCCAAGAGACATTAATGTAGAAAAGATTTCTAAGTCGTCGCTTCAAAGAGTAACAGATGCTGGCGAAGGAACACCACCAGTCTTGCTTTTGATGCTGTGTTCCAATTGTTCTCTTCTTTTAAACACAAAGGAGTGTTTATCTCATGTCTGGGAGTTTATGAGTTTCAGAAGAAAAATCGTTAGCATAAGGAACTGCACAAAGGATTACAAATGTGAAAAGTGCATATTTCCTGGACTGCGTAAGTAATCACTGATATATATAAGAAATCACTCAGTGATAATATCAAGGTACATACAACTAACCTCCAAAGGTAACAAGCTTATGGTATGTGATAATATAGTCAAGCCAAAGAAACACATATAAATTATTATAAGTCAGTTATATACATTAATATTTTATATGTGTACACCAGGGGCAGATTATCCTGTAGGCAAGGTAACCATGGTACTTACCATGCTTACCAGATCATCTGTAGTGAACACTTTCACATTTGGTCATTACATCAAAGATTCTGCTTGTAGACATGGCTGGCGTCTGTCTCTCCCCCAACCCCACAGCACCTTCCTACACAATCAAAGCCTCTTTTTAAATTTACAGTCCCTGACAAGAGTGGACGACTCAGTAAGCAAGGTAAGCACAGGCTTACTTGAGCTTACTTACTAATTTGTAATGAACAATTTCACATGGGTTTCATTAGATCTTTATTTTAAAGTGGTAGCTATATGCCACATCATCTGATGTGGGGAAACCCGGTGCAGATTATCCAATAAGTAAGATTATCTAATAAATAATTGCCAAGTTACTTACTGGATGATCTGACCCTGGTAGACACATGTAAATCAATCAGGTAAACTACAATAAAAACGGGACAGAGCTTTTGAATCTATTTCATTTCTATTTTTATAAAATCTTGAACTCTATGACCTGAAGATCGATGGATTTCCAGCTTATCATGATTCCAAATGTGAGAAACAAAGTAGGTGTCTATAATTAATGTTGGAATGATTAAACCGGCTGTACCTTAAGCGAGCACCTGCTTAATTTCTAGCCTGTTCAAACACCCTGACGGTGGGAACAAATGCTGATCATGGTTTTAGCACTGAACTGGAAATTTAATGATGTAACTATGTAGAGATCCCTTCTAACCCAGGTTTGGCAAAGTTTGTGCAGATCTGATTGAACATGAATTAGAAAAAGACAGTGTACTGAGAATAGGAACTTAGACTCTAGTTCTTGACATTTAAAAATGATGCATTTAAACACTGAGATTGTTACCTTTATTTTTTCATGGTTTCAAAACTATTAAGAAAAAAAGATGGATGAAAATAACTTTATGTCTGGAGCTGAGTTTTTGTGTTTATGTGTGCATACTTGTTTTACGTATCTTTGCGTACTTTTAAACTTGTAAAGGGTCAATAACAGCAATCTCAGTATAAACACAAAAGCAGTATAAAGCCAACAATTACAAGAACTTTGCAAAAAACAAAACAACACAACACACACATATGATAACGTTGCTGCCGTTAGGTGGCTTTGAGTTGGTTCTGACTCCCAGTGGCCCACGTATGACAAACTGCCGGTCCCGCAACATCCTCGCGATCGTTATATCTGAGCCCGTTGTTGCGGCTGCTCTGTCAGTCCAACTCGTTGAGGTTCTTCTTCTTTTGCACTGACCTTCTACTTTACCAGGCATGATATCCTTCTCCAGTGACTGGTCTCTCCTGTTAACATGTCCAAAGTACATGAGACGAAGTACTGCCACCTTGGACAGGTCTGTTATTTCTTCTGGCAGCCCATGGTCTACTCAGTATTCTTCACCGTAATTCAAAGGTGTCCACTCTTTGGTCTTCCTTAGTCATTGCCCAGCTTTCGCACGAGTATGAGAGGATGTGGAATACCACGGCTTGGGTCATGTGCACCTTAGTCCTCAAAGTAACATCTTTGTTTTTTAACACTTATGATTATAGTAAACCATTAAGAAAGAGAAATGGGATTTTTTACTTTTGTAAACTTGATATGGATATAATATGGGATGTAATTTAGCACTGCAACTTTCATATTGATGAAAACCCATTATTTGTTTGCAGCATTGGAAATGCAGAGAGATTGATCGGGGAAACCAGGTGCAGATTATCCAATAATTAGAAATGATATGTTTGAGTGTGACAAGGTTAGTCTACAACCAACACAATTACATGCTTAGACTAGAAGACATATTTCAAATGATTTTAGATTTTCATTTAAAAACTCAAAAATTGAGCCAATTTATTTTTAAATATCATTTAAGTAAACCATAAACTTTTACTTAAGAGAAAATAGAAGATTAAACATTTGCTGAGGTACTGCCATTCCAAAGAAACACCTGTTCCGTTTTAATGCATCATAAAATTGTTTTCCTTCGTTGTTCCAGTTAAAGACTATCTCAGGTGAATTAAGGTAAAAAAGATAGTGGAAAAAATTTGAATAGTAGTAGGATTGTTATTAAAGGGCAATGGTAGAATTCTTGCCTCCCATGTGGAAGACCTGGGTTCAACTCCCAGTCTAACACACCTTATGCACAGCTGCCACCCATCTGTCTGTGAAGGCCCGTGTGTTGTTATGACACTTAACAGGTTTCAGAGGAGCCTCTAGACTAAGACAGACTAGGAAGAAAGGCCTGGGTATCTACTTCTGAAAAATCAACCAATGAAAACCCATTGGATCAAAATATCTGATCTGCAGCCAATCATGAGGATGATGCAGAACTGATGCAGTGTTTTGTTCTGTTATACATGGGGTCACCGTGATTGTGTGTGTGGAGGGAAAGACTAACAAAAATTACAGAATTGTTGTTAATGTACATATAGGATAATCTAAGCGGTCTGCAGGTAGAGCTGAGTATTTCACTTCACAGTAGCTGGGCTTTTCGGTAAAGGTGCACGGTCCCTAAGTGAAAGCAAAATGTTCTTGCCATTGCATAACATCACATAAATGGTTTTTTAAAAATAGAATTAGTTTGAAAATCAGAAAGGCCTTTACTGTCTTACCACGTGTGTGATGATACTCCCCTGGGCAGATCTAAGTAGTAATTGTCTTTAAAGTAGCTCCTTTATTTAAAGCAATTTTACTCCGACTATACTGTATTTAGAGATAACATGGTACACAGCCAGGATTGAGGAAAACTGTTGGCCCCATATAGCATAAATATAAATAAATTTCAAGTAGATTCTTGTGAATTTTATATTGATACCATATTACTCTAGCAGAATATTGGTTCTGAGAATTTTGCTTAATTTTTTTCTTTTAGATTCTCTTTTTTGCCTCAGTGGAAAATTTTTTTTTTATGGGTGAAGAAATTTTGTTTTTCTCATAGAAACTATTTTACATTGAGAAAAACTATTTTTCTATAAACAAGACTTTAGAATGAGGAAAGAAAATAGTAAGTTCTCGGCTTGTCATATTTTTTAACTTATTAGAAGCAGGGACTATGCCCTCTGCAAATTTTCTATGGTGACTTGTATAGTACAATACACATTTGTTGCTGTTGTTAGGTTTTAATCCATCAGCTTCTAGCTCACAGTGACCTATGTGTAACAGAATGAAGCATTGCCCTGTCCTGCTCCATCCTCACAACTGTTGCAATATTTGAGCCCATTGTTGCAGCCACTGTGTCAATCCATGCCATTGAAGGTCTCCCTCCTTTTTGCTGACCGTCTAATTTACCAAGCATGATGTCCTTCCTTGGCTATTGATCCTCCTGATGCTGGGTTCAAAGTAAGCGAGACGAAGTCTCGCCATCCTTCTAAGGAGCATCTGGTTGAACTTCCTTCAAGACAGATTTGTTCATTCTTCTGGAAGTTCATGGTATATTCAATATTCTTCAACAATACCACAAATTGAATTCGTCAGTTTTTCCTTCAGGCTTCCTTTTTTATTGTCTGGCTTTACCACGCATATGAGGCAATTTAAAAGACCATGGCTTGGGTCAGGCGCACTTTAATTATCAAAGTGACATCCTTGCTTTTTAACACTTTCAAGAGGTCTTTTACAGCATATTTGCCCAGTGCAATGTGTCTTGATTTCTTGACTGCTGCTTCCATGAGTCTTGATTGTGGATCGAAGTAGAGTGAAATTCTTGATAACTTCAATTGCTTCACCATTTCTTGTGCTGTTTTTTACAGGTCCAGTTGTGAGGTTTTCCGTTTTCTTCACATTCAGGGGAAATCTGTACTGAAGATGGTGGTCTTTTACCTTAATCAGCAAGTGCTTCAAGTTGTCGTCAATATCTGCAAGCAAGGTTGTGTTATCTGCATATCACAGGTTGCTAAGAGGTCTTCTTCTAATCCCAGTGCTGCATTCTTCTTCAAACAGTCCAACTTCTGAGATTATTTCTCAGCATACAGATTGAAGGACAATGGAAGGATACAACTCTGCGGCACCCCTTTCCCAGTTTAAACCACTCAGTACCCCCCCCGTTCTGTTTGAACAGCCACGTCTTGATTTATGTACATGTCCTGCATGAGCACAATTAAGTGTTCTAGAACTCCGGTTCTTTGTAATGCTATTGATAATTTGGTAGGATCCACACAGTCAGATGCCTTTCCGTATTTGATAAAACACAGGTAAATATCATTCTGTTTTTCTCTGCTGTCAACCAAGATTTATCTGACATCAGCAATGATACCCTTTGTTCCACATCTGCTTCTGAATCCAGCTTGAACTTCTGTCAGCTCCCTGTGGGTGTATGGCTGGAGCCCTTTTTGAATTACCTTCAACAAAATCTTGCTGGCATGTGATATTAATGATACTGTTCAATAATTTTCATTCCATTTGATTGCCTTTCTTTGGAATGGGCATGAATATGGATCTCTTCCAGTTGGTTCATTAAGTAGCTGTCTTCCAAATTTTTTGACATAGAGGGATAAGTGTTTCCAACATTGTATCCGTTTGTTGAAGTATCTCAGTTGGTATTGGTGAATTCCTGGAGACTTATTTTTCTCCAGTGCTTTCAGTGAGGCTTTAACTTCTTTCAATACCAGTGGTTCTTGATCCTATGCTACCTCCTGAAAAGATACAGTCACTGTATTTTCTTTTTGCATCTTTTTTTTTTTTTTTTTTTGTCTATTGAATTCTTCAATATTCCAACACAAGGCTTGATTTTTTTCTTCAGTTCTTTCAACTTGAGAAATGCCTATAATGTTCTTCTTCCCTTTTGCTTTCCTAATGCCAGGTCTTCGCACATTTTATATAATACTTGACTTTGTGTTCTCAAGACACCCTTTGAAATTCTCTTTTCAACTCCTACTTCATCGTTTTTTCTGTTTGCTTTGGCTGATCTGTACTCGTGAGGAAGTTTGAGACACTCTTCTGACATCCATTTTGGTCCTTTCTTTATTCCTGGTCTTTTTAATAACCTTTTATTTTCTCCATGGATGATGCCCTTGATGTCATCCCACAACTTGCCTGGTCTTTGGTCATTAGTGTTCAGTGCATCAAATCTATTCGTGAGATGGTCTCTGAATTCAGGCAGGATGTATTATTCAAGGTCGTACACTGGCACTCATGGACTTGCTTTGATTCTCTCTAGCTTCAGCTTGAAATTGCATAGGAGCAATTGATGGTCTATTCCAGGTAGCCCCTGACTTTGTCTTGACTGATAATATGTAGTTTTTCCATTGTCTCTTTCCACAGATGTAGTCAATTTGATTCCTATATGATCTACCTGGCAAGATCCATGTGTATAGTCATCGTTTGTGTTGTTAAAAAAAAAAAAAGCCTTTCTGATGAGTAAGTTATTGGTCTTGCAGAATTCTATCCTGTAATCTCCAGCATTGTTCCTCTCAGGAAGGGCATATTTTCCAACTACTGGTCTTTTTTCTTTGTTTCCAAAGTACCAGTAATTATCAATGTACCTTGATTGCCTGTTTGATTAATTTCTGGCTGCAGCACATAGTAAGGCCTTAGTAAAAGTTAGTAGAAATATTTTATAGATAATACCACACGGGAATATTTTTTTCATCTTCTACATACAATATAGAGTTAGAAACCTCACCCACAGTTGTTCCTTTGTATACACAGCATGTTTTTTGAAGACATTAAGTTAACAAGGGAGATCTCTTTATAGCTTAGAGAAGGATGTGATAATATTGAGTTTTAAATTCCTTAAGAACAAAGACACACTTTCATCATATTCATTTTCCCAAAAGGATTTGACGTAGTATTCTAATGAAATTGTTGACAAATATTTTTTCTTAAGCTATAAAACAAAAAACATTAGAGGCACTTTGACCAATTTAAATTGTGGCATGTAAATCCTTTATTAGGATCTTTGTTATTTAGAGCAGTTCTAAGTCCTGTAATAAATAAACCCCAAGGTGCCAGTGGCTTACTAAGAGCTGTTTTGTTGCATGTGTAACAGCCCAATGCAGGTATTCGTATCAGCGGGTGGATATTCCGCACACAGAGATTCAGGAATCTAGGTTCTTTCCTTCTTGTAGCTTTGCTGTTCTCTAGGGCCTCCTCAACCTATGCATTCACCTAGAAGAAGGTTAGGAAGTGAGTGTTTCTTAAATGGCTAAGTACAGAAGAGACTGTCATCATTATTATTTACCCCACGGGGCAGTTCTAGTCTGTCCTATAGGGTTGCTGTGAATCGGAATTGACTCGATGGCAATGGATTTGGCTTTTGGTTTTATGGGCTGGAACTAGCTACATGGCCATGCTAGATGCAAGGGGGCAAATGGAGAACTAAACAGGGGGTATTTTAGGCAGAAGTAAGTAAAACCAAAATGAGGCAAAATCAGAATGAGGCCTGGTATATATCAGTAGTGGAGAGTTGTCTGCTGTGTCTCCAGAACTGTGTGATAGAAAGTGAGTGATATGGAATGTAGCCGGAAGATAAGGTGAAGGTGTGTGTGAAGGACCTTGAAGAGAGGGTGGACAGGTAATGCTGGACCTGTGTTGTAGAAAGATGGTATTTATCTACAGCCCTGCGAAAGAGTGGAATGATGAGAGCATGGGTAAGGTTTAGGGAAATATATAGGTTCAGAAGTGAATCTAATGTACAGGGCATAGTAGTTACTCATATTTCTTTTAAGTTGTAGAGGTAGGTGGAAGGCACTTGAGGTTCACCTTGTGTCTGAGAGCTAAGGTAAAAAAAAAAAAGGGCAACATAAAAATACTTAGCAGAAAGAACAGAGATGTAGAAAAGGACACAGCTGTTCCAAAGTAAACCTGGGCGTTTATTAGCCTCAGGAGATTCTTTGGATGACCATGGACTTCCAGAGTCACTAGTAAAACTGAGTTAGAAATTCTAGAGTTAAAATTATTGGGTCAAAGGGTATGTATTTTCTAAGATAAGAAACATGAGCCAAACTGATTTCTAGAATAGCTGAAACACTTACTATCCACCAGCAGCACATGGGAGTGCTTATTTATTCATATTTTTTTGCACGTAATCTCTGTTATAATTTAATTATTGAATGATTAGGTTTAAAAATACATTGAATTATTTCAAATTTACTTTTTTATTTGACTGATAAGTTTGAGCATCTTTTTCTTGTGTTTCTTGAACAGTTTATGAAATATTTTTATAGGTTTTTAAGATTATGGTAAAATATAACAAAACATTTGCCATTTGAGCTATTTTTACATGTCAGCTCAACGACATTTACTATGTTTGCCGTGTTGTGCAATCAACAGCACTGTTTCTGTTTATTTTTTTATCACCCTTAACAGAAACGCAGTGCCCCCTAGGCAATAACTCTCCTCGCCCCTCCCAATAACCCTGGTAACCAACCACTAACAAAATTTAGTCTGTATGCATTTGCCTATTCTAGATATTTTATGTAAGTGGAATCATACCACATTTGTCCTTTTATGTGTGAGTTATTTCACTGAGCATAAAGTTTTCAACGTTCTTTCTTGTTGCATGTATCAGAGCTTTGTTTCTCATATGTCTGGACAATATTCTCTCGTATGAATGTTCTACATGTTGTTTATCTATTCATCTGTTGATGGATGTTTGGGTTTTCACCTTTTGGCTTCAGTGAACATGGGTGTACAAATATCTGTTTGCATTCCTGCTTTCGTCTTTTGGGTGTACACCTAGAAGTGGAATTGCTGGGTCACATGGTAGCTCTGTGACTGACTTTTTGAGGAACTGCCCAACTGTTTTCCACAGTGCTTTCACCATTTTACCATTCCACCAACAATGGATGAGGGTTCCATTTCTCCACATCCTGGCTGACATTTCCATCTTTTCCGATCATAGTTATCCCAGTGAAGCTGAAGTAGTATCTCATGTGGGTTTACACTTGCCTTTCCCTAATGACTGATCAGGAGCCCTGGTGGTGCAGTGGCTCAAAGCTCAGCTGCTAACCAAAACGTCAGCAGTTCGAATTCACCAGCCACTCCTTGGAAGTCCCATGGGGCAGTTCTGCTCTGTCCTACAGGGTTGCTATGAGTTGGAATTGACTCAACAGTAATGGGTTTGGTTTTTGGTTTTAATGGCTGAATGATATCCAGCATCTGTTCATGTGCTTATTGACATTTTTAATGAAGTTTATATAATGTTTACTCATACCAGATTTTATTTTAAGCATTTTATAAATGTTAACTTTTTTAATCTTAGTAACAATCTTGTAGAGTTGTTGCTATTATTATGCCCATTTTATGGAAAAAGAAACTGAGGCAGCAGAAAGATTTAGTAACTTGCCCGAGATCACTAGGTTGTTGTTGATTTTGTGACTAGGGTATTTTAAAGTTTTTTCTAATCATCTTTTTTCAATGTTTGATTTCACATATCTAGGTGAGTAGGTCACAGAGCAGCATAAATATTAGGAGAAATAAGGCCTTATATGGAGCCCCGGTGATGCAGTGGTTGAGAGCTCAGCTGCTAACCAAATGACCAGCAGTGTGAATCCAACAGCTGCTCCTTGGAAACCCTATGGGGCAGTTCTACTCCATCCTGTATGGTCGCTATGAGTTGGAATCAACTCCACAGGAATGAGTTAAGGCCTTACATATCCCACAGCTTTCCCCACTTATGCCCACATAATCATAGAAAGATCTCTATCTCATGGACTTGTCTAACTTGGATTTTCCTCTACAAGTGCTCAATTACCTCATAATATTCCAGGCATACCGGGATGTCTGCAGGCCCAGGGTCCAGATATGTGCACCAACACTGTTCCCATGATTTTGTGCACAGGATGGTGTGTGTGCCACTGCCTGAGCTTGGAAGTTAATTTCTAATGCTACGTATTGGTTCATCTTTGATCTTTTTCTTACCAATAGGTATATCTATATAAGGTCCCTGGGCAGTGCAAGCAGTTTGTACTTTGTTACTAACCAAAAGGAGCCCTGGTGGCACGGTGGTTCAGAGCTTGGCTGCAACCAAAAGGTCGGCAGAAATGCACCAGCCGCTCCTCGGAAACCCTATGGGGGCAGTTCTACTCTGTCCTATAGGTCGCTATGAGTCTGAATCAACTCAATGGCCATAGATTTTTTTTTTTGTTGTTTGGTTTGGTTTGGTTTGGAAGCACCACCACAGAGAGATCCAACGATCTGCTTCCGTAAAGATTACAGCCCAGAAAACTGTGTGGAGCTCAGTTCTACTTTGTAACACATGGGGTCGCCATGAGTCAGGATTGGCTTGACAGCAATAGGTTTTGTTTTGTGTGTGTGTTAGGGCAAAGTTGTGAAGGAGAATCAGCATAAGGCTGGTTCCTGTGAAGCAGAGGTCAAATATACTTCCCCTTTCCCACTTCTCCATCGTTGTGCTGTTTCTCTGTTGGGTTCCATAATTCACTGCAATAGTCACAAAGAAGTCACGAGAACTCACAGACTATACTCATAATGAGGCGGTTTATTAGGGTAACAATGCAGGAGTAACAGGATACAATTTGGGTTGCAACTCAGGGTCAGTGTCAGGAAACTCAGGCTACAACTCGGGAAAAAGGTACACAGTGAGGCTGGGAAGGCCCCGGAAGCAGAGTGCATGTCTCCCTTCAGCAACTGGAGCAGATTCAGACAAGCTCTGGCTGGAATAGGACTTTCTCAGGGCACGCTAGGGCAGCTCTCTTCTTGATCAGGATAGCTCTGCCCCCAGCTTCCTGGGTTTTTATAGGCTAGCCCACATACTTTTGTCAGTTACAAGGTGGGATCCCTAACCAATCCTGGTAGCCAATACTGGGTGGGACTCCCCAGCGAATCCTTGTAAAGGTGGATGGTAAACCAATCCTTGAAAGACACTATATAGATAGTAAACTGACCAGTCCCTGCAAGCAGCTTACAACTGATCTCTGCAAGATGCTTATGAGGAAATTTAACTGACCAATCACTTGCAAGTCACTTATGCAGCCTGAAAACTGACCAATCACTTGGCACATTGAGGCCTAATTATTTTGGGAAGATTACAAAGCCAGGGGTGGAAAGACCACGTAAAAGAAAACCCATTGCACCATCAAAAAACAAACCAAACCCATTGCGCGAGTCAATTCTGATTCATACCACCCTGTAGGACAGGGTAGACGTGCTCCATAGGGTTTGCAAAGCTGTAATCTTTACCAGAGCAGACTGCCATGTCTTTCTCCGCAGAGCGGCTGGTGGGTTCAAACCACCAAACTTGGTTAGAGGCTGAGCGCCTAACCACTGCTTAACCAGGGCTCCTTCATTGCCCCACAGTGTGTGTGTAACCTTTGGAAATAACATTCTTGCCTTATCCACACGGTTTTTCTCCTCCCATTTCTCCTTTTGCCTATTATAAGCAATTATCCTATGAAGCAAACAACATGCCTTTATCAAACTTTTTTCTCAGGAGATCTTTTGCTTCTAGACTGAAATACAAGAGTTCAGGAGTCCCTAGGTGGTGCAAATGGTTATGTACTCAACTACTAACCTAACGATTGGTGGTTTGAACTCACCCAGAGGTGCCTTGGAAGAAAGGTATGGTGCTCTACCTCTGAAAGGTCACCGTCCTGAGAACTCCCTGGCGTGCAGTTCTACTCTGAGACGTGGGGTCCCCATGAGTTGGAGTCAACTTGATGGCACCTGGTTGGCTATGGCAGTTACATTACAATCTAAGTAGGTTAGGTTTATCTACATGATAAAGTATCAGTGGAAAACACCTCGTTATAGAGTGGATTTATGGGAAATAAATGCAATTATTACTGTGACACATTACTTACTATTAGAATGATTTCCCCACTAAAAAGTGAATGACGGACATGATGTGGCATTTTAGGTAGTCCTGGTTCTCTCTGGAGTAAGAACGGTATAGAGATAGGGAGAATGAAGCTGCGTAACTGAGAAGTAAAATAATTTGATACCCAAGTACTGTGGTTTTAATGTGATCTGGAATGTAACGATCCCTTACTAGCAAGATTATTATTAACAATAATTTATTATCGAGAATAACAACAAAAAAGAGGTTGTTATCCACCTTTATTTTGTTGTTTAGATGATAGTATAATCACTATTAGTGATAATAATAAATACTGTGGATTTATTTTTATTTATTTTGTGAAAAATATAAAATAATGGTATGAAAAAGTAGAAACTTGCTTCCCGGCACTTAAGCAGCCTTGAAAACACCAGCTCTAAACAGTCATTTTCAGTGAAGCAGCAGAAAGATCCCTGTGGGGGAAAGCGAATATTGAAATTTTTTTTCATTTTATGTTAGATTTTCATGGATGGTAAAAGTGCCTTCAAGGAATGGGCAGAAAAGCTACATAGATAGAATTATAAAAGTGAAGCAAAATACCAAATTAATCAGAAAATCTAGATAAAATCCCATTGTTCCATGGAAAGAAAAAACCATTATGTTGTACTATTCCTTGGTTAATTGCAGAGGGTGTTGTATGCCATGTCAAATTTTAGAAGATTGACAATTTAGAAAAGAATCTTAAAGTTGTTTTATTTATAAAAATGAAAGATGCATTTACATGCATACATGGGAATGCTATGACTGTTATGGAGAACAGGCACACACATTTTATGTGGTATCAGAGTAGAAACGATGCATTTTCAAATGACATTTAAGGTTTCCTTTCCAAAAGTTCCCTTTAGAGAGTACGAAGAAAGATTCAGCCATTTTCCTGGCTGGTAAATGAACCCACACTCTAAGGCTTCTTACTGGTATTTTAAAAGTTGTTCTGCAAATTGAGGGCACTAAAGTGCTATTTCTAAATAAGAGAACATTTCCAAAACTATAAAATTGAGAGCAAGTTATTTTTCCTTCTTCTTTAATGCCTATTAATTTGCTATAGTTAGAAAACTTTCAAAACTGAGTATCGTTCCTCACATATCACATTGGCAAAAAATTGAAAAAAGACCCTGCTGGCAAGGTGGGGAGAAACAGGTATTAATATGTATGGTTGGTGAGCATGCAAATTCATAAACCCTCTGGGGGCGGGGGGGGGGAATTTTCGGATATCTAAGGAACTTGTCATTTCATTTGTTCTGTGACTCAATCCCACTTCCTTAAATACAGCTGAAAGATTCATCTCCACAAATATAAAAAAAAAAAAAAAGCACAAATTTATTCAATGTTGTATTATTTGTAAAAACAAAAGATTGGGAAATAATATCCATCGATATAGGGTAATCCACAAATGGAATATTATCGACCTTACACACACACACACACACACACACACACACACACACAAAGATTGAAGATGGTTTCTGTGTATCAATATGATCTTCAGAATATATTTTTAAGTGATGGAAACAAGGGGTGTAGGATATTATATATTTGGTGTTAAGGAAAGAGAAATAAGACTACATATCCACACTTTGCTTATCTTTCAAAAGGAAACACTGGAAAGATAAACCTGGAACTAATGAAAATGATGGGGAGGAACCTAGGCAGCTGAGTTTGGAATAGAAGCAATACTTTTCTGAGTATACTTTTTGACAATAGGTTTGACCTTTGAATCGCACAACTGTTTTACATCTACAAAAACATAATTAAAGGAAATACTAGCCAGTAAGACTTGAAAACATTAACAACCAAGACAGTAGAACAGACCACATTAGCGTGGCTACGTTGAACATCAAAGGGAAGAAACCAGGTAGAGAATCCACAGAGGCGTTTGTGGGGTTATTAATGGTCATCAATAGCTTAGCACTTACCCACCATCGTGATACTAAGAATCTCCATAGACATTCTATCTTCATGTAAAATTCCACTCAATATTCTCTGTAACTGAGCTGGGTGGTTGCAGAGGAGCTTTTTCGAGTACGTCCTTAGTAAGAAAGTTTGGTCAGTTTAGTTTGTACTATGAGACGGCCGTGGAGACAGTACACGGTGTCCACCGATGTGTGGATGTGCTGCGATGGGCCCAGCTGACTACCTTCTGGCTCTCATTAGCTTTATTCATACTGCACAGAACTTACCAAAGAGGTCATCGGAGAGAAGACAAACAGAAACTGATTACAGTACAAGCCAGGTGTGCAAATAAACATCATATTCTCATGTCAGCATCAAGTGCAGTTGGGAGGTATAATTTTCCCCATCTTTTCACGGACAGTTCAGCGGTCATCCGCCACATCTCACGTAGGGTCGGCCCTGGCTCTGCATCGACCAGCTCACTCCGCAGATCTTCGCCCGTAAACGGATGTGTTTGACATGCCTCGTCCATCTCTGAGGCCTCACTTCTCTAACAGAGCAAATTAAAAAATCTGGCCTGGCATTTCAGGATCTTGATGTCCCCTTTCCTCTTACCTCTCCAAGTCACTGATGTGAATCCCACCCTGAGGCCCGTTCTACTCTGTCCCTGTAGGTCATGCTTGCTTTTCCTCCTATGCTCTCCTCCTCCTTGTCCACCACCAAGTATCTGTCGTCTCTCATTCTCTCTTAATAAAACCACTTCTTACTGCTTTCATGATGAATGATGAGAACCCTTAATAGTCCCGCAAACGCCTCTGTGGATTCTCTAGCAGGTTTCTTGCCTTTGATGTTCAATGTGGTCATGCTAACATAGTCTCTCAAATGGTTCTACTGTTTCGGTTGTTAATATTTTCAATTTTGTTGGTCATTATTTCATTTAATTTTATTTTTGTAGATGTAAAATAGTTGCATGATACAAAGGTCAAACATTTTCTTTGTTCCTTTTCACCTTGAACAGGCTTATTGGTAAGTGAGAAATTAATGTGAATTGATAAATCAGCTCAGTCTCTGAAGGGGAATGTTGGTTGGCACGAGTTATGTACTTATTCTGTTGTTGGAAGGAAGGGCGCAGGCAAGAGGAGTAAATGGGACGGAAAATGGAAAGCTCTCAGATGCCAAGATACAGTGCAAATTACCCATATTTTTGATCGGGGCCAGACTTAGAAAAAATATAATATATAATATTTTATGGATAAAAAGTGCCATGGAATTGTGTTTCAAAGGCTCATCTGGCCATGACATTAATGACGAGGTGACTCCATGTTGCTGGCTTTGACATACTCAGGTATAATCCACCTGGTGACAGTAATCAGTGCACATGCTATCTGGAACAAGTCAATGTTTGCTTTGCCAGATCTCTGCCTTGTACTTATGAATGTCTGGGTATTTCAGCACAAATCTTGTTAGTATTATAATACCCACCACTGCCATCGATTCAATTCCGACTCATAGCGACCCTATAGGACAGGGTAGAACTGCCCCGTAGAGTTTCCAAGGAGCGCCTGGCGGATTTGAACTGCCAACCTACTGGTTAGCAGCCATAGCACTTAACCACTACACCACCAGGGTTTCCAGTATTATAATACAAAGCAAAATTGCCTATGTACTTATTTTCTTCTACAGATGAATAAATAATAACATCAATTACTGGGATTGTGTACTATGAATTTTTAGTTGATTTGTAATTATGTGATAATATAAAAGGGTGTTTTTTTAATATATAAAATATTATTTAGCCTTGATATGAAGAATTTTAAAAATTTTATATGGATCAACTTTTATCTATATTCAGAAGGACAGAGAGAGAATGCCTGTGAGTGCATAAGTAAAATGAAGGTGGTCAAGTTCCTTCTGGCTTCAATGGCTTCCCTTCAGCCTTTTTAAAGCAAGTCTTGTTAGTATTATAATTCAAAGCAAACTTTCCTTCCACCGTACCTGTTCTTAGGGCCTAACTCTAAACCCTAGTCATTTTTGCAACAAACTAACTCATGGTCGTGTAAGGCTGAATCCGACTGGGTGACGGTAATCAATACACATGCCATCTGGAAAAAAACAATATTTGCTTTGCCAGATCTCTGCTTGTGCTTACAAATAGATTTTTTTTCAATCCTGACAGTATAAGAGGTCACCTCATTGGAATTAATAGACTGATATGACATCTCCTGGAAAAAAAAAAAATCAGAAAACTGAAAATTACTAATAATGTATTTTACTTTTAATGGAAACATAAGGAAGTCTAGTAGAATTCTGAATAACAAACTGTGCAATGGACGGCTAAGTAATATTTTAGTGCCATGGTTCTGTGATCACATTATCCATCCTGCTTTCCTTAATACACATTGAAGAATGCTGCTCAGCTTGTTGTAAGATCAACACACATACATTAAAAATATTAAAATGCAGATAACATTGCCATTTCATTCTATAGGAATGAATGAAATAGGTTCAACTTAAATACTGTAAATTTCTACATCATATGTTGTGTTCTCTTTTACTTTTTCCTGTGATGGTATGAGTAAGGCACAACTTTCTTGAACATCATTTTTCTCTTTTATAAATTGAGGGGGTTGGGTTAAACGGTCTTCAGTATCACTTTAATTCTAAAACATAATTTATTGTGTTTTTTTGTTTGTTTTTTAAACATGAATATCTTTTCTTCTTGGGATTTTGGTAAATTGAGAAGAAAGTAGTAGAAAATTACCTAAATATTTATTCTACAAATGACTGTAGTCTTGATATGAAAAAGTCTTGATATAAAGCCTTTTTAGTTTTACTGGCCAAATTTTATAGATAAAGTTTTATGAAATAATATTTACCTTAAGACACCAATTGAAAATTTTTGACTGTTATTAATAAACTACTATGACTCTTCTTGTATAAATTTTTGTGGACAGATTTTTTTCCCCCCTCTTGGGGAAATGCCTAGAATTAGAATTTCTGGGTCCCGAGCCAAGTGTAGCTTACCCTCAGACACAAAGATTTAATTTTACTTTCTTCTCTAAAAGCTTTAGAGTTTTAGTTTTTCCATTTATATCTATGAGTAATTGAAAATAATTTTTGCATATGCTATGACAAGCTTGAGATTATTCCCTTGTTTCCACATCCTTCACACAGTTTTCAAAATTATTTTCATTAAATACATTTAATTCTGCATGTCTTAGAAATTTTGCAGTTGTCTTTACATTTTAATCGATTTGTTACAATTTTTTTGTAACACCCAACAATTTTTGACACGTTAGAGAGAAAGATGGCCTGGACTTAAGGAAGGAAGAGATGAGATTGGTCCAAATTTTATGAGTTGTTAATTCATTGATAAATAAATACCATCTATCTCTGTCTGTCTTCCTTCCCTCTTTCCTCCCTCTCTCCCTTCCTCCCTCCCATCCTTTCTTCCTTCTTCCCTCCCTCCCTTCCTCCTTTCTTTCATTTATGTGAGCTTAGAACAAGGAACGTGGGAGAAATACAATTAACCAAGACTTACTGTAGAGCACCTGTTCAGAAAGAAAAGGTGAATCTGAAGTAGAATGCATTTTACTTTTTCTAAGAATAGGCATAAATAAAGAAGATGACAGGGAAGGAGTAAGAGGCATCATTTTATGCCCTTTTCAGGTGAAGACTTAAAACCAAAAGTGCAGTAATGCTGGATTCCTGAGTCAGAAGATGGATTCAATTATGAAAATATCTTTATCCAGATTTGTGAAGGCAAAAGACAACTAGTTTTTAAACATTTAAGTTCTACTCCATTTAGGATGTGGTCCACAGACCTACCACATTAGCCAGGTAAACTTTCTTCATCTAACAAATGCGGGTCATGTCTAATTGAACCCTGACTGAACTATAACGCTAGGTGGAAACTATGAAACACTATATTGCATATTCTTAAGTCTCTGGTAGCACTTACAGTGGTTTGGGCTGAGTCAGAACTGTGGGCTTCATCTAAAACACATAGTGTGGTATTCATGAAACCTTGCTAACTATTTTAAGGGAGGCCTGCAGATACCTCTCTTAAGTACTGCCTCACATGTTATCAGGAGGGACCAGTCCCTGGAGAAGGACATCACGCATGGTAAAGCAGACAGTCAGCCAAAAAGAGAAAGAACCTCAATGAGATGGATTGACACAGTGGCTGCAACAAAGGGCTCAAACACAGCAATGATTGTGAGGATAGAGCAGGACTGGGCAGTGTTTCATTCTCTTGTACACAGGGTGATTATGAGGTACGTAATTTAACAACACTACCACCACCACCAACAACAACTGAGGGCCAAACTCTGCTTGCTCCTTCACAATCCCAATCTTAATGCTCAAAAAACCAACTTCTAAGGATAAATAAATTGAAGTATAGAGATGCTAAATCTTTTTTCAAGAGTCACAGAACTAATAGACAGTATTTAAGCCTAGCTATTTCTGACTCAGAAATCCTGGTGGCATAGTGGCTAAGAGCTATGGCAGTTCTACTCTGTCCTAGGTTGGCAGTTCAAATCCTCCAGGCACTCCTTGGAAACTATGGGACAGTTCTACTCTGTCCTACAGGGTTGCTATGAGTCAGAATTGACTCGACAGCAATGGATTGGTTTATTATTTTTTTTTTCCTGACTGAAGGAGCCCTAGTGGTGCAGTGGTTAAGCAGTTGGCTGCTAGCCACAAGATTGGTGGTTCAAACCCACCAGCCACTCCGTGGGAGAAAGATGTGACAGTATGCTTCTGTAAAGATTTACAGCCTTGGAAATCCTATGAGGCAGTTCTACTCTGACCTGTAGGGTCAATATGAATTGGAGTAGACTCAACGGCAGTGGGTTTGGTTTGGTTTATATCTCTGACTCAAGATAAAAAAAAATTGATCCTCTTGGTTTGTATCAAATTGATTTCCAAAGGCAATAGACATACCTACAGATGAATCTGTTCTCTGTAGTCATGGAAAAACACTTATTAAAGGTCTAATCAAATAACCAAACAGTTCAGTAAATTGAAAGCATTATCCGAGATGCTTATTATAATTTATTTTATAAGTTGTCAAACAAAAAAGTGGTTGTTGCTCTCCGTGGGATTATTTTTTTAAGGCACCTCACTCCAGTGGGATGCAGGCAACCCATAAACCAGAATGCTAAATGGAATTGACCTTACTTCCTATTTTATTGCTAGCCATTGCTTATTTATGTTAGAAGCAGTGAACTGCACTGCTTCATGTGAGAGGTACTACCAAATTGAAAACATTTATGGACATTAGTAGGAGATGTTTTATAGAAGAACCTGGCCATTCTCAATGATTTTAGTATCCAGTATATTCTAACTACATCTTAAACTTGCACTTTTAATGCTTTGAAACTTTATACATTTTAGTTAAAATTATTTAATTAACTTTTTTTATTTCCCAAATGTTGATTAAGCATCTCCATGTCAAGCTAGGTGCTGAGCATAGAGCAGTGAATAAGGCTGCTCTCAGGGAGCTCACCATCCGGCAGAGAAGACCATTAATTAAACCACTAATATCATAATGTATGTGTTACAGAAGCATATAGAAGGAAAAAGTATAGGGCTGAGAGACGACCTCCTGGAAGAAGTCACAATTAAACTGAATCCCACCAACATGAGGGTCCCTTCCCAGGTGAAGAGGGAGGGAATGATGAAAGAGTGCAATGTCCTGGAGGCAAGAGAGAAAAGTAAATTGGAGGAACGTGTAGAAACGCGGTATCATTGAAGAATGGACCACAAGTGACGATATAGGCAGAACCCAGGTGGCAGAGGGCTCTGTAAGCCATTTAAAGCCATTCGGTTACGTTATGACATTCTAAGAAGCCATTGAGACATTTCAAATGGCCACGCTGTGATAAGAAACGTTGCTTTGGCTGTATGTGAGGAACATATAGCAGAGGTCCAGAATGGGGAGAAGGGAGAATATGTTTTGGCGATACTTCAGAAGAGAAACAATGGAGACCTGGCTTAATTTAGGGCCCAGGGATGGGAAAGAAGTTGGTAGCAACAGAAATAGCTAGAATTGGGCAACTGATTTGATGCCAGGAGTGTTGATGATATTTTCCTGGATTTGAGCTTAAGCAATGGGGAAGATGTGATGACTTCACTGAGGCAAGAAATGCTGAAGAGGAGATTTGTGGAGGGTTAGACTGAAGAGAGGGAGTAAAGAGTTCCATTTGGGGTATGTTGAGTTTGAAGTGCCATGAGACCTCCAAGTGAAGATATACAGGAAGCTACTGGATGTATATGTTTAAACTTTAAGAAATACATACGGAAAACAGATGTACATTTGTGGCTAGAGAAGATGTGGCCCAATTTAGAAGCAACATTTAATGGATAGATGGAAAAAGACTAAACCTCAAAAAATATTGAGGAGAATTGTCAGGGGTTAGAGTCGGAAAACTATCAAAGTGCGATCATGGAAAGAGGGCGATTTCCTTGGAATTCGGAACAATATAAAATGCTTCTGAGAAAATCCAGCACTACATGATACAAAAAAGGTTTGATAGGATTTAGGGTCCCCTGGGTGGTGCAGTTAACACACTTGGCTGCTAATTGAAAAGTTAGGGGTTTGAGTCTGCCCAGAGGTGCTTCAGAGGAAAGACCCAGCAATGTTTTTTTCTCAAAATTAGCCATTGAAGACTGTGGAGTGCAGTTCTACCTCAGCACACATGGTGTTACCAGGAGGCGGAACGAACTCTCTGGCAGCTGGTACTGGTATTGAGAAGATTTAGCTACATAAAGGTCATTTGTCATTTTTAAGGTTACTTGCAGAGAATGATGGGGCCAAAAGCTCATTTGAAGTGTGTTAAGGATTTCTTAGAGGTTATTCCATGGAGTTAGCACGTGTAGATTATTTTATTAAATAATTTTGTTGTTGAAGGTGAGGGGAGAGTCAAAATAATAACTAGAAAGTAGTAGTTGATCAGAACAGAGAATTTTATTTTATTTTTATTGTTAAACTGAGATAAAAAAAACCCAAACCAAACCCACTGCCATCGAGTTGATCCCAACTCATAGCGACCCTATAGGACAGAGTAGAACTGCCCCACAGAGTTTCCAGGGAGTGCCTGGTGGATTCGAACTGCCGACCTCTTGGTTAGCAGTCGTAGCACTTAACCACTACACCACCAGGGTTTCCTAAATTGAGATAGACGTGAAAAAATGTAAGTGATGATGGGAAGAGCCTATAGAGCATGTGTGAAAATGTAGCAGAGGTCACAGAGTATTAACTGCAGTATCTGCGATGGTGGGAGAAGGAAGGAACCAGAGTCAGAGGGGAGAAATTACCTTGCAGAGAAAAAACACTTCTTGTAAGGTACCCTGATGGAAAGAGGAAAAGGAAGGTGTGGACTGAGGCAAGGTTTTACATTTGATGATAGCCCATTTGAAAAGATTCTTTTCTGATGATATCTATTTTCTCTAAGATGTAGGAGACAAGGAACTACAGAATTGCTTGATTTGACCAGCTATAACATTGCCCTACATTTCATTATTCTCACCTAAGAAATAGGGATATTCATGTTTGACTGGTCTCCTTTGTAGAGAGTATGTGTGTTATTCATTTATTATTTAACCATTTAAGTTACATAATACCAGAGAGAGGACATTTGCTGGAGTATTTCAAAATTTGCACAGTATTTGCACAGCATTTCTTGTACATGCATTTAGTGATACTTCATAAAATATAAGCATTTCTCCTGTTGCCTCTACCAGTGCTTCAAGACTACCAGTTACTGAGCACCAGGCACTATTCTAAGGACTTCATGTACATTATATGTCATTAATCCTCATAACTACCTTAAAAGATGGATAATATATAACACTTCCATTTTAAAGTTGAGGAAACCAAAGCAGAGTTTAAATAACCTACTCAAGGTCGTACAGTTGGTAAGAGCTGAAGCCAGAATTCTATCTGGACAACTCAACTGCAGAGTCTTGGTCTTGACTGATAAAGTTGACTCATAGAGACCCTATAGGACGGAGTAGAACTGCCCCACAGGGTTTCTAAGGAGTGGCTGGTGGATTTGAACTGCCAAGCTTTTGGTTAGCAGCTGAGCTCTTAACCACTGTGCCACCAGGGCTCTGTACTAATGGTCAGCAATGTCAAATTCACTCAGCATTTGGAGTCCAAAGCTGCTAAAGATATTAGAAGCATCTGGAGAGGTGGAGAGGAGCAGCCACATTGTATCCGCTATTAAAGGATAAAACAGAAATTAAGAGAGCCAGAATGAAAATTTGTTTATCCAGTTCACACACATGCATATTTTAAAATGTTTTAAAACACTTAATGCTATTTGAACAAGTTATTATGACTATCCTATATAGTTTTTTTTTTTTATATAGTTTAAGTAAACATAGAAAAATAAATTCTGTCTTTGTCTTTAAAATTACCCGATTCATGTTTTCAGGGATACCTTAAAATTGTACGTATTTTGTAATTCAGGGAATAACATTTCTCCCGTTCGGTTAACTTTTTGCTCACACATACTTGGATACAATCCATTCCAATGTGGAAATGCCTGCATTAATAACATCGTTTGTAATCTAGATGCCATTGAAACATTCCATAAGTGGATCTCAAAAAATTAGTGTTATCTGGGTGTTATATGGGCAAGTAGTCCTAGATCTGCACAAAACTTAATCTATTCCAGCTTTGAGTAACAACAAAGACATATCTAACTGGACAAACTTCCAGGGTTGTAAGCTTGTGGATCTGGTATGTATTGAAAGCCTAGATTATAGAATATCTGTCATCATGAAGTTTGAGATGAGAAGCAGGACCTAATTTTGGCTTCATAAAGACATGCCACCTTTTTTGATCTACGTGCTCAACCAGCAAACACAAACGCAGGCAGCAAAGTCCTCTAACTGAGGAGCCCCCGGGTCTCTTCAAAGCCACAGGATCCGAGGTCCTGCAGCACAATGGAGTCAGCATGTCTGTTGGCCCTGATAACCTCAAAAAAGTCTCCGTACATTTTCTACATACCCGACTACTCAGAGCTGAGGAGAAAATTGTGTACCCACTTTGGAATTATCTGTCTGATAAGTTTAAATGGGGAAAAAACGCTTTTCAATTTTTCCATAGTCATTGAAACTGATATTTTAATCTAACTCGTAACCTTAAAGGCAGCATGGCCTTCCAGATCTTCTCCCTCATGTGGTTTTCATTTTCTTTTTTTCCTCCTTTGTTGAAATGACCTTGGACTAGTGTGCTAAAGAGCAAATGGCTGATTTAATGTTTACATCAGAGGGTTCACTCAGTAAATTTCAGTGACATAAATATGAACAAGGTGAAACTCATTTGCTCACATCTTCTGCCTTCTTCTGAAATTCTCTAGAAAAGAAAATATCCATCTCAGTATTGATTATGTCTGCTGTCTCTTTTATTTAACATTTAATTTATTGTCACAGAAATACCCCAGGTGAATACAGTTCTCTCTAGCCTGAGGTTTATATTTCGAGAAGTAATTCCCCGAGTTCAAAACTTCCAACTTTGATAGATTTGTTATCACTATAACGTCAGATAAGGAGCCCTTGTGACACAAGGGCTAAAGCACTCTGCTGCAAACTGAAAGGTCAGTGGTTCGAACCCACAGTGGGAAAAGGATGTGGCAGTTGGCTTCTGTAACGACTCAAAGCCCCTCCCCCCCAAAACAACCCATTGTCGTTGATTCGGTTCCAACTCACAGTGTCCCCTTGGAAACCTTATGGGGCGGTTCTGCGCTGTCCTACAAGGTTGCTATGACTTGGAATCAACTCAGTGGCGGTGGGTTTGGTTTGATAGGGCCAAACATATTTTTCTGATATTTGTTTTCAAATCAAGACTCAATGGTCCAAATGATAATAAGTAGAAGTTTTGTGCAGGTGCTTGCCCTAGTTTTAACACATTTGGTATTTAACTCCAGATAATAATGTTTACTTACACAATGCATCACTGTTTACAGAGGGCTGCCATGTCCATTTCTCCTTGCTACAGGACTGTGGCTGTAATTTCTGAATCATTCCAAAAGGTCTTCCACTCGAGGACGTGCATACGAGCGCTCCTGCTAAGACTGTCCATTTTAGGACACTATTATTGCTTCTAGCTAGAGTTATAGGGAAAAGAGTCACGTTCAGGTATAAAAAGGGAGGAAATATTTTTCAGTTAACTGAGACCTCATCAGGAGACTAGTGGGAATCAGCGATTGCTTTTTAGCGGGAAGCTCTTCCATAGATGGAGCTCCGTGACCCATTGAACGCGAAGGAATCCTTCACGCCTTGCTTTCAGGCAGGGAAGGCAGCATGGTGACTCCTGCAGACCTAGGAGGAAAAAGCACAGGGGCCCCTGCTCTCCTTCAGTGAACTCTCCGTGAAGGCCTGGGTAGCTTCACCACGTCAATCAGTTTATGTCCTTCTGTGGTTGACGGCCCTTCGGAAATTTCCGTTTGCCCGAGAGTAAACTACAAGTCCCTTCGGGTGGCCTGTGGGCTCTAAATGATTGCACCCTTGCCTTCTTGCCCTGCATCGCTGTTACCACTCATCTTTATGAGGCCAGGCTAGTTTTGTCTTTGTTCTTCTATGTCATCTCTGGAAACCCTGGTGGTAGAGTGGTTAAGAGCTACAGCTGCTAAACAAAAGCTCTGCAGTTCAAATCCACCAGGTGCTTCTTGGAAACCCTATGGGCCATTCTACTCTGTCCTACAGGGTTGCTATGAGTCGGAATTGACTCAATGGCAGTGGCTTTTTGGGTATGTCACCTCAGGACTCTTACTTATACTTTCTTTGATTGAGATCGTTTTCCAGGTATTTGAATAGCTGGTTTATTTCTGTTGTTTAAACTTAAATTCAAATGTTGGTTCCTTAAACAGGACTTTACTCAGCAAAATAGCCTCCTGGTCCTTACTTCAGTTGTTCTGTCTTCACCCTGTTGTATTTTCTTCAAAGCACTTAATATTCTCTATACTTACCTTTGTGTGTTTACTTGCTTAGTTTCTCTCTGGGGTGGTTCCACTCTGTCCTATAGGGTCGCGATGAGTTGCAATCAACTCCACATCACTCACAGTCAACAATGGTTTCTCTGTTCTTCACCAGAATGTAAACTCCCTGAGAGCAGTGCCATATGCAATGGTGTGTGGATCCCTGCTTGCGCAGTAGTTAAGAGCTTGGCTGCTAACCAAAAGGCTGGCAGTTCTAATCCACCAGCTGCTCCTTGGAAACCCTACGGGGCAGCTGGTGGATTAGGGTCTCTATGAGTTGGAATTGACTTGATGGCAGTGGGATGTATTGCTGCATTTCTAATGTCTAAAATAGGGTCTGACCCCAGAGTAGGTGCTCAGAACGTTTTTGTTGAAAAAATGCAAACAAGGCATGTGACTTTTTAAAATGATTTTAAGGAAAAATGAATAAAAAACCTTTAAACTTTTTAAGAATCCTTAAAAAAAGAAAAAACACTTTATACATTGCTGTTCATAATGTGATGGTTTTCTGTTGGAAAACTGGTTTGGACCATAGTTGCCGTGTTGACTGATAACTACCTGCAGTGAATTGCTAGTCTAGCTTCCATCCCAGGATCAACAATAAAAGGAAGCAATTTGACTTTCAAGATCTTGGTCGTGGAGAAGAGGAGTGAGATGGAGGGCTGGTTTTGCAGCTCTGTGCCAAGACAGATGGTGAGAGAGGGACTCGGTGCAGAAAGATCTCTTGCAGAGGCTCAAATCGCTATCCAGTTCTGCAGGCCACTTAGAGTTGCTCATATTTGTTTTCAGTGGACACATGCCTTCTCCTTGGTCTGCCCTTCTTGGAGTATTGATCTGTGTATCAATTTATACACAAAACAGAAAAAAAAAAATCACAATTGCCTAGTTAATACAGTACTTTGCAGTGTGTGGGACTTATCTTTCCTGGGAGGTCTCAGAAAGAGTTGTACCAACTCAACAACTGGTACGATTAATGGCCCTCAAAAAATACCAGAGACTAAAAATCCATGATGGCCTGTTTCGGTTTGATAATTAATCAAAATATCTGGTCAAGAGAATAAGTTAGGGAAAAGGTTAAAAGATGGATCTGAGCTAGACAATATGCATTTTCTACTGTTTAAACGCAGTGGTTAAGAGCTCAGTCTGCTAACCAAAAGGTTGGTAGTTGGAATCCACCATCTGCTCCTTGGAAACCCTATGGGGCAGTTCTACTCTGCCTTATAGGGTCGCTATGAGTTGTAATTGACTCGATGGCAATGGGTTTGGTTTTTTTGGTTTACTGGCCAAAGGCTGTCCGTGACATTTACAAAAGCAGTCTTGACTTCTGTGAAGCTTTACTTTATTGATTTTCTTCCCTTGATCCCCACTTTCACTCCCTGTTGCCACCTCAACATGTGCACTCGTCGAAATGCAGTTGTTGGTCTCTGTTCTTCATCTTGTATGCTCTTCATATCAGCACTTTGTCAACATCATGGCTTCAACCACCTCTATGTGTGGGACCTACAGCTACGTCATCTCTCTCTCATCTGAATTCCAATTTTGTCCTCTCTTTATTTTCCATATTTTGATATTTCTTCTGAAAGATCATTTTCCCATTCTTATTTCTTCATTTTTATAATCTCAAATACAATAACCTCACTTTTATATAATGTCAGCTGTCTACATTTGAGGCCTTATATGCATGAGAAGACTAGTCTAAGGGTCCCTGAACTGTCATC
The DNA here is from genome assembly GCF_024166365.1 of Elephas maximus indicus. NCBI lineage: Eukaryota > Metazoa > Chordata > Mammalia > Proboscidea > Elephantidae > Elephas > Elephas maximus. Next base: position 77,657,256 of record NC_064840.1, read on the forward strand.
TCCCAACCCCCACTGTCATGAAAGGCCTGATAATACCTATTTCGAAAATGTATTATTAATCTAAACATTTTATTTATATCACTTCTTAGCTCAGGAACTAGCAATGGCCCAGTAACTGCTGTGAGAATCTGCAAAAATGCTTTTATAATAAAATAACATCTTTTGTACTTAATGACATTTAAATTTATTTGAATGAAAATAAGAAATTTTTATTTTTATCACTATTTCAAACATTTTAAAGTTTTATTAAGCACAAAGTCTCATTTCTTACACGTATCCCAGATGTGCCTTTATTCTCAAATCCATGTATACATATGCAGACACGTATCTACGCCCACATAAACAGTTCATCGTTTCCAAAATTCAGTTAGTGTGGCTCTGCAGTATGTCCTAAATATGTTCCTTGCTTCATTTTTCCCTTCCTGCTTCCTCTTCTTAGTTCCTTATAGCAGAAATGAACCATGACCTTATCTAGCTGGAGGCCAGAAGAACTAGATGGTGCCTGGTTACCACTACCGACTGTTCTGGCCCAGGACAGAATAGGAGGTCCTGGACAGAATGGAAGAAAAATATAGAATAAACCATAATTCCTAAAAGAGGCCAGATTTACTGGAGTGATAGAGACGATAGGAACCACCGAAACTATCTCCTTTGAACTTGGAACTGAAACCACTTCTGGAGGTCACCTTTCATCCAAATAATAGATTGGCTTATAAAATAAACAGTATCACCTTGATTAATGTGCTCCCTTAAACAATCAACTCTATGAGATCAAATCAAATAAAAAAAATAGTCAACATTTATCCTAAACCAAAGATGAGATGGTAAGGTGGGGTGGGGAAGCTAGATTAATGGTAACAGAACAAACAATGGAAATTATGAGAACACTGACACATTGTGAAAAATGTAAGCAATGTCATGGAACAATTTATATAGAAATTGTTAACCTAAAACCCAATGCCATCAAGTCTATCCTGATCCATAGTGACCCTATAGCACAGAGTAGAACTGGCCCATAATTTCCAAGGAGTGGCTGGTGGATTCAAACTGCCGACTTTTTGATTAGCAGCTGAGTTTTTAACCACTAAACTTCCACCTAAAACAATAAAATATTATTTAAAAAAATTTTAATTAAAATTCCTATCATCTAATATCAGCATTAAAATCAACCTGTCTCTCTCCCTCTCTCTTTCTGTCTGTCTGTCTGTCTATCTATCTATCTATCTATCTATCTATCTATCTATCTGTCTGTCTGTCTATCTATCTATCTATCTATCTATCTATCTATCTATCTATCTATCTATCTATCTATCTATCTATCTATCTATCTATCTATCTATCTATCTATCTATCTATCTATCTATCTATCATCTATCTATCATCTATCTATCTATCCATCCATCCATCTATCTATCTATCTATCTATCTATCTAATCTATCTATCTATCTATCATGTGTCATCTATCTCTTATGTCTATCTGGCTATGTAGTCATATTTTTCTAATTTTACCATGAACTGGAAGACATTTGATGTTCCCAGGAGGAGGAGAACCTATTTACTTTTTTTTCCACATGTAATTTTTTTTTTCTTTATCAATAGCCATTTCTTGTTTGTTCCTTTTGTAGAAAATAGTGTTGTGTCGGTTCAATTTTCCTCAGTCTGTGATTAAAAATACTAGTGTATCAAGATCCTGTGGTATTGTTATATATGTAGACTAGCAATTTTAGCTAATCAAATATTGGGTCGCTTTAAAACTTGTACTAAGTTAACTTATATGCTAGAGAAACATAAGTACTTTTCTTTCATCTATTCTGCCCAGATGGAAAAATTCAGAAAAAAGTCTTAACATTTTTCTATAAGTGTATAAAGTTCACCAAAACAATAATATAAACTCAATAGTCATGTCTTCTCTCTGTTTACAGCCCATGAATTGTCTCTTAGGAGAGCTGTGCTAGAATGTCAAAATCGAGTTATTTATGTATGTTTAGGATACTCAAAAGACCTCAGACTGTCCAGCATGATTCAGTGGGGACGCTAAGCTAAGCATTCCAAAGACATTTATTGTGCACCACTTTTTCAGCGCTGTATGCTGGAAATAAAATGGAAAAAAAGACAATCAAGATACCTCTACTTGTCAAGCTTATGTTTTAGAAAGGGAGCTATACAGTAAACCAGAAAACAAACAAATAAGCAAATAAATAAGGAGACCTAATTTCTATTTCCGATACCCCTCTGTTAGTTTGTCGTACTGTGGTAGCTTGCGTATTGCTATGATGCTGGAAGCTATGTCACTGGTATTTCAAATATTGGTAGGGTTACAGATGGTGGACATGTTTTCCTGGAGCTTCCCAGACTATGACAGACCAGGAAGAAAGGATTGGTGATCTGCTTCCAAAAATTAGCCAGTGAAAACTCCATATGCATCACAACATAATATTGTCACATATACTGCTGAAAGATGAGTCCCGTGGGTTGGAAGTCACACAGAATACAGGGTGGCCACAGCAATGGACTTGAGCACACCAAGGGTAGTGAAGATAGTGCAGGACAGAGCAACGTTTTCTTCTGCTGTACATCCAGTCACCGAGAGGTGGAGCCAACTGGACTGCAGTTAACGGCAACCATTTCTGTTGGTTAAAGATGGTCCCTTTGCTGTGCTGACTTGTAAGCTGAGATCTGGTGGATGAGTAGAGCCAAACGCGCTGCCTCAGACGGAGAGAACAGGAGGTGCGGGGAAGTTGAGGGAAGAAAGAGGTGGGAACTGACTATATTTAGCCAGTTTGACTTGATAAGGAGAGTGTTCAAAACGAGGCTGGAGGAAATGGACGGTCTGTCAAGCAGGGCCTTCCAGGCAGGGGAGAATTTCCTTTAAAGATTTTGGCTCATATTACTGGGCTTATGACAGCAGAAATAACTTCCAGAGAATTAGGTGGCCTGAATGCCTTTATGTTCATGTAAAAGGAATTAAGGTATGGAATAGGCTACCTAAGAAGCAGAGCTTCTTCACGCAGCAAAGCCAGTTCAGTGCACCCGTCACCAAGGATCCCAGATGAGCTCTAAACGTGGGCTCTTTCCATGAAGTTCAGTTTCCAAGAGCCCACAAAGCACACCTGAAACCCATTTTAATGATCAAGGACAACCAGAGCATTTGAATCTCAGTTATGAAGCCCTCATGGTTTATTTAAAGAGTTCAGACTGGCTTGTTAAACCACAAAAATGCAAATTATTCTAAGATTTTAGGAGAAGGAATTGCACATTTCTTCAGGGTGCTGTTTAGAGATAAAAAACCATAACCATAACGAGTGGTGTTTGAACACAAGAGTTTCTGTGGAGGTAAGAGGGTTTGTTGTTGTTTTGTCTTCCTGTCTTTTCCCTTTCTCCCTTCCATACGTGCACATTCTCTCTCTTTTTCATTCTTTCTATAAAATATACTTAGTGGGGTTTATATCCAACAAACGAGCTTCAGTATCATCAAACAGCAAGTGGATGAAATATAGTTGAAATATCTCCATGTATTTGAAAATACAAAACCAAAACCAAGCCTACTGCTGTTGAGTTGATTCCGACTCACACCGACCCTATAGGACAGAGTAGAACTGTCCCATGGGGTTTCCAAGGAGTGGCTGGTGGATTTGAACTGCTGACCTTTTGGTAATAAGCCAAGTTTTAACCACTGTGCCACTAGTGCTCCATTTGAAAATATGGTATCTCCAAAATATAATAAATATAGAATGGGTTTCTTCCCACTCAGCTTTTCAGCTTCTCTCCTTCTGGTGACATACTTGAACTGGAGTAGGATATACACATTGCCATGACTCAATTCCCCTGTTGCCAAGTGTTTATTGCGTTTGGCATTCTCAGAGAATAGCCGAGACCAGGTCGGACCAACTGGTGTTTATGCCATAGTATCCAGAGGTATGAGAAGTGTGTGGTTGGTAGAGAGTATGTTTATTGATATTGGCAAGAATTTGGCTCAAAACCCCATCATTGTGGATCACTAGACAATGAATACTCTCATAGAAGTTTGTTCTATAATCACAGTGACAAAGGAAAAGCAAACATTTTAGAGTTTTGAATTTTAGGTTTGGGAACTTATTAAAACTACTTTTAGCTCTCAAAACCAATGTCCTTGCTAAGAAGTTGGAAGTATCGCAGAGACTAGTTTTCAAATGACTTTCTTTTTTTCTCTTTACAGTGTTTATTTTAAAAAAGAGTGGGAATAGTCATATGTTATTTCCCCCCACTTTCTCTATTTCTATCATTCCATAAGTTGAGAACATGCACTTGATTCAAAATATTTTTACACCTACATATAATGTGACTCAATAAGAGATTAGCTGTCAAAGTATTTGTCGAACTATTGGCCAGATGCCGTACCCACTCCTTACCCCCAGGAAGGGTGTCATTGTCACAGGTGAAGTCTGTGCCATAAAGGAGGTCATTAGCAGTTAAATTTGACCAGATAAAGATTGTACAGGCATTCTCTAACCCAAATGACAAATTAGGAAGGACAGGTTGCAAATGAATTGAAAGGGCAATATAAATGAACTCAAGAAATTGGGACAAGGAACAGTGTGTTTCAAGGAGGTGGAAATTAGGAAATAAAGAACTTCAGGTGAGTATACAAAAGGTCATCGGTTTGAACCCTCCAGCCGCTCTGTGGGAGAAAGATGTGATAGTCTGCTTCCACAAAGATTTACAGCCTGGAAAACCCAATGGAACAGTTCTACTCGGCCCTACAGTGTTGCTATCAGTCGGAATTGACTCAAAGGCAATAAGTTTTTATAGAAAAGCTAACATGTGTAAGACCTCATGCTACCAGGCATCTACTCTGTAAATGTCCATGTTCTCGCTCTTGGTTTCTTGATCTCTCGCTCCCCCGATGTCTGTCCTCAACACAGCTCTTGCACAATATGTATAATACAGAGTTCTTCCAAAAGTCCACATGGCCTGTCAGAGAATATCCTATTCCGCATTTCCAAATTTCCACATGTCCTAATACAACGGGCATTAGACAACGTATATTTGCTACCTCTGTTGCTGAAATTCCCGCTCACTTTATCAGCCCATTTCTCTACAACTTTATCCCCACCTCTCTAAATCAGCTATCATCTGTGGATTCCTCTCCTGCTGGCCAACTCTTGGAGGCTGTTTTCTGTTATAATTATCTGTGGTCATAACATATTGCACTGTGTATTAGTCCCTGGAGCTGCTGTAGGTAATTACCACAAACTTGGGGGCTTAAAACCACTGAAATGCACTCCCTCACAGTTTCTATAGGCCAGAAGTATCACTCGACTAAAATCAAGGTGTCCGCAGGTCCCGGCTCCCTTCATAGGATCTAGGGGAGAATCCATTCCATGCCTCTCCAGATTTTAGTGGCTGCTGGCATTCCTTGGCTTGTGGGCCCTTTACTCCAATCTGTTCCTCAGTTTTCACATCATTTTCTCCTCTGGGTGTGTGTAATCAACATGTGATTGCATTTAGGGCCCAGCCAGACAATTCTGGATAATCTCCTCATCTCAAAATCCTTCACTTGAAAGTAAAATAATATCTGTAGGTTCCAGAGATTAGGACATGATATCTTTGGGGAACATTATTCAGCATACAAGGAGCGCTGGTGGCACAATGGTTAAGCGTTGGCTGCTAACCGAAAGGTCAGCGGTTTGAACCACACCATGGTAGAAAAAGACCTCGCCAGGATCTATCTGCTCACCTAAAGATTTCACCTGCAATTGCCTGAGCCATTTCATTGAAACAAATCAATCTCCATATATATACTGAAGTAGAAAGTAGTTAGGGAAAGGAATGCAGGGAACTGGATCATGGCAAGCCTTTGCTGTATTATATTTTCTATAACTTTTTAAAAGTTACTTTAGCATATACAGTATGTTATAGAAATGTGCTCATCTATCTCCTGGAGGCATTAGGTAATATTTGAAATACCCAGAAATAATGAGGAACACACAGTTCAGGGCCGGCTATTTAGCACTGGGAAGATTCTAAAGAGGATTCTGCTCTCCGAACAGTAGTGAGAAGTAGTCCCATTGTAAGTTACCACGAGCAGCGCTACGCATGATGTTTTCACTGACGTGAATCAATAGCTCTCTATGTCTATGTATGTATGTCTCTATCTCTATCTATGTGTATCTTTATCTATATTACCGGTTAAGCCTCTCTAAAGAACCCAAACGAAGACATTAATTCCCTAAAACAATAGATTTCTTTCGAATATGTGCCACTTCTTTGCTTTGGTTTTTTTCGAGCTTTCAGTATAGTTCAGAAATATTAGCACTACAGTTGTGGCTATGAAAACGTAAGAGAATTCCCCTCTATAGTGGGTACTTCCATACTTGACTTGAAATTTTAAAAATTTGTTTATTAAATATTTTCCTAATTTTATAACTTTCAAATTCAGTATTGTTTGTCATTTTGTCATTTGTTTCCAAATGTCATATCAGATTCTGTATCTTCTGATATAAGTGTATGATTACTAAACGTCAGTGAATAGAGGAAACGTACTTTATGAGTGAATAAGTATAAATCAATCAGGTAATACCAAAAACCAAACCTGTTGCCTTTGAGTCGATTCCAACTCATAGCAACGCCATAGGATTTCCAAGAAGCACCTGGTGGATTTGAACTGCTGACCTTTTGGTTACCAGCTGAGCTTTTAACCACTACGCCACCAGGGTTTCCAATTAGGTAATAGGTACTCAATAATGAACCAATAAATAAAATGAAAGATCATAAAATTTACGTGACATAGTATTCTAATCTATACATTGTTTTTTTCAACTTGTGTTTTCTTCCTCTGTTTTAATTCTTTTTTTCTTGAAAAAAAAGTATTTGGATTTAAGTCATGCTCGGTGGCTCAGTTACAAAATTTCCTTATTTCTAAGAATAGAAAATCAATCCCATGAAATGGTGACGAGAGAAATAGGATTCTTAATGTTGATCTCATAGCCTTTTGGGGATGTAATAAACCACTTTAACCTGATACACCAGGTATATCGCCTCTAGATACTTTCTAGGTACTCTTCTCTTTAATATGGGTACATTTTAAAAGTTAAAACTGTATCTATTTAATCCAAAGATTTGCAACCCAATTATACCTACTTCTTTCAAGCTAATAATGCTTGTATGTGAACAATATACAAAACTTTAATACAACAAAAGAATTTGAACAATATCCACAGGTTCTTTGAAATGACACCCCATATGATATGTAACCATTCCACAATAGGGAAAATGAAGGGTTTCAGAAAGAAGCCACATTCAATCACTATTGAAATATATCTACATTTAAATATCATTTCAATCCAACCAATCTGAGAAGTATGTACAATATTTTTCTAAGGTCACAGTTAGAGGTAAACGACAAATCCATGAAACAGATTTTCAGTTTAACTTGAGGACCACATAAGAACAGATCATCATTTTCTTCATCATATGGCAATTCAACTATTATTCATCACAATTCATAGGTTTAGCATCATACAACTTATATTATGCTAAACCATTAATCAAACATAACATTAATTTTTCTAAAGCATTTTATTTTTATTTAACCAATACACATATATATAGTACTTACTATGTAGGCTCTTCTAAAATTGTTACAGATATTAGCTCGTTTCATTCTCATTGCAACCTCAGGACGAATTTACTATTATAATCTCCATTTCACAGATGAGGCAAAAGACAGTGTCCCTCCCCTAAAGCCAACAATATCTGCTCTATGTTATTAGAAGTCAGAGTAGTAGTTATCTTATCAAGAAGACAACAAGTGACTGGAAGGGAGCAAGGAGATGGGCTTCTGCGGTGTTCATGTCATTCTTTTTTTAGATCTTGGTTCTGGTTACATAGGCTGTTACCTTGTGAAATTTCATCCAACTGTACATTAAGGCAAGTACACTTTTCTCTGGATATATTAGCATATATATTAGTACATATTGTACTTGAATAAAAAGTCGGAAAAAAAGAGGTCAAAATGTCTTGCCCAATGTGACATAACTTGTAAAAGTCAGGGTCAGAATTTGAATCCAGGCTTGTCTATGCTGTTCACCACCATGAGGGCAGGGTACCATTTTTGATACTGAGTTTTACTGTGTTTTGAATTTGTTCTCCCGTACTCTTTCGCATTTCTCCATCTAGGTAGCAAGGCCCCTAGCATTTCCTTGCCTCAGGGATCTTTGTACTCCTGAATCAACATTTCTAGGAAGATTGCAGCTCTTCCTGATGTTTCCCCTTTATGTAAAAGTTTAAGAACATTAAAGAAATAAGCTATATAGAAAGGATACTAGAGAGTGTATCTGAGTGTATCAGAAGAGTGGAGGTGCTCCCAGATGCTGGTGAGGAGATGAGGTCACTAGTTCCCATTCCTTGTAAGGAAGGACTTATTTGCCCTTCCAGAGCAATGTTCGGAGAAGGTGGTAAGACTTTAAAGGAGGAGGCTCTTAGTGAGCCTAAGGCTCTGTCTCTGATATTCACAGCCTTGTTATAGATTCCTGGAGTCACACAAAAAAGGGAGTCACGGGCTTTCAGGGGGTTGCCATGGCCTTGGCCAAGGAGAACATCACCAGTGATCATAATTGGGTAGATATTAAATGTATTTCTTTTGTTCTCTGGGCATTATTAAAACCTCCAGATTATTTGAATCAAATTATATGAATTAGGTTGTCCTGAATTTTTTCATTGGTTTATCCAAAATCAGTTACTTTGAAAAAAAAATTGAAAGTAAAAAGAAAATTAATCATATATATTGGTGCATGCTCCTGACCTATATAGAGGTAGTTATCAAACTGGGTATAAAAATAGTACACCTTAACCAAGAGAATTTTTTTTTCTTAATACACATTGCTATATTTTACATGATACATGAAAAAAATTGTAAAGGAGTGACTAAGGTACCTGATTTTGAAGTTTCAAAAGAGAACTTGTCATTTGTATACTTGAAATAGACCTTTTGCTTTGACCTCCTGGCTTTATCAGTCTTGTGAATGCAATGAAATTTCTGAGGCCAACTAAAGATAGCTGCAATTTAAACTGGTTTTAAGAAGACCAAAACCAAAGCCGTTGCCGTCGATTCTGACTCATAGTGACTCTACGGGACAGAGTAGAACTGCGCCATAGTGTTTCCAAGGAGCGCCTGGTGGATTCGAACTGCTGTCCTTTTGGTTAGCAGCCAAACTCCTAACCACTGTACCACCATGTGTTAGGAAGGGGTGGGAGGCCTAAATGTCAACCATTTTGAACATTTCATATGTTTAAAACAGGTCCCCTGCTTTTAAGAGTGATAACGAATTCTTCATATCAACAGGCTGAATCATGCTACAGCGTAGTAAGGAGGGGGAGAAAAAATAAGTTAAAGAGAAAAGTAGATTTTCTCAGGCCGGTCTTGGTTGCTAGGCTATCACTGGGGAAAACAGGAGGTAGGGAACTGTATTAAAAGGAGATCGTCATTCAAACATATTGCAAATATCATGATACTCTGGGGCTTTTTCCGAGTTTGTGGACTCAGCATTCGAGTCAGGGTAATCGTTGCTTTTTGTCAACTGCAGCCAGCCGCAGTGGCTTCTGGCTGAGTTTAGAATTAATTATTTATCTAGTTCAGATCCAGAGTCACTCCATGTGGTGTGTTCTTCTTTTGGCCCAGAGGTGTAAAATCACTAGCGCAGCTACCACAGCGTCCAAAGTGGTAGACAGGCTCAAGATGGCTCTTGGGAGAATTGCTGCAAACTGGGCACAGTGGATTGTTGCTGGTCTTGAATTTTAAACAGTCTATGTGCCAGAGGTCTCTTAGCGCTTTGTAATTTCTGTAGAAGCCAATCGTGTGTGTGTGTGTGTGTTTCCTCCTTGGAGCTAACTTCCATGGGAGAGCCAAAGATAGCTATTGTCTAGAATAGACAACAACTGTGACTAGATTATCTCCCTCGTTCCCTTCTCTGCACCAAAATTGATTATGGAGCTGTCTCCATCTCTTCCTGCTGAGCTTCTGACTCCTCAGGCTTCCTGTGTATCCCTGAAGTTATGAAGCCTATTGTACAAGAATTTAAAATATCTTATTTTCATCCCCAAAAAGCACCTGGGATTCGTGTTTACTTCCAGAGTACTCTAAGTCTTGGTAGCCTCCTCTTCTCCCTGTATAAATACAAACTACTGAGCAGCACTATAACAGAGTAGCACTATAATGGATATGGGATTTTATTTTTTTCTAGGAAATAAACCATGAATTTTGTAGATAGGAAGATAGATTTCTAAAGATGGATTTTCCATGTAGGTTTTAGCACAGGTCCGTTATTGTGAATATTATATACAAGATCAAAATAATTCAACAAATTTTTTACAAGGTGTAGCACAAAGTGATTATGACACAGCAGTGAGGAGGTTGGAAAAGAGCAAAATAACTCAGTAAATGGTATAATGAAGGCAACACTGAGAACGGTATTGTCTTCTGCCCCACTAGTTCACTGAATCTGTTCTCACTACAGCCACCATGAGTTCCTAAGAACCATATCCAATGGAATCTTTTTTTAATTTTATTTCTTCTCTTGGAGGAATTGATGATGTGGATACCCTTCATCTTGAAACTCTTTTCTCTCCCACTTCTTGACCTCTGAGGTTCTCTTTTTTTTTTTTTTATAACTTTTATTAAGCTTCAAGTGAACGTTTACAAATCCAATCAGTCTGTCACATATAAGTTTACATACATCTCACTCCCTACTCCCACTTGCTCTCCCCCTCTTGAGTCAGCCCTTTCAGTCTCTCCTTTCTTGACAATTTTGCCGGCTTCCCTCTCTCTCTATCCTCCCATCCCCCCTCCAGACAAGAGTTGCCAACACAATCTCAAGTGTCCACCTGATATAATTAGCTCACTCTTCATCAGCGTCTCTCTCCCACCCGCTGACCAGTCCCTTTCATGTCTGATGAGTTGTCTTCGGGGATGGTTCCTGTCCTGTGCCAACAGAAGGTCTGGGGACCATGGCCGCCGGGATTCCTCTAGTCTCAGTCAGACCATTAAGTTTGGTCTTTTTATGAGAATTTGGGGTCTGTGTCCCACTGATCTCCTGCTCCCTCAGGGGTCCTCTTCTGTGCTCCCTGTCAGGGCAGTCATCGATTGTGGCCAGGCACCAACTAGTTCTTCTGGTCTCAGGATGATGTAGGTCTCTGGTTCATGTGGCCCTTTCTGTCTCTTGGGCTCTTAGTTGTCGTGTGGCCTTGGTGTTCTTCATTTTCCTTTGCTCCAGGTGGGTTGAGACCAATTGCTGCATCTTAGATGGCCGCTTGTTAGCATTTAAGACCTCAGACGCCACATTTCAAAGTGGGATGCAGAGTGTTTTCATAATAGAATTATTTTGCCAATTGACTTAGAAGTCCCCGCAAACCATGTTCCCCACTCTGAGGTTCTCTTAATTCACTTCTTACTCCCTGACTGCTCTCACCTGCGTCTCTTCAATACATTTACTTTTGTGCTCACTTCAGCAGCACATACTAAAATCGGGACAATATGGAGAAGATTAACACAGCCTCTGTGCAAGAAGGACATGCAAATTCGTGAAGTGTTCTAGACTTTTCAGTCACATATACGAGACCAAAGCGGCAACTCCTGCCCAAAAGCAAGATGAGAAGGCAGGAAGGGACAGGAAAACTGGACGAATGGACACAGGGTACCGGGGATGGAAAGGGGGAGAGTGCTGCCACGTTGTGGGGATTGCAGCCAGCATCACAAAACAATTGGTGTATATAGTTTTGAAGGAGAAGCTAATTTGCTCTGTAAACTTTAACCTTAAGCACAATAAAATTAAAAAAAAAAAAAAAAAGATTTACTTTTCTACATCCCTTTCCTAAGTGATTCCATTTTCAAGGATTGCAGCCTAGGTCTTCCTTTCCTTTTATGACATGACCCTTGCTCATGTTATTCTTTCATCTTGTAGTTTATTATGATGACCCAACATTTATATTTACACTCAATATTTTATGATGAGTTCTAGAATAATATATACAAGTATCTTTTAGATATCACACAGATTCTTGAAACCCAGCATTTCTGAAACTGAAATCAGTGTTTTCTCCTCTCTTATCCTTCCGTGTTTCTACCCTCATTTTATGGCACAGACACCATGAGAGCCATCTTAATCATCGACCCTTTCTTCACTCTCGTACTTTTGCTGTGAGCAACTCAAACTGCTTATGCTTTTTATTTAAACCTCATTTTGGTCCCACTTGCACCCATTGTATTCCCATTTTTCCTGTCTTACTGAAGGCCTTCCTCATTACTCATGTCCAAAAAAAAAAAAAAAAAACCAAACCCATTGCCATCGAGTCAATTCTGACACGTAGTGACCCTGCAGGACAGAGTAGAACTGCCCCAAAGGGTTTCTAAGGAGCGGCTGGTAGATTTGAACTGCCAAAACTTTTTGGTTAGCGGCTGAGCTCTTAACTACTGTGTCACCAAGGCTCCATTACTCTTGTGAACCATTAGAAATTCTGATTGCGCTCTCAGCAGTCCTACCCCATCCAATCAATCTCCCACATGGCGGTAAGAGTGATTTTTCTAAAATGATAACTTGAAATCTGTCCCTACATTTCATATTTCAGTGGCTGCCAGAGACTATAATATATGATTTAAATTTCTTACCATGGCATACATACACAGTGAACAACCAGGCACAAAAATAATCATGCAATCGGTACTTGTAAAATCAGGTTTTTCTCTTACTTGATTCTTGGCCTTTGCCTTTTTCAACAGAACAGTTTCTATTTATTCTTTAATCTCAGTTCAAGCAGCTTTTTTAATTTTTGTTTCTTTTTTGAGAAGTCTTCAAGATTCTCCCAACCTGACTTGGATGGTCTTCTCCTTGGGCCGTTTTAGCAGAACATTTGTCATTAAGTTCTCCACCATAGTACTCATTCCACTGGTTTTCCTTAATTTGCTTGCACGCTGGTATGCTACCTGAGGTCAAGGACAACATAAATTGTTTGGTTCCATTACTTAGCACACAGTCTGTGTTCAATAAATGTATATTGAATAAGCATATTATTGAAATTTGTTATTAAATTTATAGTGAATCTGTTATTAAATGTTATTTATGTCACTAAATTATAAAATGTGGCATTGAATGTTGTTACATGTATAGTAAATAAAAGGAATTAATAAAATTTGTTATTAAATATTCAAGGTGATGGATGGATAAAATTTTTTTGAGTGGAGATGGGGGAGACAAATTTTTCCAAATAGAGAAAGTAAGACAGATAATGGCACCAAAACTGAAGCCAAACCCACTGCCGTCGAGTTGATTCCCACTCATAGTGACCTGGCAGGACACCGTAGAACTACTCTATAAGATTTCCAAGGCTGTAAATCCTTATGGAAGCAGGCTGTCACATCTTTCTCCTGGGGAGAGGCTGGTGGATTCAACCGCCGACCTGTGAGTTTGCAGCCAGTGCTTAATCACTGCGCCAGCAGGGCTCCTTCCTAATGGCGTGGGGAATGTTACTTGTATAAGTTTTTGAGGCACATGCAAGGGAGTAGTTAGGGAATAGAATACAATGAATACCGTATTATGGCAAGTCTTCGCTGTGTTATATTTTTAAATACATACATATATAGATAGCGTGTGGTAGAAATGTGTTCATCTATCTGCTAGAAGCACCACGTAACATTCGAGATGCCCAGAAATAATCAGGAATGCACAGTCCAGGAATGGCTATTTGGCATTTGGAAGATTCTAATGAAGATTCCACCTCCAAAGAGAACGGTTAGAATTAGTTCCGTTATATGTTCTCATGATCAGCACTACTCATACTTTTAGGTAGAATAAAGAATACTAGAAGTTTTTTCCCCCCAATGGTGAAATGTGTGTTATTAGAGATATGTGATCGGCTTGATGTAATGCATAGTACCTACACCTTGCCTGGGTGAGGCCAGAGAACCTAGGGAGCTCAGCAGCCAGTGCCTTTGGAGCACATTCTTGCCTTATAGCTCCATTCTACCCTGCCTGCTCCACCTTCTTATTTTATGAGAAAGGTGGACAGATCCTGCGCTGGGATATTGTTCTATGTACCTCAGTTGACTTTCCTATACAGAGCCATGGTGGGAGGGCCACAAGAAAAAGGCTTTATTGATTAAATAAGAAGAGATTGCATGACACTCCATGTGTCACACTATGAGTGTGTGTGTGTATGTGTGAAGACAAGAGTGTACAGTTGAATGCCAGAAAATCCTCATTATCAGCACATGACCTCACGATGTCCAGTATGTGCCAACACAACCTAAAACAAACAAAAAGCCAAATAAGCTTGGATAAACCCACAAGGCTGATTAAGGATTTTGTTCTCAAATTTTTAGAAAAAGAGGAAACACTGAAATTTTTTAATTGATTGATTACCTCGTAGACGAGTACATGATGCTTTTGAGTCGAGGAAAAGTCTTGCTCTCTGTTATGGATTGAATTGTGTCCTCCACCAAATACCTGTCAACTTGGCTAGGCCATGATTTCCAGTATTGTGTGATTGTCCACCATTTTGTCATCTGGTGTGATTTTCCTGTGTTGTAAATCCCATCACTATGATGTTAATGAGATGGATTAACGGCAGTAACATTGATGAGATCTACAAGATTAGATCGTGTCTTAAGCCAGTCTCTTTTGAGATACAAAAGAGAGAATCGAGCAGAGAGACATGGGGACTTCACACCACCATGAAAGAAGAGCCAGGAGAATAATGTGTCCTTTGGACCCAAGGTCCCTGCGCTGAGAAGCTCCTAGACCAGAGAAAGATTGATGACAAAGACTACCCTCCAGAGCCAACAGAGAGAGAAAGCCTTCGCCTGGAGCTGGCACCCTGAGTTTGGATTTCTAACCTACCAGGCTGTGAGAGAATAAATTTCTTGTTGTTAAAGCCATCCAATTGTGGTATTTCTGTTATAGCAGCACTGGCTGACTGAGACACTTTCTGTTGTAAAATTAGTTTTAACTCTCCCTAAACCTGATGAGTTCGTCTATAAATTAGTGCAAATCAGACCTCTGAGTTAGTGTGGATGAATTATCCAAAATCCATGACTATTACTGGTACTGCTAGTTCTTCAAATAATATTTGTAATAATAATAACAACAAAACCAATCTCAGAACAAGTATCTTAAATGTTGCCATTGGGCCCTTATTACCATCAGGTCATTGTATCATAAGCCTTTGCAACTACAACCTAATTTTTTTGTTTTTCCTCTAACATTTAGCTGATTCTCAGGCATTATATTTTGCACTGTTGTACTGACCATTTTTTTGTTTTTACATTCTCTCTCCCTCATCTCTGTATTTATTATTGATGTTTTTGCTTGCTCTGAATGAACTTAAACTGTAGGAGGAAGGTGTTGAACAACATCTAAGTTTTTACTTCTTTCCTCAAACCACTGGAAGAAGTTCCAAAAAAGCTGCAATTCGGCTTTTTGGAGGTAGTTTTTGAAGTAGTTCATCTGAAATTTTGAAGAAGTTCATCTGAGAACAGTCCTTCCTTTTTGCTACTTCCCAGCACCGAGCAGGAGAATTGAGTAGTCAAATAAACAAGAAATAATGGCACATGAGAATAGCTCTTCCAGTTTTTTCTATCTGTGGGTAGTTTGATCAATGCCAATAATGAGGATACAGGCAGGGGTAGAACTTACAAATAATTAAAATTTGATTAAAATTAAAACACAGTCTTACTTTGCACCAAAGCAGTAACAAAATTTGAGATTTGCTTCATTGCTTTCTATTAATCTTCATATGCAGGAAGCATAGTTATACCTTTAATAATACCAGTCTGTGTCAGGTATTTGTCTTAACTGTATCCACCTGTCGGGAAGAAAAATTGTTTGAGAAAGATGTTAATTTTCCAGACTCTGACAAGCTGTCTACCAAACGACTTTCCTGTGACAATAAATAGGTTTTGCTGGGCATGTTTATTTACTTACCATTTAATGTACCTTGCATTGAAAGGGGACAAGTAATGAGTTGAATCAATGCCAGATCCCTCTAGACTGTGATAGGAAGATAAATCCTAGGCCTCTCACACAAGATGACAGTAAACTGTTCATTACCGACTGAGAACCAAAAACTCCCCACGATTCCAATGCCCTTGGTTAGGAAGAAAGTTCCTTTAAGGGGTTACTGCTCTTTCTACTGTTCTGCTTTTGAAGTGAACGAAGTAACTGAATGGAGAACCATAAATGTGATAATAAAATCCTGGAATTCAGTGCACAGCAGCTTTTTTACTCTCACAGACTTGCAAATGATGAATTTTTCAGAATGAAATTATGGATTTTTTTTTTTACATCCCGCTATACCCCATTTTGGGTCCCTGGTGGCACGATGGTTAGGCACTCAGCTGTGAACCAAAAGCTCGACGGTTAGAATCCACCAGCCGCTGCCTGGAAACCCTCTCGGGCAGTGCTGCTCTGTCCTATACGGTTGTTATGAGTCTAGATCAACTCCACAGTGATGGGTTTGTTGTTGTTGTTGTTATACTCCATTCTGGAAGAGCTGCCTAGGTTTTTGATCTTCGGTGATTCGGCCAGCTGCAGTGGTTAAAAAAACAGCATCAGAATCTCAAAATGCGTATTAGTAATTATTTGATAATTTTTTTCATAAAAATCTCTTCTTGTATGCCAGAGCATTGATTGCTTCGTATGTCAAGACTAAATTGTTTGAGTACATACTTAAATTTAACATAATTTAAGTCTTTGTGGTGGTAAATTTTACATTTCCAAAAATTCTTGTTTGGCAGCAATTTCAGAATTAAATAAATCACCAGCTCCCTAATGGCCCTAGGAAAGCGCTTTAATGCCATGCTTTACAAATGATCGATATTAAGTAACCACCACCAACAAGCCTTACTTTTTAATGGACATGGTAAAGGAGTTATGTGTTGCTGCTGGAAAAAGTGCAAATGGTTAGCAGCTCATCTGCTAACTGGAGTCTTGCAGATTGGAGTCCACCCGGAAGTGCCTCAGAAGAAAGGCCCAGTAACCGGCTTCCTAAAAATCAGTCACTGAAAATTTAGTGGTGCACAGTCCTACTCTGACACACACGGGGTCCCCAGGAGTCGAAGCCGATGTGACGGCAACTGGTTTGTTGCTGGGAAAAAACGTGGGAGGAGAGGAGAAGGCACAGTGAGCACTGCCAAAAGCTGCCCAGGTATGCACTCCCCGACCACATTACATTCAGACTTTGGCTGTAAGGTAAGACGTTATAGCCCAAAATTGTCTAGCTGAAGACCAGCAATGTCAACGTAGAAAAAGCCTCTACCACCAAAATCATCGTTGTTATTAAAATGACTCTTTGCAAATAAATAAAATGGACAAACAAATCTGATTAGTAGTTTAGGGTGGTGTTATACTCTATGTTCCTTGAGACATGAATAATCAGGTCAAACACCAACTTTAAAGTTGAAGAAAGAGAAAAAGTGGAACTATTTACACTTCATCCTGAGGACACTGATTTTTGCTGAACAATTATCCTTTTTCTTGCCTCTGTAAGCTTGGTGTGAATAGTCACAAGGCAGCTTGCATTTCTCACTCAGCCCACACTTATCTGAGGTTTCCTTCAGGTCATACCTGAGGAATTTGCCCAAAATCCTGGCCAACTGAAATCACCAGCTATGAGGCCGTCTTCACCAACATGTCAGATTGACGTAGACAGATCATGTCATCATCTCCATGGTGACTGCTTGTATCAGCAAACGAATATTACATCAATGATTTTTTTTTTTTACAAGAAAATCAGGCAACTTGTAAGGAGTCTGCATAAACATACAGGCTTAGGAAACCTTTCTTGAAATTAGACTCAAAAAAAGTATAGCATTAGCAATTTTGGACAAAACATTATAACAAATTTATTTGAAGAATTTCAACTTTATAATTTTGATTTCAATCCCAGTAATGAAAAATAAAATTCATAGACAAACCAGGCAGAATACTGTCCACTGAATACGCCTTTAATCCAGAAAATTGAGGGTTATTTTCTGATGCTGGCTTCATTTCAGCCCTGTAGTTCTCTCTAGACACTTAATGGCAGCACAGGGTCCCGGCTGCTTTGTATCTCAACTGTGAGCTGCCAAAGTAAGTTGAAGAAGATATGAAACCTGATAACTGTGGTCAATTACAGGCACCATTTTTTTCTAACTGCAATTATGTAGAGAGCAAAGAGTTTACAGCATTAGTTCAAAAGGGCCATTCTAGACTATTAGAGGCTTTCTGCTCTGTGGGGAAGTTCTTACGTGATTAGGTAGGTAGGCTTCTGAGCCTATATTTGTCACTTTCAGAAAGATAAGACTTCTATTTTTTTTTTATAGTGTGTCTCCATTTGAACTGACAACCCACGCAAAAAGGAGGCTCCATCTTTACAGCCATCAAAGTAATCATGCTTGACTTTTTTTGCTTTGCCGCGTCACAGATCAATGTTATGCTCCGTGCATTACTGGCGATTGCACAGATTCTCACCTGTGAAAATTAAAACTGTGTGAGAGACCCAGATGAAATTTAGAAACAGACAACCGCCTTCCTAATGTCATTGTCTTCCATATGCAGCACAGAATGCAAAATTACATAGGAAAAACAAACAGTTGCTGCCAAGTTAATTCTGACTCATGGCAATCCTCTGTGTGTCACAGTAGAACTGCGTTCTGTAGAGTTAGGTGGTCAAACCTTTCTTCTGAAGCACCTGAAACCATCAACCTTTCCCTTAGCAGTTGAGCATGTTGACTATTCGTGCCACCCAGGTACTCCTAAGAATTCCACAAGATGAGCTCTAAAGATGGAATATACCACAATGTTGACACTTCTCTCCCCTTTGACCAAAACCAAACCAAAACATTGCCGTCCAGTTGATCTGACTCATAGTGACCCTATAGGATAGAGTAGAACTGCCCCATAGGGTTTCCAAGGAGCACTTGGTGGATTTGAACTGCCAACCTTTTGGTTAACAGTTGAACTCTTAACCATTACACCACCAGGGTTATCTATGACAAAATGTCTTGATATTGTCAAAAATAAATAGTGGGAAATATGTTTTCCAAATATTTCTATGTATATAGGTGTACGTCTATTGAACATCTCATATATCGTACCTAACATATAGTTATACATACAGTTTAAGCCTTTCCTGATGTTTTGATCCAATAATCTGGGGGTCAGCTGATCACCCCAAATTTAGCTTGAAGCTGGCAGCTTTGGGAACCTTTAGTAACATAAGACTATCGTTTTCAGTTATCCCCAGACACATCTATTCCAGTGCTTACTACACAAAAGTGTCAAGATTCCACTCAAGTTATTGGCTTACTTTTTGTTTTATAAGAAACTTTGCTCTTTTTCAGGATTTTATTTCAAACTGGTTCATTAAAAAATAGAGAAAACCTGTATAAAATAGAATAGGTCATGTGGGCTTTCTTTTATTCTTTTAAGATAGACCATTGCTTTCTCTTGTGGCCTGCACAAGATTGTGGAAGCAGGTAGAACACAAAGGTAGATTAACTTCATCTTGTAGCTCTTAGGAAGTACTGTTTAACACAATTTTCCGATATTTGTATTTGTATGCAAAATCTATGTAATTTCTCCCATGATCCCAGATAATACTCCAGTGTATTTTTCAAATCTTCGAATTTTCACGAACTTCCAGAATGCACATGAAATGCCAAAAAATCTATGTGCGTTCTGGAAGTTCATGAACGACCCCCAAACAAACCCATTTTAAGTTTTAAAGGGTAGCTATAAATAATAAAAGAGAAAGAATGATTTTTTTCATCTTATGGGAACATCTGTTGAGAGTAACCTTTTTGGTCTCGTAGAACACAAAATTCAAAGGTTGTAGACTTCTGGCCAATATGGCGCCTTAGATACATGTACCGTTATGCCCTCTTGATAACAAAGACTCAAGAAACTAAGAAAACAGACACAAAAAACAACTGTGGATCTCAGATCATCAAACAGAAAGTTGAAGAAACACACCGAGCACTGATTGGAAGGAGAGGCAGAACTAGGTCAGCAGGAAAACAGAGATTCACAAATCTGCCGCACCCTGCTTGGAACACCAGGCATGAGCCAAGTAAGGAGGTAGAGGCCAATTTTATATGACCTGGATTTGGAATTGACTCCACAGCAATGTGTTTGGTTTGGTTTTGGGTTGGATTGTAAAGGAATTTCTAATGAGACATATAAAACTAGTCCAGATTCTTTGAAACGTTTACAATCATGGCAGGAACACTCCTGCTGAAAGAGAGAGCCTCATCATAATCAGCTTCTACTGGGAAACAAACTACTGTAGGTGAGAGTTTGCTGATAAAATAAACAGAATCAAATGCCTGAGAGTTTAATCAAGTACATCTGAAATTTAAAAAAAGGGAAAAAGTCATTAGGTAAGAACCAGATTATATTAAAAATACATTTCCTAGATTAAAAAATCACTATAGAAGCTTTAAACATTAGATTATATAAAGCCAAAGAAAACATTAGTAAACATAGTTAATTGGAATGTAAGAAACCTGTTTCCATCCAGTTGATTCTCAATTTGTTGAAAACTTTCCAGAATTGAAGACAGACATAAGAGCTCAGGTTGAAGGTGCATACTGAGCTCCAAGCAGCATGCCAAAAAACTCCCATCCAGCTTCTAAGCTGGAAGGTTAATGAAATTACATTATTCAGGAAGATATAAGGTATCTATCTATGTATATAACCCCTGTAGTGGTTATGGAGCCCTGGTGGCACAGTGATTAAGCACTCCGCTGCTAACCAAAAGGTCAGTGGTTTGAACCCACCAGCCTCTCTGTGGGAGAAAGATGTGGAAATCTGCTTCTTCTGTAAAAATTTATAGCCTTGGAAACCCTATGGGGGTAGTTCTGCTTTATCCTGTAGGGTCGCTATGAACTGGAATCGACTTGCTGGCAATGGGTTTTATAGTGGTTATATCCAATTTGAGAATGAGTTTTTTTTCTTATGTTAATGAGTCAGTATTGCAGTAGGGTGTATGTTAAGTCAATCTCTTTTGAGATATAAGAGAGCAGATGAAACAATCAAGCCCAGTTGGGGGAAAACAGATGCCACACCACATGAGCTCTCCAAAGGAACCAAGAAAGAGAAGCTGAAAAGAGACTAGGACCTTCGCCCAGAGCCAACAGAGACAAAAGGCTCTCTCCTAGAGCTGGCATCCTGAATTTGGACTTCTAGCCTCCTAAATTGTGAGAAAATAAATTTATGTTTGTTAAAGCCACCCACTTGGGATATTTCTGTTATACTAGCACTAGATAACTAAGGAAGGATTGTTTAAACCAGAAGAACATAACAGACTATAAATTGACAATTTAAATCTTCAGGAAGATTGTCTTATAAAAATTAGGAAGTTAGTTGTTAAATTGTACAGAAAGTTAAATGTGATAATGTAAACATACAGTACCTAGCCTAAAACATGGAGCATAGTGAAGATTAAATTAAAAAGTAAGAGTAATTATTACTATCATTGTAATTAATATAATTTTTAATGACTGGCTTACCTGGCCCTGATGACAGACACAACAAACACATGGATGCACGTACAAGGGAAAATGTTGGTCTAGAAACCATTTGCACCAAATGTCAACAACTCTAGCCAATATTCAGTCTTTCTATTTGAATCCTTATAAAACCTGTTGCCTTTGGGTCGATTCCAACTCATAGTGACCCTATAGGACAGAGTAGAACTTCCCATAGAGTTTCCAAGGAGTGGCAGGTGGATTCGAACTGACAACATTTTGGTTGGCAGCCAAGTTCTTAAATGCTGCACCATCAAGGTTGTACATAAATAAACTCACTGGGTAATTTTTTAATACTCAAAATTGGAAAGAGCCATCATGGGGAATTTCATCCAATTTTAATGGTACCATTGCATACTGACCGATACTGTTTTGCTTCATCTTTTGTATCTCAATGCTGCTTCAGAGCTGTCAGTGGGCCTTCAGTGTGGCGTCACTGGTGCTAAATGCTTCTCCCTGAGAATTAGCATCCTTGCCATTACAGCATATTTAAAGGCTGGAGCAGCACCTTCATGCCCACCGAGCTGAATGAGATCCCGAAGGATAGGGCGTCATACCAATGCCCTCAAAGGTACTTTTCGTAGCCACTCAGAATACTGGGCTCTGGCGTTTGACCAGCAACATGCAATGATGGTGGCGGAGTTATTAATTCTCTGGGAAAAGTCTTTACTGCAGTGCCTTGTCGTGGCAAATTCTGACTCCCATAATGAAATTATTTAGGATGAACTGACATATCAGGGATGATTATTTTTAATAGTGTTAAGATATATTTCTGATTTTTACACCAAAATGTTTAAATCCTCCATATATGAAGTGAGATATTTGTTATTAAACATTTATGTGCATTTTCTTTATCTCAAAAATTTAAGCTACTTCTCTTCTTTACTGGGATTTAGATGGGCCGTACATCAAGGAGAACCGAAGGTAAAGAAGAGATTTTACCTATTTGGTGTGATGTGACTTTTCATTACCATCTTTTCCCCATACACTGCTTTAAAAATGTATACTAAATATTTATTGAATGACCACTATGTGCACAATGTTGCACTACATTTTATACATTTATATATAAATTTTAGATATACGTGTGTGTATATATATGTGTGTGTTTGTATATATATATATACTTTTTTTCTGGGAAGAAGTGACAGAGAAACTCAAGGATTCATGGGACAGAAGTTATGAGTGAAGGTATGCCAAGCATTGACAGTTTAGGATTAACCAACTGTGAAGACTTAAAACTGTTCCATTAATCTTAAATCATAGGCTGGTTTTAAAGATTTAGGGGTGTTGTGATTCTGCCTTTGTCTGAGGACAAGGGAAGGGCTGGGTGGAGAGAAAGCTTTTAAATTCTGTGCTAGCAACTCGATTAATGGTAGGGAATCAAGACAGTAACCCATGTATTTTTGAAAATAAGAAAATGTTAATGGACACATTTATGAACAACAAAACTTTTTTTTTTCATTACCGTGGCTTTTCTTCCCTGTGAGTGAACTGTAGACAACAGCGTTCATTGTAAGCCTCGGTTTATTAATAACTACGTGTCTGCACATAATGACTCATAGGTGCTTAGCACCAAGTCATCCACTGAAGCACTCTTCTAGAAGGGCTGCCTGAGAGCATCTGAAGTTTATCAAAACCCACTGCCGTCGAGTCGATTCCGACTCATAGTGACCCTACTTTATTGATCGGTTGGAGGCCTGTGTTCACTAATTCATGCATTTATCATTTATTTAGCTAAATAATCATTCAGTCAATAAATGGAGTAAGACAGTAAGATACTGTAGAATCAGCAAAGCTTTTGGAGTCATAAAATCTGTTGGTGCTGACCCATTTATTAAGAGTGATTTTGAGAGTGCCATTACACCCTTCTAAGCCTCAGCTTCCTAGCTTATAACCTGCAGATAATATTTATGTGAAACCTGTAGAAAGGTGCCTGGACCATGTTGTTGTTGTTAGGTGCCATCAAGTTGGCTCTGACTCCTAGCTATCTTAGATATAACAGCAGGAAACACAGCCCAGTCCTGTGCCATCTTCACACCCGTTGCTGTGTTTGAGCCCATTGTTGTAGCCGCTATGTCAGTCCATCTCATTGAGGGTCTCCCTCTTTCTTCAATGACGCTGTACTTTACCAAGCATGATTTCCCCCAGAGATTGGTCCCTTCTGATAAGATGTCCAAAGTAAGCAAGATAAGTCTCACCATCCTCACTTCTAAGGAACGTTCTGGCTGTACTCCTTCATGACAGACTTGTCTGCTCTTCTGCTCTTCACTATTGCCAGACCACGATTGGAATGCATCAATTCTTCTTCGGTCTTCTTTTTTTCATTGTTCAGCATATGAGAGGATTAAAAACACCTGGCTCATACCAAAAAAAACAAACCAAACCCGTTGCATCGAGTCGGTTCTGACTCATAGCCGCGCTGTAGGACAGGGTGGAACTGCCCCATAGAGTGTCCAAGGAGCACCTGGTAGATTCGAACTGCCGACCCTTTGGTTAGCAGCCATAGCTTTTAACCACTGTGCTACCAGGCCCATAGGAAAGCCTAATAAATGTTGTCTATTAATTATTAAATCATTCATTCTTTACATTTAGCGTTCATTTGATACACAGGAACTAGGACTTCGATTGGTGAGTAAGATATGCTCCCTTCCCTTCAAGCAGGTCACAGTCTAAGAGGGAGGCTGGTATCTACACACGTACTTGAAAACCTTGGAAAAGAGCTACAATCCCAAAAAAACCAAAAACCACACCGTCGCCTTGGTGTAGCAACTTTACAGGATAGAG
Source organism: Elephas maximus indicus (assembly GCF_024166365.1). Taxonomy (NCBI): domain Eukaryota; kingdom Metazoa; phylum Chordata; class Mammalia; order Proboscidea; family Elephantidae; genus Elephas; species Elephas maximus. The sequence goes on from NC_064840.1 coordinate 77,681,579, forward strand.
TAGAATTGCCTCATAGGCTCTGACACCTACTTCATGGAGATGAAGGTGGTGTTAATGAGAAAGTGTTATAGTAAAACATTTTAAACTCCTTTGTAGGAAGACACTGTATCCTACATAACAATATTAATTGTCATATTCATGGGCTGGAGATTTTTACTGCTTGAGAGTGATACCCTGTATGATGTATGCTGGTCTTGCATTGCCATGGGTTCCTTGCTTTGTAACACAGCAAAGGTGTTTTGAACTTCTACTTCCCTACCATCTCTGAATCTTGGGGATGTGGCTGTCTGAGCCAGCAGCTCTGCACCCCAGACTTCCAAGGGGAGAGTTTGGTATCTGAATGGCTTTTGAACCCCATGGCTGTGGGTGGCTGTGCGGAGAGATGCATTATTTATTATCTCTTCACATAAAAGAAAATCACAGTAAAAAAGGCAAATGCTGAACTAGAGAACATAACCTCTCAGCTGGGTTGGTGGCTGCTGCAGTCCCAGGGCAAATATTAAGATTATCATAACTCAGCAGTCCCACCCCCCTTACCCTCTCAGGCAATAAAAGGCCAAGCAAATGATTACAGGTTCAACCGAAGAGCAAAGCTTTCAAGGATGACAACCCACTATTCATTTCACATAACTGCAAAGAGTTATACTGGCGCCCCGAACGGTAAGGCAGTGTTATAAATTTCTCAGGCAACTAGATTTTACCAATTTGTCTCAAAAAGTGAAACTCCAGGCCTAAGTTCGTATGTGTATAGAGGGGACAGTTCACTTTTTTTTTTTCCTGGCAACCATACCCATGTGGGCAGTGTTGCAGAAAAGCAAGTTTTGTATGAAGAACAAGTCCTCCTGTTCTCAGAAGTGTAACAGGCGTTAGGTACATGCGTTAGTCCGCAGATCTCCCTGCTAGAATCACGCTGCACAAGTAACAGCTGGTGTAAGAAGTGCCCCCATTTCTCCCGTCTTTACGTTTCTCAAGACTGGACACTCAATGCCTTTATATTCTCGTTGGTCACGTTTCTGTATCACTTGCTGCTTCATCTTTTTTTTCATCTTGTCTCCTTCCATCTTCCTTGCTAATTTACGGTATCCATGTTGACAGTCATCACCCTGGTCGCCTATGGCTTTTTTCTTCCTGACTCGGGAGACATTTCTTTTACTTAACCTCCCGTGACTAATCCCCAGAGCATGTCGTCTATCAAAACTATTTTGTTTCTGAAATGGAAAATTCTGACTTTCCCTTCGTTCTGTTTCCTGTTCTTTTCCTATCATCCCATCACTTAACTTCTCACAAAACTGTGACCTTACGTGACCTTCATTCACCTGAGCTTTGCCTGTCTGCTTGGTCTCTCAGCCCCCTCTTGTCTCCATTCCTTCCCTGCCTAGCATGGAGCTCATCACCGGTAAGAGCTTTCCTTCCTGTGCCCTCCATTTTCTGGCTCCTCTTTCCTTCCACTGCCCTGACTTGGCCGGTTTAAAAAATGGAATCAATTCCAATATCCTGTTAATACTTCCTCTGAGGAAATGTCACCTGACGGTGCTACAAGCTAAGCCTCAACCAGAAGCTGTTCTAAACTTCTGACTTCTGACCTTTTTGAAAAGTTCTCATGTCTTCTGTATCCTAAAATCAACGTTTGCCTTAACACCCCCCAAATTTACCACATTTTTATTTCAACCTTCTAGAAGGTTATTCAGTTAACCTGACATTCAGCTTTCATTAATCTGACCTCTGTTTCTGTAAAGAAACAGCTTTGAAATGGGCCATTAATGGCCTCCCATCTGCTAACTTTTGAGCTTTCCTTTTCCTTCCATCCAATTTGAGCCCTCACTAGTTTTTGGCCTCCTTGGTCCTCTTCTTTCATAACGCTGCTCTCTCGGACATCATATAGTCTCAGAATGCTACTTTTTAGTCTCCTTTCATGAATTCCTGCCTTCCTCTATCTCTTAATATAGGTGTTCCTTAGAAGTATGTTCTCAGCACTATCCTTTTATGCTCTTAACTCATGTAGTGACTTCTCTTATTCTAGATGACAGCTTTGTGATCTAGATCACATACCTGTCCACACCTACTTCTCCAAACTACAGAAACACACACATATCTCTGCATATAGTTATATACACGTATCTCCTTCTTCTTGCTCAAATGTATCTTAAGTTAGCCATTCCTCTGCCTTTCAGTCCTGCTACTTTAATTTGCACCCTCTTTCTTTATACTCTTACTGGAAACCCTGGTGGCGTAGTGGTTAAGTGCTACGGCTGCTAACCAAAGGGTCGGCAGTTCAAATCCGCCAGGCGCTCCTTGGAAACTCTATGGGGCAGTTCTACTCTGTCCTGTAGGGTCGCTATGAGTCAGAATCGACTCGACGGCCCTGGGTTCTGGTTATACTCTTACCTGGATGCTCACCAAACCTTCAACTATTACCCTCATTCATAAATCTTCCTTCCTGGCATCACTTTCATTTTTAAAACTCGGAATGACCATCTTACACACTGGAGCGAACCTTTCAAATCTCTCCATTGCCCAAACATAAACCCTTAAGCATGGTGTTCAAAACACTGAGTTTCAACTTACTGTTCTAACTTCTTCCCCCAACAATACTCCAACTAACCTTAAGTTCTTGCCATTCCTCCAGACGTTCCATGGGCTGTGCCTTTGGATATCCTTTTCTCTCAGTTCCTAGTGTTCTACTGCTTCTTCCAGTTTAGGAATACCCTATGTGTCCACCAAAAACCAAACAAACCCATTGCTGTCAAGTCGATTCCAACTCGGCGACCCTATAGGACAGAGTAGAACTGCCTCATAGGGTTTCCAAGGCTGTAAATCTTTACAGAAGCAGACTGCCTCATCTTTCTCCCACAAGCATCCACAGCACCAGTTTAAATACATCTTTTTGTATTTAAATACATCTTTTTGTATTTAAACCAAACAGGTTTGGTTTGGATTTTAGTTCAGGGGCAGGGTGATAAGAAATATTAGGACGTGTGTCCCCCCTTTTTTTTTTTGCTTCAGAATACATGGTCACTTAATCGTTGGCAAATGTTACAAAGGAAGCTTAAAAACTCTAAGGTTTTCAAACTTTATAAGCTTAGGAACTCTAGTAGCATAAAAGGAAAGACCTACTTCCTCTTTTATTACTATTTCTTATATCTCGTACTTATACCTAGAAGAGGAATTTGTTATTTAATTCGGTTGAGGTATGTTGCCTTGTCCGAGTGGAACTCACAGGAGAGCGTGCACATTTTCAGTGGAGGAGATGTAGTTGTTATCAGCATCACATGCAATGGTCTTGAAATAATTCATTTGCTTATATCTCTTACTCCCACTTGATGATGCATTGGTTTTGTATTCTTTTTCCTAGTAAAACAAAACAAAACCAAACAAAAAAGAAAGCTTCAATAAGGTAGCGGTGAATTGCTTTTGTAAAATAGCTTTTTGGCAATTAACTTTTCTTTTTATTACAAAAGGTAGGTATTGATACACAAGCAAATTCCTGTGTGTTTTCTCTTTCAATACTGAAGCAATGTAGAATTTGTTAGTTGTGCTCTTCAAGCTAAATTCTCTGTAAACATGTCCCTATGAAGATCAATGGCAGTGGCTTTGTCTTAAAGGGGTTTGGACTAAACAGCACTACATCATCCAGCTAGCTTTCCAATATTGCAAATCCGCATAGGAATAACACTGAACAGTGTATTGAAAACAATTCTCTGAGACTCTGGACAGTCAAATCAATTCAGAGGACATGCAATAATGAGCTGCACCACAAAGCTCGGATTAGCTGGGATACTTTTGCTTGGGAAGATATTCGACAGTCTTGTTAGATTTATTTTTTTTTAATTGCACCTTGGCTAAAAATTTTCTGTGTCCATCTTTCAGAATATCAGCCAAAATACAATTGACCATGTTCTACATGACAATGTAACAGAGGCAGGTCGATTCAGCTGCATTTTGTCTCAACCTAATGAAAATAGGAGAACCTTCCTTTACGTGTAAATACCTGACTTCTGCCTCATATACGCCCCCTGTTAACAGCAACTGTATTCAATTCCTGTTATTTTTGTTTCACATGAATAAACTAGTAGAACTTAACATGTATGAAACAGGAATTTTTTTTTTCATGTTAAATCCCGAAACCAAACTCATTGCCATTGAGTCGATTCTAACTTATAGTGACCCTATAGCACAAAGTAGAACTGCCGCTGAGGTTTCCAAGGAGAGGCTGGTGGATTTGAACTGCAGACCTTTTGGTTAGCAGCCCAGCTCTTAACCACTGCACGACCAGGGCTTTTTACACATTAAGGCTTATGAAATGGACATTTCACCAACTCAGTTGATTTTGGTCACTGTTTTAGCTCCATGTCATTCTCTTACCTTTTTCTTCTTATTTTGTTTGACTAAAAAGAAAAAAAAAAAACCAATATTTAAAAACTGAAGCATAATGAGATACTAATATATATATATATATATATATATATATATGAACATATCAACATCTTTTCAACAAAATTCCTTCAGGTAGCACCAAAGGAACACTTGAATATTTAAGAAAGATGCAAAAATTTTGAACAGATAATACCTCAAGCGAAGTGCTAAGCTCTTTTCTATCAAGACCAAATCCATTCACTTTTCAAAGAACAATAAATCCATAAGGAAAGGTTTATAATACTATTAACACTGTTAACTGAGTTAAAGTCCAGTCCCAATGTGCAATTCTGAGCTTACTGCAAAGAGGTCTTCTTGATAATGTTAAAAAGCATCTACTTCATCAAATGCAGATGTAAGCTATGAACAGTTTTGTGATCTGATGTTAAAAGAAAAAAAACCCATTATTTTATATAATCAATTTTTTTTTAACAGTTCTTTACAATCTTGGGAAGCTGAAATGAGAAGATGCTTATGACTTTTGTTAAATAATCCCAGAAATCACATCTATTCTATAGCACAGGATTATAGATTATCACAAATACTTGTTAAATGAATGAACATTTCTGAAGTTGTGAGATTTCACAATGTTATGATGTTCGGGGTTATGCCCCTGATTCATAGTCTTTACTGTACAAAGCTCCTATTGCAAAATTTCACTGTTTTAACTAGAGTCTGATGAGAAAAAAAACCCATACAAGTAAAACAAACAAGAAAAAAAACATGCAGCTCAGCAAAACGAGTCAACCCTGAATGATCGATGCTTGTTTGTTTGTTTTGTTTTCATATTGGGAAGGATATATGAGTTTTGTGTTCATCCGCAATTCTTATTTTACCTTCCACTCACCAGATCCAAGTAGATAAGTAGGTATATAGAGTATAAAATGAAATGTAGCATAATATAATACATCCAGTGTTTCCAGTTGAAAAAATGTTTGCTCTACTAAAAACTGTATTATAAAAAAAAAATCACCTCAAAGAATAATCATTATGCCCCTAAACCAAAAGAGTGTCTTTATACATACATGAGTGGACGGCTTGAGAGTGTAACCAGTTTTATTTTTGTGTTTCTTAAGCATCTGTGTTACCATATTGTCGTCTATTGATGTACCAACTAATGTTTTGCTTGTTCAGAATGTCATATCTGGAAATAGCTCAACATGATTTTATTTATTTAGATTTTTTTTTTTTAGCTCATGGAAAAAAAGTGTTTACTAAAAGGGGGTATTTTCTGCTGTGATAATTTTCCTGGCCAGACAGAGTCCAACAATAAACATTTGTTTTACTGCTGATCCCGAGAATAGGAAGAAGTCTTGCCAGAATTGTGGTGTGGAAGGCATTTCCCCAGAGAGGCGTAAGGGTACAACTGTGGATCTGATTGTATGCTCTAGTCTACAAAATTGTATCAGGATCACAAACCATCAGCCACACTTCTTCATCCTTTTTTTTTCTTTCCATCTATGAAAAATATGAACTTTCTGGTGCAAAAAAAGCAATAGAAAGCTTTATCATACAACACGGACTTAGAAAATGTCTACTATTACTTTTCAAATCTCACCCTAATGTGAGTACATATTTTGTTGTGCTGGAGATGAAGAAGAAAGAAAGAAAATCTTTAACTGAAGTCTTGGTAAGGAAGAGCTAGTGGTATTCCCCAGGTCCCATTCTGCCTACAGAGCCCTGATGGTGCAGTGGTTAAGTGTTTGGCTGCTAACCAAAAGGCTGGCAGTTTGAATCCACCAGCCGCTCCTTAAAAACACTGTGGGGCAGCTGTACTGTGTCCTGTAGGGCCACCGTGAGTCAGAATTGACTCAATGGCAACCGATGTTATTTATTTATTATTTTGGATTTCTGTTCTTGGCAGATAGTAGGAAGCCAAAGTAACTGAATGGTCAAACATTAGAGATCAGGGATGGTCCCCTCGAATAATAGAATGAGAATCTCAAGGTTAGAAAGGACGTCTCTTCAAAGTTCTCTGTTGTTTAAATCTCCACTTGCACCTCTCTGCCCTGATTTTGCTATGACCACTGCAGTAATGTGTTGACTATTTGCTGTCTCGTAGAGCATCTTATCCCATGGTTGAGTATCTCCCACTGTTTCCATATTATTCCATAGACTGAGCTGAAATACGTTGTTATAGTGAAGCACTAGTCTTCTGCTCTGTTAGAAGTCAAAGCAAAGAGTTTGTTGAAAGACAAAGTGATTCATGAATCGGGAGAAACACTAGCACCCAGGCAGAGTACCATGGTGTTCCAACTGTAAGAAGAGAGTGAGTTTTTTATCAGGCGGAGCAAACAAGGGGATATGTGCTTCCAGGCACAAGGGGAATATGTGGCAAAATTACAAGAGGGTTGTTAAACTGTAATCTTTCTTAAATATTTTTCTTAACATCAGTAAGTCTATTTGTTAACATCCTGGGGTATGTTGAACAAGATACTACGTGGAGAACAATTGAGTCACCTTTTTCCTAATGGCTGCATGTTTGGCCTCTTCCTCTTATCTGTAAAGTAACAAGCTCTGCTTCTACCTTAGCTATAGATTTGCAGAGTCAGCAAAAATGGAGCAAAGTCCTCAGTGAGTGCATAAAAAGAAGTCTGATTTAAGTCTGGATTAATCATCTTAGTTATGCTAGGCACCTCAAGTTTTCGGTTTTGAATCATACAACATTTCAGGAGAAGTACTAAAGATACCCTACCTAAAACCATATAGAAAAATTAACTTAAAATTGATGAAAAATCTAAATATAAAAAAACTGCAAAACTCTTAGAAGAAAACTTAGGTGTAAATATCCTTGAACTTGGATCAGGCATTGGTTTCTTAGATATGACACAAAAGCACAAAAAATCAAAGAAAAAGGGGATAAATCTATAAATTCAAAATGATCCCAGTCAAAATTCCAGAATTTTTTTGTATGTATCAATAAATTGATTTTAAATTTTATATGGGAAAGTAAAGGAACTACAATAGTCAAACAATTTTGTAAAAGAAAGACAAAGTTGAAGGACTCACTTTCAGCGGTTTACCTGTAGCTTACTTTAAAGCTATAGGAGTCAAAAAAGTGTGACATTTGTGAAGGAATGGAACAGAATAGGTATTCCGGAAAAAGCCTGACACATGGTCAAGTCCTCTTCACTTTCAGCAAGCAAGGTTGTGTCATCTGCATAACCCAGGTTGTTAATGAGTCTTCTTCCAATCCCGATGCCCCGTTCTTCTTCATATAGTCCAGCTTCTCGGATTATTTGCTCAGCATAAAAATTGAATAGGTATGGTGAAAGAATACAACCCTGACGCACACCTTTCCTGACTTTAAACCAATCAGTATCCCCTTGTTCTGTCCGAACAACTGCCTCTTGATCTATGTAAAGGTTCCTCATGAGCACAATTAAGTGTTCTGGAATTCCCATTCTTCGCACTGTTATCCATAATTTGTTATGATCCACACAGTCGAATGCTTTTGCATAGTCAATAAAACACAGGTAAACATCCTTCTGGTATTTTCTGCTTTCAGCCAGGATCCATCTGACATCAGCAACAATATCCCTGGTTCCACATCCTCTTCTGAAACTGGCCTGAATTTCTGGCAGTTCCCTGTTGATATGCTGCTGCTGCCGTTTTTGAATGATCTTCAGCAAAATTTTGCTTGGGTGTGATGTTAATGATATTGTTCTATAATTTCCACATTCGGTTGGATCACCTTTCTTGGGAATAGGCATAAATATAGATCTCTTCCAGTCAGTTGGCCAGGAAGCTGTCTTCCATATTTCTTGGCATAGACGAGTGAGCACCTCCAGTGCTGCATCTGTTTGTTGAAACATCTCAATTGATATTCCATCAATTCCTGGAACCTTGTTTTTTGCCAATGCCTTCAGAGAAGCTTGGGCTTCTTCCTTCAGTACCATCGGTTCCTGATCATATGCCACCTCTTGAAATGGTTGAACATTGACTAATTCTTTTTGGTATAATGACTCTGTGTATTCCTTCCATCTTCTTTTGATGCTTCCTGCGTTGTTTAATATTTTCCCCATAGAATCCTTCACTACTGCAACTTGAGGCTTGAATTTTTTCTTCAGTTCTTTCAGCTTGAGAAATGCCAAGGGAGTTCTTCCCTTTTGGTTTTCCATCTCCAGCTCTTTGCACATGTCATTATAATACTTTACTTTGTCTTCTCCAGCAACCCTTTGAAATCTTCTGTTCAGCTCTTTTCCTTCATCAATTCTTCCTTTGCTTTAGCTGCTCGACGTTCAAGAGCAAGTTTCAGGGTCTCCTCTGACATCCATCTTGGTCTTTTCTTTCTTTCCTGTCTTTTCTTGCTTGCTGGAAGTGAAGAGGACTTGAAGCACTTACTAATGAAGATCAAAGACCACAGCCTCCAGTATGGATTACACCTCAACATAAAGAAAACAAAAAACCCTAACAACTGGACCAAAGAGCAACATCATGATAAATGGAGAAAAGATTGAAGTTGTCAAAGATTTCATTTTACTTGGATCCACAATCAATAGCCATGGAGGCAGCAGTCAAGAAATCAAAAGACGCATTGCATTAGGTAAATCTGCTGCAAAGGACCTCTTTAAAGCGCTGAAGAGCAAAGATGTCACCTTGAAGACTAAGGTGCGCCTGACCCAAGCCATGGTATTTTCAGTCGCATCATATGCATGTGAAAGCTGGACAATGAATAAGGAAGACCGAAGAAGAATTGACGCCTTTGAATTGTGGTGTTGGCGAAGAATATTGAATATACCATGGACTGCCAAAAGAACAAACAAATCTGTTTTGGAAGAAGTACAACCAGAATGCTCCTTAGAAGCAAGGATGGCAAGACTGCATCTTACATGCCTTGGACATGTTGTCAGGAGGGATCAGTCCCTGGAGAAGGACATCATGCTTGGCAGAGTACAGGATCAGTGGAAAAGAGGAAGACCCCCAACGAGGTGGATTGACACGGTGGCTGTGACAATGAGCTCAAGCATAGCAACAATTGTAAGGATGGCTCAGGACCCGGGCAGTATTTCATTCTGTTGTGTGTAGGGTCACTATGAGTCGGAACTGACTCAACGGCACCTAACAACAACAACATACATGGTCAACTGATCATTGACAAAGATACTAAGACAACTCAGTGTAGATGGGATAGTCTTTTTTACAAAAGGTGCTGGACCAATAGGACATGCATATGCAAAATAAATAAATAAAATGAACATTGATTCTTATCTCTACCTTCTGCAAAATGTAACCCAAATTGGATTGCAAATCTAAATGAAAAACCTAAGAGTGTGAGATTTGTAGCACAACACATAGAAGACCATCATTGTGGCTTTGATAGGAAATGTTTCCTTTGAAAAGCAACCAAAAACACAAACCATAAAGCAAAAAAATTGATAGATTGTACTTCCTCAAAATTAAAATCTCTGTCCTGTAAAAGACACTGTTAAGAGAATAAAAAGCGAAGACACAAACGAGGAAAAAATATTTACAAAACATACTTTTGCCAAAAAACTTGCATCTAAAATATAAAAAGAACTCCCCAAACACATCATGAAATAACAACATAAAAATTGGCGAAAAATTTGAACAGACACTTTGTCAAGAAAAATAAATAGATGGCAAATAAGCACATGAAAAGATGTTGTACATCAGCGGTCATTAAAAAAAAAAAAAAGTATTGCCTTCCAGTCAGTTCTGACTCATAGCAACCCTACCAGACAGAGTGGAACTGCCCCATAGGGTTTCGAAGAAGTGCCTGGTAGATTCGAACTGTCAACCTTTTTGGTCAGCAGCCGTAGCTCTTAATCACTACTTCACCAGGCTTTCCAATAGTCGTTAGGGACGTGCAAATTAAATCTACAGTGAGGTACTACTATAAACCTATGAGACTTGCTAACAATAAAAATAAATGCGAACAAGTGCTGGTGATGATGCAGACCTAGGACTCTCATATGTTGCTGGTGGGAAAGCAAAATGGTGCAGCCACATTGGAAAGCACTTAGCAGGATTGTACGAAAATCAGACAAGAGCTTCATATGTTTTACTAGGTGGCTTTGAGTTGTTTCTGACTCGTAGTGACCCTATGTACAACAGAACAAAACACTGCCTGGCCCTGCACCATCCTCACAATCATTGTTATGCTTCAGCCCATTGTTGCAACCACTGTATCAATCCATCTCACTGAGGGTCTTCCTCTTTTTCGCTAACCCTCTACTTTACCAAGCACGATGTCCTTCTCCAGGGACTGGTCCCTCCTGATAACATGTCCAAAGTACGTAAGACATAGTCTTGACATCCTTGCTTCTAAGGAGCATTCTGGCTGCACTTCTTCCAGTATAAATTTGTTTATTCTTCTGGCAGTCCATGGTATATTAAATATGCTTGCCCAACACCGTAATTCAAAGGCATCGATTCTTCTTCAATATTCCTATTCATTGTCCAGCTTTCACATGCACATGAGGTGACTGAAAACACTATTGTTTGGATCAGGCACACCTTAGCTTCCTGTATGTGCCAGAAAAAACACTCTTAGATATTTTCCCATGAGAAATGAACACTTATGTTCACACAAAAACCCATGAGTAAATGTTTATAGCAACTTTATTCATAATCACCAAAAACTGGAAAGAAACTAAATGTCTTTTAACTGGTAAGAGATAAATATGCTGCGGTAGTCTAGTCAATGGCATATTATCATGATACATACGTCAACACGGACGAATCTCACATGCATGATGTTAAAAAAAAGAAGCCGGACTTTTGTATGATTACATTTAGATGACATTCTGGAAAAGGCACGATTATTGGAATAGAAATCAGAGCAGTAGTTACCTGGAGCTAACAGGGTGAGAGGTAGACGGAAAGGGCAGCACAAAGTAATTTGGGGGCAATGATACTATTTTGAATCTTGATCGTGTTGATGGTTATATGTCTGCATGAATTTGTCAAAAACCTATAGAAATTTACACAAAAAAGAGTGGGTTTTTTTGGACATAAGTAAAATATAATGCATAGAAACACAGTAAAAATATGTCTTGGATAAAAAAAAAAAAAAAAGGTTTTTTTGGACATAAGTAAAATATAATGCATAGAAACACAGTAAAAATATGTCTTGGATAGTAAGTAGTAATAACAATGTTAAATCCAAATCTTTTTCGTCAGCCATCACAACATAAAATTCTGTATAGCAGGCCTAAATTTCAACTTTGAGGTTTACCAAACACTGAGGCTTGGATCCCACCAAGAATAAGCCTGTGGAATATTCTGTATCTAACAGAGCTTTCTGACTCCTTTGTAGAAGAGCTCATTCTGATAGCGATATGTCTGAGTAGCTCTTCTATTCAACCTATATTAATAGATATTTATATTCATCTTATAGATTTTAAAGATATATTGATGGATAGTTTACATTTCCACAATTTATGGGTTTTCACAATCCAATAAATTTAGGAAATGTTAGTTCCAACAAAGTTATCTAGTCTTTGTAGTTTATTTGCAGAGCCTCTCAGAACCTTTCACATTTTAAAATTAATTAGAAGTCCCTAAGTCAGGCTTTTTGTGACACACATCTCAAAGTCTGTTTGCATGAAGACTCATGGAATGATGTTTTGGAGAGCGTTCTTCAGGAAGCTTTATAATCGTTTAACTAAAATCACAGTATTGTGTGGCTTGCAATAGGCGGATGATGGAGCGCAATCCTACAGTAGCCTGCCGTCTTTCAGCATCTAAGAAAAAGAATCACTTCGAGATTTTTCGTTCCTCCAGGAGAGACCTGTATACATTGTGGATCTATGAGGTCTGCGGATCCCAAGGAGTCTGGAACATTCTCTCTGCTGGTGTCTACTTATGGGATTGCTTGCTGACTTCAACTCTCCATTACAGGAAACGCTGTGTTCCGTCCCTTTTGATAAGTCCATCTCTGTCCTCTGATCTTTAGTTTCTTATGTCTTTTCCCATGTGATGACCTTTGACAGCACTTGCTGGGAGTCGTAGTTAATAAACAGTGAGGGGGCTTTGACAACAAACTCACCTGGCCAACGATTATCCTTGTAATGGCAACCACAGCCTTCTCTGAAATCCTTTATCACCTGAAATGGCTGATGTGAACTTTTGTCAGGTATCAACCGTGAAGAGCAGCGGGTCACTCTAAGAGTAGCAGACCCTTCCTCTCTGTGTGTCTGGTCCTTCCCTGAGGGTTGCTGTTGCAGTGAGTTGCTGTTGAGTGGATTCTAACTCGTGTCAACTCCAGACCCCACGGATGGCAGAGTAGGTTCCAAACCAAACAGAACCCTTTGCCATCAAGCCAGTTTCAACTCATAGCTACCCTATAGGAGAGCAGAGCTGCCCCGTAAGGTTTCCAAGGCTGAAATCTTTACAGAAGCAAACTGCCACGTCTTTCTCCCACGGAGCAGCTGGTGGGTTTGAACTACCAAGTTTTCGGTTAACAGCTAAGCACTTTAACCTCTGTGCCACCAAGGCTGCTTAGAGTAGGTTACCAGGGAGTTATCGAATAAGAACAATAAAGAACTGATGCCAGTTCTTTCAATTTTCTTCAGAAAGTGGAGTATCTTTCCCCAAAGGCCACCCCGGACTCCCAGGGGATAACAGAATATTTATATTCCTACCTACTGTAGACTCATAAGGCACTGTAGCTCATTATGCATATTTAGAACAATTACAGATAAAACACCTGATGGAACGCAGCATTGCTCTTTTTTCTTGTGGAAAAGTGAGCACTTGCCTCACTTTCAGAAAACCTTGGAGAATTAAATGTAATTATTATAAACATTATTTAGTAACAGATTTGATTAGTTTTTTTTGGAAAAATCATTATAGTTAAGTTTTCTATTGCATGATTTTCTTTTTATGAAGACAAAAGTACTCACTCTGTTGAATTATAAACCATTAAGGTTATAATGGTGCTAATGGCATTTGCATAATAGACATTTTCTAATATTGCTGGGGACTTTTGAATTAAAAAATTCTAATTATACAGATACTCAGCAGCAAAACCGGTATATTATTTTCAGAATCATTCACTACTGTCTAAGACTTTTGAATTAAAAACTTCTCATACATGTATAAAAAGATATATTCAATAGCAAAAATCTTCATATACGTATATTTTTTGGATCAAAACATGTTATAATCTCAAATCTGGCTATTAAGATTTTTCTTATTTCATGGAATAACAATGTAGATATTTTAACAATGTTTTGACTTAGGTTCAGTTGATTTGACCAGGAAGGTGAATGTTTAATTGCATTAAAAATGACCATGTTTATATTTGATTGACTCATATTGATAATACGGATGTATGCCTGGGGAATAAACTAAATAGTCTGTGTCTTAGAATCCTAGAACCAGTCATAATGCTTTATATAAAAAAAAAATGCTTTATAGACAAGTATAAATGTGTGAAGGAGCCCTGGTAGTGCAGTGGTTAAGGCACTCAGCTGTTAGCCTAAAGGTTGGAGGTTTGAACCCACCAGCTGCCACAAACTTCACCCCTAGAGTCAGTTGTAGATTCCCATATTTGAGTGTGCTAGGTTTAGCTTAGAATTAGTAGGAAAATTAATAAACAATATTTCCTTTAACACTATTGGTGTAAAAGAATTCTAAGAATGCTGAATTGCTCCAACTCCATCTCTCCTTTAAGCAGGATCTGCCAGTATATATTCATATGCATATATTTCTAGACTAAAAAAAAAAAAAATTTTTTTTTTTTAAGACTAATCCCAGATTATTTAGATGAATTAAATAAAAAGAGTTGTTGTTGTTGGTCACCTTTGAGTAGGCACCAACTTAAGCAACTTTGTGTATAACAGAATGAAAAGTTGGCTGGTACTGCACAATCTTCATGATCTTTGCTATGTTTGAGCTCACTGTTGTGGCTGTGTCAATCCATTTCACTGAGGATTTCCTTGTTTTTGCTGACCCTCTACCAAACACGGTGTCTTTTTCTAAGGATTGGTCTTTCCTGATGATGTGTTCAAAGTAGGCAAGATGAAGTCTCACTGTCCTCGCTTCTCAGGAGCATTCAGTTTTATTTCTTCTAAGTCTGATTTGTTTGTTCTTTTGACAGACCATGGTATATTCAGTATTCTTAGCCAATACCATAATTGGAATAGATCAATTCTTCTGACTTCTTTTTTCATTGTCCAGCTTTTGCATACGTTTGAGGTCACTGATAAGACCAGGTTTTGGGTCAGGTGTACCTTAGTCATGAAAGTGGTATCTTTGCTTTTTTAGAACTTTAAAGGCGTCTTTGGTCATAGATTTGTCCAATTTAATATGTCATTTGATTTCTAGACTGCTATTTCCATGGATATTAATTGTTGATCTAAGTGGAATGAAATTCTTAACAACTTCAATATTTTCTCCATTTTTCATGATGTTGCTTATTGGTCCAGTTGTTGGGATTTTTTTTTTCTTTATATTCAGGTGTAATCTGTACATATGGTATGGAGAGGGACCTGATATACTGAATATTTTAAAGTGTTGTCATATTATTTTGATGATCAGTGCAACTTGGGAAGCACAAATATAAAATACTTCCTAGATAGCTTGTGCTCAATTCAGTGTACAGACCTTGCCTTTTTCCTGGCATTTTACTGCAAATTGAAAGACACGTCTGAATGATAATAATAATAAACCAAACCCATTGCCATCAAGTAGATTCTGGTAGAACTGCCCCATAGAATTTCCAAGGAGCAGCTGGTGAATTTGAACTGGCGACCTTTTGGTTAGTAGCTGAGCTCTTAGCCACTGTGCTACTAGGGCTCCTTGAATAATAATAAATATCACTTGTTAAGTACTTGGGCCACATACTGTTATAAGAATTCTCTATATATTATTCCATTTATTCATCACTAAAACTATTTAAAGTATGTACTATAACCCTCATTGTACAGATTAGGAAAATGAGGCTCAAAGAGGTGAAATAAGCTCTCCAAGGGGTATATAAGGGATGCAAACTTAGAGTCCACGGCCCACACTTCACAGTTATTTTTTTTATTTTTAATTTATTTATTGTGCTTTAGGTGAAAGTTTACAAATCAAGTCAGCCTCTCATACAAATAGCCATACCCACTTCCCACCGTGTACTCCCAGCTGCCCTCCCCTTAATGAGACAGCACATTCCTCCTCTCCACCCAGTATTCCCCATGTCCATGCAACCAGCTCTTGTCCCCCTCTTCCTTCTCATCTCACCACCAGGCAGGAGTCGCCCACATAGTCTCATGTGTCTACTTGAGCCACGAAATTCACTCCTGACCAGCATCATTGCCTATTTTTT
Source organism: Elephas maximus indicus (assembly GCF_024166365.1). Classification (NCBI taxonomy): domain Eukaryota; kingdom Metazoa; phylum Chordata; class Mammalia; order Proboscidea; family Elephantidae; genus Elephas; species Elephas maximus. The sequence continues at coordinate 77,697,273 of NC_064840.1, forward strand.
AGTCCAGGCCAATCCCTGTCTGTAGAGTTGCTTTTGGGAATGGTTCCAATCTTGGGCTATCAAAGAGTCTGGGGACCATGACCGTCAGGGTCCCTTCTGTCTCAGTCAGACCGTTAAGCATGGTCTTTTTACGAGATTTAAGATGTGCGTCCCACTGTTCTCCTGCTCCATCAGGGATTCTCTGTTGTGTTCTCTGTCAGGACAATGATCGGAGGTAGCTGGGCACTGTCTAGTTCTTCCAGTCTCAGGTGATGGAGTCTCTGGTTTATGTGGCTGTTTCTGTCTCTTGGGCTCATATTTACCTTGTGTCTTTGGTGTTCTTCATTCTCCTTTGCTCCAGGTGGGTTAAGACCAATTTATGCATCTTAGATGGCTGCTTGCTAGCGTTTAAGACCCCGGACGCCTCTCACCAAAGCCATACTTCACAGTTATTGATTATGGAAATTGCCTGACTTAAGATCTTTATACTTAAGCCTTAAATATTTGCTTTAAAATATTAGAACCACCTGAAGCACTTATCGAAGACTCAAGTTTTTTGGCTCCACAATTCAGAGATTGTGATCAATTAGATCTAGGTTGAAGCCCTCAAATCCATATTTCTAAGAAACATCCCTCCCTTAATAAAAAATTTGGTGAAAGTGGGCCACAAACAGTGCTCTGAGAAAGGAAATTAAGATCATGTCAGTGGGTGAGAAGTATGAAGACTCACCCATGTATGAAGTCTTCCAGAAGTATTATTCTAATGAAAGAGTGAGCAACTGAAAGTAAGCAGCACTGAAATTCAGCTTATTCCAATATGCAGTGAATATTGTATCTTTTTGTTTTTCTTTTATCTTAAATTTAAATTCTATCTCATTTTTGGTAGAATTTTGCATAATGTGATATACTAACAAAAATTCTTGGTTTTCTCTGGGCAGGGTCTGGAGGAAAGCTAGCCTGTAATCATTCAGTTTTCCGTTTGCCTGAAGCAGTGTTCTCAACTTTGGCTGCACACCAGGTAGAACTTTAAAGACCCTCAGTGCCTAGGCCACAACCCTAGATATTCTGATTTAATCGACTTGGGGTGCGGACCTGCATCCATATACTTGAAAAGCTCTCCAAGTGACTCAAGTTCCATCAGGATGTAGAACCACTTGAACTTCAGGTCACTTTGCTGGGGTTCATCGTAGACATCAGCTCAATGGCAACTGGTAGTTTATTTTTTAGAAAGCTCACCACAGTATATTTAGGTGTTTATTTATATGTTATTAATATTTCTTTACTTCTTTACTTTGCAAAAAACAAAAAAACTTTTTTTTTTTTTTGCAAAGGAGCTCCGCAATACAGTTTTCTCTTGAGAGGAGCTGTCCATTGATTGTCTCCTTCCATTTTCATTGTGAAGAACTGGATGTACCTCACGTATTCTCTCTCTGGCTCCAACATCTAAGATTGGCGCCTCTCCTGTCAGATTCCTCACTTTGTCAGTAGAGCAAATCTATTTTCTTTCTTTTGGAGAAAAACACCCCAACTAGCTCCTTCAACTCTGAAAATCAGAAAGAACATGACGCATCCTCTTGACTCATAACAACCTGTTTATTAAATGTCCAAGTGGTTGTTTATTCATTTCTTCTATTCCTAGACATAAAAAAAAAAAAAATTTCTTCTATTCTTAGACATAAAAAGAATTACTGACTCTAAATTCCAAATTTCTCAGATTTTCTTTGTAAAAAAACTCTTCTATTCCAACAGCAATCCTTTCCTGCACCTCTTTTGAAATGATGGTATCTTGTTGGGTTTCTCCATTAGTCCAAACCCATTTCTTCTATATTCTGTGCATACCACGACATTTCAACCCCATTGATGCTACCCATTAATTGTATTATTCTTCTATACTCTTACAGATTTAAAAAATGTATGTTCTATGTCATTTTTTTAGCATGTTTAGTGGGAAGGGGGCCTAAAGGAGGCCTGACACTACAATTTTAGAAATTTTAAAAGTTATCTTTACAAATAGAGGGCATGATTAAATGACTGGTTTGACTTTCAGTAGGACCCCCCCCCAAAAAAAGAAGTAAGCTTTTTAAATGGACAATGAAAAATAAAAAACAAAACAATGAACACACACATATACATTCACACACCTCATTTTTCCTTTGTTTTATTTTAATGGAAAATGAAGTTCAAACATCTGAGTTAATACATTCCAGAGACTTTTGCCTAGTATTTTAAAAATAACAATCTGTGTAATTACTACTTGCCTAGGGTTGAGTAGCAGCTTTAGTGGGTTACAGACTGAGTTTTAGAATCATAGAAATTATCCTGATAAGCTTTAAAATGTGATTCTAACCTAGTACACTACTGCACACCATTACATTTGTGGACCACTTCAAATTTTATTACAGAAATACCTATCAAGTCAGAATGTCATATTAGATGACAATAAGTCATAGAGATAGCAAGGTGTGGTGGATGGATCATAGGCTTTGGGTTCAGAGAATTTTTGGTTCGAATCTCAACTTAGCTACCTACAGCTATTTGAAGATGGGCAACTCTTTGAACTTTGGCTTCTTCCTCAATTAACTGGGGATACTAATAAATACTTCAGATCGTTCCTATGAGACTTACAAATACAATTCGCGAAACATTAGCCTGGGAGGCAGCTGTGTTGCTGTTGAGGAAAGTACATACATAGACCGACCATGATAAAGCCAACATTGATACAGCTTCTTGCAAAAGTCAGCCTCATTACCCTAAAACTGGAAAAGGTGGTGTCTTAGTCACCTAGTGCTACTGTAACAGAATAGCACAAGTGGATGGCTTTAACAAAGAGAAATTTATTCTCTCACAGTTTAGGAGGCTAGAAGTCCGAATTCAGGGTGCCAGCTCCGGGGAAAGGCTTTCTCTCTCTCTGTAGGCTCTGGGGGAAGGTACTTGTCATCAATCTTTCCTGGTCGAGGAGTTTCTCAGTGCAGGAACCCCAGGTCCAAAAGACACACTATTCTCCTGGCTTTTGTTTCTTGGTGGTATGAGGTCCCCCTGTCTCTCTGCTCACTTCTCTCTTTTATATCTCAAAAGAAATTGATGTAAAACAAAATCTAATCTTGTAGATTGAGTCCTGCCTAATTAACAGAACTGCCGATAATCCCACCTCATTAACATCATTGAGGGAGGATTTACAGCACATAGGAAAATCACATTGAATCACAAAGCGGTGGACAACCACACAATACTGGGAATCATGGACTAGCCAAACTGGCATATGTTTTTGGGGGACACAATTCAATCCAAAACTAAGATAAAGGCAAAGGAAAATGCTAAGGTACCCACTGCATAAAAATAACTGAAGCGCATTCTTGACGTTTCTTTTTCTCTGATTTTGAAGTGTTTAGACAAAGATAATAAAAATAGTTCAATGCTGCATCTTACCCATGATGAGAGAGCCCTTTGGTTGGAAACAGACATGAAGTGATCATTTGACATGGTCTAGTAGTCTTCAATTTGGATAGCTTTACAGCCATCAGCAACGAGCAAACATTTCTGTTATATGACTGAGAAGATTGACAATAATAAAAAGGGACAAAAAGTTAATCCTTAAATGAAGTGTTAACCCAGAAATGACTTTGAGGTATGTATTATCTCACAAGAGAGAATTCGATCCCATGTCGTAGGCTGCTACTTCTCTAACAAACCACGTAATCTTGAGTATAGTCTGTGAGCTCTCTGTGGTCACTGCAACAAATTATCAAACTCAGCAGAGAAGCAGAGAGTGCTGTGGGAGGATAGCTGGTGTCAGAAATGGTGAAGAGTTCAGAGAGTGGAGGTACGTCTGACCTCCACCCCGTAGGAATCGGCTTTGTGCTGATCTCGATTCTCACCCCTCCTCCTGAAGTTAGAAGAGACCTGATGCTAGGTTACAGGGGTGCACAATTAAGTCCATAACAGACAGCAAACAAGGACTACCCTTATTATATCGATTTAAAGAATTTTAAATAAAATGGTTTGACAAGTCTTATAATATCTTGCTAGTCTAAGTAAGAAATTTTAATTGATAAATGTGATGTGTTTTATCCACATATCAATAGCAAAGCAATACAACTTAACCTTATGGATTTCATATCCCTGTAAGAGCTAAACCAAACACTGACCTTAATTAATTAATGATTAATTATTTAAATAATCCTGAAGTATCATAACATCAACTCTAAATTCTAGAAGTATAGTGTGCCGACTATTTACATAGAAACAACCTATATTACACTAAGCCAGTATTTGTCACCTGTGAGATGTACCAATTACTGTTTTTTTTTTTTAGGCTAGCAGTTCAGAATCATTACATGACTATAAAACATTAGTTCCAAGCTGAAGTACTGACTGGAAATATTTCAGGATGACTAGTTCCATATGAAATTATTTAGCTAATGTTATCATTCATAAATCTAATTGACTTATCAGAATTGGGAGTTCTACTGGATACACAATTCTATGGCAATTAGGGGGCAAAAGAGGAAAACCTTATGCATTTATAAACATTATATTTTATCTTGTACCTCCCAAAATACATCTACTGTTGCATATGATATATAAAAATAAAAACCATAGTAATATAAAAAAAATTTTTTTTTAATATAAAAACCAAGTAAACTGATCAGTAAAAGAGATATGTCTCATCATCTGTTGTTCACATTTCTTCTGTGATGCATTTTGGATAATTTCTTCAGACTTATTTTATGTTTAATTTGCTTTTTGTCTGTGTTTAATCTGATATTTAGAACAGATGAGCTTATTTCCTTTTTCTCATTATTTTATGTTTTATATCTTTTGTTTTCTGTTTGATATTTTGAAAAATTTCATATTAAGAGAAAAGTTGGAAGACAGAATAATAAAAACCTTTACAATAACTTTTGCCAAATTCACCAATTGCTGACATTTTTTTCTACATTGCATCCTCTTAGTCTCTGTCTGTTTCTCTCTTCGTATGTACATGTATATAGACTTTCTTTTGCTGAACCTTCAAGTTTCAGATATTATAACATTTTATCCCTAAATGCTCTCCAAAAACAGGCACACTCTCCAACATAACCATATTAACTTTCTCACGTCCATGAATTTAATGATCCACAATCAACACCCATGGAAGCAGCAGTCAAGAAATCGAACAATGTATTGCATTGGACAAATCTACTGCAACAGACCTCTTTGAGGTGTTAAAAAGCAAAGATGCCACCTTGAAGACGAAGGTGCATCTGACTCAAGCCATGCAGTTTTCAATCACCTCGTATGCATATGAAAGCTGGATGATGGACAAGGAACCCTGAAGAAGAATTGATGCCTTTGAACTGTGGCATTGGTGAAGAATATTGAATATGCCATGGACTGCCAGAAGAACCAGAAAATCTGTCTTGGAAAAAGTACAGCCAGAATGCTGCATTGAAGGGAGGATGGTGAGACTTTGTCTCACGTACATTGGACACGCTATCAGGAGGAACCAGTCCTGGAGAAGGACATCATGCTTGGTGAAATAGAAAGTCACCAAAAAAAGAGGAAAACCCTCAACTAGATGGATGGGCACAATGGCTGCAATAATGGGCTCAAACATAGCAACAATTGTGAAGATGGTGCAGGAATGCATAGGGTTTCATGTTGTTGTATATAGGGTCAATATCAATCAGAACCAACTTGATGGCACCTAACAACAGCCTTTAAAGGCATATATGACTTGTGGGATGGATCTTATGAGCAGTTAACAGAAAGGAAAAATCTTGACCCACATTTATGGATGAGGCCAATATATTGGTGTTAGCCCAATGTAGGCTGCTACAGCACTGCAGCTCCCCAAGGAGTGGTCCTGAGGGAAATGATGAGTGGAAATCCTCCCACTGAGCAGAACTCCAGGCAGAGTACCTTGTTTTTAACTTTTTGTAGAGAGAGGAGGCCGGAGGGAAGGATATATATCACTGGGCAGCGGTGAATGGCTTATTGGGTTGGCCAGGAAGGAGCAATCCTGGAAGATAGGGTCAAGGGAGTTCAAGGAAGAGGCATATGAATGGACTTACAGGACAGAGCAAAAAGCATGGAAATCTTTTAGTGTCATGATATTGCTCATCAGAAAACATCCATGGCAAATGGGATAAACAAGGTGATTTGGCTAGTGTATGGAAGCCAGACTCTCTATAACCAGTCCAGTTTGGCACATTGGGCATGAAAATGTCACCATGGTGGCAGGGATAGAGATAAGTCATGTGAGCTGATTACCTCAGAACCCTTCTAGTCCTTCAAGGGATGGTGATTTATTCTAACCAGAATTGACTCCCATTCCAGGATAGTGGATCTTACAGCAGGAGGCTGAGTGAGTGTTCTACTGATCCTGAAGCGGTAACTACCACCTCACCATTTTGAGCTTCTTATTCAAGTAGACTTACAGGAAATGAAGCGAGATAGCATATTGCAGGCATTAATTAAACTCTGGTTACCCATAGAAGAAAGTCTTACTATTGTACAAAGTAAGAGGGTTTGGTTTATAATCCATGGAATTCATTGAGCTGTTTCTTGGTGCTTTTATTTCCAGTAATCACCATAAGTGGGCAATTGAAGCAAGTTATTTCTATACCACTTTGGCACAATCCAGAGCCCTGGTGGCCCAGTGGTTAAGTGTTTGTCTGCTAAACAAAATGTCAGCAGTTCAAATCCACCAGCCACTCCTTGGAAACCCTGTGGGGCAGTTCTACTCTGTCCTGTAGGGTGGCTATGAGTCAGAATCAACTCGATGGCAATGGCTTTTTATTTGTTTGTTTTTGTTTTTGGCACATTTCAGGGTAAATAGTATCCTAAACAGTATTTCTGTTGCTGGTACATATCCTTGAAAGGGCCGCCTCCCTACAGACACTGCCAAGGGATGGACCTGCTTACAGGCACAGGAGAAGAAGCTGAGAGAGTATTGGTTGGAAGCCGTCCTGACTGAGGAACTGTATCCTGCCTCTTGAGTTGTATACTGTTACAGCCTTGTTCTGGCAATGATAAAGCAACCAAAAGCTTTGGGGGTGACGGTCTGTGTAGTCCCCCCAGGTGAGCAGCCTAGACCCACTGCAGTGCTGCCTGAATGTGAAGGAATATTAGAATGGGTATCAGAGAAGGGAGATAGTGAATATCAATTACCATAGCAGCAGAAGAGACTGTATCTTATTATATGCCTCATATATTGCATAATATTTAGATATTGGACGTGAGGATGGGAGACTTCCTCTCACATACTTTGGACATGTTATTAGGAGGGACCAGTCCATGGAGAAGGCCATCATGCTTGGTAAGGTAAAGGGTCAACAAAAAAGAGGAAGACCCTCAACGAGATGGATTAACATAGTGGCTGGAACAATGGGCTCAAACAGCAAAAATGTGAGGATGGTGCAGGACCAGGCAGTGTTTTGTTCTGTCATAAATTGGGTCGCTATGAGTCAGAACTGGCTCGATAGCACTTAACAACAACAACATTGGGCCTAGTTAGCTTTTTTATACTCTCTGCAATGCAGGACACTAGTGGATCCTGTTGTTGTTAGGTGACGTTGAGTGGATTCTGACTCATAGCAACCCCATAGGACAGATTAGAACTTCCTCATAGGATTTCCTAGGCTGTAATCACCCTGATGGCATAGTGGTTAAGTGCTAAGGCTACTAACCAAAAGTTTGGCAGTTCAAATCCACCAGGTGCTCCTTGGAAACTCTGTGGGGCAGTTCTACTCTGAGCTGGAATCGACTTGATGGCAATGAGTTTTTTTTTTTTTTTTTTTTTCAATCTTTACAGAAACAGACTGCCAGGTCTTTTCTCCCACGGAGTGGCTGATAGATTGAACCCTGACCTTTCAATTCACAGCCAAGTGCTTAACCATTGTGGAGCAAAATTGACTTGTGTTTGGACATCTTTTTATGTCCTATGTTACAATCACTTGATGTCACATCACCTGAGAAACAATGATAAGAATTATTGAAGGTAGTAACCAATATTTAGAATTAAACTCTTTATCAAGTCTAAGGGTCGATAAATTCTGCCAATTAATCTCCAGGTAAGGTTTTAGGGAAGAAAAAGCTCTCAGGGGAGAATAAATTGGGATGCACCAACTTGTTCAGTTATATGGGTTGGGTATCAGTGGGATGAAGTTCTTTTTGCCCCATCCCCTTGGTACAAACGTGTGTGTAAGGGAGCCAGAACCACGTTAGTAGCTATGGTATCAACTTCAGGGCTAGAGATGATGCTGAAAATGAGCAAAGGGTCATGTAACCCAGCTACAGCAGGAGCCAGGCTGCCACTTGAAGTGGGCAAGTTAGCTTGACAGTTAGGAATCCCATAAAGCTCTGTGAGTGTCCCAGGACGAACAACATGTTTGCAAAGAGGAGGACCATATGGCCTATCAGAGAACTCACAACCATCTCAGGGCACTGCCTTCAGAGAAGGGTGGGAATTGATGAGGTGTGGGTCCTACCTTTAAACAGGCGAAAACTCAAGCCAGAGAACACTATTATGTGCACCTGGAAAATTCACGTTAGTATCAGAGACTCTATCAAGATATACACTGTGTGGATCCTTGTACGCAGTATATGCTTCATAAATGGTTGTTGATAATGTAAGCATTGAGGCAAGATTCACTCAATTAGAAAGAAAAGGATAAATAATATTACTTTCTAGGATATGTGTCAGCAACAGAAATATTGTTTAGGATACTATTTACCCTGGAATGTGCCAAAAAAAAAAAAAACAAAAAACCCATTGCCGTCAAGTTAATTCTGACTCATAGCCACCCTACAGGACAGGGTAGAACTACCCCATAGGGTTTCCAAGGAGTGGCTGGTGAATTTGAACTGCCGACCTTTTGGTTAGCAGACAAACACTTAACCACTGGGCCACCAGGGCTCTGGATTGTACCAAAGTGGTATAGAAATAACTTAGAATACCTGGATGAAGAGAGAGAAAGGGAGGGAAGAAGAAAAGGAAGAAAGAAAAAAAAATAAAGGAGGAAGAGAGGAAGGAGGGAGAGAGAGAGGAAAGAAGGGAGGAAGGAGGGAGAGAGAGAGGAAAGAAGGGAGGAAGGAAGGAAAGAAGGAAGAAAGGAAAGGGAAAGGAAGGGAGGGAGGAAGGAAGGAGAGGGAGGGAGGGAGGGAGGGAGGAAAGAAGGAAGGAAGGAAGGAAGGAAGGAAGGAAGGAAGGAAGGAAGGAAGGAAGGAAGGAAGGAAGGAAGGAAGGAAGGAAGGAAGGAAGGAAGGAAGGAAGGAAGGAAGGAAGGAAGGAAGGAAGGAAGGAAGGAAGGAAGGAAGGAAGGAAGGAAGGAAGGAAGGAAGGAAGGAAGGAAGGAAGGAAGGAAGGAAGGAAGGAAGGAAGGAAGGAAGGAAGGAAGGAAGGAAGGAAGGAAGGAAGGAAGGAAGAGAAAGCAGTTTTGGGAGCACACGGAGAGATGTTTAAGAATGGTGACAGGAATGGAGCACTATAAATGTATTCAGAATACATTCCGAGGTAAGATTCATATGATACCTACATTTTATATGCATGCTGAGGAAAATCTTACAAAGTCACAGAATCATTAATCTGAGTTTTGTCAGTGCAGGAAATAGTGGACCTAGTCAGTATGTCGGACTGAGGTAATAATGCTTCTCCTCACCCATAGTCTCCCAGGGGAACACTAGAAATTCAGGTTATATTTGCACCAGGGGCTGGAAGCAGACAAATAAAAGATTGCCAAGTGCAGTAACTGGATTTTTCTTAATGACAGAATTATAGATACCCAGAAATTTGTTGATGGCCTGGCACAGGATGGCTCACTGGCCAAATTACAATTTAGATTTGTGTCCAAATTAGTAGCGCAAGGCTGCTGATTCATTCCCCACCCCCACCTCCTGACTTTCTGTTTTCCCCTTTTTGACAGGTATTTAATGAGGAGTTGTGCATACAAGTACATCTTTATAAACTATTGTGAAAACAAGCAATTTCAGGACTTCGAGTAGGACTAAAATAAGTTTATCAAATTCAATAAGAAGGCATATTGAAAATATTAAGCTGTTTTGGACATGGTTTAGAATTACGATCACGTTGTCTATTGAATTTTCTATCTTAAATCCTTCTATTAATACATATGGATTTCTGACATAGAATTTCCCCCAAACTCATTTCTAATTATTCCTGCATGTGTTCCATATTTAGGATAAATGTCATTTGCTCCCCTTTCAGTTTCTGGATTGCAAATCTATTTTGATTGACAGTACAGTCTTCTGAAATATTTATTACATATCATTGCATTTGTGGCTTGTATGTGAAGCAGAGAATCCTCAGAATGTTCCCCAGTTTTAAATCCAATACTGTCAGCAGGCTGACCTGTTAGGATTTGTAATTCTCGCTCCTTTAAGGTGTGCTTACCTTGGAATGGGCCGAATCTCTCATAACTCTTCCTGGCCTACTTCCCCGCTACCTCCAGCTCCAGGTGTTTCTGTGAAGGTTAGCATTTTAGAAATGTCGACTTCTTTAATACCGTCTTCACTCAGAGTTATTTCAAGCCAAGCAAAAAAAAAAAAAAAAAGAGCTGTGGCTGAACACCTGGCTGCTTTCCTATTATTTACTACCATGACTAGAACATCTACATACAAAAAAACAATCTTCTACCTCCTGTCAGCCTGCCCCAAGGGACTCTGCCTAGAGGTGCTGCATGTGTTGAGAGTGTGGGTTCTAGAGTTGGAATCCTGGCCTTTTTATTTGCTAGCTGTTCCACCTTGGGAAAGTTACCTAATCTCTCTAATACACAGGTCATCAAACTAAAATGGGGATAAAAACTGTGCCTATCACATAAGGTTGTAACCAAAAGATCAGCAGTTGGAATCTACCAGCGCTCCATGGAGACCCTGTGAGGGCAGTACTACTCTGTCCTTATAGGGTCGCTATGAGTTGGAATCCACTCCACGGCAGTGGGTTTGGTTTTGGATCCTATAAGGTTGTTTCTCTGTTAAACGAGACAATTGATCTAAAGAAAGTATTTCATGCAGTGACTTGCACAGGATAAGTGTTAGATGTTAGGTCTTACTAGTTCATCCTACGTATATGTTTTTTAAAATAACCATTTTCTAAATTGAGATATGTTGTTGTTAGCTGGCTCTGACTCATGGCGACCTTCTGTACAACAGAAGGGAACAATGCCTCGTCCTGCACCGGCTGCCTTATCCACTGGTACGTTTGAGTCCGTTGCCAAGGCTATTGTGCTGTGCCTTCCAGCCTAGAAGGCTCATCATCGAGCACTTTATGGGATAATGTTGGTTTGTGATCCATAAGGCTTTTGTTGGCTAGTTTTCGAGAGCAGATACTCAGGCCTTTCTTCCTAGTCATTGTCTTTAAGCTCTGCAACCTGTCCATCGCAAGAGACCCTGGTATTTGTAATAGCAGTGGCATAGCTTCCAGCATCATAGCTAAACGTAAGCCACCACAGTGCAACAAACTGCAGACATATGGTAGAATTGAGACGTGTTCCTGTCTAATTCCAGAACATTTTCATGATCTCAAAACAAAACAAAAACAAACAAGCCAAAACCCCCAAAAGCCCATACCCATTAGCATTCATTCCAGCTTGTCCCCTTCTCCCAGCTCCTAACCAGCCCTACTTCACTTTAACTGCTCTAGCTGGCAACCAGCCAACCTACTTGCTAGCTTTGTGTATTTGCCTATTCTGGGTGTTTTATGCTAAGGGTATCATATAGTATTTTGTACGGATATATCACATTTTGTTTTTCCATTCATCAGATGGTAAACATTTGGATTATTTTCACCTTTGTTCTTTTTCTAGGTCATAATGGCTATTGCGGGTTACTTACATTTCCATATGAAATTTTGGGTCAGCTTCTCTATTTCTGCAAATCCAAAACAAAACAAAAGAACAACAACTGGGATGTAGACAGGCATTGCACCAAATCTATAGATCAGTTTTGGTAGTGTTCTAATCCAGGAACAGAGGCTGTCTTTTTATTTATGTAGGTCTTCTTTAATTTCTTTCAATGATGTTTTGTAGTTGTTATTGTACATGTATTATAGTTATTAAAAAAATTATTCCTAAGTATTTTATCTTTTTGATGGTTTTTAAATAGAATGGTTTTCTTAATTCTAGTTTGGGATGGTTTATTCCTAAAATACAGAAATGCAATTGACTTTTTGCATTTCCATCTTGTGTCCTGCCATCTTGCTGAGGTTGTTATTTAGCTCTAATGTTTTTTTTTTTTTGTGGACTCATTAAAACTTTCTGCCTTGTTGTTAGTTGCTGTCCAGTGGATTCCAATTCATGGTGATCCACGTGTGCAGAGTAGAACTTCTCCATAGTGTTTTCAAGGATGTGACTTTTCTGAAGCAGATTGCCGGGCCTTTCTTTCCAGGAGGCTCTGGGTGAGTTTGAACTGCCAACCACTCAGCTACTAGTTGAGCTCTTAATCATTAGGGCCACCGAGGGACCTAGATACAAAATAATGTCCTGTGCAAATATAGTTTTACTTCTTTTACAATCTGGGTGCATTTTTTTTTTCCTTACCTAATTTCTTTCCCTTTTTTTTTTTTTTCTTTTCTAACCTGTCTAGTTTGGGACTCAGATTGTAGTAGACTGCTGTTGGTGTGTATGTTGGGGAGGGGTAGAAGTGGGGAATGGTGAGCACAGCATCTCCATCTCTTCCAACAGGAGAACATTTATTTCCAAGGCAACCTAATTCCTGTCGTTTAGGTGGTGGTGGCCTGCATGCCATCTCCTGGCCTACTCACAGGAGCGGGCATGTGGCCTAGGTTTGGTTAAACAGAGCCATTCTTGCCCATTCTCTAGCTGCAGGATTCAGTTCAGAGAAGGGCACAGGATCCAAATGGGGCTGACGTTCCTCAAAGATGTGCGTTTAGATTCTGGGTGTAAGAGGGTCTTTTTCCTTTGGTATCACAAGCTTTGTCAGATGCCAATTTTCACAACAAATGTGAACAGCCTAGTTAACTACTAAAACCATGAGAAGTATAATGCCAAAAAACTGGAGAAGAAGGGGAGACTGCACCCTCAACGGCATGATTTGAGCCACAGGATCTAATTGCACCACAGACTAGATGAACTCTTGGACATTGAAATTTTGTGAGCCATTTTTTCCCTAAGCTTTAAGAGTCAAATTTATGCTACATGTAACTGAAGAAGTGTTGACTTAATAACTTGTGCTGAGATGCAGAAGAGCAAGTAGTAGAGTAAGCTCTCGAGTTGAAACCAGAAGACATGACTTCGAGCTGTGGCATAGCTTATGAGTATCACACTCTAGGCGAGTAATCGATTTAACTAACTTCCTTCATTGTGAAACAGTGATATCTGTCCCTTCTTAGCTTGTAAAACTTTAGGAAGTTCAGGAAGAGAATATACTTCAAAGGCTATAAACCCAAGCCCGTTGCCGTTGGGTCTATTCTAACTCATAGCTACTGTATAGGACAGAGTAGAACTGCCCCATTGGATTTCAAAGGGGCTGGTGGATTTGAACGGCTGACCTTTTGGCTAGCAGCCGAGCTCTTAACAGCTGCACCACTAGAACTCCTAAAGAAATTTAGGAAGACAATATGTGTGAAGGACTGTACCGATGTATAAGTCTATGTGTAAGTATGTTATCAAACATCTATCAGCAATATTCCTCAAACTCTTCACTGTATAAACACTATCTTTATAGCTTTTGGTAATGGCTAATAGGTAAACCAGGTAAAAAGCTTATATGTATATGTATATGTATATGTATAAATATGTATATGTATATGTATAAATATGTATATGTATATGTATATGTATATGTATATGTATATGTATATGTATATGTATATGTATATGTATATGTATATGTATATGTATATGTATATGTATATGTATATGTATATGTATATGTATATGTATATGTATATGTATATGTATATGTATATGTATATGTATATGTATATGTATATGTATATGTATATGTACAGCCGGAATGCTCCTTAGAAGCAAGGATGGTGAGACTTCGACTCCAGGTACTTTGGACATGTTATCATGAGGGACCAGTCCCTGGAGAGGGACATCATGCTTGGTAAAGTAGAGGGTCAGTGAAAAAGAGGAAGACCCTCAACCAGATGAATTGACATAGTGGCTGCAACAATGGGCTCAAGCATAACTACGATTGTGAGGATGGCACAGGACTGGGCAGCATTTCATTCTGTCGTACAGAGGATCACTATGAGTCAGAATAGACTTGGCGGCCCTTATCAACAACAACAACAAATAGGAATGTAAAATTAATTAAATTCTATAGTCACAGAAATAGATACCTGGGGTAGTTGGAGCTTGAACTTTATACCCTTAGGTTTTAAGTATCCACCTGCCTTCACACTTAAACATCTCAAATGTATTTGTCATAATTTTAATGAATAGAATTAGGTGAGATCATTCAGTTTACAATGCACATATCTGAATATGTTTATCGGGTACATAATTTCAAAAGTTTTCCTATCAGGTTGATTGATCAAAGCCTTTGAAAATGAATACGCTGCTTAATTACCAGTGTGCTTTATTGATGAGGGACACGCTGATGCAGCTTGAAAAAGGAAATATTGAGGACATTGTTAAATATCTTATATGGCTTTTAAGGAGTAATTCAGTGAATATTGGGCCTTCTTGAACTTGAATTCCTGAGCTTAGATCATAGTGGTAGCACATAACCCTGATGTAGTTCTGTGACTGCTTACATCCTGAAGCTTGGAGGGACTGAGAGAGTTTTATCACCTTCAAGTTCAAGATCTAATGACTTACACCAACACTGATGGCATTTCAAACAATGTGGAAATGTTGGCATTTTAAGAGAGGTTATTCAATGAGGAGTTTAAAAGATACTTCCGCCATTATATACAAAACCCCATAAAGGTTTTGTTTTCAATTTTCTTTTTTTAAAAACTGCTGTTGAAATAAATGACCTGTGACATTACATATTTTTTTTCCAACAGTTTCTATAGAGAAATAAGCTTTTAATATGTACATTCAGGAAAACTATCTTCATATAATTCTACATCCTTATAAGACCAAAGATAGGTTTTTAGGAACTTAACTTCAGTGATGCAAGATAGGGCATGGGTTTGCATCTCAGAAATTGAATTTCCTTTAAAATGGATTTTTAGGCTTGGCTTAAATCGTACACCTTGAAAGGCTGTATTTTATTGCTAAGGGCTAATATCTGAAAACACATTTTCCTTTTTTTTTTAATTTGACTATATTCTCGTGTGGGAATATAACTAAAAAGGATTGAGCGATCACTGTTTTTGACAAAATTTAAATCATGATTTGGCGTGGCTTTTTTTTATTATTGAAGATGTATTTTCTTTTCTTCTCATTTTTATTATTTACATTAATACTATAATAGTTGAGTTTAGGGAACTGTTACACATTTATACTAGAAAAATACATCTTTCTAGTTACTTAAAATGTGCTAATAGAAAGTTAGCTTTTATTCTGTGCACAAATTATCAATTTTCAAATAAGTATAGGATTGCAATAAAGAATGTTTTCTGCTGGTAATGTTCTCACCATAGATTAATCTTTGCTTACTCTGAGGCCCTCTGTAGAACTAATGAATTCAATAATCTTATGATATGAAGCTAGAAGTAGTGAGGACTAAGAGATGGTCACTCTATAAAGGCAACAGATTACATCTGGTTATTCTGGAAATGTCTTGATTGCCAAAGAACTATCAGTACCCAGCAAGGTCTTGTTTGTGAAAGGAAGTCGAATCTGATGTAGCTAAAGGAGCCTGACCCCACAGAGACATGTTCACAGCAAGCATGCTGAAGGGGTGAAGTGATCGGGCTGTCCACTTAGTCTGTGTTGTTGGCCTTCCATCAGAGTGAAATTGGCTCCTTTCATGATGAAAACAAGTGCCACTTTAGGTCAAGGGGGTGACACTTAGCATTTCCACCTACCTCTGCCTATGCGGATGGACCGTTACCATTCAGGAATCAAAGAACTGGGCTAAGATGAACACTAAAACAATTGTTTGGGGAGTTACATCATTTTGAAATCTTAACCTGGGGAAAAGCCTGAGGATTTATATCATATGTGTCACCTTATTATTCAATCAAATGTTAAATTATTGTTTGTTTATATCCTTTTTTAGGCTTATAAACTAATGAGTTATTCTTTGCCCTTAAATAAAAATTCTCCTTGCACTTAACAAAAGAAGAATTTTAGAAGAAGGATTTTCTTCCTTCTTTATTAATTAACATTGGAATGTGGAAAATAAATGATAAAATACTGTGCACCTGCCAGGTGCTGGGTGCAGAACTTCGCGTTTAACACAACCTTAATCCTCCTGCTGTGACGGATGCGGCTTTGCCCATTGTGCAGATGGTTAAGCTTTAACATAAAAGGTGAAGTAACTGATCCAAGATCGTACAATTAATCGTTGGTGAACTTGAGATTCAAATCCTATCTTTTCTGCTCTTACCACTGCGTGTGTTTTGAGATTTTTTTTTTTTACTTCTCTCTTAATAAAATAGCACTGTTTAAATAATAGAATAGAAACTTTAATTTATGTTGTTAAGAATACTTAGAAGAACTGAAAGATGTACAAAATTCAGGGAACCTATTCCCTCAAAGACTGTTTATTAATTCAGGGCTCATATGAGATTTGTTCTCTTGAAAGATCCTCAAGTTAAGAAAAACAAGTGTGTGATGATGCTTAGGAAAAAAAAAAAAATATATATATATATACACATGTATGAATGTTCTGTGACATTTCAATGCCTCCAGGCTCAATGACTTGCAAACAACTTGCTGTTACTTTCAAAAATATTAGACAACAGTCATTACCCTGGAAGCAGAATAATAACTTTGCAATAGTGGCTTCGTATTTGTATAAAGCCATTTGGAAGCTGGAAAATGATTTTCCACACATGAACATTTTGCTCATTAATGAGAACATTTGATTCATTGCACATTATAGACCTTTTGGCATTTTCGTGTTAGACAAATCAACAGACTCAATTTGATGGAAGGAGAATTGCTCCTAGAGATGCTACATATGATCAAATGTAACTGGTGCCATAAGGAAAGATGATTTGTCAACCTCAGGAAGAATTAAGAACCCTGGTCTATTAATTCAGGGACACGACAGGGCTTGTATGACATGTTGCTGAGAAAAGTGGTTGATAAAATCGATGGGAGAGTATGATTCAAATATCAACTACTCCTTTGTAGTTTTCATTTTGATGCTCTGTAGATACTTGGTTCATGTTTGAAATTGTGTACCCTGCTCTGGAAATGCATTCTGCTCTCTGTAATATTGCTACATATTTATTATTATTTTTTCAAATGTGTATGGACCTCTACTATGGACCTGGCTTTGTTCTGATACTGCAAGCATTGCACGTGCTGGGATGCTCTAGAAGTTTGGTGTGTTCATTATCACTGTTTAAATTAGGGTTACTACAGCCATGTTTCATTTGTAAAAATGGCAACCACTTCATTTCTGTACCATTATTGAACACATGCTTAAGTTTAGTTTTGTTGCCAACAGAACTAAGTTGGATTGCCTACAATAAGTTGGTTTCTGTGTTAAATATTTCATAACTTGTCAAATACCATCACATTTGTATTATTAAAATTATATATATATGATGATTAATGTTTCAATTTCTGTAATTCTTGGCTTTCCTCTACTTTTTCTAATATATGGAAATCACTTTCAATATACAAGTCTTTTAAAATGTGTAAAAGTGCTTTGGCAAAGAAAAAAAATATCCTACTTGACTCACTTTTTTATTTCCCCATCTACGAATTCGAAGCCAATGTTATTGGTCAAGCTCGCTTGCAAGGGGGGATTCCGTTCGCATTTAGGCACTCTTACATTCTGAAATCTGCTTTATCTGCATCAGTTCATCTAACGGTGGCATTGTATTCAAGTGTAGTTTGAGGTTATTCGCACACAGTCCAGGCGTGATGCTAAAATTTGATTGTTTATTATGCATTTGACCAGTAAGCAACATCATGATAAATGGAGAAA
Source organism: Elephas maximus indicus (assembly GCF_024166365.1). Taxonomy (NCBI): domain Eukaryota; kingdom Metazoa; phylum Chordata; class Mammalia; order Proboscidea; family Elephantidae; genus Elephas; species Elephas maximus. The sequence continues at coordinate 77,715,282 of NC_064840.1, forward strand.
AGATCGAAGTTGTCCGGAATTTCATTTTACTTGCATCCACAATCAACGCCCGTGGAAGCAGCAGTCAAGAAATCAAACGATGCGATGCATTGGGCAAATCTTCTAAAAAAGGCGTCTGTAAAGTGTCAAAAAGCAAAGATGCCACTTTAAGGGCTAAGGTGTGCCTGAGCCAAACCCTGGTGTTTTCAATCACCTCATATATGTGCGAAAGCTGGACAATGAATAAGGAAGACCGAAGAAGAATTGATGCCTTTGAATTATGGTGTTGGCAAAGAATATTGAATGGATCACGGACTGCCAGAAGCACAAGCACGTTATGGATAACACTGCAGAGAATGGGAATTCCAGAACACTTAATTGTGCTCATGAGGAAACTGTACAAAGACCAAGAGGCAGTCTTTCAAACAGAACAAGGGGATACTGCATGGTTTAAAATCAGGAAAGGTGTGCATCAGGATTGTATCCTTTCACCATGCTTTTTCAATCTGTTTACTGAGAAAATAATCCAAGAAACTGGACTATGAAGAAGAACAGGACAACCTGCGATATTCAGATGATACTACTTTGCTCGCTGACATGGAAGAGGACTTGAAGCATTTACTGATGCAGGTCAAGGGCTGCAGCCTTCAGTATGAATTACACCTTAACATAAATAAAACAAAAATCCTCACAATTGGACCAATAAGCAACATCATGATAAATGGAGAAAATATTGAAGTTGTTAATTAAGGATTTCATTTTACTTGGATCCATGATCAATGCCCATGGAAGCAGCAGTCAAGAAAGCAAAGGACTTACTGCGTTGGGCAAATCTGCTGCAAAAGACCCCTTTAAAGTGTTGAAAAGCAAAGATATCACGGTTTGGAAATAGAGTCTTTTAATGTTACCAGTTAACACGAGGTCATACCGGAATAGGTGGGCCCAATCTGAGTGAGTCTATAAAAGAGAAGAGACATAGAGAGGCAGAAGGAAGACAAAGGGTAGATTCCCTGATCAGGAAGTTATTCTGCAGCTGCAAGCCACAGTGTACCTGGGGTAGCCCCCAGATGTCTGGAGAGATGAGAAACTACCTCTCCTTTGAGATGTGGGAAAAACTTGGCACTGCCAGCACCTGAATTCAGACTACTAGCTGCCAGAACTGTGAGACAATAAATTTCTGTTGCTTAAAGTAACCCAATTTTTGGTAATTTGTTATGGCAGCTCTAGAAAACTAATAGTGTTTATTATGGCAGAGAACCGGTGGTACAATGGTTAAGAGCTTGGCTGCTAACCAAAATGTCATCAGTTTGAATACACCAGCTGCTCCTTGGAAGCCCTATGGGGCAGTTCTACTCTGTCCTATAGGGTTACTATAAGTAGGAATCGACTCGGTGGCAATGGGTTTGGGTTTTTTGTGGTTTGGTTGTGTTTGCTGAGCTGACACGTAGTTTATAACTTAAGAACTCTGGGTTGAAATCTGAATATGAATATGTACAACAGAATGAAGCATTTAATTTTGAGACATAAATATCTTTTAGCTCTGTGAGTGAAGCTGAGAAAGGAAAGGCCATGGTATGTATCATGGATGCGGTGTACATCATGAAGGCCAATTCTGATCACTTTAAAAGATACCTCTGGAAAGCTTCACTGAGATGAAGTCCACAGGCATGCCACCCTGTTGTCAAAACAATTACTGGAGAAACAACGTCGATTATTCTGAGAAGTAACAAATGCCATGATTCTTCTAGCCCCTCAGTATTTACAAGAACCATGCCTTGGTTCTAGGCCAAGGCTCTTACAAATCACATGGGTTCTAAAGCACAAAAGTGGGCTTGAACGCCCAGCTTAGGACCAAAGAATGTTGGCGATAACCAAGTGCGAATTGGTGTGGATAAATTCCTGGCATCCATGCTCAGTTCCAGATGGAAGTACCCCTAGCTGGAAATATGACTAAAGAGCTTATGAAAGAGGAGTCCGGCCACAGCCACTTTTTGTCCTGGATATGTCAGGAATACCATAAGCCCAGGGTTTTTCCCAAGATGCTATTTCGTTGTTTGAACTTCTGGCCCATCCGCTGAAAACATGTATTTGTGGAGACTGTATGGGAAGCTTCATTTCTTTTTGGTAAATACTCGAGTAGAGGTTTAGCGCTGGATTCTTACTTGGTTTGTGTATGCCATTTTCTTTCCGCAATAACATTGTTTCTTTTCCTCTTCGCTTACCTTAGGGGAGAAAGAAGACTCGTGTTTGTTGTAAAATCACAGTTGCTTTTACGTTTTCGCAAGCTGCTCTTAGAAAATGAACTAAGAAGCCACATACTTTATTTCTGCATGTTTCCAGCCGTGTAGAAAATGAGCATTTTGGAACTTCAGTATTCTGCATATAAATAAACACACCCCATTCATTGCAAGGGTAACGCTGATGCCTCTTTGGATAAGTGATTTGATCAGGCAATAGAGCTTCAGACAAAAGGTCTGCCTTTGAAAGAGTGCACTGCTATTTCTCTTTGCTTAGGTACTGTATTAACAAAATATTTCTAATTAAAATTCTTAAACATGCTCATTTTCTTGTGTATTGAGCTGTTTCTCTAATCCAATCTATGTCTATAGGTGGCAGCGATCCTTCACCGTTAACAGTGATGTGGGTTTAAATACACTGAATTCTGAATGGAAGGTGAATTTATGAAATGAAAGTAAACCTCGGGAGTCTATTTTCAGGTAGGGTCTTCAGGTTTCATGAAAGAATAAGCTTGTTTTGTTCAAAATGCTGCTAGGGATACTACATCAGGGTAAATGTGATACAGCCTGCCCTTCTTTCTGATTCCGGGACAGGGTAGCTTTCTGACAGAGGAACGTTATCTCCTCTTAGTACACCAGAGACAAAAGAACGGACCCACTGAGCGCTATGTTTCTCATGGCCCTGTTCATCGAGGTCGTAAATAGCCAAATATAAGTGTACAGTAAAAACTGGCTTTTCTTTCATCTTCAAGTTGACATGTAGAATATGTTAGAGAAGGACAGAACAATTCTGTTTTTATAAAATTCACGCTCTCATCAATGCTATGATGATTCTATAGGTACCTCAAGTAGAGTTTTTTTTTTTTTTTTTTTAATATAACACTAGTGTGGACACTCATATGTGTCTTTTTTCACAGAATCCCTAATTTAACCTTCAGTGTAATAGAGGTCATAGAGTAGAGAGGTTTATTTAGCATTTAAGTTTCCACAGAACTTTCTTCTTTGTTGTTGGGCGCCATTGAGTCAGTTGTGATCCCAGTAATGCCATGTGAGAGAGTAGGACTGCCCCATAGGGTTTCCTGGTCATAGGTGCTGTTGAGTTGGTTCTGACTCATAGCAACCTTATGTATAACAGAATGAAGTGTTGCCCGGTCCTGCATCATCCTCACAATTGTTGCTGTGGTTGAGCCCATTGTTGCCGCCACTGTGTCAGTCCATCTCATTGAGGGTCTTCCTTTTTTTCACTGAATGTCAGACACAAGAGGGCTGATATTTTATGATCCAACTTACAGGAAACATCTTGAATAGGCAAATGTATAGATACCAAAGTTGATTAGTGGTTTTAGGAGTAGGTGGGGGGAGGATGGGGAGTTATCGTTTGTTTAAGGGTCACTGAGCTTCTGCAGGGGTAATGAAAAAATTTGGAAGCACATGGTGCTAATGGTTGTGCTGCGTGATGAACGTAATTAATGTCAGTGAATTGTATCTGTAAAAATGGTTGCATTGGCAAATGTTTTGTTATATATAGTTCCCCATGATAAACCATTTTTAAAAAAGTGATTTGGAATCTGAATATGAAGAAGTTTTAAGAAATTTAAATAAATTCTCCTTGCTTATATTTTCCTTTCTATATATGCACAATATTGGTTTGTAATTAAAAAGCCTGTTGTTGTTGTTAGGTGCCCCCAAGTCCGTTCCGACTCATAGCGACCCTATGCACAACAGAACGAAACACTGCCCAGTCCTGCGCCATCCTTACAATCGTTGTTATGCTTGAGCCATTGTTGCAGCCACTGTGTCAATCCACCTCGTTGAGGGTCTTCCTCTTTTCCGCTGACCCCATACTCTGCCAAGCGTGATGTCCTTCTCCAGGGACTGATCCCTCCTGACAACGTGTCCAAAGTATGTAAGACGCAGTCTCCCCATCCTTGCCTCTAAGGAGCATTCTGGCAGCACTTCTTCCAAGACAGATGTGTTCATTCTTCTGGCAGTCCATGGTATATTCAATATTCTTCCCCAGCACCACAATTCAAAGGTGTCAACTCTTCTTCGGTCTTCCTTATTCATTGTCCAGCTTTCACATGCATATGATGCAATTGAAAATACCATGGCTTGGGTCAGGTGCACCTTAGTCTTCAGGGTGACATCTTTGCTCTTCAACACTTTGAAAAGGTCCTTTGCAGTAGATTTGCCCAATGCAATGCGTCTTTTGATTTCTTGACTGCTGCTTCCGTGGCCGTTGATTGTGGATCCAAGTAAAATGAAATCCTTGACAACTTCAATCTTTTCTCCATTTATCATGATGTTGCTCATTGGTTCAGTTGTGAGGATTTTTGTTTCCTTTATGTTGAGGTGCAATCCATACTGAAGGCTGTGGTCTTTGATCTTCATTAGTAAGTGCTTCAAGTCCTCTTCACTTTCAGCAAGCAAGGTTGTGTCATCTGTATAACCCGGGTTGTTAATGAGTCTTCCTCCAATCCTGATGCCCCGTTCTTCTTCATATAGTCCAGCTTCTCGGATTATTTGTTCAGCATACAGATTAAATAGGTATGGTGAAAAAATACAACCCTGACGCACACCTTTCCTAACTTTAAACCAGTCAGCATCCCCTTGTTCTGTCCGAACAACTCCCTCTTGATCTATGTAAAGGTTCCTCATGAGTACATTTAAGTGTTCTGGAATTCCCATTCCTTGCAGTGTTATCCATACTTTGTTATGATCCACACAGTCAAATGCCTTTGCATAATCAATAAAACACAGGTAAACATCCTTCTGGTATTTTCTGCTTTCAGCCAGGATCCATCTCACATCAGCAATGATATCCCTGGCTCAACGTCCTCTTCTGAAACCGGCCTGAATTTCTGGCAGTTCCCTGTCGATATACTGCTGCAGCCGTTTTTGAATGATCTTCAGCAGAATTTTGCTTGAGTGTGATATTAATGATATTGTTCTATAATTTCCACATTCGGCTGGATCACCTTTCTTGGGAATAGGCATAAATATGGATCTCTTCCAGTCAGTTGGCCAGGAAGCTGTCTTCCATATTTCTTGGCATAGACCCTCCAGCGCTGCATCTGTTTGTTGAAACATCTCAATTGATATTCCATCAATTCCTAGAACCTTGTTTTTTTGCCAATGTCTTCAGAGCAGCTTCGACTTCTTCCTTCAGTACCATCGGTTCCTGATCATATGCCACCTCTTGAAATGGTTGAATATCGACTAATTCTTTTTGGTATAATGACTCTGTGTATTCCTTCCATCTTCTTTTGATGCTTCCTACATCATTTACTATTTTCCCCATGGAATCCTTCACTATTGCAACTTGAGGCTTGAATTTTTTCTTCAGTTATTTCAGCTTGAGAAACGCCGAGCATGTTCTTCTCTTTTGATTTTCCATCTCCAGCTCTTTGTACATGCCATTATAATACTTTGTCTTCTCGAGAGGCCCTTTGAAATCGTCCGTCCAGTTCTCTTACTTCACATCAATTCTTCCTTTTGCTTTAGCTGCTCGATGCTCAAGAGCAAGTTTCAGAGTCTCCTCTGACATCCATCTTGGTCTTTTCTTCCTTTCCTGTCTTTTCAGTGACTTCTTGCTTTCTTCATGGGTGATGTCCTTGATGTCATTCCACAACTCATCTGGTCTTCGGTCACTAGTGTTCAATGCATCAAATCTATTCTTGAGATGGTCTCTAAATTCAGGTGGGATATACTCAAGGTCATATTTTGGCTCTCGTGGACTTGCTTTGATTTTCTTCAATTTCAGCTCGAACTTGCATATGAGCAATTGATGGTCTGTTCCACAGTTGGCCCCTGGCCTTGTTCTGACTGATGTTATTGAGCTTTTCCATCGTCTCTTTCCACAGATGTAGTCAATTAGATTTCTGTGTGTTCCATCTGGCGAGGTCCATGTGTATAGTCACCGTTTGTGTTGGTGAAAGAAGGTATTTGCAATGAAGAAGTCGTTGGTCTTGCAAAATTCTATCATTCAATCTCCGGCATTGTTTCTATCACCAAGGCCATGTTTTCCAACTACTGATCCTTCTTTTTTGTTTCCAACTTTCGCATTCCAAGCACCAGTAATTATCAATGCATCTTGACTGCATGTTCAATCAATTTCAGACTGCAGCAGCTGATAAAAATCTTCTATTTCTTCATCTTTGGCCCTAGTGGTTGGTGCATAAATTTGAACAATAGTCGTATTAACTCTATTTCTTCATCTTTGGCCCTAGTGGTTGGTGCATAAATTTGAAAAATAGTCGTATTAACTGGTCTTCCTTGTAGGCGTATGGATATTATCCTATCACTGACAGCATTGTACTTCAGGATAGATCTTGAAATGTTCTTTTTGACAATGAATGCAACACCATTCCTCTTTGAGTTGTCATTCCCAGCATAGTAGACTATATGATTGTCCGATTCAAAATGGCCAATACCAGTCCATTTCAGCTCACTAATGCCTAGGATATCGATGTTTATGTGTTCCATTCCATTTTTGATGATTTCCAATTTTCCTAGATTCATACTTTGTACATTCCAGGTTCCGATTATTAATGGATGTTTGCAGCTGTTTCTTCTCATTTTGAGTCGTGCCACATCAGCAAATGAAGGTCCCCAAAGCTTTACTCCATCCACATCATAAAAAGCCTATGTATAATTAATTCTAAAAGTTTTAAATGAGCACAAAATATAATTTCACAGTGTTAAGAAAGCTTGTGTTACAGTTGTGTCATAATTAGTGATAGCTTCTTAGATTTGATAACAGCAGTATCATTGTCCTTATTTTGTGTAGATGAGAACACTACAACACAGTAAGTAGCAGAATTAGGGTTTAGATTCAGCCCGTCTCTAGAACCAGAAGTTGGAGGAAGCCTACTTCAGCTACACGAGCAATCCCCACTTTCATCCAGAACTTTCGTTACTGAGGCAGGCACTGTATTTTAATCCCCTGTTTCCTGTGCAGAAACATAACCTGTGGCCGCACCAGTTGTGTCTATTTTTAATTGGCTCTGCTCCTCTGTCTACTTTTAATCAGTTCAGAATCTACAGGGGAAAGTGGGTGAAAAATTAATTCCCACTTATCCCCCAATATATTTGCCTTTCTAAGTGTGTGCCAGAATGAAAAGGTTATTTCATTTCATGTTCATTAGAAAAAATAGCTGTACAAAGAGAGAGTAAAACATCTTTCTTGGTATATTTTTCTAATGAAATATGACTTGCAGAAAACCCATTAAAATGAGAACTGTGCTTTGGAGTCCTTATATCACATATATGCCAAATATTAAAAATGATGTCACTTTTTTCAGATCTTCAAATGCAGACAGGAAAACAAGTTTTTATCTCTACAGTATTTTTCATTTCAGAGCAATACGAAGGTCTGGTTTCACACAGGTATATGGCTCAAGGAAAAGTGCATAGAAGCTGTGTATTTTATAACTATCGACTATCCTGAATTAGACTAGTATAAAACTCAACTTTTTTTTTTTTTTCTGGGATGGTTTAAGTCCTAAATTTTTAGAAACAGAGGTCTACAATTGGTGATCTTTAACCCTGAGTATCACCTCTCTCTTTAAGCTTCTGCCAAGAGCTGAGAATCACGATAATCTGCTTTTTACTAAAACCAACCAAACGACCAACAAATAAGCTAAACAAAAAAACACACTTTATTTCAGCCCCAGAACCGCAGGAAAATGAGTTTTGTAGAAGTATTTACTATGTCATGAACAATCAATACCATCACAGTTACAGGTGTCAATTAAAGGAAAGGGTCAATACACGCACATGTTATGTCGACGACGTCCATGAACACAGCTGAGAGTTGGCACAGGACCCTGTGTCAGTGGCCAGGCAGACAGCTGTGGGACTTCACAGCAGGAGATGGCCAGTATGGCTTTCCATCATTCTCAGGTATGGCTCACAATTTAATGAAAAAAAAAATAGTTCTTTTTTTTCTTATTATGAACTATTTATCTGCCACTTATAAAATGACATTTTTCGATGACAGATTGATAATTCATAATAAGCGAAACTATTTTTGTTTCATAAAATTAATTTTTAGGAGAAAATAATGCCAATGCAGTCTTTGTTCATTTTTGTTTTGTTTATTCTCAGAAATCATTTATCATACATTAGTCAAAACCAAAACCAAACCCTCTGATGGGGAGTCAGTTCGACTCACAGTGACCCTATAGGACAGAGCAGAACTTGCCTCATAGGGTTAATGAGATAATAAATACATTTCATAAAATCTGGAAAGCCCTACAGATAAATAAATTATTAACAGTAACTTTGGGGCCTTTCTCAGGACCACAAAGATTGGAGCAATTTGATGAAAATTAAAAGGAGAAGTTCCTTGATTAATGTTCATATTCACAGGAGAAAAACAGGTTCCTCCATCGGTATTTCTACATCTATGCCTTTCTTTAACGTTCTACAAATTTTATAATTCAACTGAAATCTCACATAAGGAAAACTTGACGTTCTGCTCTCCGAAAAAGTCCCCCCGTATTCATCACAGATACAAAGCTAATTTATCTTGAATGGATGGAATTTTCAGTAGTACACGACACCGACATTTTTAAAAGAAAAAATGATGCAATAAAGTGTAACTCTTACTTGTTGGGCTATCAGACAGGCAGTGCCATTAGGGGTGTAACCAGGACCCCACCTTCCACAATCCCTTCTTTTATCTAGGGGCCTGAGAGAGGGTCAGAACTCCTAGGGGCACATATTTGCTTTTTAGCCTTGTGACTATGATGGATATTGTACGTTGGTCATTGTGCGATTTTGAAACATTTGGCTAAAATAAGCTGTGAGATTGCATATTTGTTTTCTGTTACTCTCTAGGGACTTTAAACATATCTTTGCATTTTGATACAGCAACATATTCTATGTTTCTCAGCATGTACGTTCATCTCTGTTCTTTGAGTCTTACCCCTCGTCTGTACGAAGTTTGGACCCAAATTTGACAGGTTGACATATTTGCGCTGTTAGCAAGTTTTCATTATCTTACTAGAGATGTATGCGCACATTTGATGAAGAATTTGTGTTTTTGCTAAATAATGGAGAAAATGTGTGTGAATGGTGTGTTTTACTTTGTTGGTCAGAAGGATATTGGCATTAATTATCTAATGGCCCAAGGGCTTTATCACTCATCATTATTTAATGCTTTATATTGTGCTTCCGGGAATATCTGTGGCATTAGAGTGGATCTGATTGAAAATGAAGTATTAGATAGGAATATTGAAAATCAGCACATTAACAAGACCACACACTAATCCCTTCCCTTCACGAGTCTTCATGGATAATTGTGAAGATTCTGTGCTTCTTCCAGGAGAAGGTGCTCTGAGTAACAGGTGTGATTGGTATTAGCCTGGCATAGAAAACACTTTAGCCAGATGGAGTCGCTCTAATACTCGGCTTGAGAGTAAACAGGATTCAGGTAAATATGAGCCAAATGCTTTTGACAACACTCCTAATAGTATTTTGGACGCTCTATAATTTCTTACTCCCAGATGTTAAAATTGGGTAGTACTTGGGCATGGTTAATGCTAGGGGAACTAAGATTTCATTGGCATAAGTAAGCGTTTATTTTTGTTATATCTCAATTTTTAACTCTCCTCTGTTCGTAGCTGATAACAGACATCACATATTTAAAATCACACTCATTGCTATGATGACACATTCTTTGGGAATGTGAAAACAGATAATGCTGAAAGCAGTTTGGATCTACTCATCCAGTCCTTGTTTCACATTAACTGCGTTAACTGGGAGCAGTTGAAAAAGGGCAGTGCAATTGCTTCAGATATGTCCTGCATCTGGAAGTTTCTTTGAGCTTGGCATGATGAAACATCCCTCCTCTTCTCCATTTATTTTATTAATTTTTTTCAAAATATATACTATATTATTTTTACCAAAAAGTACTCTGTATAGTATTTCTCATCAGCTACAGAGTATATTTTTTTATACCATTAATATTCAGACTCAAGACAGAGTATATTTTAAGTTCTGGTCAGGTGGTATGTCCTGTCATCACTAAGAAGAATTCCTGGATTCTACAAAACCCATAGTCTCCACACATAGAATTTATCCCCAACAATCCACATTTAGACTTTAAAATGAAGACAGAGGTCCTCTAAGTGCCAGGCCTGTTGTAGGCCCTGGAGATACAGCAATATATATAAATATAGCTACCTTACTTTCCTAAACCTGGTGGTGTGGTGGTTAAGTGCTATGGCTGCTAACCAAAAGATCAGCAGTTCACATCTGCCAGGTGCTCCTTGGAAACTCCATGGGGCAGTTCTACTCTGTCATATAGGGTCACTATGAGTCGGAATCCACTCAACAGCAGTGGGGTTTTGTTTTTTTTTTTTTGATTTAGTTTCCTAGGGCCAGCATAACAAAGTACCACAAAGTGGATGACTTTAAAGAACAGCGGTTTATTTTCATAGGGTTCTGGAGGCTATAAACCCAAATTCAGGATGTCAGCCTTGTTGATTCCTTCTGAGGGCTTTGAGAAAGGAAATTCTCCATGCCACCCCTCTTGCTTCTAGCCATTACCAGCAATCCTTGGCCTCTCTTTGCTGTTTGTAGATGTATCTTCCTCTGTCATTACATGTCGTCTGCCTTTGCCCTATGTGTGACTTCCTTTTTTGTAAGACCCTCCTCACAAGGGATTGAGATCAGGACTGACACTTCTCCAGTATGACGACCTTTAACTTAAATAATGGCAAAAACCCTATTTCCAAACAAGATCACGTTCACAAGTACAGGGGTTAAGACATTAACATATATTTTGCGGGGAAACAATTCTGTCTATAACACCTGGCTTCAGGAAGCTCCCATTCAGGTAGGTGCAAACAGACAATAAACACAAATTAGTAAAATGTGATGAGAAAAATCAAGCAGAGGAGGGTGATAAGCAATCATGGGGAAGAGGTCTAGGGTGTGGGTTGCTAGGACTTGGTTGAAGAAGGTCTCACTGAGAATGTTCTAAACTATGTGATATTTGATACACCAAGAACGTGACATTTGAGCAAGGATGTGAAGGAGGTGACACAAAGACTCACGTGACCATCTGAGAGGAAAATGTTGTAGGCAGCAAGCAGGAGGGTGAATGGCATGCTGGAAGAACTCTGAGGTGCCAGTAGAACAATGACCAGATAAGACTTTGCGTTGTGGTTCTGTTCGTGCCTTAATGACTTCTCATCTCTGGAGGAGAAATAGAGTGCCTAGAACACCATAAACATGTTTATAGGCCCACAGCTCTAGCACAGAATTTCCCACTCAGTATATGCTTGTTTAACGTCTGATGAGAGGAGTTTGGGGAACTCTGAGAATCAGGATTCCAGGCAGACACTTAGATTCAAGAAAAATTAAAAGGAAAACCAGCAGAATAATGCCAACTATATCCGAAACTGGCATTAATTTACATGTTATCTCATTTATTTTTTTATAAGAACTCTGGATATTTTAATGGAAAGGTCAAGCCAAGCAACAAATGTTCTAGGATTGGCAACATGTGAAAATGAGCCATTATGTATGGCAGGAACAGTGACTATCCCACGGTCAGGTAAGCTTGGGGATGATTGCTCAATATGCAAAGGAAGCTAATTTCCAGAATTTGTTAAACAGGAGCAGCTGAATAAAATGATCAGCAAAGTTCCAACTGCAAGGAATCTATGGGAAGACAGATGGGCTTTTGAAGAAGTTCAGCAGAAGACATTGGGATCTTAGGTAGAAGAATTTGTTTTTCCTTTTGAGAGACTGGTGCTGTGGGTAGGGTATGTGGAACCACAGCAAGAATGTCAGGGATTCTTGTAACTGGGAAACTGAAGGACCAATTGCAGAGCAGAATTTGTACAAGTATAAGAGAGAATTGATCTGTAGGCTATTATTCTATTCTATTCTAAACTGGGTCAAAGTTTGTCTCAGAGCTTGGAGTGGAGCAGACACTACAGGTAATTTATATATATGGGTCAGGAGACAAAGAGCCAAGTAGCCCATTACTGCAAAAATGGATTTCTGAGGGTTATTTATAAGGAGAAAGAGCTATTTCAGTGTGTATCCTCGGAAAATGAAGAAGTTGCAGGAGGGAAAAACAAAAAATTGCTTGTGATAATTTAAAGTGGGTAGGATTTAGGAGAAGCAGAGCTTTGACTGGTCAATTCTTAGGCTGACTTAGGTTGTATCCATCTGGAATAATTAAACTTCATTTGTTTAGGTTGGAACCTTCTTTTATTTGTTGCTATTTTAAGAATTGGTTTCAAAGAGGTAGGTAGAATAGCTACATACATGTCCTTTGTACAGTCATGGAAACGTGTGTGGTGAGGTCCTTGCAGTGCAGCCACCCTGACTAAGCCTGACTGCTGGAACAGGCTGACTGTTGGCGATCTTGCTCCGTTTCCGGGTAAGTGAAAAATGTCTTAGACTTAAGGCCAGTGTATAAGAAAAATAGTCTCATCATCTACTTCGTTGGTCAAGTCTACTCTTGGAAAGCACTGAAAGAGCGATACAGTGATTTCCATGTTCAAACCATGACCGGTGTTGGGGCCAGTGGGGCTCAGTCACACCTGGAATCAGCTGGACATGTCCTGAGTAACCGTGTAAGACAGAGAAGTTAAAAAAGTGGAGGAAGTGGCAGAAGTAGTAAATTCAGTACTAATAGAAACAACCATCAGCCGCATGCAGCACTTCACAGTTCCCTAAGTACATCCTGTATGTTTCGATCTGCTTGATCTTTGCAACTATTCTGTGATGTCCCGTTATTTTTCTTCCCTTTTGTTTGATGAGAAAACAGAATCAGAGATGTGAAGCCTACGGCTTAGTGTCAAGAGCTCAGTGAGGTCACTCAAGTACGCCTTTCTTAAGCAACCACTACATACAAAGTGCCTTGATGCACATTACGGAATAAAAAAGATAAAAAGATGCATAAATTAAATTCAGTTTTTTGAAAGTCACAGTCTCATCAGTAAGGCATATGCAAAATTCACCTATGTGGCAGTGCTATCTGCTGAATTAGTAATACTAGAGGAAAAACCCTGATACATACACAGGCATATCGCTAGAGATGATGTTAAAAAGAATTAACAAGAAGTTTTTTTATGGAGCCCTAGTGGTGCAGTGCTTAAGAGCCTCGGCTACTAACCAAAGGGTCGGCAGTTTGAATCCACCGGCTGCTCCTTGGAAACCCTGTGGGGCAGTTCTACCCTGTCCTATAGGGTCACTATGAGCAGGAATTGACTCGATGGCAATGGGTTTGGTTATTTTTTTGGAAGCATGAACACCTGGCTTGACCATCTATTTGGGAACCTGAATGTCAGCCCTGAAATGCATGAGGGGCAGATGTTCTATGTGGATACATGAGGAAGCTAATTCGAAATAAGGAAAATATGGTGAATAAATAAAAGATTTTCTGTTCTCCAACCTCTCTACGCCCCAGTTCCTCATCTGTTAAATAGGAATAAAATAGTAAGTCTTTCATGAGATTGTTGTCCCCAAATACAATTTATATATTAGTTTATATACATAAAGTGTTTAGAACATAGTAAGTGCTCAAAATGTTACTATTGGCGTATTACTTTATCGTCATAGTTGTTAATGCATTTTATTTGCATTTAGTGGTTTATACATCTAGAAAATTGTGTAAGGCAATTTGTACCCTGACATTTAGTCTTGATATTAAAGATTTTGATACTGGTGACTTATTTTGAGACTTATTTTCAAAACTTAGCTCATGACAATATCTCCTGTCAATGAAAGTCATTCCTTTGATTAATAGATTTTCTCTAGGGAATCACAAACTTCAGTAAGCAATTTCCCCCTAAATTCTTTCTGTAGTGAGATGTGATATTCAGGGAAGACAGCTTGGGGGATTCGGTAGATAGGTGATTTCGGGGCTCCGGCATGTGTCACCTGTGTTGATACCCATGCAGCGACGATGTGGGAGCAGGAACAGTCTGCCCAGTTCAGAGGAATCCACAGTTCACGATAGCACCAGGTCATCTGCAGAATAAAAAATGCCACTCTACTCTGCTTCGTAATTGCTACTCTTTTACTAAATCCTAATAGGAGCTAATGAGATTTTCAGCTCCCGGAAACTACGAGAAGATACATGTGTATGAATTTATTGTTCTCAGTTCATCCAAAAAATTGTTTGTATTATTGGTAGATCTGGGAAACAGGATGTGTTTCTCCTTCAACCTTAATTGTGTTTTCCTCTTCAAGAAAGCATCAGTCGTTGTTGTTAGGTGCCATCGGGTCATAGCGACCCTACGTACAACAGAATGAAACACTGCCTGGTCCTGCGCCATCCTCACAATTGTTGCTATGTTTGAACCCATCATTTGAGCCACTGTGTCAATCCAATCTTGTTAAGGGTCTTCCTCTCTTTCGCTGACCCTCTACTTTACAAAGCATGACGTCCTTCTCCAGGGACTGATCCCTCCTGATAACTTCTACAAAGTATGTGAGACATAGTCTCACCAGCCTTGCTTCTAAGGAGCACTCTGGCTGTACTTCCTCCAAGACAGATTTGTTCATTCTTCTGGCAAGTCCATGATATATTCAGTATTCTTTGCCGACACCATAATTCAAAGGAATTAATTCTTCTTTTGTCTTCCTTACTCATTGTCCAGTTTTCACATGCATGTGAGGGCAGTGAAATTAGCATTGCTGGGGTCAGGTGCACCTTAGTCCTCAAAGTGACATCTTTGCTTTGTAACAGTTGTTAACGTACACAGTACAAAAACAGGGATGAAACAGTGAAGACCTAGGGAACAAGTAGGTGGAGGAGGGAGGAAAGAAGGTGTGTGACATATTACTTGTCCACCTTTGCACACAGAATTTGGAAAAACCCTGGTGGCTTTTTAAAGGTGTATTCAATTGTACACTTTTAGGCTTCTTTAATTTTAGTTTATTGTTTGTGTTGTTATGGCTGTTACCAAGCCAGCTGTTCCTCTATATAGTGGTCACTTCCTATTCGCCGAGTTTTCAATGACCAGATTGCTCCTGTTCTCTTGTCCTTGAATAATTGAGAACATCTATTGTGATTAGTTTTAAATGGACATAAGAACAATATAGACAGGGGTTCCTCTGTAATTGATGTGGAGAACAAATTACAGGAACATAAAAGCCCCTGTTGACTTCGAGAATGTAAGGAAAGCTGAAATATATTAGTGATAAGAATAATGAGGTAAAGAATATGGATCTTGGCCCAATTTTTGATATCCTAGGTATCTGACTTATAAAAATCCAAAAAAAAGAGTGTCATCTAATAAATGCAAGGGTTTGTTTTTACCTTTTCTATTACTTTTAATATTTTAGTTATTTACACTTCTCCTTAGGTAATCCCATTATTAATTAAACAAACCTGATTAGGTTAAAGAATGCTTCTCAAAATTTATTGTACTCAAAAATTAACATAAAGGTTTACTGAAAATTGAAATTTGTAGACTCTGTTTATAGAGGTTTTGATTCAGGAAGTCTAGGATACAGCTCAAGAATTTTCATTTTTGATAAATATCCAGATTACTCAGGTGCAGGTGGGGCATTAACGCTGCTCTAAGATATATTTTTTAGGGTATATTTCAAAATGTTCAGTTTTCTGTTTCTTAATTCTTAGTTGAACTGCATTCGAGTTATGATAATCAGTGCTAGCATTTATTGAGGGTGATGTAGGTGCCAACATCGCTCTCAGTGTTTTGCATGTATTAGCTTCTGTAACTCTTAAGCCCTCCTATAAACTCCAAACCCTCCTACTAGCTATAAAATCCCCGGCAAATGGATACTGTTAAAATCACTGTGATGGTTAGGATTGTGTGTCAGCTTGGCTGGGCCATGATACTCAGTGGTTTGGCAGTTATGTAATGATGTGATATAATGTAATCACCTCTGTGATGTGCTTTAATGTGATCAGCCAATCAATTGTAAGGGGAGTTTCCTCGGGAGTGTGGCCTGTATCCAATATATATGAACTTTCTGGCAAAGCTTGCTGGCTTTTGCTGGCTCTGGATCCTGTATCCTTCTTGCCATCATCTGACCTCTGGTTCTTGGGACTTGATCCCGTAAGGAACCTGCCATCTGACCTGCTGATTTTGGGTTTATCAGCCTCTGCAGTTATGCAAACCCGGAGAGGCCTCCAGCCTGATGCCCGACTCTTGGATTGGGACTTGACAATGTCTACAACCACTTGAGCCATTTCCTTGAGATAAATCTTCCTCTGTCTCTCTCTCTCTATGGTTTTGCTTCTCTAGAGAACCCAGCCTAAGACAATCACCTTACAGAGGACTGACCAGTATGAATGCCAGTCCTGCTACCTACTAGTTGTTGGTAGAACTATGAGAAAAAAACAACTCTAAGCCCCCTAAGTCAGCGTTCTCATCTGTAAAATAGGAGCAAAACAAAATCCTGAGAGGACTCAATGAGAAAGCACCTGGAGGAGAATGAACTACATTGAATTAAAAAAACAAGAACTTTTTTTCAAGGAACTTCTCACATTCTGTTTGGAGTCTCTGGAATATCCTGGACAGTCAGGGCAGGCTTCTGAGCAGGTATTATCCTTTCTACTGTGTGAAGAGCTTGGCAGCTACCTCCGTTCTGTACATTATCAGCTGAAAAACCAAGAAGAGATTAAATCAAACTGTTCTAACTACAAATGACTATTTTATTTTTACTTGCATTTTTCTAATAATAATTTAAAGACAAACAAAGCCAAAACAGTATAACAATGTTTGGAAGCAGATTATGAGAAATACCTGGGGTTATTTTTCTAAAGAGGAAGCTGAAATTTGGGTAAGAACTACTCTTCAAAATAAATAAGACTGTAATTTTTCAGGTGTTTTCCTTCCGTCTTATGGAATTGGGGATGGTTGAGAGCCAACATGTATTAATAAGCCTACGGGTGATAGTAGAAATACATATTAACTTCAGTTATGGATCTTAGGGAGTCTAATAAAAGAACTCAGCAGGGAGGCAGTGGTGAGGGTTAAGACAACCAAGCTAGAAAGGAAAAAGTAATCTGTCTTGAAGCGTCAATTAAATTTAATGTTTTGGATAAATGGACAATCTCGAAAAGATTAGCTTGACTTATATCGCTCATTTAAATGTTTCTACTCTGTGGTCTAAACCCTTGACAAATGAAACAATAACCCCAACTTCAGTTTGCAAATGTAATGATTTTATTGATTTTTCCTCTCATAAAGTGCCAGCCATTGAATAGGATAATGCGTCTCAGCATTACAACTTATTCCTTTATGGGCTGCCACCGCTCTGGAATTTAGCCGCCTGTCTTCTTTCAGTGAAGAATGGTGTCAGCGTTTCTTTTTCTAGCTCCATATCAGTCCGTGTATCATGCGTTTATTATCCATCTGTGTTTGTCTCTCCGTCTGTCTTAAAAAATGACAATTTATTTTTCGACTACTTGTAGCAATATTTAACCACTGAACCTTTTAATGACTTGCAGTGCTGACAAGCAGAGCATATTCAGAGTTGAGGAGAAAAGCCCCGTGCATGAAAACTGAATCAAAATGGCAAATGAGTGTATCTTTCCCATTAGATATGCTGCCAGGTTTATAGCGCAGTAAGAAAACCCAAGGCCATGTTTACAGAAACTGAGGGCAACCCAGTCTGCAGGCAGTGGGTAATATGATGATATACTTGACACATGCGATTTCAAACAAGAATAAATCTAGATAAGGATAAACCATTAAACAGGAGTCTTTTCTCTTTTCCAATTAGGAACTTCAATCAAATGGGCCTGCTTTCTCAAATGGGTGCATTTGGAAGAATTGTGGAGCTCTCACAGGTTTGTATGTTTCTGGAATGAATATTCAGCATACATCACTCATCCGACTCTAATCAGTGAGAAGACGGGTAGCTATTTAGCATGCCTTATTCATTTTAGAAACACTACCTTGTCTTTATTCTATGGATGAGGCATAGTCTTCAAAAATAATGAGTTCTGCCCTGGTTTCAGGCAGCATTTATTAAGTACCTCATGTATGCACCAAGGAACCCTGGCGGTGCGGTGGTTAAGTGTTCAGCTCCTAACCAAAGGGTTGGCAGTTCAAATCCACTGGCTGCTCCTTGGAAACTCTATGGAGCAGTTCTACTCTGTCGTGCAGGGTTGCTATGAGTCGGGATGGACTTGATGACAACGGTTTGGGTTTTTTTTTTTTATATGCACCATGCTGTCTTTGCACCTTATGTTTGCATAATTTATTCCACTCTTCTAAAAAAAAAAAAAGTATTCAATATTCCCGTAGCCCAGGTCAGTGATAAGGCTGTCACAAGGTGCACAAGAGAACTAGATAATTGAAAGATTCGGGTGCGAAACAAAGTTCACCCGGCAAAGTCCTGGAACCGCTGTGTGACTAGAGGGTCTTAGCTTCAGCGTTGGGGCTGGGGGATGAGGTGGGAATTTATGGATTTGGAATTACTTGCCTACTTCTTTGGTTTAATTCCTTATTCAATAAATTTTTAAATGATTTTAGAATTAATATTGTTTCACATCAAAATAGAATATACAAAATAGTGTAAGGAAGAAAAAATATCCATAAATCTATTACTTAAGAACAACCACTATTAATATTTTTCTATATTTCATTCATTCTTTATTTTATACAATATAAGGGTTAGATTAAACAAATAGGATGCAATCATAAAACATTATAATGCTTCACCAATTTCTGTTAAATTTGCTGTCTTGAATTTTTATTTCCCTGCCCCCAAATGAAATCTCAAGCAGCCCCCACCCCAGTTTTTCTGCTGACATCTAAATAGATTAAAGTCTAACTTAATATTTGAATCTCTAACTCAAGGTTCTGTCACTTTCAGGGTGGGCCCCTGATTGAGGAGGTTATAGGTAATTGGCATAGCCTTATAGGGTGGCACGCTAGTAATCTGGCTGTACAGGTGGAATGTGGTATTGTCTATGAGTGATGGCGTCCCTGGGTGGTACAGACGGTTTAGTGCTTGGCTACCAACCAAAAGGTTGGGAGTTCAAATTCACCCAGAGAATCTTTGAAAGAAAGGCCTAGTGATCTACTTCCAAAATGTCACAGCCTTGAAAACCACATGGGACAGTTCTGCTCTGAAACACATCGGTGGCTATGAGTTAGAATCAACCCTACAGCAACTGTTTCTTTTTTTTTTTTTTAATTATTATGAATTTTAGTAGTTTTAAACTTTGATGTTCTGCATTTGTCTTTTCAACTAGAATATCATCGAACATAAATGATCATCTTTTCTCCTTAAGCACACACACTCTTTTTCTGTTTCATGTGTTATTCAGCTGGACAGAACTCAAATGACAGTGTTAAATTAAATAACTGTAGGGAATACAAGTGTAACGGGATAGATTTTGATGCCAAATGATACACTGGCAGCTAAGATCTGCAGCTGAGAACAGAATATAAGCCCGATTCAGAGAACTGCTTCTTGGTGAGGCTAGCCTTCTTTCCTTAGAGTTTGTTGAGATGCGTCAGTCAGCAGAGTCAGAACTACCCTGATCCCCATCAATTAAAAAAAAAAAAAGATGAGTTAAAGGGTGGTTAACTTTTAAACAACTTGCAGCCATAAAGAAAGGCTGTTCTCTTCTTTCACCTCACCTTGGCAGTGAGTAAAAGAGAAACATTTGAAAGATTTGGGGTTTGTGAACCACCCCGCCCTTCCTGTAATTTGGAGATTGGTGGTCGTCTCTCATTCGACTGTTGCCTTGCTGTAAGATTGGTTGCATACACGATGATATGCAAATGTGGAGAAAGGAGTAGAAAGAGAGGAGGCAGAACCGAGAGAAGATTTGCTGGTGGAGCCGCCACACTTCCTCTGTGTATTCAGTGGACACCGTGAATAGCTGGTGGGTCCGAGCCATCTTGCTGGTCACACAGACAGAGGCTATAGGATGGATCATCTGTTCAGAAAGAGAGAAGGTGGTTAATCTCTGACTGAATATCCCGTGTGTTGAGGAAGCACCCCTGAAATAATCGACAAATATATTTATGTGTCACTTAACGCAGGTAATATGTTCTGTGAAACAGCAGACTATTTGATTTGGGCATCATGCCGAAACTGGGACCAATACCATGCCTTGATTTCCTACCTTCGTGTGGCTTAATAACCCTTTGTTGCACTTCCAAACCTATCTATACTCCTTTGCCTCTTGCTGCTCCAAATTTCTCAGTGGAAATTTCAAACGTCCACGCTCCTCAAATGTTCCATTTCAACTCTCTTCCACTTCTCAGAGTAAATAGAAGCTGTCAGACCAGCAATTACGTAAATCCTTTAGTTACAGAGAAAGCGAGGCAGGTCCTCCTGCCTTAGGCCAGTTTCTTCACCTCTTCTCTAAGCCCCAGCTCCTCTCATCTTCTCAAGGGCAAGTTAGCTTAGGAAGGAGAGAAGAGAAACTGGCAGATACTAGGTGTGCACGGGCACTATGTCTGTAAATGTAACTTTGTTTTTCATACTGCTTGACCTTTTAGCAGCATTTGGAAGTGCGTATCAGAAAAAAAAGAAAATCATGGATCCATCTGACTTCTCAGCATTTGACACGTTTGAGTATCTGTCTTTACTTTGGTATGGGGCCACAGATGCATACGTGGTTGGACGTTGCCCGAGCAGACGTTATGAGGCACATGACTGTGTGTCAAATAAGAGAGCTGGTCAGTGTTAGCAGAACAGAAAGAGTAATTCCAATGGCAATTCCAAAGAGACAGACCTACTCTTCCTTCTTTTCTTCCTCTTCCCCATCTAAACAGAAGAGTGTATACTAGAAAGTACCTCTCTCCCCAAGTACGGGTACACACACATGTGCATGCGAACACACACATACACATATACAAATACCACATATTTCCTGTCTCCAGCAGGTGAAAAAAGAAAAAAAATTAATTACATGAGTTTGCAATTTTTAAATTAATAGAATCAAGTCTTGAAGAACCCAAAACACTTGCACAATTATGAATTTTGACTTCAAGAAAAGAGCTTTGGAAGACAGAGCACAATTTCTATCATCTAAAAAAAAAAGAATAAAACAATTTACTTTTAATAACCAAATAATTTATATTCCCCAATAAACTAGTTATATAAAAAAAAAAAGTTACCTCTTTTTGTGGACCATGGGATGTGTATGCCAGTGTTAACGTTTTCTACCCCTGGAGATTTATTGTCAGTCATTTGACCCACTTTAGTACATTCTGGTTTCCTGGCAGATACTGGTGCAAAAACCAAACCAAAACCAAACCCATCACGTGGAGTCAATTTTGACTCATGCTGATCCTATAGGACAGAGTAGAACTGCCCCATAGGGTTTCCAAGGAGTGGCTGGTGGATTCGAGTTGCAGACCTTTTGGTTAGCAGCTGAGCTCTTAACCACTGTGCCACCAGGGCTCCATACTCATGAAATTGCCTAAAAAACAAGAAAGTTTGTCCATGCCACATTTGATGTTGAGAGCCATTGTATGAGGGGATGCTTCTGGAAGGAGCGATTGTGTCTAATTTTTGTGTCTTTTGGCTTCTGTATAGTGAGAGAAGGCTTGCAGGTATGTATACTATTTCCTTCGTGTTCATGGGCAGGTATGGTCACCAGCATTCGGAAATATTCAAGTAATGAGTTATTCTGGGGGGTGAAAACAGTTTGTGATGCACTGCCTGGGCTATGGGACTGATACGTTGTGTGTGTGTGTGGTGTGCTTCATGAAACATGGTACTGATACGGCCCACTCAAAATCAAATTGATGACAATTATGTGCAGAAACTGCAATGTATATTTAGTATTTTGTGTGTATTTTTGGAAAGTTGAATAAGATATATTATGACTCTAGTGTAACCAGGAAGTGTGATGAGCCATGGGACTGATATGTCCACTTGCAATTGACATCCCATTTTTTCAAATCATAAAAAAACTACCATCAAATAATAGTTCAACATCCATTCCATTAGTGAAAAAACATGGTGTCACCAAAAAATTAAAAAACAAACAAAAAAATTTATCCATGAAAGTGTTATACGTGTTCTGGATTACACTAAGCATATACTTCTTAAGTACTTTGCTGTAAGGACATTCTTGGCTGTGGGTTTGAGGTATATATTTTTTGTCATGTTAAAGAAGTATTCTGCCTCTCTTCTTTCCCTCACATCCTAACACTTCTGGAGCTGCCTCTTCTCACTATTTACTCACATTCCAACTCCCCAAATTTGACTTCTAATATTATGCACATCAGCAAAAGAACTGATACTAAATTCAACACTTAGCTCCACATTATTAAATCCAGTTATTCGTGCTCTGATCTCATTTTCCTTGACTTCTTTTCAGCATTTTGTACTGTTGACTGATCTCTTTGCTTGACTTAGTTGATGTCTGGAACTCCTGTTTTTCCTTTGACTTCTCCAGCTACCCTTTTTTCTCTGTGTCGTAGGCTCATTCTCCTCTTCTAGGCCACTCCATTTTGGGGTTTTGAAAGGTTTGGTCTTGGGCTCTCTTCTCATTCTTTTTCTGTATCTGTTCTGATCTACATCCAAAGCAGATGACTCAGAAATGGATTTCTCCTGCCAACCAGCTTTGGATTTTTTTCTTTAATTCACTTACATCTTTTTCTTCTAAATGCAGTGAGATTTCCTGGACTTTGCCTTCCTTCCAATTCTTACACTGAATTTTTATTTAGGTAATTTCTACAGTTGATTCTTATTTTCTGATTATTCCTATATTATACCTTTCTGTTTTTATTTTATGACTGCAATATTATTTGATTTTTTTCTGAGGATCCCATTTCAAATTGTATGACATTCACTTCTATTCCTTGAGTTATCTTTTCTTCATCTAATCTGGTGTTCTTGTTTTGCTTTTACTTTTTGTTTTTAATTTTAGTGTGTATCTTGATTTTTCTGTTTAAGTATTAAAAAAACTGCTTGGGAGATCTGTGTAAGTATGTGTAGATTATGAATGACTTGCTTGTGCCTCGTGTTATCTGGCAGAGAGAAGGCACGGATGCCTGGAAATACTAACTACTAGAATTCAAGTGTCTTTGTTCTGGGGCCGCTGGAAATTCTCTGTGTGTTCATCCTATCTTCCAAGTATTTTTTGAAGGGTCCGTATTTTATTTTGAAACTATGGAACAGCTGTGTTCTAACACATTTTTTCTCTTGTTTAGTAAATCTCTTGCAATGAATCCTGCTCCTTGTATGTCTTTGAGGCACTATTTTCTCCCCTTCAGCTAAGGACCGTTTTTATAGTTGCGTGGTAGTTTTATTTTCTTTCTTTCTAGGCTTCGTGTTGGCTATGGACGGGTGTTCCATTTCCTTTTAGTACACACTGCTGTTGATTCAGTAGTAACGGTTTTCTCAGAATTTCAGCTGGAGGAAGCTTGATGTGACTATTTCCTACTTAAAATTCTGCTATTATGTGGGTAATTTTAAAATATAATAATTTGGGGGTATGGGAGAATTTTCTGTCATTGCCGATACCTGGCTGGTATTTCTGATACTAGGAGCACAATTTATTTCTACGTTATTTAAGTGCCCCAGAATGCATTTCTCCCTGATGAACTCCCCATAGCCAAGATAACATTTTCTATTTCTTGTCACCGTTCACCCTTGGATATGTTTTTCCTAGTAGTTTATGTAAAAATTTTGATTGATTTTTAAAGCAATTAGTATATGATTACAACATTTTTTAAAAGTATATGCAGAAGAATTCAATATGTATGAAGCAGAAAAATCTGCTTATTTTGTGTTTCGCTCTCTGTAGATAAGCTTGTGAGAAACTGAGGATTTTTTTCTTTTAAATCATCATCAGGAAATACATTAACTAGGCACCTTACCACAGGCCAATCACCCTCTTAAAAATTCTGCTACTAGGCATAATCCTTTGTTTTACTTTCATCTGTCTTGAAAATGTTTCTTCTTTCTTCAGAAACTTAAGATTTGTAATTTTATGGTCTGGAAAAAGCATATATTTAATAAATAAAACAATAGGAGTTTTTGTCATGAGGGAATGTGAAGGTAACTAGAGTTTTCTTTATGTTCCTTTCTTGGAATACAGAGCTGACCTCATACTCAGTATTCTGTGTCACATAACTATGGGAACCTCAGCATAGAAAGGCACACAAGTCCCCGTGTCAGGAGCCTTTAGGGACTGTTTGGAAACACTACAGGATTATGGCAGTGAAAATTCCCCCAATATCATCTTTTGTCCTGAAGCAAACCCCAGACATATAATTGCATTGATAAATATTTAAGTTTATAGCTCTAAAAGGAAATTATTCTTTTTTTTGTACAACTATAATACTATTACCATGCCGAAAAGTAAATTTCAGCTAATTTTTTTTTTTAATTGAACTTCAGATGAAGGTTTACAGAACAAATTAGTTTCTCATCAAACAGGTAGTACACACATTGTTGTATGACATTTGTTAACAACCCCACGACATGTCAACACTCTCCCTTCTCAACCTGGGGCTCCCTATTACCAGGTTTCCTATCCCCTCCTGCCTTCCAGTCCCTGCCCCAGGGCTGGTGGTAGTCTTGTTTTGTTCCATGGACCTGTTCAGTCTTTGGCTGAAGGGTGAACATCAGGAGTGGCCTCATTACTGAGCTGAAAGGGTGTCCAGGGGCCATAGTCTCAGGGTTTCTCCAGTCTCTGTCAGGCGAGCAAGTCTGGTCTTTCTTTTTGAGTTAGAATTTTGTTCTACATTTTTCTCCAGCTCTGTCTGGGACCCTCTGTTATGATCCCTGTCAGAGCAGTGTTGGTAGCTGGGCACCATCTAGTTGTACTGGACTCAGTCTGGAGGAGGCTGTGGTAGATGTGGTCCATTAGTCCTTTAGACTAATCTTTCCCTTGTGTCTTTAGTTTTCTTCATTCTTCCTTGTTCTTAAAGTGGTGAGATCAGTGGAGTATCCGAGATGACCACTTGCACAGGCTTTTAAGACCCGGAACGCTACTCACCAGAGTAGAATGTAGAACATTTTCTTTATGAACTCTGTTATGCCAATTGAGCTAGATGTTCCCTAAGACCATGGTCTCCACAGCTCTCAGCCCAGAATTTGGTCCCTCAGGGAGTTTGGATGTGTCTATGGAGTTACCATGGCCTTGCCTTGTACACGTTGTGCCGGCTTCCCCAGTATTGTGTACTGTCTTACCTTTCACCAGAGTTAAGTGTTTTTTCCATCATTTCAAATCTGCTCTTCAGCCCTTTTATGACACCGTCCATTTCTGAAATCCTGTTGTTTAACTTTTCAATTTCTAATTGTTGTTTTTGTATAATTTCTAGTTGTGAATTTATTTTGGTGTTTTGCTCCTGTATTACTTTCTTGAATTGTTCCTTTTTTTTTTTTTTGGTCTGTATTTTCCTTGAATTTGTCTGCCTTTTCCAAAAATTTGTCTATTTTTTCCTCATTTTTGTCTACTTTTTGCTTCAACTCTTGGATTGCTCTGAATATTAGAGATTTGCATTCCCTGTCAGGTAGTTCTAGTCCCTTTTCTTCCACTGGAAAGTCATCTGGTGTTTTATTTTGGATGCTTACTGGACCCATCTTTTATATATATATATATATATATATGTATGTATGTTTTGATATTGTCTGCTGTATTTGGGACATTCAGTAGTTATTTTCTTCATTTCTTGATTGTCGATTTGTTTGTTTGATCCTGTTTTTTTGTTTTGTTTTGTTTTATTTGGTTATGTCCAAGCAGGCAGGCTGTGCATTCTTTGTCATTTGCTCCTCTGTCCTCATGATACTTTTCACCTCCTTGTCCAATGGGAAGGGCTAGTCATTCAGCTGTGGTGCAGTAGGGCTGGTCCAGCTGAAGAGGAGAGGCTGGGATGGGTTGTTTGTGGCAGGTACTAGGGCCAACAGGGGTGGCCATGAATCAGTGCTGGGCAGGTCAGTAGGCCATGCCCGTGCTACTCAGGGGTGTGATGCTCAGTGCATGGTACAGGTAGGCAGGAAAGGGGGGAGGTTGTCATGTGTGGAGCAAATAGGGGTATGGGAAATAGGAGAGGGAGGAGAGAAAAAGAGGAGCAAAAAACCAAACAAGCAAAGAAAGAGAAAAAAGAGTGCTAAGGGAGCTTGCTGTTGGAGCGGATAGATTAGAAACCGAGAAAAGGAAAATTGAGAAAGAAAGAAAAAAAATATCTAGATAAAAATTTGGAAAAGAAAAGCCCCCAGGAGTCCCGGAGTCCCACTAGTGGAGTTGCTAAGACCAAGGAAGTGGCCCTCTGGCTGCACAGTATAGCCTGGCTAGAGGGGGTGTAGATGTTACACAGCACCAAGTATTCAGGAGACAGGAAAAGAAGATAAGTGTAGAGAAACAAGAACTGAGAAATGAAGACAGACAGAAAAGGGAAAAAGAGAAAAAAAAAAAAAAAAAGAAGAAGAAGAAAAGAGATACTCCCAGGGACCCTACTTACTGGGCTGCACAGATTGGGGGAATGGCTCCTAAACCCTGCAGCACAGCCTGGCTAGAAGAGGCTCCCAAGCTGCGAAAAGAAAGAAAACAAACAAAGCAAAATAAGGGGGGAAGAAAAGGCCCCAGGGATCCCACCAGCGTGGTGTCGCAGCCTGGGGGGAGTGGTTCCCCAGTTGAGCATGGCTTCACAGCCTTTCAAGAAGACGCAAAGATGGCACATGGAGCCAGGTGTTCCAAAGGAAGGATGGGGAGGTGGTAGGAGGCACAAAAGAGAACAAAAGACACAAAGACCAACACCAGCTCAGGGGCCTGGCCAGTGTGGGCAGGGCAAATCCAAACAGCCTGAGGTCAAAGCAGTTGCCTCGCAGCCAAGAGACTGTGGCTGGTGGAAAGCAGAGAGGAGGGAAGAAGGCGGGGGTGGGGTGGGGTGTAGGAAAACGTATATTGCTTGTTATGGGATATTCTGTCTCCTGCTGTGAACTTCGTGAAGCTGCTTTCCCTTACTCCCTGTCCCCTGATCACCGAAGTGGGTGGTGCGAATCCAAGTAGCAGGGACACTGCGCTTTCTGGCAGGCCAAGCCACCGCAGCCAGCCAGGAAGCTCAGAGGTAGAGCAGTGGGGAGAGAATGGGGGGTGGGAAAGCGTGTATGGCTGGTTACCTGGTGTTCTGTCTCCTGCTGGGAGTTCCAGGAAGTTGCTTTCCTGTCTGTGCATCCATGACTGGAGTCCAGGATGGCGGAGCTGTCCTGCGTTAGCTGATGGGGCCTCTGCATGTATCTCTCCTGGCTCTCCATCCTCTGTCAGTTTCTTATTCCGTTCGGTGCTTGGCTGAGTTCTCTGTCTCCTCATTTGGCACTTCAGGTTCCAGGAATGACATTTGTCTCTGTGTTATGTAGTTTTTCGCATCTTTGCTGTGGAGGGAGGGCGTGGTGCTTCTATCTCAGCTAATCTCCTAACATCATAAACGATCCAATCAATGTTCAAATTTCCAATTGTCTCATAATATAATTTTGTTTTCAAAGTTTGTTTAGGGTACAAGTAAGAACTATAGATTTTAGTTGGTTGTTAGTTTTTAAAACCTCCTTTGTAGATACTCCTGGAAAATGACTTGTTGTTGAGTCTGAGCTGTTTGTCTTGGAGGGTTTACCACAGCTCTGATACTGCTGCCTGCTTAGCGGTGGTGTGGACATTTTTCTTGGTTCTCAGTATTCCCTGTACTTTCTCTCCTCTACTATTTGGTTCCCAAACCCATGTTTCCATACTAATTAAATGCTAATACAACTTTAACAGAAGTATACTTTAAACATTTTGACCTTGAAATTCTCAGAATTTTCTAAATGATTTTTGCCTTTTAGTTTTCTCTTATGTGAGAAGGTTTTTGAAGATATGAAGAAATAAGAGCTAACTGAGAACATATGGAATCGTTCATTTACGTATGATCTATTCAACTACTACCTACACCCTTACCCTCGAGTTTTTGGATGTATAGTACTAATTAGAATAATGTGTGTGATTTCTGGTGAACATGTTCATGTGAATACAAATGTGAATATATTTATGGCTCAATAGGTTTTATATGGAAAATATTTGCCTCACTTTATATAAAGTTTTGATTAATTGGGATGCAGTAGGTCCTTTCCATGATTACAGAGATGAGCTGAGCTATTGCATGTTACTCATTCTCTCAGTTTTTATGTAGAGTATCAGTCTGAAATATTGGACTCTGGCAGACTATCTGAGAAAGCCTTACTCTCCCTTGAACATTCTCCTGGCATCGCAGTCTGTCTACAACCACCAATAATGCCTCTCCTGGTTTCAATTACTGACATCTCCTCTCTGTCATTATCTCTTTTATAGTAGCTTTTTATAAATACTATTGACAATAGTAATATTAAATACTGTTCTTCTTTCTGACAGTGAGCCGGTTTATTGTGACTTTCTGCAGGGTTGGTTATAGACTGGTGGGAAGACACTTCAACCACACTTGTTTTAAGATCGAAGTGTGTGTCTGATTTAAGAACACAAAGTTTTTGCAAGTGAATGGTCATACAGAGAAGTGGATGCAGCATTGTTATAAGGACTTGGTCCTGGAGATTGTTGCTTTTGGCCTCCAGGATCTCTAGTGTGGGGGGGTATCAGCCACTCCCCACATCAGCTGTGGTGCCCTGGATTTATAAACCCAATTCTTGCCTGCCACAGCCCTTTCACAAACAAGTGTTGATCATATTAACCATCAAGTCACCTTAAGGATATATTTACCAACAGTGGACTTTCCTGGTTTTTTAATTAACCACAGTCCCACCAGCCACATTCTCATTCTTTGGGAGAAAGGGAAGTCAGAACCCAGGTGTTCTTGAGCACTTCTCTGCTCTCTGATTTCCAATATCCCAGAAGTCCCATTTCTTCTAGTCAAAACTCAGCCCTGATTTGATATCTTTATCTGAGTGGTTTTTACATTGATATCAGTGCTAGGACCAGAATTACAAATTCATTTATGTGTGGTTGCATGCAAAGATTATAAGGCAGTAATAATGACTCTATCCATTTGTTAGACCTCTGATTACAACACACATGCTGTACACACACACAGAGGGAAAGAAAAGAAGCAAGAAAACTGGGCAGACAATCAAATCCATCTCTCTCCGTGTTTACTTTTAAGCAATATGACTCCTAATTTATCTTCTGAGGCAAAGTATCACTGCCAAAATAGAATGGCCCAATGCCCTCAATGTATTTTAAAACACGGCCTCCCAAAACTTGCGTATAAAAATGTGAAAAGACTCAAACAACTCTTGCCTGCATGCTAGCTCTTTAGACTCTGAGCGTGCATCGACTATTTCCTTGTAATGACATGGAGAACACGGGCACCATTAGCATTATTCTGCAAAACCCCTGAATCATCAGTAGCATGTGCTTATTTTTTATTTTTCTGGAATTTAAGGTCAGGGCAAGCCTGAAACTAAAACTGGGCCTGCATCTTAGTTCCATCATTCCATTTACTGGCCATGTGACCTTGGGAAAACTGCTTCATCTCTCTAAACCTCTTCTGTAAAATTTAGGGAGCGACAATCATATTTACATCACAGAATTATTGGTGAATTAATTAAAATGATGCAAGTAAAGCCATCATGTCATACACTAACTTTTCAAAAATGTTAGTTTTATTATCAGTGTTATCCTCTATTCTACCCATGAGAAACTAATCGGTTAATATCGCATAAGTATATTTTTGTTAATAGTGTTCTAATTCTAGAGAGAATAGAATTTCAATATTTCTCAAATCATATCCATTTACGGCTCTGCGATTTGTCACTTACCCAGTGTCTTTTCCTTTCTCATTGAATGTCTAACAGTGGTAAGGTGGATATTACCAAGACTTACGTATTCACATGTTGCTTACCTTATGAGACTTGAGAAAGATCAATCAGATGAAAATACGGCATACTGATTCATGATTTCACCAAAAGGTGGAATTATAGAAATATTAGTAGGCATTTTCCCTGTCTCTGTATCTGTCTATCTCCAGATAGATGGGTGGACAGATGGTTGGATGGATGGAAGGATAGATGGATAGATAGGTAGAGAGAGAGATACGGATATAGGCAGAGAGAGAGAGAGACGTATTTTAGTTCTATTAACGATATGACATATTTTAGTTCTATTCCATTTGCCCAGTGGAAATCTGGACCCAGATAATTACATTTCAATTAAAACTACTATGCTATTTATAGACATTCTACCTTCAATATGAGTTGTTGATTTTTCCAATAATAAAGATCTTCTGCAGTTTGTTATGACTTGTCTATGTTTAAATTGCCAGTTTTCTACTGTAGAAACTATATTGTGAGATATTTGCTTAGCCCATGTCACACTTTTAAAGAAATGTTTTCCCAGTGTGTAATTCCTCTGGGGGGTGGGCCTAGGTACACTATCCCAATTTACCTTGCCGCCCTGGCCTTAGCTGCTTAGACCTGTGATGGGTTCCTGTCACAAAGTAAGCTATTACACTGTGAGGGTATTCAAGTATTCTTTCTGGAGAATTTAAGCAAAAAAGACTCCAAAACAGTTATCAGAAAATGAGGAGTGTGGCAATAATACAGAACTGGCACCAAAGCAAGTCAAAGCTGCGTACAAGTAAATGTTGTGGGGCAGAAGGAAGGCAGTCTCAAGCAGAGAATTCGCCGAGCCAAGGAAGCAGGGGGCGTGAGCACAGAAAGGGAAGCCAAGCAGGAGGCCACTCAGCTCTGAGCCATCGGGCTGAGCTGTGACTGGTCCTGGGACGCCAGGGGCCCCCCTTCTCTTGGGCCAAATTGACCGGTTTGCTGTTCCTCATTTTCAAATGTGCCTGGCTGGAGTTTGCTTCTTGTTGCAAGGTTAGACTTTCTCTCACTACATGTGTATATATATATATATATATATATATATTTTTTTTTTTTCCCAAATGTCCTCTAGTTTTGTCTATGTGCCTTTTATATTGATATATTTTAAAATCATACATACTACAGCTGAATAAATACAAAGCACATGAGAAGGTACAAAAAGCACATATTAGGAAAATCAAAATGTATTTTTATGCAGATTATGTTTGCTTATATGAGAGAAAACTGACATGTGAATGTCCTACTGCAGAGATTCACTACTGGGCTACACATGTGTTATTGGGGGACACTGTAAAAATTATCAGCTCATTATTGATCATATAATGTCATACAGTTTAATATATTAAAAAATCTTTTAAACTTTGTATATAGAATTTTCATTCGAAAAAAGTACTTCAGCCCAAATGACACTATTGCTGTAGTGAGCATGAAAAGTCTGACTATAAATAAATGTAGTGAGGTGAACGTTATTTATGCAGGTGCGACTTGATTTGCAATATTTTCCTTCTTCTTCCCCTTCTCCTTCTCCTCCTTCTTCTTTCCCCCTCCTTCTCTTCCTCCTCTCCTCCTCCTCCTTCTCTTCCCCTCCCCCTCCTTCTCCTCCTTCCCCTCCTCCTTCTCCTTCACCTCCTTTTCTTCTCCTCCTTCTCCTCCTCCTCCTCCTCCTTGCCCTTCCCCTCCTCTTTCTTCTCCTCCCCTCCCCCTCCTTCTCCTCCTCCTTTCTCTTCCCCTCCCCCTCCTTCTCCTCCTCCTTCTCCTTCCCCTTCTTGTCCTTCTCCTCCTCTCCTCCTCCTCCTCCATCTTCTCCTCCCCTCCTTCTCCTTCACCTCCTTCTTCCCCTTCTCCTCCTTCTCCTCCTCCTCCTTCCCCTTCCCCTCCTCCTTCTTTTCCCCTCCCCTTTCTTCTCCTCCTCCTTCTCCCTCACCTCCTTCTCCTTCCCCTTCTCCTTCACCTCCTTCACTTCTCCTCCTCCTCCTTCCCCTTCCCCTCCTCCTCCTTCCCCTTCCCCTCCTCCTTCTCTTCCCCTCCCTCTCCTTCTCTTCCTCCTTCTCTTCCCTCTCCTTCACCTCCTTCTCCTTCCCCTTCTCCTTCTCCTTCCCCTCCTTCTCCTTCCCCATCACCTCCTTCTCTTCTCCTTCTCCTCCTCCTCCTTCTCCTTCTCCTCCTCCTCCTTCCCCTTCCCCTCCTCCTTCTTTTCCCCTCCCCCTCCTTCTCCTCCTCCTTCTCCTTCACCTCCTTCTCCTTCTCCTCCTCCTTCTCCTTCACCTCCTTCTCCTTCACCTCCTTCTCCTTTCCCTTCTCCTTCTCCTTCACCTCGTTCTCTCCTCCTCCTTCTCCTTCACCTCCTTCTCCTCCTCCTTCTCCTTCACCTCCTTCTTCCCCTTCTCCTCCTTCTCCTCCTCCTCCTTCCCCTTCCCCTCCTCCTTCTCTTCCCCTCCCCCTCCTTCTCCTCCTCCTTTTCTTCTTCTCAAGTCCTCAAAAAGGCTCTGAATGTTTATTTACGCTATTATGGTCATTCTAAAGTACTAGACAGATTGTGTTTTGGTAGATCTTACCTGGAAAACATAGTTTTAACAATATTTTGAGGAAAGCATGGACTGTGTTCAGTTTATGATTGAAGACCATTTGTGAATGATACCCATATAGGGAACACTATGTGAAAAACTGCTCGCTGCTATTAATGTTAGTATACACCAACTGTGAGTGGTGCACCATCTGAGTCTGCAGCTGTCTGTGTGAGAACCCAGAGATGATCCCAGACAAACTTCCCTTGTTAGAAGGGAAAATAATGATACTGATGTGGTCTAAAACAGAAAGATGATCAAGCTCCAAGAGAACCAGTAGCTTCAAGACATTGATAGTAATAAGAACTTGAGGTTATTTCAAATATTTATTTGGAACTGAAAATATGGCCATATATCCCACTACTATTATTTTAAAGAAACATGTTGAGAATGTATCATAATTCTTTCTTCCTTACTGTGTGAATCATTTGACATATGCCACAGTTAATTTCAGAAACAATACTTGGTGCCCAGGGAAGTGAAAAGTAAATTAGCTACATATCTTTATGACCTAGGTTTTAGGAGCCCTGGTGGTGCAGTGGTTAAGCACTTGGCTGCTAACTGAAAGGTTGGTGATTCAAACCCACCAACTGCTCCTCAGGAGAAAGATGTGGCAGTCTGCTTCTCTAAAGATTACAAGCTTAGAGATCTTATAGGGCAGTTCTCCTTTATCTTATAGGGTCCCTATAAGTTGGAATCACCTTGACTGCAGTGGGGATGTTTTGGTTTTTGGTATGGCCTAGATTTAATTTACGAGATTTTGACATTAAATAAAAGATCCTATAAATCAATCTTGTCCCTAGAATTTTTCACAATTGGTTACTATTTTTATAAATTAAAGTAGCGCCAATGGGAAAATAAGCTTTAAAAGCAACTCTTTCTGGTTATGCTATTGTATCAGTAATTTTCTTTTCCTAAAAATAAATGTTTTGGGTGCTGGATTAATAGGAGTAGGGAGCATAATGTCATTTGTGCAAAGCTTCCAATAGGTTTTCAACAGGGGCTCAGTTGTTGTGCTTCATGGGACACAGTGAAGTTTTTAAGAACATGCGGGCCTGAAATTTTAAAGCCAGTGACAGGAGCAAATGTTAAGATTGCTATTGTGCATAAACATAAAATTGGGTTTTTCGGCCCTGTCATTAATTTCTGTTGATATCAAGGATTGCAAATTTGATGTCAGAAGACAACAGACAAGCTTATTTCTCTGATTAGATAATCGATCTATAAACATTGGGATGTTAAAAAGATCTTTAACGGCAGCATGTAGAGTAAATACGTATGTGTACTTAATAGGATTTGTTTAGTCTACACATTGAGGCTCCAAGCAGGCTAATTAAAACAGAAATGCTAAACAATTTCATCTGTGTTCTTTTTGCTGTCTAGTGGTTCATTTGTTTTACTTGTTCAGTGTGGAAACCTCATTTTAGTGTGAATATACTTTAGGAATATCCAGCGGGGTCCTATGATCATAAAGGGAAATACAAAGAGATGGATAAAGTGAAAAATTGCACTATCATGGTGACAACATTTCAGCATGTTGCAGGCTTGAGAAGACTTGATGGATTTGCTGCCCGTACCCCGACTCAATGATGTTCACTGTCCAGGTTTAAATGTCCTGTTAAAGGCAGTAATTGGTGCCTTGTCACTTTTACTCATCCCCAGGGTCATGATAGAATCATATCTTACTTGAATATTTCTGTTACAGTGATACCTGCCTTACATTTGTTAACAAAATGGAAAATCACTTGGGCTGTGATGAACTGTGTTCACCCATGAGCCAGACAAGCCCTTTGGAGCTCAAAGGCTCTCAGGCAAAAGCTTTGTATTTGCGCCATGGATTTGCTCTTTGTCCCAAACATGACGCCCTGATCAAGCTTTCAGGTGAAGGGTAGCAGAAGTTACAGAGGAAATATTTTGACAGCTACCAGACAGAAGGCAGCTACCTTTTAAACTCTAGAACTGGAAACAATAAAAGTCCCGTCTCCTGTTTTGGGTCGATACAGTTTGAATAGGATTCTTTTTCTGGGTTAGGGGTGAGTTTAATTAATCACGCCAGGAAAATCGATGGCGAATAGATACATGGAAAATTAACCCCCCCCCAAAAAAACCCCACTGCTGTTAAGTCAATTCCGACTCTTAGTGACCCTGTAGAACACAGTAGAACTGCCCCAAAGGGTTTCCAAGGAGCAGCTGGTGGATTTGAACTACGGACCTTTTGGTTAGCAGTCGAGCTGTTAACCCCCACGCCTCCAGGTCTCCTTGAGCAATGTGATTGTTAAGGCAGCGATAATGAATTATAGAGCATCTTTTTCATGTGTTTTTATGTTCTACTTTTTACATTTTTATATTAAAAGTGGCAAGTTGACTTAGTTAAAAAAAAAAATTATGAAGGAATGTATCACAACGTGCTCCCCAAAATAATAAGCAGTTTTTCTGAAGAAGATTTAAAAAAAAAAAAAGGCATTGAGTGTTGAAACTGGACATCTGAGCAGGGTGGTTTTGTTTATTTTTTAGTACAAATCATTTTTCATGGAGATTTTAAAAGAAGTCCTAAAAAAAAAGAAAAAAATCCATTAGATATCCCTTTTCTTGCTTCCCAAAACATGTGACCAAGAGAACAAGTAAAATCAGTGCTTCGTATTTGTTAAGGGCTGACAATACAGTGGCACCGCGCAAACCATCTCTTTTCTTAGAGACTTGGCTGTCGTGATACGTTTAACATCCTGCGTCGTTCACAAGGCGGATAAAGGCTGCCAGTCTTAGAACAACAAGTTCAAGAACTCCATGGTGTTCTGTTTTCATGGCAACTTCTGCTGGTTTGTTTTGCCTTTTTTACATTAGTTTTTCTTCTTTTTATGGTGGTGCTTATATCTCTCACCAGTCAAAAAGGAGAGAAAGTGATAAAAATTTCATGAGTTCATTAAAGTTTTACAGGCACTGCAGTGCCTGGGAAAACAGTTGCTGCTATAATCCGCTGCAGCTCTGGTTGGGCAGCATCTTATTCATGACAGAATGAGGGACTGGGGATGAAGACTGCAAAGGGACAAAGGAGGTGCCCAAGCCAAACGCTGAGATGTTATTTGGGCTTGAAGCTTTCTGTGCTGCCATGTGTAACGTCACAGACACTGTGGAGGAGAAAATGAGGTTGTGGGAACTTAACACCAAGCCATGGCAGTTCATATGGGATCGTTCAGTGCTAATGCTACTAAGGGGAGGCAGTACTTTGGTAATTTCAAGGTCAAGGTTAACAATGATGGTTACCATTTTTAATTGGATCTTTAAAAAAAAAAATCTCTTATTTTAAATTGATTGAGCCTTTGTATGACTAAACCAAAACCAGAAAACCAAACCCACTGCCGTCAAGTCGATTCCAAGGTATAGCGACCCTATAGGACAGAGTAGAACTGCCGGATAGAGTTTCCAAGGAGCGCCTGGCAGATTCGCACTGCCCACCTCTTGGTTAGCAGCTGCAGCACTTAACCACTATGCCACCAGGATTTCCTTGTGTGACTAAATATACTTACAAATGCCCCAAAGTACATGCTGTATCTGGTAACTTCCACCAAGAAATTGGTGATACTTATTTTTTAATAATGTAGATACAGGACTAAATTATATAGGGAAGGGTCTGTGTTTTACTTATTTTTAAAGCTTACTATTGCATATTTTTTTGAATGATAGAATAATAAGCCATGGGGAAAAAAAGAAAGGAATGACTAAATGAATCACGTTTTTAAATTGTGGCTAGAGCTGAGACAGGTATGAGTAACTCAATAACATACTAATATCTGAGAAACTGCTAATTTAAAATAGTGAAAGACAAACAGTTCAATAAAAATAAATAAACACTATGAGAGGTTAAAAAGGTCCCTACGTGGCTCAAACTGTTTACAATGGACGGCTAACCTAAAGGTTGATGGTTTGTACACATCCAGGGGTAGGTAGCATGGGACAAAAGTCCTGACGATCTTCCATTAGGATTACAGACGAGAAAATGGAGCTATGGAGCAGTCCTACTCTATGACACATGCAGTTGCTATAAGTCGGAACCAACTCAGTGGTAACTAACCATAACAACAACATGAGAGGTTAAAAGAATATTGTGACCAGTCGCTAAATATTTTGGTTAATATTTCATATCTGGAGACTTGGTAGCACAGTGGTTAAGTATTGGCTGCTAACCAAAAGGTTGGCGGTTTGAATCCACCAGCTGCACCTTGGAAGCCCTATGGGGCAGTTCTACTCTATCCTATAGGATTGCTATGAGTCGGAATCAACTTGGTGGCAACGGGTTATTTCACATCTAAATAGAGCCTGCCTTAGACTATTTCGTTCTTACATATTTGCTGTTATTGCTTATTCTCAGCTTTTAGGTAGAAGGGTTAAACGGTATGTTACTACTGTCTACCCGCTTACTGCTGTTATTAGGTGCCATCCAGTTAGTTCTGACTCATAGTGATCCTACATACAACAGAAAAAAAGATTTCCCAGTCTGCGCCGTACTCACAATTTTTGCTGTGTAGCCCATTGTTGCAATCACTGTGTCAGTCCATCTAGTTGAGGATTTTCCTCTTATTCGCTGACCCTCTACTTTACCAGGTATGATGTCCTTCTGTAGGGACTGGACCCTCCTGATAACATGTAGAAAGTATGTGAGACAAAGTCTCCCTAAGGGGCATTCTGGCTGTATTTCTTCCAAGACAGATTTTTTTTTTCTTCTGGCAGCTCATGGCATATTTAATTTTCTTTGTCAACACTGTAATTCAAACATGTCAATTCTTTTCTGGTCTTCCTTATTCATCGTCCAGCTTTTGCAATCATATGAAGTGATTGAAAATACCATGGCTTGGGTCAGGGGCACCTTAATCCTCAAAGTGACATCTTTGCTTCTTACCACTTTAAAGAAGTCTTTTGCAGCAGATTTGCCCAACGCAATATGTCATTCGATTTCTTGACGGCTGCTTCCGTGGGTGTTGATTGTTGATCTAAGTAAAATGCAATCCTTGACAAGTTCAACATTTTCTCCATTTATCATGATGTTGCTTATTGGTCCAGTTGTGAGGATTTTTGTTTCTTTATGTTGAGGTGTAATCCATATTGAAGGCT
Organism: Elephas maximus indicus; assembly: GCF_024166365.1. Classification (NCBI taxonomy): domain Eukaryota; kingdom Metazoa; phylum Chordata; class Mammalia; order Proboscidea; family Elephantidae; genus Elephas; species Elephas maximus. The sequence goes on from NC_064840.1 coordinate 77,752,945, forward strand.
GTAGTCTTTGATCTTCATCAGTAAGTGACTCAAGTCCTCTTTACTTTCAGCAGCAAGGTTGTGTCATGTGCATATCGTAGGTTGTTAACGAGTCTTCCTCCAATCCTGATGCCCTGTTCTTCTTCATACAGCTCAACTTCTTGAATAATTTGCTCAGCATACACATTGAATAAGTGTGGTGAGAGGATACAACCCTGACACACTCCTTTCCTGATTTTAAACCATGCAACATCCTCTCGTTCTGTTCAAATGAGTGCTTCTTTGTCTATGTACAGGTTCCTCATGAGCACTATGAAGTGTTCTGGAATTCCCATTCTTTGCATTGTTATCCATAAAGAAGTGTGGCAGCTCATGTGATATTGTGATGTGGTAGAAACAGTCTGCTATATGAACTCAGACAGATAGTCGTCACACCCAAAGTGTATCCGCGTGGCTCATTTCCTTATAAGGTTTGCATTTTGTGTTTTTCTACAGGACTGGGTTTAGCTGACTGTAGTTTTCTGTCATTTTCACTCATTGTTTCTTGCAGATGAAATTACACATAAATAAATGCTAAAAGTTAAGTTCAAATTGTTCCCTAATGTATTAATTGTTTTAGGGCCAATTAGAATTTCCAAAACAAGTATTATAGCAGAACTGATGGTACTTAATGAACAGAACAGTTAGGTCTTTGTTTTGTGCTATGCCCTGTCGGCAGCGGGTGGTGTGACGCTAAGGGTAACATGAACTGAGAAAGACTGAGAACCTTTGCCCTGGGCTAAAACAAGAAAATGTATGGCCTGGTCATTTGCTTTATCTACTCAACACCTAGTTCAATCTATTTCCATATTGTAGCTAGAGTAGCATTTTCAAAATTAATTTCAAATTTAAAAACTGTTCTTATAATGAAACTTGCTTAAAACCAGCAAGAATAAAGCCCAACTACTCACTCTGATCTCCTAGCCCTTGACAACCATAATTTTTACACAAGCAACGCATGCGTTCTATGTTCTTTTTGCCAACAGTGCTGTCCCCCTGAGAGGTATTTTCGTAAGTGCGCTATGGTAATTTTTTTTTTTTACAGCAATATGTTAAGATCAAATTACATCTTTTACATGCTTTTGTACTAACGTGATTTTTCCTTTGTAGTTCTACACAAAGCTCCAAGTTCATACTTTGTTTTGTGTTCACTTGATTTACATCTGTGTTTTTTTGTTTGCCTTTAGTCTACAAGCACCATGAGGGTAGGCACCATCCCACTTGTTTTTCTCATCATTGATTCCTCAGAGCCAAGCACAGGTTCCTGACAAATGAAAGGAATTAAAACACTGCTCTGTTCGGAGACCATTCTTGCTCATAGTGATTCTTAAGATGACGTTAAAATACAAATCTTTCTGAAGCATTCATTGATTGCATTCTGTGTATAGCACATATAACTTGGCACATAATGATTTTTCCTCTTGAAATCCATGTGTGCATATAATTAAGCAATCAGAAAACAAAAGCAATAACTGTGGAGTCAATTCCGACTCGTGGATACCCTATAGGACAGAGTAGAACTGCCCCATAGCATTTCCAAGGAGCGGCAGGTAGATTCGAACAGCTGACCTTTTGGCTAGCAGCTGAACTCTTCACCATTGCACCACCACAGCTCCAATTAGCAACAATACGTTTTATATTGCTATATCCCAGTGGATTTGGAACGTCTTTTGGTATTTAATACTCTGAAAAATTTATGTCTCATCAAGAGCTGATATGTTTTCTTTCATTAGATGACAAGTTATGTAACCCATTGTATTTTCTAATGCTGTGGCATTAAGGAAAATAGAGTAATATATAGTATTCTTTTAGAAAAATGAAAGGCTAGATGCCCTTTTCATAATTCTTTGATAAAGTATTTTATTATGCATTTTCCTTTATGCTACATGGATTATTTGCTGTAGTTCTCCAATCCTTATAATGGATTTTTTATGTCTGACTCTGTCATTCTATGTTGTTCACGGGCCATTGGAAGGCCATGACTGGTCACTGGTCGTTATTGCTGTTAGTAGTCATTGAGTGGTCTCTGACTCATAGTGACCTTATATATAATAGAACAAAACACTGCCAGGCTCTGCTCCATCTTCGTCTTAGAAACAAAATGCAAAATGAGTGAAGAATAAATGATCATTCATATTGCTTCTTTCATTCTCAGAAAACAAGTCTGTATCTCTCCCTATTCTGTACCAGGGTAGACGCCATCTGGCTGATAAACAATTTGGTTGTAGGCAAACATGCCTTGAAATAATCTTTGCTTTTGTACAGCCTCCTCCCCCTTTCCATCCTGACATTGAAACTTTTACAGACTAGGAAATAGTAAATGGCCCCAAAAGAAAAAACAAAATTGTGCTCAATCTTAAAGTTCAGTGATGAGGGCGAATGTCCTCTAGATTCTGGCGATGACATGGCACCTGGCTTCTGGGCCCTGTGACCTCAGTGGAGCCACCCAGCCGACAGACATCTTGGCTACGATTAAGCTAAATAGCAGCACTGCCAGCACTGCGTTTGTGTTCTTCTGTGGGTTTAAACAAAAGCAAACACCTAACAAACACCTCCCAGGATGCAGAAAGGAATCTGTTTATGAACAGAAATAGCTAAACTTGTATTACGCACAGTTAAGTAGAGATTCAGGGAGAAAGTGGAAGACCCTCAACAAGGTGGGTTGACACGATGGCTGCAGCAGTGGGCTCAAACGTAGCAACGAATGCGAGGATGGCGCAGGGCCCGGCAGTGTTTCATTGCACACAGGGTGGATATGCATTGGGACCAACTCGACAGCACCTAACAACAACCACAAATAGATATTGAGTGCTTACTGCAGTTTGGGGACTGCTTTGATATATCAAGTTTTCCAACAGTCTAAGATACATACTATTATTGTCCCCTTTCACATATCAGGAAACTGAGCCTAGTAAGTAGAGCTGTTAAGTAACTTGCCCAAGGTTACATTAGTAATGGGTTGTTGTTGTTTTTGTGTGCTGTTGAGTCAGTTCCAACTCATAGCGACCCTGTGCACAACTGAACGAAACACTGCCTGGTCCAGAGCCATCCTTACAATCGTTGTTATGCTTGAGCTCATCGTTGTAGCCGCTGTGTCAATCCACTTCGCTGAGGGTCTTCCTCTTTTCCGCTGGCCCTACACTCTGCCAAGCATGTCGTCCTTCTCCAGGGACTGATACCTCAGAAAGTCTGGCTGCAGATCCTGTATACTTAATCCTGAATTATTCTGTAATTTTTTAGTAACTGTAGGAAATAGTATAATTTAAAACATTTTATGTCACGACAGAAGGTATAAGTAAATAAAATAAACTTCATAGTTCCAAAGAAAAATGAGACTACAGAAGTATATAAAAACTGAAATCACAAACAAGATGAAAAAAAGAAAACCCAACATGTTATTTATGAAAAAAAAAAACTACAACTTTATTAAAAGGGAAATCTTCTCAGAATTGGATTTTAAAAAATAACTAAGTAGGTTACAAAATATGAACCCCCATCCACAGCCAAAGATTGACGAACATTCTAATGGCCTCCATTTTCAACAACTGAAATTTATTGCTGTGTTGATGTGTCACATTCCAGCAGCTGACAGAGTATAACTATCAATCGACTGCTGCCTTTCCACCAAGGCGGCTCACACGGCACCAAGGCCCAGGCAAGTAAAGGGTACGGAGGGCACTGGGTTCACAGTTGTAGCCATGTGTCCACGCTGTGGCAGCTGTTTACCATCTGGGCATTTCATTCAAGTTGGCCACTGATACGCACCCTCCAGGTTTGACTGCCTATCAGCTACTGTGGAACACGTTTGGCATAGAGGAAAAGCTCTCTTTTCCTTACCATTCTGGGGCTGCCAGCAGCTCAGTGGGGCCCCTTTAACCCACATGGCAGAGCTATTTATCTTCTACTGATCCCGCAGCCTCCCGCGATGCACAGACCTAGCTGGGGTCCCATCACTGGCTTTCCATCCTGCGCTTGGCCTGGGCTGTGGACAGAATTCTGGGCCCCTTCACCACTCATACGCACTCTGCTTTCAAATTCCCTACCTTTTTATCTCATTTGCTTCTCTGTTCAGTGCCTGCTATTTAATCTTTCCCTCGATGGGGGAGGGAGGATCTGGCTTTGATGGATAACGATTTTTCAAAATCTACTGTTCATGCCATACTCAGTTTATCAGGGCCTTGGCTTGTGCTATGAAAAGCCTAGGCTTTTAATATTCAGATCCTCTGTCTTTCGCTATCATGTTCCCATCAAGCATGGTACATTCCCCCACAGTCCAGTTGGCAAAGGAGATGAGCCAGAGGGCAAAAAATAAATTACTGAGTACAAGGACATAAAGTACTTATTATATCGAAATCCTATGTTGCTGTATCACTTCGAGATATGTAGAAGACAAGGTGACCTAGAGATACTCAAAAATATGGGAAAAAATTTAACAATAGAACAGTAAACAAAGCTACAGCAGCAAGACTAAAACCAGATGAAGAAACATTCAAGGCAGCAGCTTTACATGTAACAAGGAGGTCAGTTTATACTGATAAAATGTAGTTTTACCATAGTAATTGTTTCAGACTGCAGAGTAATATAGCTTTAAAACATAAAGGAACGGTTTTAAAATAGGAGAGAGAGACAATTATACTGAGAAACTAATGTGTCATGATCTGTGTGTGCTGTATGAAGTGATCAGACAAAATACAGAGGTTTCGAAAACAATTACTATCATGATGTATAAGATATTAATGGACCTCTCCAATTCATACCCGGCAATATCACTTCTTACCAGGCACACGTAGGATCTATATACACAGAAAGGATTATGTTCCGAGCTATAATTCTTAAAAAAATTCTGAAACTATCACGGGCCATTCTGACCACATAACGTACAGCTGCATATAAAAAGTAAAAGTTTAATGAAATAAGAAACATTTTTGATTCTTTAAAAAGGTATTTAAAAAAAACTCTATCCTAAACCCATTGCCGTTGAGTCGATTCCAACTCAGTTGTTTATTATTTCATAGTAAATAACCCCATCACTTGGTAGCTCAAGGCAAACAACAACAATTTTATGTCATTTCTCATTGATCTCTGGGTTGACTGAATTTAGCTGGGTAGTTTTGCAACTTTTGTGCTTGCAGTCAAGTATCACCTGTGGCTACAGTTATCTGAAGACTCAACTGGGCTGAATGTAAAAGAGGCTTAGTAACATGGCTTCCACTCAGGGGCGGATTACCCCATAAGCGAGGTAAGCATCCGGTTACCTCGGTCACTTAGATCATCAGCAGTGAACAATTTCAAAGATGAGGCAAAACCTGTATGAAGTTGCTCACTACGGATTAGTAAGTAAGCACAATTTACCTTACTGGGTCATCTGCCCCTGTCAGGTTTGTAAATGTAAAAACAGACTTTGATTCTGTAGGAAGGTGCTGTGGGGTTGGGAGAGAGAGAGATGCCAGCCATACCTAGAAACAGAATCTTTGATACGGTGAAAAGATGTGAAATTATTCACTACAGATGACCTGGTAAGCAAGGTAAACACCGTTCTTACCTTGCCTGTTAGATAATCTGCCCTTGCTTCCACTTCCGCTGGCAAAGTCTGGGAGCTCAGCTAGAGCTATGCCCAGAGCAGCTACATAGCCTCCTTACGGTTTGTGTCTCTTCAGTATGGTGGCTAGATTCCTAGGGTCAGCAGACAAGAGCAAGGCTTCTAATAGAGTTTCAAGGCTTTTATGATCTGATTTCAGAAGTCCTAGGACGTCATTCCAACTAAATTCTATTGGCAAGCAAGTTATGAAGGCCAGTTCAAATTTTACAGGGGTGAAATCCAACTGTACCTCTCAATCCAAGGAGCATCACGGAATTTTCAACTATTATTATCAAAAACATTTTTTACTAACTAATGCATTAAAGGTAATATCTATAGTGAAATACCATTTAGAAAACAAAACACAATGAGAGCCACATAATAAAACTTTATGAGATATGGCATATCAAAATTTATTGGATGCAGACAAATCTATAAACATAAATCCTGCTATTATAATTTAACCAAAATGTTGAACAAGTGTGAATAGCTGCATATACAAAATACATATTTAGTTTTGCTTCCTCAGTCCTTTTTTAAAATAATTATTTCATTTTTGTTGTTAAAAACATGCACAGCGAAACATACACCAATTCAACAAATTTTTACAAACACAACTGAGTGACATTGATTACATTCTTGAAGTTGTGCAATCATTCCCACCTTCATTTTCTGAATTGTTACTCCCCCATTAACACAAACTATCTGCCCCCTAAGCTTCCTGTCTAATCTTTCCAGTTACTCTTATCAATATGATCCCACCATACAGATAGTTGTTTAAAAGAACACAGTGCTCAAGGCAGACATTCTTTACTAATTTAACTATTGTTTGGTTTGAAGAAGACTTCAGGGGGTATGTTTAGTTTAAGGTTTAAAGATTAACTCAGAGCAATACTTTCAGGCATTCATCCAGTCTCAGTGGCTCCAGGAAATCTGGATTCTGTTCTACATTTTCTCCATTTTTGATCAGGATTGCTCTGTAGAATCTTTGATCAAAATGTTCAGTAGTGGTAGTCAGGCACCATCTTTTTCTTGCCTCACGGCAAAGGAGGCAGTTGTTCATGGAGGCAATGAACCATACATTCCATTTCCTCCTCCTGTTCTTGACTTTCCTTATTCCTCTGATAGTCCAGGCAAATAGAGAACAACTGTACCTTGGGTGGTTGCTTGCAAGTTTTTAAGATCCTATTCGCTGCACAATGAACTAAGATAGAATAAAAGCACTAAAAACAATACTTGGCCAATTAACTGGAATTTCCCATGACCCCAAGCCTTCCAACTAAGAAACCAAATCCAATGAGGTATTTGGTTGTACATATGCAGTCCTTTTAACTATATTTATTGGGGGGAATCTTCCTTGACCCTGGGTGAAAACTTGGAGTCTTAGCATGGGTTCCTTCAAAAGCAAAAAAAGTAGCTATTAAAAAAAAAAAGTAGTTTATTTGGGGGTTGATCTCCAGAAGTATAAGAAAATGGGAAGGTTAGGTAGGAAAGGAAGAAAGTCAATGACTGCTGATTTACTGAGCAGATATTACTATGAGCAACTGGGGCTCAATCTTGCTTGGGGAGCCTCTTAAAGACTGTGTGGAACACCCCCTAAACTATCCCCAAGAGTCAAGGAAGTCGCTCTTTGGGGTAATGACTCTCTGATATTTAAAGCCATCATTGGACAAGGACTGTTGTAGCAGGTAGATGGCTAGGTAAGCTCTCTGTGGTAAGAAGCATTCTATGTATATGGAAACATTCCACCAAGCAGGAGCCAAGGAATATGAACGGACCACTGGCTGTGTCTGCTACAGTTGGGCAGCAACCCTGTAATATTTTTTGATCCCTGTATGCTAATAGTGGAGGCCTGGTGGCACAGTGGTTAAGGGTTCAACTGCTAACCAAAAGGTCAGTAGTTCGAATCCACCAGCTGCTCCTTGGAAACCTTGTGGGTCAGTTCTGCTCTCTCCTATAGGGTCACTATGAATTGACTCAATGGCAATGGGTATGCTAATAGTTATTTCTATGGTCTGTATGTGTTGCAAACATAATTTTAATTCAATAATCATGCAGTCCAATCCTATGCAATAATCAAACTTCAAAATGAATTTTGAGTTAAACTTTCCATTCTCCTCCGGTTGTAGAACAGAAGCCTGTAGTGTGGAGTGGGGCATGAGGAATGGTATGTGTGCCTGTGTGTATGTGTGTGTGTGAGGGGGAGATATCCCACCTTCTTGGTTTTCCAGTTGTTGTTTGGTCTCCATAAGGAGTGGCTGGATAATAGGTATAGGGTAGAACATGTCTCACTGTCCTGTGTGAAATCCACTTTTTTAATCGTTATGGTCTCCTTCCTCTTCACATTTACTAAGCAATTATAAAGAACAGATAATTTGCAACGTGATAAAATTAAATGTGAAATAAACTGGTGCACATTTGGGAGTCAGTCGTTAATAATCAGAGAACATTAAACACCCACAGAAACCTCATACCCCTTTTACAGCTTTTACAACATACGGGTAAAAAGTGGCATCTCACAAATGGAAGGGAAAAAGGTAAAAAGTGGAGTATGATCACAATTAAACGATCCAGTAAAAAAAATGAAATTTTGACTATTAAATACTGTTGTTGTCTGTTTGATACTTAGTTGATAAAAGCCGCACTCTTTAGTAGCAATAAGTTGTAGTACAGATAACCCTTTGCCGTCGAGCCGACTCTGACTCATGGTGACCCTATAGAACAGAGTCGAACTACCTCATAGGGTTTCCAGGCTGTAATCTTTATGGCAGCAGACTGCCACATCTTGTTCCTAACGAGCGGCTGTTGGGTTTGAACCTCCCACCTTTCGGTTAGCACCTGAGTGCTTAACCACTGCACCACTGGGGCTCCTTATAATATAGATAGACGTACATAAACTTCTTATGTAATATACATATTTTTTTCTCAATCTTTTTTTTTTTTTAAATCAATTGGTTTTATTTTATTTTTTCACCTCTTGCTGGTAGGGCCTACGTGCCAACAGTCTATGTCACAGCCTAACCAGCATTCTCAGCTGACATGCTGGTATGCTGGTTCCGCTGCCTCTTTTGCTGAGAGACCTGCCCATTGTAATTGGGTCACTGTCCTTTCTTGTTAATGCAGCCAACCAGGTGTCTCCAGGGACCTCTAGGTAGTCTCCCTTTGCTCTGCATTCTCTCCCCATCTCATTTAAACCAAAAGCCAAACCCACTGCCTGCCATTGAGTCCATTCTGACTCATAGCCACCCTATAGGATAGAGTAGATGGGCAATGTGCTGGACTGGGTATTGTTGGGTTTGTAAATACGTGACATGGCTTTCATCTTGGAGAAACTGAAAAATAACAAGACTGAATGACATGGAGTAATATGGGGTAAAATGTAAAGTAAGAGATTGTAATGAATTACATTTTCGTTTTTATTTCTTCCCTTGCTACTATGTGTCTTTTTACCATATCAGTGCTAATTTCAAATTATAAATTCCTGGTGTTTGTCACAAGTTCTTACAGAAGGGATAAGGAAATTTGTTGAGCAGTTAAATGAACAATGACATTTTAATTTGGGAGGGATCTCTGATGGTATGTTAGCCCTAGAACTTTACATTGATGAATAAAATCTATCTCTATAAAAAAGAATTCCTGGGTGGCGCAACTGGTTAGGTGCTAGACTGCTAATCAAAAGGTTGGTGGTTTCAATCCACTTAGAGCCAGCTTGGAAGAAAATCCTCACCTTCCAAAAGACCACACCTATTGGAAACTCTGTGGGGTGTAATTCTATTCTGACTTAAATGCGGTCACCGTGAGAGTCGCTAAACGTCAGAATCAACTCCATGGCAACTTCTTTTTTTTTTTTGGTATCTCTAAAAAACCTCAGTAATGTTTGATTTAATCTTAGTGTATAAATATATCCCCCAATATATGTGAATACTTTTGATGGGCTTTAGTAGTGATCAACACAAATGCAGATGCAGTACTCTAGATTAGACAACCTGTGTTTATATTTTGCACTTCCTAAATGTGTGACCGTAGTCGCCTTTTCTGACCACTCCAATCCGTTTGCAGTAGAGACATTAAAGAATACCTTTCCCCAAAGAGTTTTTGTAAAGATCAAATTAGATAATCTATTTAGAAAATTTAACATAGGATAAAAGAAACATAGGATACGTAACAGAAAATAAATAAGCAGTATATATTAACTAAAAATATTATTACTCTTCCAAATATTCAGTGAGTTTTGAGGAACTATCAAGACCGATTAGGAGGATCCATGACTCAAAACTGTGCAAGTAGTTTAATTATATTTAGTATACTTGATGATTTTCAATCATTAGTTGAGAAGAACATTATAACTTAAACTAATTAGGATTGCTGCACTTTTTATATTTTAACCTTGAATAAAATCCGTATGTCCAAGACTAGTAAGCATTAAAAATCATTTCATAAATAGGCCAGAAAGAGCTTTCTTATGTAGATAATTCAAATAATTTTTTGAGTGAAGTGCTTCCTTTAAGATATTTGCTATGTTGTTGTAAGTTGTATAAGTAGTAACTTATGCTTAGATTTCAAATACTGTCAGCATGGCTATGTAGGAAGGACTCCTCCCACTCAAACTTACTGCTGTTATTTTGTTTTTTTTTTTCATCCACCATGTTAGAAATTCAGCAGGTAGAGCAATTGAAAATTATATGCCTATACCATGTTTATCCTTTCTTTTGATATTGTGTATAATATAAGAAAATGTATACGTTGACTGACTTATATTGGCATCTGAAAATAAATCTGAACGCCCTAAGACATGGGCATATCTTTTGACCACATTCTATAACTAGTCTTGGAGCAAAATACTATTGAAAAAAAATTATCATTTCAGCAATAAGCCACTTGAGACACGTTTGTTGCTGTTGTTTGTAGTGTGTGTGTGCGTGTGTGCATTAGGTGAGGGTTTACAGAGCGAATTAGATTCCCATTCCGTAGTTTGTATATGAAGTGTTTCGTGCCTTGGCTTCATTCCCCACAATGTGTTAGCACTCTCCCCATTTCCACCCAGGGCTCCCCCTTTCCTTTCTTTCTGATTTTCTACCCTTCCTGCTTTCTCATCTTTGCTTTTGGGAATATATTGCCCTATCGATCTCATATAATTGATTGGGCTAAGGAGCACATTCCTCCTGGGTGTCATTGCTTATTTTATGGGCTTGTTTATTGTTTGGCTGGAAGGTTGTCTCTGGGAATGGCTTCAGTTCCTGGTCAGAAGGGTGTCGTAAGGCCGTAGTCTCAGGGATTCCCTCAGTCTCTGTCAAATCAGTAAGTCTGGTCTTTTTTGTGAATTTGGCTTTCTGATCTAAGTTTTTCTCTCACTCTGTTTCAGACCCTCTGTTGTGATCCGAGTCAGAGTGATTGGTAGTGGTAGCCGGGCACCATCTAGTTCTGGTCTCGGGGTCTTGTAGGCTGTGGTTGATGTGGTCTGATAGTCCTTTGGACTAATTGCTCCCTTGAGTCTTTGGTATTCTTCACTCTCCTTTGCTCTGAATGGGAAGAGACCAATAGTTGTAGTGTCGCAGAGGGCCGCTCACAGGCTTTCAAGACCCCAGGTGCTACTCACCGAAATAGGATACAGAACATCGTCTTTATGAACTATGTTGTGCCAGCTGACGTAGATGTTGAGACAGGCTTTAACTGTCACGTTTGAAGAGAACATGAAATAAACCACCCCCAACTAGGAGGATGCAGGCTCCAGGAAGTAATGGATTTTGTTTGTTTTGTCCCTGATGTATTTCCAGAGCGTAGAATTTTGCCTGATGTATAGTTAGGGATTAATAATTTTTTGTTAAATAAACAGATGAAACATTACAAGCATTTTAAAACTGTAAATGTGCAAACATACGGGAGGATATATAGTGTTTATAGTAATGCTGGCCGCGTTAAACTTAGTTCTCAGCTTATGCATTTTAATTGTCTGCTATATAAAGTATCACCTTATATTTAAAATTATTATAATAGCAATTAAAAACTCAGAACAAATTAAAGACCCAAAGGAAATAATGTCAAAACCACATTAGACTTGAACTATTTGGAATAGCTTATTTTAAGCAAAATGTTATGAAACAATTTTTTTTTCTTCTAATAAATGTGGTAAAAGTGCTCTGCCATTTTCATAAAAGCATTATAATTAGTCAAGTAAGTTTGCTGGGGTATGTTTCAAGTTGATTTCCACTCTGAAGACAAAGTGAATCATCCGTCATCTCACAGAAGTGTTTTCTTGGCGTTCTCTTGGTGTTTGCTGCTGATAGGCCATTGGAGTATCATTTGTGTCCTTTTATTTAGTTTACTGCTTAAATTAAATACTGTGGTCAACCACGAGTCACTCCACTTACTAACTGTATGGGTTGGCCTGTTCTGGACATTTCTGATATGTAATTGGAATCGTAATACGTGGCAGGCCCTGGTGGCACAGTAGCTAAGCGTTTGGCTGCTAACCAAAAGGTGGACAGTTCGAATCCACCAGCCTCTCCTCAGGAGAAAGACATGGCAATCTGCTTCTGTAAAGGTTATAGCCTTGGAAACCCTATGGGGGCAGTTCTATTCTGCTCTCTGGGGTCACTATGAGTTAGAACTGACTTTTTTTTTTTTTTAATATTTATTCTTAATTGGGCTTTTTGTTTTCCTCATCAGTATTGACAGAATCTAAGGATAAGTAGAAGTGGTTAAGCTGGTAGCATCCTTCCAACTCAGTTAAAGAAGTAACTCAGCTTTTGGAGTGAGGCTAGCCCCTTAAAGAGAACTCTGATATTTGTGCATACCTGTGTGTCTGTCTACATGAACACAGATACACACCAAGAGGTGAATTCTAGTTTCCTGACAGAGACAGTTGCCAAGAGTCTTGCCCTATTTGGGGTCCATCGCTACTGAAAGCCCTTCTTTATGCTAAATTTCTGGGCTCACCTCTGCTCCCTTGCCCATATCAATCTTCAGGTCCTGGGAGTTTCACTTTTATTTGCTAGTTTCCATTACCCTGTTCTCTTCATTTTCATTTTGTATACTATTTTGGGAATATATGTGTTTAGTTCAGATCTGCCAAGACACTTCATGTAGTAAGTTTGTAGCATAGCTGTTATTTTGGTAAGAGAAGAGTTATTCTGAGGAATTAATAGCCCTCCCCAGATTCTTAGATCTTTACTGTGACTTTAAGTCAGGCCTCACAAGTCACATATTTTCTCACTTAACACAGAGTGTCTGTGTAGCCTATAATAACCATGAGCTGATTAAATAACTCTGGCGTTTAAACCCTGACTCTCCTGTTGCTACTTCTCCTTGATGGAGATTTAAAGACTTCAAGTACATAAGGTTTTTCATTTGATAATTCCTGCAAATTGTGAACATTTGATTTCTTAGAAAAACTTCAGATGAGTATAAAGATAAGTAATTGGTCAGGCTCACGGATAAGCATGGTCATGTCGGGAGAGTGTATTTGTGGGTGCTTATGAACACGTGTCTTCACGCTGCAGCACATGAAGACACATGTGCACATGTCTGATTGGTACAGTGCCTTTCCCAATGATGTTGTCACGACCTTCGTATCTGCAAGTAACTTCCTATCGTTCGCACAGTTTCTTCAGACGCAGTTCTGAACTTGTACGCTATGTCATCCAATCACTCATTTTCACATATTTGGCAAAAATAGACAAAAGTCGTGGCCTACTCTGAGAACGGACTTCTGTAGGATTCTCCTCAATCTCTCTGAAAGAAATAGGCCAGGCGTTGAGTGGCCCATTTGGTGAAGGGTATCTCTTACACTACACAATTGCAGCCACCAATTACTACACAGTGACAGCTGCCAATTACAATTACATTACGGTTTTCAAAAGTAAAGCGATAAAACAAAATGAAATTAAAGTCACATAAACCGCTCACTGAATAAACTAAGCAATTTAGTCCAGAGGCTAGCCTGTAAAGTCCAACGAGAATGTAAATTGTTCCAAACTGAGGGGTGTACAGTTAGGTACAGGACCGTGCCATTGAGGTCAAGCTGGCCCAGTGGAAAAGCTCAATGAGAGGAAGCAGACGGCAGTGGGCCTGAAATAATCCTGAAGTCACCATGAGCACAGCGTGGTGTGGAAAGGTTCCGAGTGACTGCAGCTACGGGAAGGTGGGGTGGGTTGTGAAGTCCTCTGTGCTCATCTCTCTTTTGCCTAAGGTGGCGGGTTCACAGAGGCGGACGTTCAAAGCGCAGGAGAGAAATTAGCTACAACAAAGAAAGGAAGCTGCCGTTGGTTATGTTAGGACCTGCTCTACTTTGGATTTCTTAAATACACATCTTGAGTTGGAGAAAAATCACCTGGCAACAAATACACATTCCACAGGTTTACCGATCAGGTATTTGTGTCTAAAGACTGGCAATGAGACGTGAGTTTCTGCTACATTGCTAGTGATGTCTTCTAAATAATGTTCCCTTAAACAAAACATATTCACCATTAGATGAAGGACAATCCAATGTTTAGCTGTGATCCTCTTTTTCACCCAAATGCTTCTATTTGAAATTTCCAACAGAGGCTAAAGTCTTAATATTCCAATGCACTAGGCTGTAAGAGGAAGTTTTGTTTTGTTTTGTTTTGTTTGTTTTTTGTTGTTGTTTACCTTGGGTATTTTCTAAAACAAAAAAGAAAGAAAGCATTGTGTACTTGACAGTTTCTTTATTGTTTGCTTTTGTCCTTGAAATTGGATTTTTCAGCTTCCTTTTTTTTCATTTTGATTTCTTCTTTAGCTTCTCAGTCAGTATTCCTGGAGCCCCATGGCATGATTTTTGAGCTTTGTCTCTGCAGAGTGTAAATTACCTTCTTTTCTTCAATCTTGGTATCTCCCAACTGTGTTCTCCAGCATCAGTGCTGAGCAGTTCAATCGCACTGCCCTTGCCGCTAGTTGATAATTTCACGGCACTTCTGTCACACCTGGGTGCTGATCAGATCCAATTCCATCATGCCTTTGTCCTGGATGTGTGTCTTCCACCTGGCTATTAAGTGCTGTTCTGTTCCTCCGGGGCAACTATTTAACGTTATACTGACTGAGTCTTCTGAAGTGTTTGGCATTTTTTTTCAAAAGTAGCTATTGACTAAATCACAGTGATTCTTTTTAACTGAGAAGATTCAAACTTTGGAATACACAGTTTGGAATACAATGTACCATTTTTTACTGTACCAGAGCTTCTAAAAGAAATGTGGTCTTACTTTCTCAAGAAGGATCTGTAGCTTATGTGACACAAAAAGGAAATACAGAGATGAAACTCAGGACCTGAAGACTTTAGAATATTAAGTAGAAAGTGGGGTTGAAGTAGGACAAGTTTGCCTCCTCTAACTGCTCTCTGATGTGCTCCGTTTATTAATGTAACCAAGTTAGAACCGTCATGATGTGAGCATGTCAGGACATTTATTTCAGATTTATCTCCCTTAGAAGAAGTACCTTTTGGCCATAAAGGGTTCGATTATTGATTCTTGCAGTTCAGTGGTAACAAGTGGGAAACTTTTCAATGTCCCTGTGACCTTTGAGTGAAAATTAGCTGCACTGAAACTCTTGGAAGTTCGTCATAATTCTCTGAGCATTTTTACTCTGCCTTATTTATTTATATGTTTTCACTGTTGTGAACCCAGACATTTTCATTGCTGTGAACTCAAAAATAGTTTAGTGCAGAATATTTGAGATATAAATACTTGCATTCAAAATCTTTTTCTGTGATTCATTAAATGACTGAATGATTAAGGGCAAATTATCCAGTTTCCTAAAACCTTTTTCCTTTTGTCTTAAAGTGGGACCCAATACCTATTCTTTATTTCAAAGACTCGAAATGAGGTTCGAAATGAGATAATATTTGTGAGAGCACTTGGTAAATTATTAAGCTTTATGCAATGCATGTATTATCAAGAGCATATTTTCAGGCTTCAAGAAGTTTCTAGGATATAGTTGACAAGGAATTCTGGGAAATAAATCTGAGCCTTTCCTGAGAAGGTTTCTCTAGAATAGACATCATTTTTTTCCCCTCGATATTGTTTTTCAGCTTGTTTTTCACTGAAGACTTAAGCCTTGGGCTATTTATTAGTAGTATGTATTTCCAAACATTAAAACCAAACCAAACCTGTTGCCGTTGAGTCGATTCTGACTCATTCCACCCTTTAGGACAGAGTAGAACTGCTCCACAGGGCTTCCAAGGAGGGACTGGTGAATTAGAACTGCCAGCCTTTTGGTTAGCAGCCGAGCTCTTAACCACCGTGCTAACCATGTATTTCAAAAGATACAACATATTCTAATTCCTAACATTAGAATATGTTGTATCTTTTGAAATATTCATTATCTTTTGACCGTGAATAACAGTCAAACGCATGACTTCTACCATTTCTACTGGAATATGTGTCCATTTAATAAACCACCAGTCTTTTTCTATGCATTCCTGTGAGAAATTGTACCTTCTCTGGGAATTAGATGAGCTCTATTAATATATACTTATTAAATATGTTTAAGATGAATATTCCTTGGTTAGATTAATTATATACAAAGTCATAGTTTACCGGCATAACTTTTATGTTATTTAATTGTATTTCACCTTTTAGGAATAATATTAAAACTGAAATAAAGCTCAGTTTTCTAAATAATCATTTTAAAAAGAAGTCATTTTCTTCAATGAGGTAAAAAAAAAATTTTTTTTTTTTTTTTTACATAAAGCCACCTTTAAATAAAAAAAAACAGGGGTTTTAAGGGCATAAAGGATACAGATTGTGACAAGTGAGGGTAGGAATTCCCTGATATCAATGCTTAAACTAAATTTTGCCTAAGTGTATATCTTTTCTCTGTAAATTTCCATGTATCATTGCTTAGCTGTTTATTCTATTCAAGCCATCTTGTTCAGCTTCGTCTGTTTATCCCAGTCATTAGCGCTAAACCCAAACCACTCGTTGCTGTTGAGTTGATTCCAACTCACAGGCACCTTACAGGACAGAGTAGAGCTGCCCCGTAGGGTTTCCAAGGCTTTAAATCCTTACAGAAACAGATTGCCACATCTTTCTCCGGCAGAGTGGCTGATGGGTTCTAACTGCCAACCTCTTGGTTAGCAGCTGAGTGCTTAACCAGTGCGCCACCAAGGCTCCTTTCATAAGCACTACAGGATTTTAATTTGTTGGAACATAAGAGGAAAGAACTATGGGGATGGAACACACCTGTGGGGGGCTTGGGTGGGGGGAAGAGGGAGTTGCAAGGACAAACTCCTGGACGATGGGGTTGGGTGGGAGTTATTATGTGACTTTTTGTAATGTTGTGATTTTTACCCTAGAAAAACTTCTGCCTACCAAGTTATCATATTTTGTATCATTTTGCTTTGAAATCTATTACAGAATTTGAAAGCTTTAGCAAGAAAAGCAAAGCAGCTACTTAGCTCTTATTCTTAGCTTTTAATGGGATTATTATGATAACATTCTGAGTAAAAATTAAGTTTAATAAGCAGTTAAGATATTTTTCCTCTTACATATTGCATGGTTTTTCTCCATAAACAAATGCTAGGCATTTTTACACATTAGTTAAAAATCAAGTGATTGTTTAAGAAACTAGTGAAATGCAAGAAGAATGATTGGGCTGAGTCTTTTCTCACAACAAGACTAGAAAATAGAAGCTGAAATAACCAAATATGTCAACTTGGTCTGAAAGCTTCCAGATAAAATGTCCTGAATTACTGGTAGACACACTGCATTGCTGTAGTAATGTGATCACAATGTGACAATAACTGCTATTGTGTAACAGACTGTAGATATTTTATTTTCATAAATCTTCACGTAAATTAACTCTTTTCTGGTAAATTCCAAAGGTAAGTTATATAAGTTTGCTTAGGACGTCATCAAAATATATGGTGCTTCTATTCATGATTTTAAGAAACAGGAAGCAAAGAAAAACAAACGTTGTTGCCAGCTAAAGTTTTCAGTCTAAAAAGCAACTTTGCAATTAGGCAGAGGTCATCCATTCAATATGTCTGAGCCTATTTTGGGGGCAGCCACTGTGCCTTGTCCTTGTGATACAAGAATGAAAGCAACGTAGTTATGGACCATTCAAGTGAGGGAGACAAACATATGCGTGTATCTTGTTCCATGGAATAAAAAAATGGAATAGTATGTGTAAATCAGTATTCTCACATCCAACTATGTGTGTTAAGAGAAAACTGGAGAGAGAGAGAGAAATGGCTAGACAGCTTTTTGAATGATGGGAAGACGCTCTACCAGCTATTGTACTCAATGACACGTGTATTGTACTCAATGAACACGTGCTGCAGAACGGACATGAGAAGGAAAGCTATGTATCAGCTCTTTCCTTACCTGTGGCTTCTCAGTGGTGAACATCTCACCATGCTGAGTATGAGACTGATGTGTGTGTGTGTGTGCATATATTCATATATGCATATACATTCACATTTATACATATACACATCTATACTAATTACATATACATATATATCAATGTATATATCAAATACACCTTAGTACTAAGTGTAAGCAGGCCCCATCATATGGTGCTCAACTGAAGAAATGGTAATTTTTCCCCTCACAGGAGGAAAGTCTGTGATAGTGAATAATTGAGGGTTATTGCTTCAATCTCCAATGCAGAAACTTTCTAATGGTATCTCATTGTTAGTGAAGTGTTTTTATTATGTCCACTTTATGCTTTAATTTCATGTGTTTCGTTTTGCAGCCTAACCACTGAATACGTTACTACTGTAGAATACTGGGAGTTAAACTACATTGACTAATGGGAAGTTACGTGTTAATTAGAAACTGACATGAGAAAGAATGGGAGTAACAGAAGAAGCAACTAACTGAGCTGGTCAGCTCTGCTGGAGAAAGACCTCAGGGGGTAGGCAGCATGGGGGAAGACCTCAGAGGACATGTGGAGCTTCTAGTAGAGACGGGACAAGGAAGCCACTGGAAGCAGAAAGAAAAGCTCATGGAAACCTACAGTGGCTTGAAAGGGCAGGTTCTACTGATGACTGGCAAATAACTTGGAGTGACTGAAGCCTTCCAACATGAAGGAGTGGAAAGAATGAAGAAGGGAAGCTGGGGAGAGATGACAATGTTTAATGCCTCACTAAGGGATTTTTAAGGGATTTCTGGAAACCCTGGTGGTGTAGTGGTTAAGCGGTTGCTAACCGAAAGGTCAGCAGTTTGAATCCACCAGGTGCTCCTTGGAAACACTATGGGACAGTCCGCCTCTGTTCTCTAGGGTCGCTATGAGTCAGAATCGACTTGACTGCAATAGGTTTAGTTTGGTTGTAAGGGATTTCTAATATATACTGCAAACGGTGGAAAATAAATTATAATTTTGCAGAAGGGAATAGAGGCATATAGGTGGGGTGGTTATTATGTAAGTAGATTAGAAAGTCATTCGAGAGCTAGAGGTCTTAGAAACTGTATTTGCTACAGTGAGGGATGAGGAAAAACTGAACTAAAGCTGTGGTAATGACATGGGGAGAGGGGATAGGATAAAGACGCATTTTTCCAAGAAACTTACCTCTATCTGTTGAGTAGGGAGTTGAGAGACACTTGGTGTAATGAGAGACGTTATTACTAGAAGTGCTTATTATGTGTGAACAAAAATGTGGAATCGGGGGAAAAAAATAAACCTGAAGTACTGAGACCCCGAAACAGAACTTGCTGAGGTATGTGAGGGATGTGGGAGAGGAGAAAGTTGGGGAAGTCTTTGACGACAGAATGGAAGAAAATGCTCCTGCTGAGAGAGGCAACTCAGGAATATTTGAGAGGAAAAAGAGGCCCCAGCTGGGAGTTTTCCAATGAAAACTTTTGCGTCTTCCTTAATCCTCCCCAAACCTCCATGTGTGAAATTTGAACAAGAAAGCAGGAGTGCTGATGGTGAAGAAGTAGACGGTGGGAGGCAGCTGAAATAACTGGCTTCCTGATGCCTTTTGTTCATTAAAATCACTGTCGGACATGAGATTTATGGAGGTAAAATTGTATAACATTAATTAGCAGCAAAATATGCTAGTTAAAGTAAATATCTAATTTAGGGAAGGCACAAAGAATTTACCTGATTTTTTTTTTTTTTTTAACTCACAACAGCTATTTACTTTGAGCTTGATGAAGGAAAAATCGGCAATTTCAGTATCAGGGAAGACAAGATACCCGCAGTCTTAGATGAGTATCTTAGATCTTATGGATTAGATACTTCTGTCTTTGTATAAAATTTCTCTATAAGCCCTTTGAAGCATTCTGTATTAGTCTAAAGAGCTTTCTACCCAGGTAACACTAGAGAGAAGAAAGGACCAATAGAGACGGCTTTACCCTCTATCCCTGTATTCTGGAATTGGAAATATTCTGAAGATATTTCCAATTTAGGCTGTAAGAGCTCATTTCAATTTCTCTGCTACCACCTCTGTCTAATTAGTTGAGTGTTAAGCTCCAAATAAAGTTTCAATATAACGAAATAGATTTCCATGCAGCACCCATATGCAAACTCATGACCTGAAAGAGTAATACAAACAGATGGTATGCCAACCAGAGTAGCTACAAGTGAGAAGATGGACACCACCAAATTTTAGCTAAAATGTATGACAGCTAAACTCGCATATGAATAGCTTTAGGAAGCTATTCATCAATCCCTTATAAAGCTAAACACACATCTATCTTACGATGTAGAAATTTCATTATTATGTATCTACCCAAGAGAAATTAAAATATTATCTACAAAAATACTTGCACTAAGAAGTTCATAGAAGTTTTTTTTACAATAGCCCAAAACGAAAACAGGCCGTATGTGCATCAATAGGAGAAATAACTAGTGATGTAATAACATGAGTGAACTGCAAAGAAAACTAATCAAAAATGCTACATTGCATTTTATGCATCTTATATGAACTTCAAAAAAAAGTAAAACTAATCTATGATAATAAAAATCAGGATAGTAATTGCTTATGGAGGAGCAGGAAGAGGGCATGAAGAAACCCGGGGAAAGGAAAATGTTCTGTATCTAGTTTGGAGTGTTTATTATTTAGTTGTATACAGTTGTCAACATTTCTGGGCTGAGGGCTGTGAGGACCATGGTCTCGGGGAACAACTAGCTCAATTGGCATAACATAGTTGATAAAGAAAATATTCTACATTCTACTTTGTTGCGTAGTGTCTGGGGTCTTAAAAGCCTATATGAGTGGCCATTTAAATACTGCACTAGTCTCACCCCTTAGAAGAATGAAGAAAACTAAACATACAAGGGAAAGATTGGTCCAAAGGACTAATGAACCACATCTACCATGGCCTCCACCAGACAGTCCAGCACAACTAGATGCCGCCCGGCCGCCATCACTTACTGCTCTGACAGGGATTACAATGGGTGTCCCAGACAGAGCTAGAGAAAAATGTAGAACAAATTTCTAACACAAAAAAAGACCAGACTTACCGGCCTGGCAGAGACTGGAGAAACCCCAACAGTATGGCTCCCGGACACCCCTTTAGCTCAGTAATGAAGTCACTCCCAAGTTCACCCCTCAACCAAAGAATAGACAGGCCCATAAAACAAAAAGAGACTAAAGGATCCCAGCAGCCCAGGGGCAAGGACTAGAAGGCAGGAGGGGACAGGAAAGCTGGTAATAGGGAACCCAAGGTTGAGAAGGGAGTGTTGACATGTCCTGGCATTGTTAACCAATGTCATGAAACAATATGCGTACTAACTGTTTAATGAGAAACTAGTTTGTTCTGCAAACCTTCATCTAAAGTACAATTAAAAAAAAATTGCATTTCATCATATAGGAATTTTTCCTATAAAAATAGAAAAAGTAACTAAGGTGATATGGTACCTGTCTCTAAGATAAGTCAAAATAAAAATAAAATCATAAAAACAGACAATATTTATAAAGATTTCATTATATTCTATATTTCTAAAATTTACATCCCTTAAAATTGTGTGCAGACAGTTGTATTATAGGATATGAATAGACATTTATAGGGTAATTAATAGGTTCTCAGGCCTTGGAATATTGAAATGAAATATAAATCAATATCTAAGCACAAAAGTCACATCTTGAATGTCAACTCAAGATGAGGAAAGGGAATCTGTAGGATAAGGAGGGTTGTTCCAAATAAAAGGATAGCCTGAGGAAAACTTACTGATGGGTAGAAGGGTCAAATTCAGAAGGATATTAAGAAGGAAAGTAGGCTCGGAAGAAAATAGATGACAGGAGAAACATCTGGTATCCTTATGGAGCGTGCATTAGTATCTCTGTCAGTTCGTTTGTCACGCTAGACCTTTACATGAAAATGATGACGTATGATTAGTGTTTGGGGGAGCAAAAATCGGAGAATAAAGGATGGGGAAAGTCTGGGCAAAATGATGCAGTAGCCACTGCACACCAAGTCCTCATCAGTTGGGTGGGTGCCCCTTTGACTGTTCCTAGTCACCTAGCTCTTTGCTTTGCTGTATTTCTTCTTAACCTGTCCCTTTAGTTCCACAACTATCTAGAAGTGTCTAATTGAAAATGGCTCAAAAATGATGTAAAAAAAGGACCAGGAACCAGATAGCCAATAGTTTTTATTTCTCCTGCCAATTACAGCAAACCAGTAGCCATTGTCTGATGTGCAATGTTAAGAAGAGATCTGAAGTCTCATCAAGGCTCATGGAGAAAGAATATCATGATTGATTAGTAATGTCTGCAAAGCGGACATATAATCAGGGTTCCTGGATTAATGGACATATCAGAGGTGTGCATTTTTAACAGTAGTTTTTAGAGCAACATCTTTTTTGCTAATAGCCTCATCGTTGGTTCTGATAATGACAAATACTCTTTGCCAGAGAGAATTTTCAGCATTTTGCAGCATTGTGCAAATTACATACTGTCTGTAGTAGTTTTTTTCAAACTCTTGGTCCCAATCTTTAAATGAGCATTGACATCATTTTAGTGGAGTCTAACTACTGTATTTTAGTGAATAGAATATAATAATGTAGAATGAATAGAAACTAATTTAAGATGCAATAATATTTACCCACTTAATTGGTTAATCATGATGTCTTAGGCTGGGTTCTTTAGACAAGCAAAACCAGTGAGACATATATAGAGAGAGAGAGAAATTTATCTCAAGAAACTGCTCATGCAGTTGTAGAGGTTGGCAAGTCCCAAGTCTGTGGCTCAAGCTTCAGGCTGGAGTCTTCTCCTGATTCGAGCAGCTGCAAGCGCTGACAAACCCGAGATAAACAGGTCAGATGGCGGGCCACTGGCTGCAGATGCTGATGAATCCAAGATCCACAGGCAACATGGCAGGACACTGGCTCATGTCCCAAGAAGCAGAAGTCAGATGATGATGAGCCAGATGCAGGATCCAGAGCAAGTGATGAAGATTTTCCAGAACGTCCATATGTATATTAGATGCAGGGCATACCCGGGTTGGCTGATCACATTAGACCTCGTCATGGAGGATGACTACGTTATTACATAACTGCCAAACTACTGCCATTACATAAAGGACAAACCACTGAGACTTGTGGCCCAGCCAAGTTCACACACAACCTTAACCATCACACACTTTATAAAACGTCCATATTACTGTGGAGAAGGGTCAAGGATGTTTGAAATCTTTTAATTTGTGAGAATATACCTGGTACAGTGGTTTTTAGGAAAAAAAAATTTTTATTTGAAGTATCAGTGATACGAAATTTACCACTGCAGTTGTTCAGGGAGCTGAAGTACAGAATAAGGTATGTGTGTATCAGTTGTCACACCAGTAATGGAACTTCTTGATTTTAGGAGCAAAATATAGCAAATGCCACATCATAATTTAATGTAAAATAATTATCAGACTTTATGCTAGCTTTTGCTGTGTTCTGAGTTTGGGGTTACTAATACAGTTGAGTTTGGAGTATACTTTTGGGGTATACACTCTCAGATGATCAAGGGCTTGGCAAATACAACTCTTGGGGTGTTCTCCATAGAAGGTTCAGAGTGTGAATGGAGGAGGTGGCTCACGTGAGTTAAAATCTGAGCATCACTTTAGTATAGGAAAGCTATCATTGCCTCAAAGTGATACATCAGTTCCTGAAGATCACTTGAGCTGAATGTCTCACACCAAAGCACAAAGCTCCAAGTCCTTCCCAGTGATTATCAAACCCACAGGTTAGATGCTGACCCTGGCATTGCTGAGACTCTGTGAGGTCTCTGGAGAGGACCTCACGATGACAGCATCCATCAAGCAAAGGAGGCCCTTGGGAGCCATAACATGATCACTTCCAGAGGTAATGCCTTGTGGGGACATCTTGATATTGCTATTGCTTGGCTGAAGAGCAAAGCACAGCTCTTCCCCAGAGACTGCTCAGCAGTCATTTCCACCTACGCAGAGGATTGTACAGCTGTGCGAGGAACACAGAGAGGAGCAGTGTGCTTCAGCATTTCTACCCTAGAATGACAGCAGTAGTACTTCCAACCTGGGAAGCACTCTTAATCCGGCTCAGCCGGCTTCATGCCAGGCAGTCTTTCTGTTTCACAGAGAGTTCAAGGACTACGGAGCTTAAATGCCTACCTTGACGAAATACTGGCGATTGTACCCCAACATTTCTTGAAGAGTGATTCTGATTCATGCCTGACACTTCACACTGGGATGATTTTAGCAGGTAGAAAACAAAACATTCTGCCACTGGGCGGGTGGCTTGTTCTACGAGGGCGAGAACTGAGAAGCTGTGTGTATGCATTGGCAGTGTTATCCACGGAAACTGTGGGGTTTTTATTTGACAATTAGTTTTCTTAGTCTCAGTGGGTGCAGAGAGTGTGCTTAGCACACAGCAGGAGATCGAGCATTCTGGATGAAAGAAATGAAGTAAGATGAGCAAAGTAAAATGTAGTATTCCTCATGTGGACTCAGACATGCCAGTGACTGAGAGGATGACTCAGTACTGGACAACGTTTTGTTGTGTTGTACATAAAGTCACCAGGAGTCAGAATTGATTCAACAGCAGCTGTCTATCCCTTATAGTCATGGGTTGAATTGTGCCCCTCTCCCCCAAAAAATATGTGTTAGACCATGTCATGGATTGAATTGTGTCCCCCCAGAATATGTGTCAACTTGGTTAGGCCATGATTCCCCGTAGTGTGTGGTTGTCCTCCATTTTGTGATTTTCCTATGTGTTATATATATATATATATATATATATAAATCATAATCTCTGCCTGTAGTTAAAAAGGATTAGCATGGGATGGTAACACCCTTACTAAGGTCAAATCCCTGATCAAACATAAAGGGGTTTCGCTGGAGTGTGGCTTGGACCACCTTTTATCTTACAAGAAATAAAAGGAAAAGGAAGCAAGCAGAGAGGGGATACCTCATACCTCCATGAAAGCAGCGCCGGGAGCAGAGCCTGTCCTTTGAACTGGGGGTTCCTGTGCTGAGAAACTCCTAGTTCAAGGGAAGATTGATGAAAAGGACCTTCCTCCAGAGCTGACAGAGAAAGCCTTCCCTGGAGCTGACGCCCTAAATTTGGACTTCTAGCTTACCAGACTGTGAGAAAATAAATTTCTCTTTGTTGAGCCAACCACTTGTGTTATTTCTGTTATAGCAGCACTAGGTGACTAAGACAGACTATTAACCCCTGCTGTTATTGTGTGCCGTGGAGTTGATTCTGACTCATAACGATCCTGTAGGACAGGGTAGAACTGTTCCGTAGGGTTTCCAAGGAGCAGCTGGTGGATTTGAACTGCCAATCTTTTGATTAGAAGCCTGAGCTCTTAACCACTGTGCCACTGGGGCTTCATTAACCCCATACCTGTGGATATAATCTCATTTGGGGATAGTTTTCTGTCACGTTAATGAGGCCCTTCCACTGTAGGGTGTGTTTTAAACAGTCAGGTTTGCAATATCAGAAAAGCAGATCAGGCACAGAAGCAAGCAAGCACAGATGGAGGATGATAGATGCCACACCACGTGAAGATTGCCAAAGAGCAGAAACTGAAAAGATGTAAGGACCTTCCCCAAGAGCTGAGGCCCTGAATTCAGACTTATAGCCTCCTAAACAGCGAGAAAATAAATTTCTGTTCATTGAAGCCACCCATGTGCGGTATTTCTATTACAGGAGTACTAAGAAACTAAGACATACCATCATCCTCACCCTCCAGGCCTGCATGTGCTTGGATTCGATTCCTCAGGGCTGGAGCAGTGCTTGCTTTGATATACACAGTGAAACTGTGAAAGCCAGAACTTGAGGAGACTGTGGTGTTTTTCCAGGTCTCGCAGGTTTTCTGCCTTTGACAGGGAGCAGTTTTACCACTTTTCTATTGCTCTGTATTAGTGCAAAATACTTGAATTTTCCTTCTCTAGCAGGTTTCTGCCTTACACAGGTTCCAGCCTTTGCATGTTATACCAAACAAGCATAAGCTACATCTACCTTACACATCTTCCTTGCAGCCTGGGAGCGGTCTGGGTAGGATCCAGGCACTGCTAATGATGTCTAAAAAAAATGATGTCTAGCAAAGCAAATTGGCAGTTAGATGAACCCATGGCCATGGCCTTTTTAGCACCATACTATCAAAGCAAGAAAGGAGTTGTTGATATAAGAACTCAGGTTGCTTTTTCTAGCTCTTTCATATGAAAAAGTGATGACATACATATCCAATAATGAATGAAGCAGAAAATATTTTGTGTGTGGCTTTGCAAGGATTAAACATGGGATTATTTGTTGGTGTACAGGTCTGCGAAACTGTATATGCCATAAATATTTCAGGAAACAGGGCAGAGCTGTCAATACCCTCTCAGATTCCCAGCTCTCTTGAAGCATTCCTCAGCTAGACCTTCAGTCTCCCCACACTCAGGCCTTGCCCCAGATCCCAGATCAATACTGAATGGAGGCGGGAAGCGCTTAAGCAGTTTCATATTATTGATGTTGTTGTTGTTAGGTGCCGTCCAGTTGGTTCCGACTCATAGCAACTGTGTGTACAACAGAATGAAACACTGACTGGTCCTACGCCATCCTCACTATGGTTGCCATGTTTGGGCCCGTTGTTGCAGCCACTGTGTCAATCCATCTCATTGAGGGTCTTCCCCTTTTTTGCTGACTATCTGCTTTACCAAGTGTGATATCCTTCTCTAGGGACTGATCCCTCCTGATAACATGTCCACAGTATGTGAGATGTAGTCTTGCCAATATTGATGGCTTTCCTTATTATGTTGTCTTGAGATACCAAGGTACTCCAGCTCCCACCATTGGGTGTCATTGCAGTGCTTTAAATCACTAATCTCAAAGCTCACCCAGTCCTGATGATTCCTGTGAAAACTTCTGAAATTCTATGTAGTTCCCCAGGTGGGAGCCCACCTTCTTGCTTCCCTGACTCAATAGCTCTCTTCTGATTATTGATCTCCAATGCCTAAGAACCACCAATGGTCTTTCAGTTTGTTGTGGTTTGCGTGACGCAGTGATGCTGGAAGCTGTCCCTGATATTTCCAAAACCAGCAGGACCACCCATGGCGGACTTGTTTCAGTGGAGCTTACAGAATGACAGATTAAGAAG
The DNA here is from genome assembly GCF_024166365.1 of Elephas maximus indicus. Classification (NCBI taxonomy): domain Eukaryota; kingdom Metazoa; phylum Chordata; class Mammalia; order Proboscidea; family Elephantidae; genus Elephas; species Elephas maximus. The sequence continues at coordinate 77,780,046 of NC_064840.1, forward strand.
AAAGGCCTGGCGACCTATTCCTGAAAATTAGCCAGTGAAAACCTTATGGATCACAACAGAATACTGTTTGACTCATTTACTATCAACATGTCATCAGGAGGAATCAACCACTGGAGGGGACATCATGTTTGGTGAAGTAGAGGGCCACAGAGGGCAAGGCAGACCCTCTGTGAGACGGATTGGCACAACTGTCATAATAATGAACTCTAACATGCCAGTGATTGTGACAACCAGGCCACGCTTTGCTCTGTTGTACGTAAGGTCACCATGAGTTGGAGTCCACTTGACAGGAGCTATCTGTTTATCTAAGGCTAAATATTTTCACTATGCTGGATCCAGACTAACAAACCCAAGACTGCTAATATGAAGGGAATTTTTGTGCAAATCAGGAGAAGGAGCATCTCTGGGTGGACAGAGTCCCGTGTGCTTGGTGGGCGACTTGGTGTGTGGATCGCGCATTGTGTGACTTATGAAAAGCTTCCTATACTCTGCAGATGCAGCACAGGCCATATGGGTTGGCAAACAGAGAAGGTGCTGAATTTCAGCTCCACATACTCCCTCAGCCAGATGCCCAGCATGGGTTCGAACCACTAACCTTTTGGTTAGCAGCCAAGTGCTTAACAGTCGCACAACTAGGGCTTCTTGTAGATGCTAGATGTGCATAGGCACTGAACAACCTATACGATATATGATGGCTTACGGCCATTTTATAAATTATCTTTCAGGTAGCCTATCTAGTCCAGGGAGCCCGGTGGTGAAGTGGTTAAAAGCTACAGCTGCTAACCAAAACGTCAGTAGTTCGAACCCACCAGCCGCTCCTTGGAAACCACATGAGGCAGTTCTACTCTGTCCTATAAAGTTGCTATGGGTCGGAATTGACTCGACAACAATTTTTTTTTTTAATGTAGTTCAGAAATTGCTCTAGGGCACTGCCTTGCTCTCACCTACATTTTGGCTCAGCCTAGAGGGGGCCAGGATGTGTAGACAGACATTCTGGTTGTCAACCACTGCTAAAATATGGAGCTCTAACATCATCTAAATTTGAGAAGTCATATGTTCGTACTAGTTTTTCTGTTCATTTGAACCATTGCTTTCAGATGTTGTTAGGACGTTGAGTCGGTTCCAACTCATAGCGACCCTGTATACCACAGAATGAAACACTGCCTGGTCCTGTTCCATCCTCACAATTGTTGTTATGCTTGAGCTCATTGTTGCAGCCACTGTGTAACAATACGGGTCTTCTTCTTTTTTCACTGACCCTGTACTTTACCAAGCATGATGTTCTTCTCCAGGGACTGATTCCTCCTAATAACATGTCCAAAGTATGTGAGAAGTCTCACCACCCTTTCTTCTAGGGAGCATCCTGGCTATATTTCCCCCAAGACAGATTTGTTTGTTCTTCTGGAAGTCCATGGTATATTCAATATTCTTAGCAAACACCATAATTCAAAGGTATCAATTCTTTTTTGGTCTTCCTTATTCGTTGTCCAGCTTTCACATGCATATGAGGTGACTGAAAACACCATAGCTTGGGTCAGGTGCACCTTAGTCCTTAAAGTGACATTGTTTTTTAGATAGGCATCCCTATTGTATTGTCTAGAATAATGTCCGGCACATACTGGAGACTTATATACACATACACACAAAAATATGTGCGTTGAATTCACATCATCTCTCCAACAGTGGCTTCCTGTCTCCAAGATTCAAACCCCTTCCCACATTGACCATATCTTGCTGCCAAGTAAAATCACTCTACTTGACAAAAAAATACTAAGATACAACAGTAAGGGTTAAAAATTACATTAAAAAGTGTTATCGAATGAAGATATCAACTGAAGACCTAAGTGTACACAAAAAGATGTAACATAATATGTTCGGAGAGAAATGTTCTGTTTAATAGTGTTGGGTGCAGTTGGAAAATCCTTTTACCAGAAAGTGTCAGGTTGTAGTAGACGTCTGTCCACACCATGGCCCATTGCATTTATTCATTATGAGGTTAACAGTAGTAAAGTTTGGCCTGGGAGAATTTGCACTGACGGTTAGTTGCTGAGCTGTTAGCTTTCTACTTGTGACTTGTTTAGCATTTTATAATCCTTTATAATTAAATTGTTACACCCCTTTTTCCCATGCTTCTTTTGTGGACAGCTTTTTTTCTTTTCCTTTTCATTTATACACAGCGGATGTAATTTGTGGGAACAGCATTGTGAGAGATGCTTTCTTTTCTAGCCTAAGCAATTGTACTCCAAGGACAACTGCTGAAAAGCGTTAGTGGCCATTTTCATGTAATAGAAGATTTCAACTGCTCAGAAAACTTGGAGATACGCCAGAAAGAAAATGAATGTTTTCTTCTCAAATGTGTCATTTTGTTTTAGCAGAAGCTGAACAGTTTGAGAATTATTGCTTGTATATCTGGAATTAATTTTCTATCACTTTGAATGCTCATCCTTTACCGTGGAGCCATGTTCTCCCAAGTTTATCCAGTAATTGCGTTTCCTGCCACAATAAATACAAGTTGGGGGAAGTTCATCACAGCTACTTTCCTTCCTTATTGGACAAAATGGATGATCATCCATTGTGCAGATAACAAAGCAATCAAGAGAGAAACTTTTTTTTTTTAAACTCAAATAGAAGGTGATAAGCATGCTTGCTGAAAACTGTGTGGCCAAGAAAACACTAAAATAAATGTGTGGGTCAGCTCTTGTGTTGGGAGCAGTAGATTTTAACGCTATGTGTCTCTCTGAAATGGACAACGTGAGAGTTGATATGATTACTTAAGGGGACTGTGAAGTTATGACCCATAAAAACACACGTAATTATTTTCTCTATCCCCTGTCTTCAATCATTCCAGTTAGATTAAAAATATATATATATTGGTTACGTATGTGCACCTAGAAGGAGGGACGAGTTTGTAAACAACGACAGAATCAAAGAGTGGCATGAGTGTGTCAGAAAATTTAAGGTGGAAACTGGGCTGAGTCTTAAAAAACAATGTTACATATACAAAATGGACCTGCAAAACTATGATGTCAGTAAGATGATGAAGAGAGTGACATTTGAGTTGAGTCTTGAAGAACAGAAGGGGTTTTGACAAGGAGAAATGGAGAAAGTACTTCAGGCTGGTGAAATAGTATGCAGCTAGTTGCAGAGGGAGAAAGGCTCCGGGGCCTGGAGCTCAGTCATTCAGACAGGGTGTGAGAGCCTCCTGCTTACAGGAAGCAGGCTGCCCAAGCGACTGGTGAGGAGGAGCAGTTCCCACTGAACCAGGTGAGGGGCACAAGCCCCTTCTAAAGGCAGCAGATATGAAACTCCTGGTGATGTTTGCCATTTCAGAAGACAGGTCCAATTTATCAAAAGAAGTACCACCAAATACAGATTCTTGTGTGAAATTTCCTGTTTTGGCTTTTTGTCCTTGTTATTAGAGGACAAGAGTGTACTGCTGCCTGCCAAAAAAATTGTCACAATGAACAGAACACACAACTCCACAATTTCCAGGATATGGGGGGGCATGTACCACATGGTAGCCCCTCGCACCCCTGCTTCCGACCCCACCAATGGAGCCCAGGGCTCTGCAGATGCCTCTTCCTCCTGCCTTCTCCAAGCAGTCTCCACACTAACCATTTCTAAGTGTTATCAAGTATACGGGCCTCTGTTTGAAGAAATGTTGACATCATTTGGACACAAAATTCTCCTTGCTTATTTTTTTAATAAGCTTTATTGATGTATAATTTAAGTACCATAAATATTGCCAATTGTAAATGTACACCGTGATGAGTTTTGACATATGAATATGTCATGCCATCACTACCAAGGCATAGTTTCTTCATAATGCTTGAAAATAATTACATTTTAAAATAAAGATTGTGGTGGCCATGGGGAATATATTTGTGGGGTTTTAGTGTAAGTCATCTCTCAGGATCAGTAATTCAACTTTGAACTTTAAATAAAGAAGCCGAAGAGTGGACGTGGATCATTCACTGGAGGTGTGTTCTTAAGGAGGGTATCCAGGAAATTTATTTGTCAGTGGGTACCATGGTGAGGATCGGTTACATGCCAATAACTAGAGGAGAATTCCAACATTATGTCTAATGATAGAAATTAAAGAATTACCTACACTTACAAAATATTGAAAAAAAAACTAAAAAATTTTGTTGTGACTCAGTAAAAATAATATGTAGCAGGACTGACCAGTACTGCTTATCATTTGTACAGGTTTATCTCTCAACAAAATGTCAATTATGTATATATCAATGTGGTAGAGGGTCTTGCATGAATTTTATTTCGTTTTGTCATTAACCACATTCTTCAGTGTTAAGAAATGAGGCAATTGCTCATGTTATGTGATCTTAAATAAATTTAGCACATTTTAAAGTGTTTGCTGGGGGGAAATAAGATTTCTGTGGCTGAATATTTAATTTTTTTTCTCTAAGCCATGGTAAAGACCCTTCACGTAGGTGGGTGGTAATGAGGGTTCTATGAGACATCATTACAACCTGGAGTGCCTTCATATATGGTGTTCATTCATTTATTTAAAAATATTTATTGGGTGTTTATGATGTACTTGATTTTTACCAGGCAATGGAGATATAAATAGAGACCATTTCTGTCTCCACTGAGCTTAAAACTTAGTGGGAAAATTGGCTTTCATGAAATAATGTTACAAATACATAATTTAAGTGACAAATGCAAAAGAAAAAAGTACAAGACGCCAGAAAGCCTACCCTGGGAAGTCCTAATAACACTTGAGAAATATCTGAAAAGTTTCTTAGAGTTTCAAGTGACATGTGAATTGAGATCTTGAGTGCAGGACCTCAGAAAGAGAGTTAGTGGGCACTGGAGCAGCCTTTTCAAAGACTATGGTTTGGGGGTTGTACGGTGTTTGGAGAAAACGAGAAGACCACCAATGTAGATGACGTTTATGGAGTGAGGGCGTGAACTAGGCAAGGCAGGGAGAGCAGATCATGAGGGGATTTGTAAGCCATGCCGTGGGCTTGGGTCTTTCTCTTACCATTAATGGCAAATTTGAAGGGTCTAAGCAGAAGAGCGGCATGATCAGGTTTGCCTTTTGAAGAGGTCGTCCTTCAGGTAGCAGTTTGGAGAATCACTTGGATAGGGCAAGAGTGCAAACAGGAGACCATTCAAGAAGCGATTCTAATAATGGTAAGAGATAGCGATGGTGATAATAATTTGATTATTCATTCAGCAAATAGCTTCAAGGACTTATGTTGCAGGGATGGCTCAGAGGCTAAAGACAAAGATAAAAAACCCAAAACCAAACCGATTGTTATCCACTCAATTTCAATTCATAGTGACCTTAGGAGACCAAGTAGAACTGCCCCATAGGGTTTCCAAGGAGTACCTGGTGGATTGGAACTGCTGACTTTTTGGTTAGCAGCTGAGCTTTTAACCATTATGCCATTAGGGCTCTGGACAAAGACAATGAAAAAAAAAAAGACAAAGGCACTACTTTTCATTCAGTTTGGGAGACAGGGAACAAGAAACAGATAAAGAAATGCCTAATATTCCTGGGTGTGTTAAGGGCTAAAAAAACAAAATAATAGTAAAGGACAATAGGGGAAGAGACAAGAAAGGAAGAAAAAAAATGGCAAAAAAAAAAGTGGGTGGGTCTACAAATTTACTCAAGTGACAAAAGTTCTGAGGGGGGCGAACACAACCCTGGACTGTCTTACAATTAAGTGTCAAAGTATAGGAATTAGGTGATTTTTTGATTGTGTGCCACTTAAGAACATGAGAGGAATTTTATTAGAATCCTCGTTCTTTGAAGATGGAGAGAGCGCTTACTTTTGTAACCTACAGCTCTGTAAACATGTTTGAACTAGTCATTAACTTTATGTCTAGCCCGTAGATCACGAGTAAAATCCAGTAAATATGGAATGTCTGAAAAGCTGCCATATTTACTAAAACATTTACTGAATAAAATTAATAGCTATAATTCAAACTGTGGTTTAGATTTGAACATGGGATGTACGATTCTGGTTATGTTAACCACTGGAGTAAATGAAAAATAAGTTCTGCCTACTCAAATTGATATTTGAAAATTTGAAAGGGGAATATCTACCCACCCACAGTGAGTGAGTGGGAGGTAGTCTAATATTTCATGCTGCGCTTTTTATGGAATGTTTACACAACTATAGGGGCAGTGGTGGCTCAGTGGTATAACTCTCCCACTCCACGCGGGAGACTAGGATTCGATTCCCAGTAAATGCACCCCGTATGCAGCTACCGCCCCTCTGTCAGGGTAGGCTTTTATGTTGCTATGATGCTGAACAGGTTTCAGTGTAACTTCCAGACTAAGACACACTAGGAAGAAAGGCCAGGCTATCTATTTCAGAAAATCAGCCCTTGTAAATCCTATGAATCACAACAGTCCCTTCTGAAACTGATTGTGAGGGTGACATGATGCAGGACTGGGTAGCCTTTCCTTCCGTTGTAGACAGGGTCACCGTGAGTCAGGGGCTGACTCATGTTGGCAGCCGACATCAACAGCACAGAACTATAAAAGACTGGTACTGATTTTTGAAGAAAAATTTGTAGCCAATATGAGCAGTAGTTATTTTTGCAATATTTGACAAACTAGAGTTTCACAGTTGAGCATTCTAAGTTATTTAGTGAAGATTTATGATTAATGTTCCTCCTGAAACTACAGGAGCCCTGGCGGTGCAGAGGTTAAGAGCTCAGGTTGCTAACTAGAAGGTCAGCAGTTCAAGTCTACCTCGCCGCTCTTTGGAAACCCTACGAGGCAGCTCTACTCTGTCCTATAGGGTGGCTGTGAGTCGGACTCTACTCAACAGCAGTGGGCTTGGTTTTTGGTTTTCTTCTTTCCTTGATATTTACATTTTTTTTTTAGTTTTCATTAGAGACCACATAGACTTACCACTCTAATTACCACACAGAGTTATGTCTTAGAAGAAGTACAGCCAGAATGCTCCTTAGAAGCAAGGATGATGAAACTTTGTCTCACATACTTTGGACATGTTATCAGGAGAGATCAGTCCCTGGAGAAGGATATCAGGCTTGGTAAAGTAGAGGGTCACTGAAAAAGAGGAAGACCCTCAATGAGGTGGATTGACACAGTGGCTCCAACAATGGGCTCAAGCATAACAATGATTGTGGGGATGGCGCAGTGGGGCAGTGTTTAGTTACGTTGTATATAGGGTTGCTATGAGTAGGAGTAGATTTGATGGCACCTAACAACAACAACTGAGTTCTCACTTAATAAAGTCTAAGTTGCCTACGTAGAGTCTCATGATGCAAGTGTTGAAGATGGTATTCTTTTGGATAGAATGGTAAGACATCTCAGTTATCAACCTACAGGTGTGATAACCGGTGCACTGAGAAGACGAGGAATTCATGAAGCCAAAAGGCCATGTTTAAAAAGAATAAAATGAAAGGACTTGTCAATCCAATGATGACTAAGGAGTAGTATTCAGTGCTGAAACATGTTTGGTTGCCAGTGTACCCATAGAGTTGCTTAGATGATTAAATCATCCAACAAGTTGCCAAATATTTTATGCTGATATTTACACAGCCATGAGATCAGAATGTAGTTTTTACAGTGAATCCAACAAACTCATCTATGACGTAATTGATTATTTCATCCAGCTTCCCCACCCGAATGCTTACATTTAATTTGGCTCAAGCTCAAGAAGATTGATTGAGCCACAGTCCGTAATTAACTTGTTTATCCCACCATATATTTATTTCATATGCACACAATTTTACCAGAATGGTTTGGATATTAAACTGGAGAAACTTGTGTGCTAAGAAAATGTCCAGATTAAAAACAAAGCAAAGCAAACCCCCTGCAGGAGATTTATTATAATAATAGATCTCGCTGAATAGGCTACATGGCAGTGAGAGGACCAGCTCAACAGTGCCTTAACCCTTGAACCTGCTGACTTCCCATAGGTAATTTTAATTTAGGGAAGGTTACGTTGATGTTATTGCATTTGTAAAATGTCCTGGAGAAAATAATAATAAGTACCAGGGATTTGATGTTGTTAGGTGCTGTCGAGTCGATTTCAACTCACGGTGACTCCATGGAACAGAGTAGAACTGCCCCCATAGGGTTTTCTAGGCTATAATCCTTATGGAAGCAGATTGGCAGGTCTTTCTCCCTAGAAAACCCTATGGTTAATAGGTGGTAATATAATAGGAGCTGCTTGAATGGACACGGGAAACCTGGGGTGGAAAGGGGAAGTGTGCTGTCACATTATAGGGATTGCAATTAGGGTCACGTAACAATATGTGTATAAATTGTATGAGAAATAACTTGAGCTTGAAACTTTCACCTAAAGCCCACACACACAAAAATTTTTAAAAAGTGTTAATATAACTAAGGTTTGCTTTTAAATGGAAGAAAAAATGGTTTGCATTTTGATCGATTTACTAATAAGTCAGGTATATATCAACTTCTTGTGCTTACCAAATATGCTAAAACTGAAAGAAAAACATCTTACTAGATGTATATTTCAGTCTGAATGCCGTAAGCCTAACATTTATTTTAGTAAGCATTTTTGGTGGTGTGTCTATGTCATGATCATGAATATGACATTTCACCCACAGTCCAAAGGAAAATGGGTTGTCCAGCGCAGCATTGATTAATGGAACGAACTCCCAATCGGGAGACAAATGGTCAGTTTTCCCTTCCCAACTGTTTAACTAGTTCTGTGACATTGACTGTGTCACTCAGTATTCCTATGCTTCAGCTCTCTCAGTGATAAAATGTATGGACAAGTCTAAATGGCCCACATCTTCACGTTTAGCTCTAAATGTATCAGCAACAATATAATGAGAAACTTTATATCATGCAATTCTTAAATTTTGAAGAAAAATTAGAAATTATCTAGTAATAAGATACATCGTCTTAATTGATTTAATTTTGGTTTAATTCTCTGAAGACTACCCATGTAGGAAATGAAATGACATTTTTTATTGGCAGAGGCTTATGTTATTTTAAAAAACGAAACTTTGGGATGATACAGAAATTATAAATGTGTAGAGTGACGGGGAAAGCCTGAAAATGCTAAAAAGGAACTACTGAGAGATGAGAAGGCTGGTAAACGTCTTGAAACAGAATCTAGCCCATTTCATATCAGTGCGGGAGATGAATCAGAAGGATAAATCAGATATGTAGAGGGTGAAGAATAACAAACAAGAGAGAAGAACTTTGAGGGGGAAAGACAATGATGAGGAGTCTCAAGAGCTAGGGAGTTGTCTAAATGATGGAGGTCAGCGAGCATGTAAAAAAAATACAACATAGATGCGGAGTGAGGTGGATCTGAGTTCATCCTGACTCTGCTACTTACAAGTTATGTGACTTTGTGACAAGCACTTCACCTTGCTAACCCTTGCCACCTTGGTGACAATTATGACCTCCAGTGGACATTCTCTTCTCTCTTTTTGACACTTACACAAACATCCTTTTTAAAACCATAGCTCCCCAACCTTCTGCGTTTCGTCCTCACTCTGAACACGGGGAAGGTAAAGATGTAAAAGTCCAGAGTAGGAAAATAGACAATAAACACATTTTATGAAATAAAATATACATTTATTCAAAAAACTCTTCTTCGTTAATAAATGCCCTTACACAATTTTCATATTTTTCCAGTTCACTGCCTTTCCCAATTCATTGAACCTGTCAAAGCAAATGAAAGAGAAAAATTATTTTCTTTAACTCAGTTAAATCAGAGATACCATTTATGAAAAATAAAAAATCAACTGTAATAGGAACTTTAGAAATCCATAAATTACATATTGTCCTTCTTTGGTTTTTGTGTGAAGTGTTTTTTTTTTTTTTTTAAATCAGCATTTTTATTCACATTTCCTTTTTTTTTTTTTTTCTAGTGCATTAATAGCTCATTTGGACAATCAGGTAATTTCAGCATTTTAGAAAAATTACAATTCTATGAAGTATATGTCAGGCAGGCATTAATAGCACTTCATTTTATGGTTTTCTGACACAAACGCACATAAGATATTTTAGGACTTTTAGAATGGGAAGCTCTAACAATAGAAGTGCCAAACATGTTGAAAACACATCTAGAACAATAATATGGTTATTTAGAGTTAGTGGCAGAAATTTAAAGTTTTACTTTTTGATTAATAGTTCTCAAACAAACTAATTCCCACTAAATCTCTGAGTTATCTACTGCTGCTATAACAGAAATGCCACAGTGGGTGGCTTTAACAAACAGAAATTGATTTTCTCACGGTTCAGGAGGCTAGCAGTCTGAATTTGGAGTGCCAGCTCTAGGGGACAGCTTTCCCTGTCTCTGTCCGCTCTGGGGAAAGGTCCTTGGCTCTTTTCAGCTTCTACTCCTTGGTTCCTTGGTGATCTTCATGTACCATGGCCTTTATTTTCCCCCAATTGCACTTGCTTACTTCATCCAGTCTTTTATACCTCCAAGGGGATTGACTTAAATACACCCTACGCTGATACTGCCTCACTGACATAACAAAGAAAACACATTCCCAGATGGGATTGTAGCCACTATAAGGGTTCAGATTTACAGCACGTATTTTTGGAGGACACAATTCAAACCATAAGAAGCTCAATCAAGCTTATTTTGCAGATGAATTATTTAAACTGCTCTCAAAATTTTTTCTTTTCTTTTTTTTTGGGAGGGGGGCCTTCCTCATTTTTCTAGCTTTTATATAGATCCCATGTGATAGTTTTAATCTGAAAGTATGAATATCTGAGTAATTTTCTTGAATTTTAGAGGGAAAAGAGGACATGTTAATTTAACCTTAGAAAAAATACTTCCTGTGCATCAACCAAATAATAAATCAACAGAGGCTTCCAAGGAGTTCAACATAACCCCCTTCTTCCTTTATAATCAATTAAATGGCTTATCTCAATCCCTTGAACTGGAAATATAACAAGAAAAATACTGTATACCCGATACCTGTTTCTAAGTGGACAAGAATGCTCTGCAGGATGTATTCCTTATAGAACGTGAGCTAAGCTGCAGTGCCCGGTAAGTCTATTGCAGAACAAAGCAGGGGTGGGTAGGTGCTTTGATGAATTTCTCACAATTATGTTTTACACATATAATCTCTGACATTTGTAAAGTAGCGATTTATAAAATAAAGCAGATTTATGTAAAATGCACAGGCAGCATTTGGCTAGTGAAGGTGTTGAGAGGCTTGTCCGCTTCTAGGTTTCCCATCTGGGCCACCTAAGCAGAGAGAAGGATAATCACCTTTGTCTTGTGCTTTCCAAGAGCAGGACGAATATCTCAGAAATCCCAAAAGTTCGTTGAATCAATGATCACACAGAGTTACCTCTGATCCCACAATAAGTCTGTTGAGCCTGGTCTTCCTGCCTCTCTCTTTCCGATCTCCTCTGACTGACCACCTTGAACACTACTGTTTAGAACCCAGCAGTAGAAATCTTTCTACTTCTTACCCCTGCTGAATTCAGACATTGCTCCTTCCAGATTGTAGTGTGTGTGTGTGTCTGTGGCTGCTTTGTAACTTGTCATATAAAATATGAAGGGACATACTGATATAAATGTACATAATTGTAAGGTGAGTATATAATTCTGCAAGTTTAAATTTTCTGATCTAAAATGAGAGTTGAAGTTCACAGCCAGAACGACCATAACCTGCGTATAACCGTCCCCACGCATCCTTTGTGGTGGTGAGGGCTAACTGTGCAAGCAAGTGACCGATTCCTCTGGGAACTGATGATGGCGTCTCTCCTGTTCTCAGACTTTTCTCTGACACATTCAAGGAGTTACAATAAAGATAGTGACAGCTGTCATTCCCTGCTGCTATGGAGAATGGATTTTTCTTTTAACCAAGGGTGAGAACACATTGGGAAAATTCAGACTGAAAGAAAGACTTCTAGTAATATTGGTAGAACCTTCTCTTTCATTCTGAATGCCTCAAGTGAAGCAATTTAAATCAAAGAGAAGATAATGCTGGAAAAATCATATTTTAAAATAGGTGCTAAGGAGTTTCCCATCAATATTTAATGTATATATATATATCCATACCATGTTTATGAAGAGAGAAAATATGTAGGGAAAAAGACCTTAGAGCTATAGGGCATACTTGTTGCTGAAAATAAATAACTACTTAAAAACCTTGGTGAGTTGTACGCACCCTAGGCATACACAAATTCTACATTAGGCAAATTGGTTCATAAAAAATAGAGTAAAGGTTTTGTATTATTTTTGGAAACAGAAAGTAATCTGGTGCTCAGACAGTTACTACATCTGCAAACAATGGTACTGAACAGCTGTCAACAGAGTCTTGTGCTTCTGGTCCCTGAGTGAATTCTCTATGCATAAGGACATGTTGTTTCGGGTATGTGTGTGAGTGTGTGTGTGTGTTAGATACCTAGCGAGCACTAAGCAATAGATAAGCGGTAGCTATTATGAAAACTGCCAAAAATGGTAGAATCATATTGTTATACTGTGGAGACCCTTTTGGAAAGACATGAAGCTTAGTCCTTAACCAATTTACTATGGGATGTTGTCAAGAAACCACTTCTAAAAGTTCTAAGCCATCAAAGAAGCACATTCTTGAACAAAAAGTTGAGCTTAAGTGTGATAAGGCATATTTGGGTGCCAGACACATAGATCGACTCAAGTAAACAAAAAACCTAAGAGTATCTTCAGGAGGGCTTATTTCTTTGTCCGAAAGATGACCATACCTGCACACACGTGGTCTCCACAGCGTGAGAGTGATGTCTGGGATACTGTTCATGAATAAATCATGAGGGCAAAATAGGAACCTTGAACTTACTTTATTGCATTAATTATCACTCCGAAAAGCATTTACTGCTGAAGTCATGAGCTCATAAAAGTCACCTTTATAAAAATGGAGATTCATTTGGACCCCACCTATTGATCAGTGCTAGCAAAAGTGTTTTATTCTTTCACCTGAAGAAGAATAGAAATAAGGAGCAGACTAAATGCTGCTTGCCTCTCAGGTAACCCCTGCCTTGAAGTTACAGACCATGACCAGGATAAAATGCCTAAAACAGCCTGGGAATGGAACGGGGGGAGGCTCTGAGACATAGATGCCCAGAGGAGAGAAAGATTACTTATATCGACATCAGACAGGGCATAGGAGCACAAATCCAAATACCTCATAAATCTAAATCATTTCCAATTAACATGAGGGTGTTCAGTAAGTACTCCATGAGGTCAGGGTAAAACATGGCTTAGAATTTATTTCCTCATAGACAGAAACCATATTTCTAGTAGAAATTGTGTTTTCTAAGGCAGACAGGATTCGCATGGATAAGCACAGAGGTCTTGTACTCACTCTAGAGCACAAAATATACATCTGTATGATAAAACATTTAGCCCAGGTGAGGAAATCTAGGCACACTTATCAGGCAACCCTATTTCGGCACCATTTATCATTCTCTGGGTAGCTTGGGCATTCAGTATATGACAGGCAGTCACCTGAGCAGAGGTTGGTGTGCTAGTTCAGCCATAATTCAAACCCAAATGAACCTTAACCCTTAAAAGCCACTCAAGTACCAATGAAATAGCTCCATCTTTCCTGCTCTGATTCACTGTTTCATTTAGATGGGAGAAAGCAACCTGAGTACCCAGAACATTCATACTGAAAAACATGAATTGATTTGCTTTCAAATATGATACCGTATGAGTTTTTGTGTTACATTTTAATGTTCTTTGTACCAGCATAATATCTATCATCTATTAGAAATCATTCTCATGAGGCTGTCAAAATATTTTACGTATTCACAGTAACTATCTCAAGAAGTGTTTGCTGACACGACTTGATAGGGCACAGGTAAATGAGGCTGGGTCTACTGGAACTTGGAGATTTTGTATTGTCAAAATGAACTCAGCTAAACATACAGTTCAAATTTCCAAAAGAGAGGCGGAACAAATAAAAAAAGGACCCTTAAGCTCAGGAGTCTACATGTCAGTAAGGGAAATAAGGGGACAACGGGTGGTTACTTGACATTTACGTGCAGCTAGTCCATAGATAATCTGAGAAGCTGGGCTCTATGAAGAAGAATGAGGCATCAGGGTTGGAGGAGGGCTCATTAACAACCTACAATATGCAGATGACACAACCTTGCTTGCTGAAAGTGGAGAGGACTTGAAGCACTTACTGATGAAGATCAAAGACCACAGGCTTCAGTGTGGATTACACCTCAACATAAAGAAAACAAAAATCCTTACAACAGGACCAATAAGCAACATCATGATAAATGGAGAAAATATTGAAGTTGTCAAAGATTTCATTTTACTCGGATCCCCAATCAGTGCCCGTAGAAGCAGCAGTCAAGAACTCAAACCAAGCATTGCATTAGGCAAATCTGCTGCAAAAGACCTCTTTAAAGTGTTAAAAAGCAAAGATGTCACATTGAAGACTAAGGGGAACCTGACCCAAGCCATGGTGTTTTCAATAGCCTCATATACATGTGAAAGTTGGACAATGAATAAGGAAGATGGAAGAATCATCATTCCCTTTGAATTATGGTGTTGACAAAGAATACTGAATATACTATGTGGACTTCCAGAAGAATAAACAAATCTATCTTGAAGAAGTACAGCCAGAATGCTGCTTGGAAGCAAGGATGGTAAGATTTCGTCTCACATACTTTGGACATGCTATCAGAAGGGACCATTCTCTGGAGAAGGACATCATGCTTGGTAAAGTAGAGGGTCAGTGAAAAAGAGGAGGACCCTCCACAAGGTGGATTGACACAGTGGCTGCAACAATGGGCTCAAGCATAACAAGGATTGTGAGGATGGCACAGGACTGGGCAGTGTTTCATTCTGTTGTATGTAGGGTTGCTGTGAGTTGGAAACAGCTCGATGGCACTTAACAACAACAGCCCATGTGATAAGAGTTAGATACAAATGGGCAGTGTTATGGATGAATTATGTTCCCAAAAATGTGTGTATCAATTTGGCTGGGCCATGATTCTCAGTGTTGTGTGGTTGTCCTCCACTTTGTGATCATAATTTTATGTTAAAGAGGATTAGGGTGGGATTGTAACACCCTAACTAGGGTCACATCCCTTATTCAATGTAAATGGAATTTCCCTGGGGTGTGAATTTCCCTGCACCACCTTTTATCTTACAAGAGATAAAAGGAAAGGGAAGCAAGCAGAGAGTTGGGGACCTCATATCACCAAGAAAGCAGTGCTGAGAGCAGAGCACATCCTTTGGACCCAAGCTCCCTGTGCAGAAAAACCCCTAGTCCAGGGGAAGACTGATGACAGGGACCTTCCTCTAGAGCCAGCAGAGAAAGACTTCCCCTGGAGCTGACGGCCAAAATTTGGACTTCTAGCCTACTTTACTGTGAAGAAATAAATTTCTCTTTGTTAAAGACATCCGCTTGTGGTATTTCTGTTAGAGCAGCACTAGATGACTAAGACAGGCTGATTATTATTTTTCTGTGCTTTCCAATGTATCTTTTTACAACTCTACATACCACTGGAATACTTTAGGTACGATGTTACATTTTGGTATAAATTATTGAAAACAAGAACTACAGCCTGAAACCTACAACTGAAAGAGTAACTAATGGACTTGGCAAGAGTCCTGACTTAAAGCTTGAGAGAGTATAAAAATATGCTTTGTTAAACAAAGGAACAGGACGTTGTCTAAAGCCCCATCACTGAGTCCCATCATCGTCATCCATTCTGTCATTGCTTTTGGTATTGTCAGTTACAACACGTATATAGTAATGTGATTTCAACAGCAAAATGATGGAGACCTTTTATTCCTATTACATTGTCGCTTTTATAAATGCTACCTTCATTTCTTAATATATTTTACACACTAATGCTTTGTAGTTCCAGTCATTAGAATTCCTGTCAGCTGGGATTCCTTCAACTCTTGGACAATTCAGGTCATTCTCATTCATCAGCTTGTTCTGCAAGTCTCTTTTTATGAAAATCATTTTATGATCAATCTCCATGGTCAAGATAAGTGATTCTTAATTACGTTTAGGCACCTATCCATGTGAACTATTTATTTCTTATGATCCTGATATTGCCATCATGATCACATATTTAATCTCTGATTGGTCTGTTAACATATATTAGTTTGTGAGCTTATTAGGAGGGTAATCATCACTACTATAAAAAAAAAAAACTATAAGAACCATTATTCCCTTAACAATTACTATCAAATGTAATGTCAACTAAATATTAATAACATGAATTATGATTAATATAACAAATAGTTTATCTGCATGTCATCACACAAAGCTCTATTCTAAGTCTCGGAAAAAATATATTTTTTAGACATAATGTATCAGATGCTGTTATGTGCTGTATCAGTGAAGGTTCTCTAAAGAAGCAGAACCCAAAGAGATTTATTTTAAGGAATTGTCCCACATGACTGTAGGGACTAGTGAGCCTGAAATTCACTGAGTAGGTTGGAAACTCAGGGAGAATTTGATGCTGTAGTCATAAGGCCACGTGTCTTCTCCAGGAAAACTGTTTTTACTCTTAAGGTCTTCAACGGGTTGGATGAGGCCCACACATATTATCAAGGGTAATTCTCTTTACTTGAGGTGAATGGTCAACTAACTATAGATATTAAGCACATCCATAAAATATCTTCACAGAGAAAATCAGTATTTGATTAAATAAGTGGGTATTATAGCTTAGGGAAGTTGACACATAAAGTTAACCATCACATGTGTCAGACCTGAAACAAGAAAAATGATATATATTTTTTTGTTCCATTTGCCTTTGCTCTCCCCATTTACTTTTTCTAGGGCTGGAACACATTAGGATTAACTCCTTGCATTTGAACTTTAGGTTGTGTTCTAGCTCGATAATTCAGATTATGAAAACACTTAAACTAGGGCACAGATCTTTTCTTGCTTTTGTCTCCTGTTTGTATTAATTAAGCAAGGCATTAGGCTCAGAAACTTCCCCTGGGCTAACATTGCATGATTTTTCTTTTTGAACTTCGTACTGCTATTCCTTCTTCAACATGTTTACCGGAAATAACACAACTAAGTTTTACTACCTCCATTTTTTAGGAGTTTATAAATTAATATAAATAAATGCTTGGAGATCATTAAAAAATGAATCTTTCTGTTTTCCTAAGATTTTAAAATCAACTTAGGACAAGCTTAATGAGAATATAAAGATAAACCTAGAGGCATTTCTACTTACTGAAGGATTGTAGAGGGAGGACTTCAGTGAGAAGGGTATGAAACCTTGAGCGTAGAGAATTACACATTTTGTTTATTTCTAAAAAAAATATTGCCTGTTTTTACCTGAATAATCATAAAAGAAGAATAAAGATGTTAAAGAATGAATGAATATTGAAGATAATTGTGATGTGCTTGATTTAGAGGTAAAATGTAGGATTTAAGAGTATTAAAAAAAAATTTTTTTTATCAGATAGCTTCACTTTCTATTAACATTTTTTCTATCAAAGAACAGATATCTGCTAAACTTACTGATCTTAAACTGAACAATCTTTATGTTAGCTGTCACAACAAATGATAAAATAATTTTCAACTAAAGTTTTGAAACTTATTCATGAGCAACACTAACACTTTCAGATATTACTGACTTTCAAAAAGTTGGAAGCAGTTTGAAAATGTGTTCATTTTTTCAACAAATATTGCTTGAAGCCTATTATGTGCTCCATGCTGTTCTACTACTCCAAACACTGGAAGATACATCAGTGATAAAACGGACCAGTATCCTTGGAGAACTTACTATCTGGCAAGGGAAGCAGGTAATAGGTTCCATAGCGATAAACACTTCGGGAAAAACAAAGCAGAGAAATGGAAATTGAGAGTGGCCTGTAGACAGGTTGTAATATTAAATGGGTGAAGGGTATCAGGTTACGCATCATTGTGAAGGTGAAATTTAATGGAAGGCTTAAAAGATATAAATGAGTTGTTGTTGCGTGCCATCGAATCGTTTTAGACTCATAGCGACTCCATGTGACAGCGTAGAGCTGCCGCATAGGGTTTTCTAGGCTGTAATTTTACACGGCAGATCACCAGGTGTTTCCCCCAGGTTGTGGCTGGGTGGCTTCAAACTGCTATCTTTTAATCATAAGACGTCTGGGGGGGACAGTATTCAAGGAAGAGGAAACGCCCATGCAGAAGTCCTAAGGTATGGGGCAGGGGTGCGGAGTTCTAGGATGGTAAGCCACCCAGCCAGCCTCAGTGTGGTGAACAAGAGCAAGAGTAGAAGATAGGGACACTGGACAGGGGCCAGGTAGCAGAGGCCCTGGTAGAACACTGCAGGGGATGTGGATGTTACATGACACGACACAGGAACTTACTGCAGGCTTTTGAGCACAATCATGGTGTAATCAAATTTATCTTTTAAAAGGACTTGGTTTGTAAAAGGAGCCCAGGTGGTGTGGTAGGTAAAGAGCTTGGCTGCTAACCAAAAGTCTGCGGTTCGAATCCACCAGCTGCTCCTTGGAAACTCTGTGGGGCAGTTCTACTCTGTCCTGTAGGGTTGCTGTGAGTCGGAATCAACTTGACTGCAACTGGTTTTTTTTTTTTTTTTAGTTTATAAAAAGACTTATTTAGTTATCCAGGTTTAAGAAAATTAGAAGTGATACTTAGAAGGAGTAAGTGACCACTAGAAAAAGCTTATTTAAAGAAACAAGTGACACTTTAAAAATGAGAGAAAGAGTATCATTTAAAAGGGTGAAGACAAAACACACAGGACCATTAATTGTAGGGGCAAATATTTTTACATTATTCAACAGCTACCGAAATAGTACAAAAAATATTCAGCTTTTTATTGTAGGGTCAAATTGCTTTATATACTTATATGATTCCAAAGCATTCCTCTATTTTAGGTATTTAATTGAGATTTCTTTAGTAGATTACATTAACTAGAAATTACCATGAATGTCTCTGAGATACACAGTTTCGTAGGCTAATAGTTATCAGATCCCTGTATAAAAAAGGCAGGAAGTAAATTTGTAAGGCATTTTAGAGTGGTTTTTGACCAAGCCATTAAAATAGAAAAATCTTTCAACATTTGAATAGGTAAATTTGAGTGATCTTAAAATTTTAACTTTTGTTGAAAAAAAAAATCTCCAACAGCAAAAGACTAACGAGGTGTTAAAATATCAGTACATGGTGGGTAGGTCTGCTCTACAGGAAGCTTGAACTAAGAGAACAAAATAATATGATTGGCTTATTTTTATTTCCGTCAGGAAAACGATGAGATGGAATGGGTTCTTCCCAGATTCGAAGTGTAGAGGAAGGAGTAAGACAGAATGGGGAGACTTAGGGATTTCTGAAAAAAGAGAACTATAGAATTCCACCCTGTTTTCAAGCATCTCTTACCATTAAAAGTGCAAATTTGGATGATGCACAAATTATATCAAAGATTCCACAACTCGTCAAAATTCAAATTACCGTTCTAGAACAATCAAACATCTTTAAATATGTTTTTCAGAAGTCGATTACAAGCAGTGACAAGGTTTCTTTTAGCCTTGAATCAAATTTCGTTAAATGCCAGCCGGGCTCTTAGAGCAGGCTGTTTCACTCCGTGTACGTCCTTGTATTCTTTCCTTTAAATGCAGCTGTTTCCTTGGAGGATCAGCCACATGCCCGATTTGAAAAGGTTGTGTTCAGCCATTTTAGTTATTGGTGCACCTATCCCCTCATAATTCAAAAATAACTGAAAGGATTATTTTTCTTAGAGATTTCCAAAAGAAACACCTTATCACTTAGATGAAGTGTGGAAAAGTTGAATTCTAAAACCAAAAGGGTTCTGAATGTCCAAAGCTGAAAACATAGGATTAGAAAGGCAGCTTGAACCCGCGCTTTTTTTAATGTCGTGTTTGCACTATAAACACTACCTTTAACACCTCATTTTTTATTTCCTGGTCTTACTGTTACGTCCAAGCCTACGTTGTTTAGACATATACTAATAAGTCAGTCCATATTTTTTGTTGGCAATGTGTAATGACAACTAAAGGGAAGCAAAATCATTATTTAAGGGGTGGAGTGTGAAAAAGTCGTCATTTTTTCCTGCATGGTGAATTTTCAGTTCATAAAATAATTATATTCTGCTTGCAAATCCTAATGGTATAGTAGAAACTGCTGTAGGGATTATTTTTATTTTCCAACGTGGCGTGCTGTTGTTGATGTGTGGTACTAAGGCTGCGAAGATCAGCTGCGAAGCTTTAGCTTTCTCATTTGCAGTTAAGGATTTACCCCTCTATCTAAATCAATCATAATGTGATATTGACATAATCTTGACACACAGAAGAGGCACTTCTCAACATGTTTCAGTACGTCTCTCTCTGAGCTAGTTCAGTCCCCTAACGTCGTCATCGTGTGGCCTCTGAGTGAACATAGATTCACCTCACAAGCCAGCTTCTGCAGCGTTTCTGGTTTGACTCTGAGGCAGTGATGCTCGTGAAGAAGGTAATTTCAGCTTCTCCCACGGCAAATACAATAGCAATTTTGCGTTTGTCAAGGAAGATTGGGGTCCCGACAGGCCCAAGAAGTACTCTTCATTGTAGAAATTCTGCTAGGTTTTCTCAATCCCCACTCCTCCAAATGGTCTAATTCCAAGGGATATCGTGGAGCGAACTGTGAGGTGGTGAGGGCTGGGCTGGCCTTGTAGAGGGGGAAGTAGACATGGGGATTAAGTAGAGAAGGGAAAGAGAAGGTCACGTTGTGCTTAAAAGTCACGCCATTATTTTATCATGCTATGTGAAACTCGAATTTTAATTTAGATTTCTTTAAACTCATACTACAAGTACCTATAAAGTTGAATACCACTTAGAGTAGTGTTAGGGACATAAAGTTAGAATACATTTATCCCAAGTGATTCCACGAAGAGTCTGCTGGAATAGAGCAGAAAACATTAGAACTTGAAAGGGCTGAGGAAAGCTGCCTGTGATGCAGCTGTCGATGAACCTGCAAGCTTCTTCAGAATAGGCGATACTGAAAAGAACTGCACAGAGGCAACGAAGGCATACTTCACTCTCTTCAACATTTTGCCAGAGTCCAAATGTTAGGTCAGCAAAAGCAGACCTGGTCCATTTCCAGCAACTACTAAGGAACCATAAACATGATTCTGGTAAATCATGCAGGGGAAGGGTGTCTACCCCTAAGACACTCTGGAAGCACCATTCCCTGAGACAAAACATTGCCCAAACATGATTTTTTCATTTACTCATTTACCCATGTATTCAAACATTTCAACAATGAAATTGCAGCTGGCACTTTGAGTGATGTAAGCAGGAAGAGGACATAGTCTTTTTGCTCAAGGAGCTCATAATCCAGTGGGGGAGATAAGGCAAAAAAATTTTTAAATATTATAACAAGTAGAAAGTGACTGAGGCAGGTACAAAACGCTATGAGAGAACATAATGTGGAGAGGGAATTATTAACTAGAAGGCTGAAAAATATCCGTCAGGGAAGAAATAGCATTGGAAGTTGGGTGTGAAGGGAACCGCTTTTCAACAGGCAACACCGGAGAGAGCAATGATCAGTACATATTGAATGGAGATGACTTCTGTTGTATAGTAGAAACAGTATCTACCTCCTGGGGAAAAAAAACCATTGTCGCCTAGTCAATTCTGACTCATAGCGACCCTACAGGACAGAGTAGAACTGCCCCATAGGATTTCCAAGGAGCAGGTGGTGGATTCCAACTGCCAATCTTTGGTTAGCAGCCAAGTTCTTAACCAGTGAGCCACCAGGGCTTCATTCTGCTGTACTCACTTGGTCAAACTATCTAACCATCTTGCGTCTCAGTTTCCTCACCTACAAAGCAAGAGGATTAAACTGGGTTATCTTTAAAATTTTTCCACTACTATAATTCTATGAATGCATGGAGCCTGTATTTGCTTATTTTCCATAGAGGAACTTACTACTCCTGATAGTTACCAAGATAGCAGAGCTCTGAAGTGGTCATCCTGGTTATCTTACCAACCACCTTCTACCCTACTACACTCTCCTCTTCGTGTAGCAGCCAGAAAATTCGGATGGAATTTGCTTCATCCTCAGGTCCAAGGGTTTCTCAATAGTTTTGACTATCAAGATTGTTTAGGGAGAAACATCTGACTCAAGTTTAAACTAAGACCGGTCACTAATCTGGCCATAGAAATTGGTCCAAATCTAAGCACTTGTAGAAGATGGCCTAGTGAGAGGAAACCTTGGACATTTGCTCAACAATTGAGGACAGTGACCATATTTCTTACATGGGATGTGCAAAAGAAGCTGGCAGCCATCATGTGGACCCAAGGCTGGCATCTTGAAATAAAGCTGACAGGCAGATGGAGAAGCAAGAAAACCAAGAAAAATAGAGACAGAGGTCTTCTCATACACTGACTGAAGTCCAACCTATTCCTGAGCTTTTTGGTTTGTGAACCAATAGAAGACCATACTGTTTAGGGCATATGGGTTTGGTTTTCTATACCTAAAAACCAAAAAGAAAAGAATCCAAAATGATATAAATTCATTTCCAACAAAAGGCTGCATTTTGAGCAACCGTCCTTAAATTGGTAACCTTCAACCTAATGAGCTTTGCAAGCCACCTGCTGTTGGCACACGAGGGATTGCCAAACACAGATTCAAAATGCATCATGTGCAGGAAAGAGAATCCATGCTAAAAAATTGTGACTGTTTAGGCAGGTGCCCTTCAAATATAGGTTGTCTTTTTTTTTTTTTTTGCTTCCCAGTAATTTTGTTCCTGAAATGAGCAGGCAATTTGAAGAAACATTTTAAACACGAAGATGTCTTCTTGCTCAGAATAGAATCCATTAGAGAGGTGGAAAAAGGAACATGCTTGCTTCATCTTTTCTCTCCAGAAAGAAAGGGTTTGTTCCAAGGTTGGTCAGATCTGGTTTTCCATGCTGATATTCCTGCAGGGAACATCCTGTTTGGTTTCCAGCACCAGATTTAGTCCAACTAATTTTATTTTAACTACTTAAAATATATTTGATTCCACTCGTGAATTTTAGCTTTTGCTGGGAAAGGTAAGTGCTATATGAGGATGTTTGAAAACCTGTCACGTGGCAAATAATTAAAATTATTCAAGCAATTTATGCAAAGTTTTATTTTATCTACAATTGAGATGTTTAAAATTAAATTATAGAAGCCTCACAAAAGATTTAAGCAATGTCCCATGTCATAAAAAATGTCTGTGAGTTATAACATTGGAAGTTAGTGATGTTGTATCTAAGATTCCTTGGAAGATTTTATTTGTTATCTTTATTGCTCTTTGTTTATTTTTAAGGTAGAGGAGAAAATGAATTAGACTGCCAATGACTCAGAATACTTCAAGAATCTCAACAAATGTACATGATTTCCCCCTGCAACTAACTTAAGGGAGCAATTAAAAATCCTTAATGTTGACTTAACAGTGGTTCCTAAGACTGTCAACACTTTGGAAATCCTCAGAGTAAGTTTAGGCAATGAATTTCTTATGTATTTCTACCTGCTCCCACAATAACTGTGAATTATGTTGAAGTCCTAACCCCTGCTTCAGTACACGTGACCATGTTTGAGGAAAGAGGGTTTTTCTCTACAGATGTTATAAGTTAATAAAATCATACTGGAGTAGGATGGGTCCTAATCCTAATCCCTTCTGAGTAGCATTTTATAAAAGATAAGGATGGACACGGAAACTGTCATACACACAAGGCAAAGGCACTCAGTGAAGACACACTAAACCATAAATTGAAAGTACACATTTTTAATCTAGGGAAATTATAAACACTAAGCTGATAAGATTTCCAACAAAAAGGGTATGACTTCCTCTCTGTGAAGCAGAGAGAACTGGTAAGATTATATGAAGAGGTTTAACAAGAGAAAATGTTTTAAAAAGGTGAAAAGAAGAAGACACCTTTTCTCTGGAGACTTCCTATCACTCTGGTTATCTTTAGTCCAGGATATTTTTGGGTAGAACTGGTATCATTCTTGCTTCCTTTTTTTTTTTTTTTTAAACTTGAACTCCAACTATTTTGTGAGGGAGTGTAAGTTTTTTCAAGAATCAAAGAACAAATAATAACCTTGCAGTCATCTGGCCCCATACTCTGAGATGGCCAAAATGGCACCGAAGGTCAAAGAGTTTACAGCCCAGTTTGGGATGGTCGGTGCCAGAGCAGAGACCGGCTCTCAGGTGTACACACTCCCAAGACAGAGTCTAGTCTGCTTCAGTACAGCTGCATCCAGTATGCTCTGCACTGGCCACGATACCTGTACAGAGCTCAAGCTACCATCTGGATAGCCACAAACCTATACTAACTCGTTCCTTTTTTTTTTTTTTTTTAACTTCCCAGGTGTCAGTTTTCCAAACTCCATATTTAAGATTGAAAGGAAACACTGACAGTGGGAGAGTCCAAGTTATTCCACCAAGGCTTCTACTATTACTTTACTGCCAGAGGTAGAACTACATGCCGGTCCCTAGACTCCTAGCCAAATGCTCAAGCCATGTTTCCATCCCATTATCTCCACTGAGTGAAAAGCATACCTGTTACGGATTGAATTGTGTCCCCCGAAAACATGTGCCAACGTAGCTAGGCCGTGATTCCCAGTATTGTGTGATTGTCCACCATTTTGTGATCTGATGTGATTTTCCTATGTGTTGTAAATCCAACCTCTATGATGTTAACGAGGCTGGATTAGAGGCAGTTATGTTAATGAGAAAGGATTTAATCTACAAGATTAGGTTATGCCTTGAGATATAAAAGAGAGAAACAAGCAGAGAGACAGGGGGACATCCTACCACTGACAATGAAGAACCAAGAAGGGAGCATGTCCTTTGGACCTGGGGTCCCTGCACTGAGAAGCTCCTAGATCAGGGGAAGGTTGATGACAAGGACCTTCCCCCCAGAGCTGACAGAGAGAAAGCTTTCCCCTGGAGCTGGCACCCTGAATTTGGACTTCTAGCCTCCTAGACTGTGAGGAAACAAATTTTTCTTTGTTAAAGCCATTCGTTTGTGGTATTTCTGTTACAGCAGCCACAGGTAATGAAGATGATACCTTAAATATATTTTTCTCTAGTCTCTTGATGGACAAATCTGCTTTTACTATAAAAATAATGAAAATATAGAATTTTGGACTTGGAAAAAGAACTTTATGTTTTATTGGAAAGTTTCTATGATAAGTTACATGTTAACACTAAACTCTGCTTACTAGGCCTAGTCCTTTTAAAAAAGGAAGGTACTGTCCATTCTACATAACTAAGGTCCTCTAATACTTGTAGGCCTAGCTATAGTGCCGTGAATCTGAGTGCTTTGAAAGCGTTAGTCCTCGGCAATTAGTCTCTTCTTAAGGAAAATATACTTTGAATATCAAAAATAGTGAGTTTAAAAGCTTTGAATAGCAGTACTCTAATCCAAAATTGCATTACTGTAACATTTACTGACTGTATATAAAACACTTTTTTTTTAATTACACAAAAATAGACTGTTGTTGTTGTTAGGTGCCGTCGAGTCGGTTCCAACCATAGTGACCCTATACACAACAGAACGAAACACTGCTTGGTCCTGAGCCATCCTTACAATTGTTGTTATGCTTGAGCCCATAGTTGTAGCCCCTGTGTCAACCCACCTCTTTGAGGGCCTTCCTCTTTCTTGCTGACCCTGTACTCTGTCAAGCATGATGTCCTTCTCCAGGGACTGATCCCTCCTGACAACATGTCCAAAGTATGTAAGATGCAGTCTCGCCATCCTTGCTTCTAAGGAGCATTATGGCTGTACTTCTTCCAAGACAGATTTGTTCGTTCTTTTGGCAGTCCATGGTATATTCAAAGATAGACTATTGTACATAATTTCACATTGAAATATGATTGCATAAAAAAATTACCTCTTTTGCCCAGTGATTTTTTTTTATGACTCTGGGTTGCTTATTTTAGAAAAATGCCAGCAGGAAACTCGATTCTCACATTTTGATCTGCCATATTTATACTTGTTTTGCTGGAGACTTTTAATCCCACATTGTGTCCTAGTACATGAAAGATTTAAGTTGTCTGGTTTTATCTTTCAGATGACCAAACCGTGATTTCCGTCTGACTAGAACTGAGTCCCTGTGTACAGATATCTCCAGTTCTGAGACAGAAGTGCCGAACGTTGTGGAAGTCAGAGGGTACTCTGAGGTACTTATAGAGTATCAGTGTGAGCACTCGCCATGGAAGGAAAGCCTTTTTTTGTTGGTTTAATTATCTTTTCAGACTATCACTATTAATGTGTACCAGCCAGTTGTTTTAGAATTTACTTAGGACCATAATCATGTATTAGATAATATTAGCAATAAACAGGTTTGGTTGCTCCAATTTACTATAAACAGGAGATAGAATAATGTATTGGAAAAAGAATGGACTTTAGGCCCAGATAGACTTGGGTTCAAATCTTAGCTACAATACTTATTTGCTGAGGTGACGAACAAGTCTTTAATTGTTCTAGTTCTCAGATCCCTTACATGTAAAAGGTGAATAATATTAGGTACTCTTAAGAATGGTCTTTTGAGAATTAGAAGTAATACTTGTAAGTTCAAGTAAAAGAGTCCATACATGGTAAGTAACACATCTGATGTTTGGGAGCAAGAAACACTAGTTTTGCCAATTGCAAAGACCGTATAATGAGTCATGAGGAATTAGACTGCTGGAATCTTTAAAAGTCATATCTGTTCTTATCAGGCACTTGTAGAAACATTCATTTTCTTCTGCTATTAAAAAAAAAAAAAAAAAACCCTGTTGCCATCCAGTAGATTCTGACTCATAGAAAAACTACACAGTCACCATTAAAAACATATCTGCCAATCTCACCTGCTTTAGTAATCAAATTGGACTAACTCCAACTAATCAACATATTTGAAAATAAAAATGAATCAACACCAATGTGGTTTATTCCATGCCATATGTTAGCACAGTTTCAGTTACTTAGAATCTCCACCACTACTTCTTTCTCCCAGAGAAGCTTCTAACAACAAGCACAGTTTAAAAAAAGACTTAACGTCAAACCCTGAGGTGAGAACTTACATTCATTGGTGGAAAACATATTACACAATTAAATTACAAAGATGAACAATTTAGCTGGTAAACCGTAAATGTCAGTGGCTGTGATCTCTTAATCTTTTGTATTTTAAATTAAAAAAAAAAAAGAAACCCGTTGCCGTCGAGTCAATTTTGACTCATAGCGACCTTATAGGACAGAGTAGAACTGCCCCATATGGTTTCCAGGGAGCGCTGGGTGGATTCAAACTGCCGACCTTTTGGTTAGCAGCCGCAGCTATTAACCACTATGCTACCAGGGTTTCTGTATTTTAAATAATTAAAAAAAAATTTTTTTTTCAACGTGTTATAATTTATGACCTGCTCCTTGTAGGACTGCTGTGTCAGGATTAGTGTAATGTTTGATATGCACTGGAAAGGGCTTTGTAGGGATGCTGCTTTCTATATCTTTGCTGCGCTTGTAATTAGTTGCCACAAAAGAAAATGAATTGGCGCTAGGTTACCTGCATTTTACTTGTTTCCATCAGCCTCTCACCGTACTCTTTGTGTGTTCCTGCTTTCCTCTGTCTTCCCTATTGCTTAACCAGACCGTCAGCTATAAAGCAGAAACATACGATATGCTAAGCAAGAGTAGAATTAAGAAGTATCATGAGAGAACTTTAATATAGCAATTGTTTGGTTAAGGTCACGGCCCAGTGAGATAAAAAGAACTGCATAATAGGAAAAATCACTTAAACATAAGAAAGTTATTAATAAATCAGGGGAAATCAAGTGTGCGTGAAAAGGCTGGATGTTACGGCTTCTGTGTTCTCAGACATACAGTTTATTACCTGTGTGATTGCTCTACCATGTAGGATATGTGCTTGAGCAAACGTAAATCATTACAAAGTGTGTACGGTGACACTTCTTCAGAGCACTGCTGCACTTGCTGGTTTCCCATATGTGGAAAACCTCTGGCTTACCTATTCCTCTTACAAACGAGTAATCCACCAGGAGTGGGGCTCCAGCCAGGGTCCACAGGAACACCAGCCATTCATTCCTCAACCAGTGACGGATGTATGACAGACTGCAGGGTGCTAGGGATAAAAAGATGAACAAGAGGACATCAAGATGCAAACAGTCTAACGCAGAGAAGCGGGAGCGCACACACACGGTTACCATTACTGCTGTCGATTCTCTCATTCCAAAGAGTTGCCTTCCAAATGCACTTCTTTGGACAGAACCTTTTCTTTTTTCTTTCTTTAGCAAAATGTGACCTTGAACAGTTACTTGTCATAAGATCCTCAGTTCCGCCATCTGTAAAATGTGAATATAATAGCCATTCCATAGAACGATTTTAAGGGTTAAGTGAGGTATGTATAGTAAGTGTGCCCACACAAACTATTGTTGTTAGGTGCCGTCGGGTTGGTTCCAACTCGCAGCAACCCTCTGTATAACAGAACAAAATACTGCCCAGCCTTGCTCCATCCTAATAAGTGTTGCTGTTTGAGCCCGTTGTTGCAGCCAGTGGACAACATAAGAGCACAATAAACACGGGTTATTTGTTTATTATTACTACCCTTGATAGTTTTATTATTGGAGAAGACCCTGAGTGGTACAAACGATTAAGTGCTCTAGTGCCAGCTAGATGACTAGCTGAAAGGTTGCCGGTTTGAACCCACTCAGAGGTGCCTTGAAAGACAGACCTGGCCATCTGCTTCAGAAAGGTCACAGCCTTGAAAACCTCCTGGAGCAGTTGTCCTCTGCACACATGGGGTCGTCATGAGTCGGTATCAACTAGACAGCAACTAGCAACAGCAATGAAATATAAAACAAGCTTCCGCACTCACGTATCTTACGGTCTAGCTGAGAGGTGAAAATATAGGAACGTGTTACATACCATAATTGCAGATGAATGCCAGACATTCTGGGCTAAAGCTTTTATTTTTATATACCTCATTTTTTTTTTCCAAAAAGAAGAATAGAGTTAGTTAATGTTTAATCAAACATAGGCATGGACCAAAGAAGCTGAATAATGTATCAGAAATATTGGTGAGCTTAAATATTTTTCTTTAGAACTTTTAAAATATAGTTAGTTGTTGATTTTTCTGGCTGGCTGTAGGAAACCCTTGTGGCATAACGATTAAGAGCTAGAGCTGCTAGCTAAAACGTTGGTAGTTGGAATCCACCAGGGGCTTCTGGGAAACTCTTAAGGGGCAGTTCTACTCTGTCCTATAGGGTTGCTATGAGTAAAAATCGACTCGATGGCAATGTTCCCCTTGCCCCCAGGTAGATTGATTCTGTTGAAATGAAGAATTAAAATCTGCTATCACTCTAACTTTTGTGTCTAAGTTAATGGTGATAATAACAGTGTTCACCCCCAGGACAGCTGTGACCTGAACTGACAGCTTCTGTGACGTGAATGCCTGTTCTGGGCTAGTGGGCGCTGATTGACCATACATGCCTCCACTGAGTAACTGGTAATTTTGAGCTGCTGAGCAGAGAATGATCTACTTATTCAACGAATAGGGAAGACATTTGGGGATCAGATGATGGCAGTAAACATCTTATTGACAGGTTATTGTTGGGTTTGAGGTAGAAAGGAGGAAGCTTTGTGGCTGGTAGGCACTTCAGCTCATTCTGACCCCAGCAAATGTGTGGAGGAAATAACTAGGGATCCAGAGAGTTGCACCTACCCTCATACATGTTAATGAAATATTCTGGCTGAAAATCCCCCTCAAAACATAGAGAACAATGCCTTCAGACTTTTCAGTATGGAGCTCCCCTTAATTATTACATACATTATAAACCCATTGCAGTCAAGTAGAATTCTGACTTGTAGCGACCCTATAGGCCACAGTAGAAGTGCCCCATATGATTCCAAGGCTGTAATCTTTACAGAAGCAGACTGCCATATTTTTCTCCTGTGGAGTTGGTGGTTTCAAATCACAGACCTTTAGGTTAGCAGCTGAGTGCTTAATCACTGTGCCACCAGAGCTCCAACATACATCATAAAAACCCCAAAACAAGCCATTGCTGTCGAGTCGATTCCAACTCACAGTGACCCTATAGGACAGAGTAGAACTGCCACATAGGGTTTTCAGGGAGAGCTGGTGGATTTGAACTGCTGACCTTTTGGTTAGCAGCCAAACGCTTAACCACTACACTGTGAGGGCCCCGACATACATGGTAAGAAGTGAAAATTAAATATTATGAGTAGAATGCTGTAGGTATAGTGGCATAAAACAACAACTCTGTTTCTTAACTTCCTCACTTTGAGGATAGCTACAGGATGTTGCATTTGCAGATGTGAGCGTGAAAGAGTGGCTAGAAGCCTTTTATTTTCAAACTGGTCTTATGAACTGCCCTTGAATTGTTTAAAAACGTAAGTCATAAGAAATGTGGCATGCTATTTAGGAGGTTTACCGTCACACTAGATGATAACAAGTTTTATAAACTACTTTCAGGGCTTCCTCAGTTTCGACCGATTCTTTATTTGACGTATTTATTAATTCATTCCCTCGTGTATTGATTCCTGTATTTTTGTTTGTTTGGTTGGAGAGAGAGGAGAGTTGGTCGAATGTTTGTACTGATGGGAATAGAGGAGGGAAAAGTAGTATACCAATTTGAGAATGTGCACAAATCAGCCAAGGCATTAATTATAGGAAAAATGCTTAATGTGGTTATCTTAAGTACCATTTCCCACTGAGACAAAGCTATCCCGTAATTACGTACTGCACAAGAAGGCTATAAAATCAGTAGTGCTGAATCAGTTTAAGCGATACTGCTTTTAAATGATATTTAAGCTTTGTTATTATAAGAAAATAATGTACTAAAGTACTGCTATTAAGGGAGTTGAGCGCCTAATATACTAAATAAGACCTTGGTTTGCAAGTATTCAAAACAACGTAGATAGTTATGTCAACTTTATAGAAGCGTGCGAGGTAAAGCTTGCTCAGAGGAACTTGTGGGTAGTTTGCTCAGGATGACTCATAGCACTGTGAGTTGGAACTGACTCAACCTCAGTGGGTTTTTGGTTTTACTTAGGATGTGGGAAGAGTTAAAAAAAAACCCGTTGCCATCGAGTGAGCTCTGACTCACAGTGACCCTACGTTGTGGTTCCAAAATCCACGGATAAGATTGGTAAAGAACTAAAATAAGCAAAGATAGACGAGTATTGATGAATGTGGTGCCAGTGAGTTTTTCCAAGTCTCCATTAAGAACACACAGCCAAGAAATAGAGGATAGTAACCCAATGATGTCAAGGCGGCGTGCTGCTGGTGTTACTGGGGGACATTAGCCCATGTGGAGTCTTCCAGTTCAAGAACTAGCGCCTATCATTGTGTCTCCACCACTGTCCCGCGTGGAGGGGCCTGTCTGCTGGGGTGAATGGCCAGACGCCATCGTTCACTGTTGAGAAGGTGCGTCAGGACCTTGTAATACTATAAAAATGATTCATAAGATCATCTACGTTCCTCTACGTATTTTCATTTTTAATTCAGGTTACCATTCAGGGATCAGAATTATCTGCTCATCAGAGGTGAACAACCTGGTCCACTTCGCAGTATTAATTTTATTTTAAGAAGCTGACATTCTAAATGGTCAATCTCTTGTGTGACTGAATAGTGGGAATCAGTCCTCTAAGCCTGATGAATTCTGTATAACCAGATAGAAATAAATGTCAAGACATACATACAAAAGTGAAGATAAGACAATAAACCTTGATCACTCTGTACAGGTACCAGGACCTGAGCAGTTACTGCTGGCCATGGTACAGCTGGTATATTCATAGTGAGTCCTTAAC
The DNA here is from genome assembly GCF_024166365.1 of Elephas maximus indicus. Taxonomy (NCBI): domain Eukaryota; kingdom Metazoa; phylum Chordata; class Mammalia; order Proboscidea; family Elephantidae; genus Elephas; species Elephas maximus. The sequence goes on from NC_064840.1 coordinate 77,811,776, forward strand.
TATGATACATAGTAAAACCTAAAACCAAAAACCAAACCCAGTGCCGTTGAGTCGATTCCAACTATAGCGACCCTATAGGACAGAGCAGAACTGCCCCATAGAGTTTCCAAGGGGTGCCTGACGGATTCGAACTGCCGACCCTTTGGTTAGCAGCCGTTGCACTTAACCACTATGCCACCAGGGTTTCCATGATACATAGTAGATAATTAAAATGACTCATTTTGATTATGTATACAAAGGTAAACTGAGCTGAAGAATTAAGCCAGCACAAAATTATTTAACAAATATTAAGCTTTGTGTTAGTTATTGCTTCTACTACAAAATGCCCCCAAAACAATGCAACAAGGATTTGTTATAATTCTGTGGGTCGGCAATATGGGCAGGTCTTCTGCTGGTCTGGCTTATGTTCACTCCTGTGTCTGCAGTCACCTGATGGCTTGACAGGCCTGGAGTTCCTGGGTAGCTTCACTCACGTGTTGGTGCTATCTTGTGTTTGGGGCACCTCAGTCTCCTTCTTGTGGTCCCTTCCTTATACTCTGGTCACCTGGACTAGGCTTCTTCACAGCATGGTGCTGGTCTTAGAGCTTTAGGGGGCCTAAGCTCTGAAACACACACACACAAAACACACACAAAACACACACATTTCCACCACACTGTACTGATCTTTGATGTGATGAAAAACAAGTGAAATTGTACACTACTGATTAATAAGTAAGCACAATTAAACCAGCGAATACCTTGCTTATCGGGTCATCCATCCCTTGCAGAAGTTATGGCAGGATCTGAGGAGTTGATTTTTGTTTGATTTCAAGTCAAATATATCTTTACCTTCTTATAGAACAAAATAAGCCAAATGGATCGAAGACATAAAAAAATAACCCTTACAAAATTTCCCATACAGAAAAGCATATACCCAGTATTTCTTATATGATTTATGAAAAGCATATAAGAAAATAAATATTTTAAAACTAAAGTAAGAAAATTGCGCTTAAATACCCTTACATCCAACACGGACTTCGCAAATCGATGCTTTGTGCAAACCTTAGTTTGTTGCAGCTAACTTGCTCACACTGTTATTGTTTCTGTTTGGAAGAGAAAAATTAACTCTCAATAAGAACTAGTTCGTATCAGGACAAAAATTTGAAAGTATGATAGAGCAAAACTTTTTTTCCAAGTTATTTTATAAATGAAAGGAAAAAGAGCAGAAGCATTTGCTCTGATAGTTTTTTTCTTGCTGTTAAAGGGAAGAAAAATATGATGAAAGAAAAGCACTAACAAGATTTCTGAAGAAAAAAGAAATATTAGCTATAAGGGGACCTCTCAACAGTAGCTAAAAGGAAAATTGATGACAGCTGAGGTTGCCAGGCCCCTGAACAACGTCTGCTGTTCTGTCCTTAAGCTTCAAACAAAGGAGACGCTGAGCCACTGGGAAACTGCTGCTCAGGGGCCTAGAATGGCCTCCTTTTAACCAATAAATCAAACTCCTCCTTGCGGAAACACAAGGTTCTCCATGCAGCTTCCACTGGAACATCCAAGCTGACCTGTCAGAACTTGCCAGAGGGAGCCTTCCAGTCGGTTCAGGTTCCCATCTTCACACTCAGCATTCCTCATGGCCACTTCTACCAAGCTACTGTGTTCATGCTACCCCTTCCTGGATTTCGACTCATAGCAGCTCGGTATGACAGAGTAGAACTGCCCCATATGGTTTCCAAGGAGGGGTTGGTGGATTCGCACTGTTGACCTTTTGGTTAGCAGCCAAACTCTTAACCACCACACCACCAGGGCTCCTGGAATATAGTGGATCTCATTTCCTGATTATTCAATTCCTGCACTTTTTGGTTTATTGGTTCATTTCCTGATTATTCAATTCCTGCACACCCTTCAAGATCTGCTCACTTCTAACATCCTGTATTATGCTAACGTTGCTTTGTTTACCTCATCGTACCAACTATTCTGGGCTGCACTGACCTTGACCTTCTCCAGTTTCCTCTGGGATTGTTAGCCTGCTCTATGCATTTGGTGCTGATCATGTACAATAGTAATTATAAGAAATACAGTAACAGCTGATAGGTTGGGTGCTTTTATGTGCCACCGCAGTGGTTCTTGTCATATTTCAGCTTCCCAGCTCCCACACTTCTTCTCAAATCACACCCTATACCCTACCATCAATGACCTGGGCCCTGTCGTGCAGAGTTGTGAATGGAGGAAAATTCCAAGAGGCTATCTTCCAATCCTAAAGCCAAGGAGTCAGATCTTTCTCTGTTATTCCAGTATCCACAGGAAATAAGCATCTGCCGTTCTTTCTGGAGCAAGTGATGCAAGGCCTGGGATGATGGCCAGAGGTCATTCTGCTGGATCAGTGTTCTCAGCCTCGTGGCCAGGCCCTTTCACAGGTAAAAGACCACCATTTTGCTTTCTGTTTCCTGCTTGTTGTCTTTTTGAGATTCTTGACTCCTGCTGAATAGTCCTACATCTGCCCAGGGTGGCCTTCCATTCATTCTGAGTTCTCTAAAACTTTTTGTTGAAATGCTTTTCTTCAATTAGCCTGAATGTTTTCCAGTTATAAGCAGTCTGGTACCCTGTAGCATCTAAGTGCTGTGGTAGCTTCATATGTAGCAGATATAATCTCAGGTTATGGACACAGGCCACAGAAAGCTACTGTCATTGTTTTCCTATAACTGCACTTAGTTAGTTCAGGGCAAACTCAGTTATTCAGGAAAATGCCTGTTTCTTCAATTAACTTAAAATCTCACCAGTCCTGCATTATCGGGGTTGCTTCCAGGTTCCAGGGCTTACAAGACATGGGCAGGCCAGTAGGAGACATCTGGGACTGCATATGTTTAATCTCTCTGTGCTGGTATCTACTGGGATACTGGATTTCCTGCCAGATTCATGGTCATTGGCTATGCTAACATTGCTTTGTTCACCTCATCCTGTTCATAACCTCTACAGACCTGAATTTAAATCTCTGCCATATACTTCCCTGACCTCTTGGAAACTTCTACTTTCCTCTAAAACCCGTGTTCTTAAACACTACATCAGACTATCTCATACTAAATTTACTACCATATTACTTGCTCCATTCATGGATAGATAATGTATCTTCAGTGTAGGATGCGGGAATTTACTTACTTAAACAATTAAATTCAAAATCATATTGATGACCGATACTTTCCTGAATTCTGGGCCCGATTTACTGTTCATGAATTCCGCACGTTGTTTAGGACTCCTGCCTCCAGATAAAGCATCTTGTTAGGGATTGATGAAAGCAGAATACTGGTTGTGGGTTCACCACGCAGTAACAACTGCTTTACCTAGAAATATGTAGGTCAAATGGTATGTGGATTTGATTTATTCAAAATAAAATGTATGTGAAATGATTAAAGACACACAGATTTTTTTTATGAAGCCCTAGTGGTGCAGTGTTTAACTCCTCGGCTGCTAACTGAAAGGTCAGAGTTTAGAACTGACCAGCCACTCCACGGGAGAAAGATGTGGCAGTCTGCTCCTGTAAGATTATAGCCTTGGAAACCCTATGGGACAGTTCTGCTGTGTCGTAGAGGGTCGCTGTGAGTTGGAATCAACTCGATGGCAACAGGTACATATATATATATAACGATTTTATTTTATAAAAGTTGTTAATTTTTGAAACCCTTAAAGCTAGACTGGGATCGAATTGACTCTGGTGTAGTGCCCTGTTCAGAGTGACCTCTTACACACATTTCTTTAATGATTGGTGCAGGACATGAACAACGTTAACTCTTGATTTGTTGAAGGTAATGATAATTTGTTGAACTTTCTGCATTTTGTGTTTTAGAAAGAAACGGAGAGTTCTCATGAAGTAGGAAAAAGAGAAATCTGATTTTCCAGCTCAGAAAAGAGCAGAATATTGCTAGCAGCCAACATCTGGTTTCATTTAAGCCTGGACTGGACAGAAAAGAAGAAAAAAAAAATGATTATACCAGAGGGAGAAACCCTGGGTTAGCAAGAAAAAGAAGGAGATGACATGGTTGGTCTTCCAGTGATTAAGCACCTTCCGTTTTCACAGAGCCCCACTACAAATAAAGCCTTTATCTTCCCTCATCCTTTGCATTTCATTGTCTAGTGAACAAATTCTAGAGGCGAAAATGCTAGAATTTTATATTTCCTTAGAATGATGCCAAATAAAGGTGCCTCGATCTGTCCAGCCTTTTAGAAACCTATCTTCAAAGCTATCAGAGGCAAACGTGCATTAAATTCAAATGGGAGGTTTTTGTTTGTTTGTTTGTTTTTGTTTTTTCTATTAGTTCAAATCCACCAGGTGCTCCTTGGAACTCTATGGGGCAGTTCTACTCTGTCCTACGGGGTCGCTATGAGTCGGAATCAACTCGATGGCGGTGGGTTTATTCAGAAAAGGAAGAAAATGTATGTTTTTTCTGGGTTGGTATATATGATTGCTAGGAATTCTGAGCAAATTAAATCAACTTGTGTTGGGTGCACAGATGTTGTCAGTAATAACTCCCATATAAATCAATAATATGTTGAATGCTGCTCATTTGCCTTTTCACCATCGAAGGGGGCTTGGATTCAATGTATGTTCAATGTAGCCGCATGGCCGCTATGTACAGAGATATAAATCTCATACCTGCTTGCTGAAAGCAGTCACCTCACCTGAGCCACGTAAGCCTAAGGCAAGCATGGCGAAGTGCCACGTTCCTTGTCCCTGCAGCAGAGAATCCTTCACACAGAGCTTAATCTAGACTCATTCATAAGCGTTTCCACCCTAGTCAGCCTACTTAATGGCCCCCTTGTGCAATTAGGATATTGTTCTTGGGTCTACATGACTGTACTTAAATGCTATGAGTTAGGAACTTTACAACACAGGTACAGTTTTGATGCTAGAATTTAAATGGATGCATTGAGGCTGGAAGCAGAGTGGTTATAGAGATGAGCCCATTTCTTGGGGAAAGCTAGACCTTCAGAGTTAAAATGTCAAATACATGTGACAAACATGGCATTATAACTTTTACCTGAGAAATAAATTTCCTATGACTGACATCCAAAGTAATTTAGAATCTGTATTTCTAAGTGATCTCTCACATCATGCAGTTTGGTAAAATGTTTTAGTAAATAGTTGTGGGGTTCTATATGCAACCCTCTCCCAGAAAATAACTCCTTTTCTACCCTGTGGATGGAGAAAGACCATGTAGGAGGAGATGGCTGAAGACCTCTTGGCTGAGTTGGTTTGCTAACACTGAATCCTAGAACTAGACTTGTTTCCCTCCCAGTCCCAGCAGCCCCCCACTTCCTGAGGAGCAGAAGATGGAGAGACCTGAACAGAGCATGCACAATTTTCCAAAATTTCTAATCAGATCAATCACTCCATCTCCACAAAGCAGAGCTCACAAAGGGGTGCAAATAGGTGAAGAGTGTGCACAGGGAATATCCGTCCTCTTGTGTATCAGAAATAGGACACAAACCTTCCACCTTAAGAGGTGTAACTAGGGTCACCTGCATATACAAGAAAGTTGACATATTCTTGCACAAAACTGTGCCTTTGTTCAGTCACATGCTCTCTTACAGAGCAGCCACAGAGCTGCTGAGTCCTCCCGGTAGTGTTCCCACTAAAAGTGCTCCTGGGAAGAAAGGCTACAGGACAGTGGCCGACTGTGGGGAGGATGATGTCCTACTCATCACTGTATCATCGGTCCTGAGAACAACGCCAGGCACTTACTAGGCACTCATAAAATGACCGCTGAACTAAAGTGATACGGGGATACAGGTATGAACTTGGGAGTCAGGCTGTCTGTGTTCAAATGCAAGCCCAGTCCACTGTTTGCTAGCTGTTGATGGGAGAATTACTTAGTTCCCTTCTGCTTCGGTTTCTTCCTCAGTGAAATGTAAGTGTAATGGCGTCTACATGGGAGAGCCAGAGTGTCCTATGTATCGACTGTCCAACATGCCGTAGTGATGGCCGTGGTAGGAACGAAGACGTTTCGTAACATTCTACAATTGTTTCTGACCAACACACTTACCTGAGACTGATCTTTCCTGAATTATCTTTAACAGACAAAAAAGGCTTTATGAAGATACATACAGATGGTAAGAGAACATTCTATGATAACATTTGAATAACATTTACGGAGACCCAGATAATCTCTAAAGAACCCAAATAATCACCGATGTGTTTGTTTTTATATTTTTATTTAAATTCTATTTAGCCATGTGTATCCTTTTGTGCTAAATGTGGTCAGAGCTTTCAACCCTTTCTCACCCACTCTGACTTCCGTAAGTATGCAGTCTGGGTGAAAAGGCAAGAAGAGAGAAATCACTCTTCTCAAATCCACAAAATCTGCACGCAATGTGTTGCCTAAAATATTTAAATTATTGAATTTTAGAATTTTGACACCTGGATTTGTTGGTTAGGGACAAACCCACTTGCTATCCATGTGTCTGTGAAGAAGAAAATGCTTCACATAGATTGGAGGTTACATTAAATTGTGATGACCAGCACCAAGGCCACGATCATCTCCATGCATACGGTTCACAAGGAAAAGCCCCCGTGCCTGCCTCTTCCTTTAAAATCCTCACTTGTTACCCATTAGAATGCTCTGTACAAAGAGCACACTTAACAAAATAAGTGAGAAGGTTGTAACCCTGAAGAGGGAGATCTTCGGGGAATGTTCTGTGCGGCAGCATCCGCAGTTAAGGCTGCTGAGCACACATGGGTAAAGGGTTTGTTTCAGACTGTCCCTCCCCTCCCCTGGATAGACGTCAGGCTCTGTCTGAACCTCTTGGAAGTGACTTCATACCCTAACCCAGATATTTTTCGTATTTCATGCTTTCCCTACCGCTTCTTCGTTGTCCATCACTTCTACAAGCAGTTACGACGTTGCGAGAGACTCTCATTTCATGATCAGTGGGAATCTACCTTTTCTCCCACTAACTCTAAAATTCTCTGGAAGGGTTTGAGGCTGTGAATTTTTTTTTTTTTTTTTTCTGGTAAATTATTTCCTTCTATTACGGTTTCCTGTCCTGAATTTTTGATCTTTGCTCTGTCCTGTCTCTAATGTATGCTTTCTTCTTTTTCTACATGCTGTCCTCCTATCTCATACTCATCTCTATGAGTCAGAATCGACTCTACGGCAGTGGGTTTGGTTTGTCCTCATATACTGGATCTCAAATTCCTTCATTGTTCAAAAGACCCACTGCCACAAAGATGGAGTACTCAGAAGAGAGATTGCTAAATTTTTTTTGTAAGAAAAGGGCTTTTGGAATGTCAATCTACTAGCAACAAATGAAATTAGAACATCACCATCCTAAAAAAGCCTGGGCTTCCTGTCTGCGACAGGGCCCCTGAGTGATGAAAATGGTTTGTGCTCTGCTGCTAACGGAAAAGTCGGCAGTTCGAATCCGCTTGGTGGCAATCTACTTCGGTAAGATCACAGCATTGAAAACTCTGTGGTTCCACTCTGAATCGTGGGGGTGGTGATGAGTCAGCTTGGACTTGACAATGGGTTTTGTTTTTATCTGCTACAGATCATTTCTCCTGTCCTTGTCATCAAAGCCTTAGATTATCACCATCGTGGGGGAGAAGTTCTCCTCCTAAGACCTTCCTCCCTTTTCTGGGTACTAATCCTCAACCTCCACATTTTTGTTACTTTCTTAGTCTGAGCAATTTGATTTCTACAATTCACCTAAAAGAGGTTCCAGGCACATCATTGGCCTAGGAAGAAACTCATTAACAGATTCCATTACATAAATGGCTCTCCACCCTGGGTTTCCTTTCTTGGCAAGGCAACGCACCAGCAGAAATGGAAAACCACACTCTCCTGTTAACGATAAGCACGTTTTTAGTCAAGGACGTCTCTCCTACCAGTTTCTCCTATAGAAAAGAAGCAGTGAAAATTATTTTTCCATTGTTCAGAGTAAACCCCTAGAAGCCCAAGCTCTCGCTATTGTTATTTCTATGAGTAGAATATCCCCTGTACTAGAGTGTAAGCTCCCTAAGGTCAGCATTTTGTTTTGATTAGTAACTGAAGGAACCACAGTACCTAAAGAAGAAAAGAAGTAACTAAAAAGTAACTGTTTTGTGCACTTCCATCCTGTAATAAATACATGCCAAGTAAATGGAAATAGAGGTTATATCAAAATCCAAACCAAACCCATTGGTGTTCAATCAATTCTGACTCAAACTGATCCTACAGGACAGGGTAGAACTGCCCCCATACAGTTTCCAAGGCTGTAAATATTTATTGAAGCAGACTGCCACATCTTTATCCCATGGAGTGGCTGGTGGATTTGAACCACTAACCTTTTGGTTAGCAGCTGAGCACTTAACCACTGTGCCACAAGGGCTCCTTAAAAAGAAGTTATAGAATGTATTAAAAATAGAACATTAAATGAATATAGTTATGTCCATATGCCTAGATAAGTTCAAATAATAAAAAGTTAAACAACAAAATAATAGAGCCCGTGGGCAATTGTCCACACAATACTTAACTATGTATACACCAGAAAGAGATCCTTTTGCTGGGTTTTGTAGTGTGTTCCCTGTGCAGATCATCCTAATGGGTGCCATGGGGGAATTGTAAAGAACGAAGGAAGCATGGTTGCTTGCCCTCACTAACCTTATTTACATGGAGATGCTAGTGGAAAACATCATGGTTGGGTTTCCCACATTAGTGGATAATTCATATCTCACGAAAGCCAACTGAGGGGACATAATGGAACCCTTTCAGCTGCATTATGCCACCAGCCCCTGTCATTCCCACGCTGGCACAGCAGCTTCACAATGAGGACGGTGACGTAGAGAATAGGCTGTTCCTCTTGGCTGGTTTCCTTGGTATCCTCTTACGGAATCGTGCTGGGAAATCACATGCAAGCACATGGAGAGAGCCACATCCTTATCATTCCAAAGAGCTCCCCAAGCCGTCATCAAAACGACTACTCTTTCCACTTCCCGTGATGATAAAAGGGGAATCAAATAAGTAACGTTTCCTCCATTTTAAACTTGCTCCCATGTGACATGTTACAACTGAAAGCTACACTCACTGACATTAGCGATTAGTTAAACAAGGCCATGCATAGAAGAAGACTCTTTTCTAGGACTGAGAAAGAAGGGACATCTTTCGGCTATGCTTATTGTCGTTAACTTCTGTCCAGTCAGCCCTGGACTATTGGCAATCCCGTGCACAATGGACAACAAATGCTGGCCAGTGGGGGAGTAGGTCTTCAGATCTTTCTTCCTGGTCCATCTCAGTCTGGAAGCTGTGCTGGCAGCTGTTCAGCTTCAGAGCAACATGCAAACCTCCACTGAGGGAGGAGTGGTGGCTGCTCATCTGGCGCGTTGGCTGGAAATCCCACCCAGGTCTCCCACGTAGAAGGGATGAATGCTACCACTGAGCTGCAGCTACCCAAGCAATAGTCATGGCAGTTAGCAAATGGTCTTTCCAGGCAGGCTTTGTGGAAAATTACAGAGCAGTCTGCCAAAACCAGGTCTGAAGGAAGGCTCAGCGCAGTCTGGCCAGGCACTGGCAACGGAGATTTAGAGGCCATACAGCCAGTTAACAAGGAGAATGGAGTTGTATTGTGATCTTTACCTCTGCAATAAACTGACAAACTCTACATGCCAGAAGGAGCCCTGGTAGCGCAGTGGTTAAGAGCTCCATCCACCAGCTGCTCCTCGGAAACCCTGTGAAGCAGTTCTACCCTGTCCTATAGGGTCGCTATGAGTCAGAATCGACTCAACTGCAACAGGTTTGGTTTTGTTTTTGTTCTGTTTACATGTCAGAAAACATTTATTCAATCAAGTAAAAGTCTACCTATTGTGCAAGGAAGTCAGAACCCAGTTGTCATGACACAGACAGTAGAAATTCCATGATAATTTTTTTTTCAAGTAATTTGATAAAGTAGTTCAACACTTCAGAAAAAGCACAGGAGTTCTTCGGAATCACTGCATAATTTTGCAAATACTAAAAAATAACCTGCTTAATAGGCTGCTATAGGTAGAGATTCAATGCCAAGTCTACACAAACTTCAGATTATTGCATCAAACAATAGCAGTTGTGAGAATTTTCTTTTTCTTCATGTCCAGATGTAACCCACACTGAGGGCTGTGGTCTTTTACCTTCATCAGTAAGTGCTTTAAGTTATCTCTATGTTTTTTTTTTTTTTTATGTTTGCAAAGCAAGGTTGTATCATGTGCATATCACAAGTTGTTAAGGAGTCTTCCTCCAATGCTGTGTTCTTCATATGGTCCAGCTTCATGGATTATTCGTTCAGCATACAGACTAAGTATGATGAAAGGATACAACCACGATACACACCTTTCTTGACTTTAAACCACTCAGTATCTCCTTGTTCTGTTTGAACGACTGCCTCTTGGTCTATGTACAGGTTCCACATGACCACAATTAAGTGCTCTGGAATTCCCATTCTTTGTAATGTTATACATAATTTATTATGATCCACACAGTCAAATGCCTTCGCTTAGTTGATTACCACACAGGTAAACATCTTTCTGATATTCTCTGCTTTCAAATGATATCCCTCCTTTCACTTCACCTTCTGAATCTGACTTGGACTTTCAGCAGTTCTCTGTCAATGCAGTTATTTTTGAATGCTCTTCAACCAAAAAAAACAAAGCAAGAAACTTTGTGGTAATATGTGAGATAAAATGCATAATCCTCAAAAAGCTTGTAAAGTTGTTTAAAAATTAAATTTTATACATTAAAAAAACATTATACATTAGTGAAATAAAACACAAGATAAGGGAGTAAAATAAGAAGTATAGTAAAAAAAAAAAGTATACACAAGGCTCAAAGGAGATAGAGCTCTCATCCTGTTTATGGAGAAGTCACATCAAGAAAAAAAAAGAATCTGAATAAGACATTTAAAGCATTAAAATTATTTTCACTTAAATAAAAGTATTAATGAGTGAAGGAGTAAATTCCAGGTAGATGAAGCAAAATGATCACAGACCTTAGAAAGCTGAATTATGGAACAGTAAGTAAATTCCTTTGAATGGATAGATTCTGTGGTATACATTAGGGAGCGAAGAAGAATGACTTTTCTTCTGGAAATACAGACCTGGGTTAAGTAAGAGAGTCTTGAAGGGCACGATACAGCGATGGGTAACAGTTGTAAGTTTTTGAGTAGGAAAGAAAAAAAAAAAAAAACTCATCGTCAAGTCGATTTCTACTCATTGTGACCCTAGAAGTGCCCCATAGGGATTCTAAGGTACAGCTGGTGGATTTGAACTGCCGACCTTTTGGTTAGCAGCAAAGCTCTTAACCACTGTGCCACCAGGGCTGAGTAGTACAGTGGAATAAAAGAAAATTAAGATACATATCCAGGAGTCACCTGCAAAGACTTAAATGTTGAAGCAAAAGACGTCTTTATAATGCCTTAATAAAGGGCATGGATAGGGAGTAGGATGACCATACAGACTGATCTGCCCGGGACAGTGTTGTTTTATTATGTATTACCCATTGTCTCATTTGGTTAGGGTCCTAATTCTCTCCCAAAAGTGTCACAGTTTGGATAATAGGTCAACCTAAATATAGGGAAAACAGAAATCTCAGAGGACACTTGCAATTAATGACTAAGTAGGAAAGAAACCTATAAAGTTGGAATGGAAAGAAAGTGGGAAAAGAAGAGAATTTGGAAATCTCAATTCTTATATATTTGCCAAATAGCTATAACTGGCCACACATCACTATATTTAGTATTCTCCCCACATGGCTTGTAGTTGGCTCAGTTCCCATGTTAATGAGGAAGGAATACCTGCTCCATAATATTTAAATTAATTACATTTTACTTTGGAATTATTTTTATTTCTTCTAACTTCGTAACTTACTTTTCTAATTGATGAAACCAACTAAGAGTTTGCTCTCCTTAAACAAATACCAGCTCAAATCAAATCAAATGGGCCATGGTTGTGATATATAGTAAAGACCACAAGACTGCAAGCAAACTATCAATTGAATTATTCAAGTGTACAAAAGAAAGTTCACTTATGGGAGGAAGAATTCTTATACATGTCTCTTTTAATATGATTCTATTCATTTTCATCCAAATCTTTCACTCAATTTTAAACTTCCTGCAGGCAGTGACAGTACCTCTCCTATTCCCTACTTTAACCAGTAAAATGTCTACACACATCAGATAAAAAGCTAGGATCGACCGGCTGAGGACACAATGCTCCATTAGGGGAAAAGAAGTGCCACGGATACACACACAGCAGCCGTTTAAATATCTCACTAGCTGCATTGTGCACGCAAGTACTTTAGTAGCGTGACGTCTCTGTTGCTAACCCAGCACTGTGAGCATCTAGCCAGTTTCCTTCATCAACATCAGTGCCGTTGCTCACATGCCTCATGTTTAACATTTTTATTTTGTTGTACTTTCTCTGTAGAAATGTTATCTTGACGTAGATCACTTAGAGTGGAAGGCAAATACTTTTTTAGCAGAACTATATTTCCTTATCAGTTGGGAATATTTAGTGAGTTTTCAGCTGTTTTAATGCCTGTTTGCTTTTACTAAAACTTCCTCTTCATTAGAGAGGGACGGTAAAGATTTATTGGGCAAGATATACATTAAGGAACAGCGATACGTTAAAATCATTACTATTATCACCGACTGCCTACTAAAATGTCGACTTTGCCCATTTCTCTCTGTTCATTGCCTGCTACATCTAAGGAGGCTGTGTTTAACTGCCTGTGTGCCCTTTGAACAAATAGAGATTGTAGGGTTTCCCTTATTGTTCAGAATTTGAGTTTTTAAGGTCTACCATAAGAATAATCTTAAATTCTTCAAATTATTTTTACTCGTGGTCATTGTCACTTTGTAATTATAGGTGCAGCTTTGGTGTGGCCTTTCAAAATGATTGCCTTAGCCTTCCATTTATCATGGAAATAAAAAGAACTCAGAGTGTTTTCACATTCACCATTTATATTTGGGAGGAAAAAAGTGATTATCTTAGTCTTTTACATATTATAACTACGCAGGAAAGTCTTCAGATGTAACAAGGAATACAGAACAGTACTACATTAGTTGTGAACGATGGTGAAGCTCTGAATTCTTTGGTTGGCATTTCTTCACTCAAGTTTTTTCCCATCGCTTTAGCTCATTCTTCAATGCTAAGTTGTTAAAATATAAAATATCAATACCTTTTAAAAATATTATTTATATTTTATATCTTTTTTAAAGATGTAGTTTACACTCAAAAAAGTAGCTAGTTAAGCATACAGTTCCAGAGTTTTGACAAATATATGTACTTACATAACCTCACCACAGGGAAGACAAAGAACATTTCCATCACCACAAAAAGTTTTCTCATGACCCTTTGTAGTCAGTTTCCCCTCTCTCCTAAACAGCCACCTGTCTGCTCTCAGTCGCTATCATTTTGCCTGTTCTGGAATTTCAGAAATGGTAACCTAATAATATTGCCTTCTTGTATTAATATCTTGATTCCTTCACTTATCAAAATATTTTTGGTGTTCATCTCTGGCTGTGTGTCATCCATTTCTATTCATTTTCTTATTCACTCATAGGCATTTGCATTATTTGCAGAGTTCTGAATATTATGAATAAAGCTCTGTCAACCCTTGAATGCACATCTTTTTGTGGACACCTGTTTTCATATCTCTGGGTGTATGCCTAGATGAGGAATAGCTGGGTCAGACTTAACTTCATAGTAACTGCCGGTCTTCCTGGATGGTTTTCCATTGTACAGGCCCATTGGCAGGTGAGCGGGCACGTTCCATCTATGACATACACATCCTCACCTGCTGGCTAGCATCTTTGGTATACCCCAGTTTCATCTTTGAAAGAAATGAGATTTCGCAAACTCATCCTATATTCCGGAACCCTTCCCTACTTATTCTGTGCTTTTCGTTTGTTTTTGTTTTGTGTATAAACAACGTTATCCCCAGTCTCTGCTTTCCCTAACCATCTCCTTTGGGCATTTTAGGAAGATTGCCTCTCCACGATTCAATAGCCTGACATTTTTAAGGATGCCTTCCAGTTTGCCATTAAACACAACATAAATTAAAGAAAATTAAACCATCCAACAAAATGTTATAAAACAGTTCCATCGTGCTGACCTTAGCTTCTTATAATAACAAATATATTTCTGTCTATGCCTAAAGTGTTCCACACAAGCGGATGACTGAATCTGATTTTTTCCAGTTTTCTCATAAACAAATGACTTTTTAATATAAATCTCTTATTTCAATTAAAGGCAATTGTACTATATTAATGCTTGAATAATGAGATGCCCCTCAGTAATAATCCATACATTTAAATAACTTCTCTGAGTATCAAGTTTTTTTTTTTAATATGTTAAACAAGGATAACGAGAATAATTTCTATTCCACACAATAGTTGGGATGACTAAATGCATTAATATTCGTGAAGAATTCAGCACTACTTCTTGCTCCCTAGGAAACGGTCAACACACTTTTAAAGAATAAATGCAGGTAACCCAGGCCATGTTTAATGCTTAGACATCAAATATGTGTTGAAACATGGAAAAAGTCAATCTCTATCAAATTCGTACATTTCATAAGCCGTGTTCTTGCAAACATGCCATTTAATAAAGCACATTTCCAGAAAGTGTTTGTTGTTGTTGTCCATTTGTTTTGTTGCCCCTCCCCACCCCACTCCACAAAAAATATTCTGTATCTAATTGTTATATCTGGGTAAATGGCTATTACCCAAAACAAACCCAGTGTCGTTGAGTCGATTCCGACTCATAGCAACCCTATAGGACAGAGTAGAATTGCCCCACAGAGTTTCCAAGGAGCGCCTGGTGGATTTGAACTGCCGACCCTTTGGTTAGCAACAATAGCACTTAACCACTGTGCCACCAGGGTTTCCAAGTGGCTATTAGCAAAAGTAAAATCTTTATTCTCTTTCCACATAAGTTATTTGTTTTATTCACTTCTTAAATTTTAGAAGTGTCTTAAAACAATAACAAAAAGAACAGCTACTGAGTTTGCCTTCCGTTTGTTTACTAGTTGGTTTTGCTTCTTTTTAAGGAGCCCTGGTGGTGCAGTGGTTTAAGGGCTCAGCTGCTAACTGAAAGCTCAGCAGTGCGAACCCACCAGCTGCTTTGCGGGAGAAGGAAAGATTACAAGCCTTGGAAGCCCTATGGGGCAGTTCTACTCTGTCCTTTAGGGTTACTATGAGTCCGAATCATCTCAGAAGCAGTGGGTTTGGTTTGCATTTTTGTCTTTAGCATCTCCCTCCCCTCATCCTCTCCCCACTAGCAGAATGAGTTGACACTAAAAAAAAAAAAAAACCTACTCCAACTCATGGTGACCTCATGTGTTACAAAGTAGAGCTGCTGTCTTGATTCACAGTGAGGGTACTCTAGGAGATACCAAAAAATAAGTTTGCCGTACAAAGGTTCTACCTCTCAGGTTCTGCTAAGTAGGCACATTCCTGAAGCATGGGTGGAAAAGGCGTGTTCTACTCATCAAACGTCTAATCACACCTTTTACTCCAAGAAGAATTATGTCAAAAATGGGAAAAGAAATTATTTTCTAACAAATTGAGTTACTGAAAAAACTCACTGTGTTTCTGAATCCAATGACTTTGGAACTATACATATTTGAAGTTCATGAAATTCTCATTTTTAGTACGTTATAATACAGTTGCAACTTCCCTGGATTTATATGTTGAGGTCACTGCTGTTTGCAATACACACACACACACACACACACACACATATAAGTAAATAAATAGATAAGAAATAAAATAAAACAACAATCCATGAATCTATATACAGCATAGTATTTTCAAAAACTGTTACAGTATCTTCCATTAATAAGTTTCTATCTGAAAATATGTTGGTATTGTCACTTTTTACTTCTATAACTTTTTAACTCGACTCAAAGGCGAAACTGTGTCTCCAGGACATACCTGGTCCTCAGAGCCTGGGCTAAAGAATACAGAGTTTTGGAGGAACGTTATCTCCATAAATCTGCCCACATTTTCCCTCTCATTTTAAACCACAGAGTGATTACTGTACAATCAAGTGGCTCTAAGATAATTTGGGGTCTTAGATCAAAGTGGGTTAAATATTTTAAAATATCGATATTGTTCTGACATTGCTTAATACAGTTCATGTCCTTGATTAATTAGGAACTGAGTTAATTTTGCAAACTTTTAAGCAGCAGATAGTTTTTTCTCCCTTGTGAATACAAACAATATTTTTTGCTAGTCCTTTCAGACAGTATTTGGGTCTATGAGCAGAGAGGGATGTGGGGAATTGAAAGTATTATGATAATTAATTTGATTAATTACCTCATTTTAGCCTTGGTTTTGCATTCTCCCTCTGTAAGACAGAGCCAACATGTACGCCTTCTGAAATATTCCAGGCCTCACATTTCATGCAGGTATTTTTTGAAAAAAAACATTTAAGATCTTGTGAATAGTATCAACTAACCAAGTTAAGTATGCGTTAATGAGAGAAAACGGTGAATATTCACTTACCATCAGCTCGTGTCTTTGAATTCCTCTCGATATTTTATTTCCTATCGAGTCAAATGACAAAAGGCTGGTTTTATTTTCTTCTATGTGAGCAAACGCACACCGAGGCTTTCAGTGCCAGCCCGATGCTTTGTGAAATCATAGCCGGCTCCATACATTCTGCCGAAAATGATCGGCAATTTGGCTCTTCAATTTGTAAGTGTCAGACTCATGCATTGGACCTGAAGGGGAATAGCGAGCAGAGGTTCCAAAGCCTGGATGTGAAACACAAGACAATTTGTATGTGGACGTCGTTGCCTGCTTCGGTTGCACTGCACAGGCCCTGGAGAGTGTTCAGGCTAAATGAAAGAAAATGCTTGATCTGTTTTTAGCTATCAGCTTATATACCTTTTGATCTAACGTGATTTATTGCTATCCCCACATGCAGTTAAATATCAGTCTGCTTGTGGCTGAAAGGGATTTCCAGGCCTGTAATAATTTCTGCTCTCAAATTGGAGCATAGCAGCGGGTGAGCTCTCCCCATCGTGAGAGTGGACCACAGGCCTTCCGCCGCGACACTTCACCTACTTAGCAATCGACACCCCTGCCTGCTTTCTCTAGCCTCTTCTCTGACATTAAAAAAAGAATTTGAGTCACATCAAATCTAAAATACCCTTTTCTTGATAAAACTTTACGAGGAGGTGCAATCACACTGATAGGACACACTTGTAATAACTACACTCTATAGCTCCAATTTCAAACAAGATGACTGAGCCACCAAGCTGGTTTGGCCGAAATAAGAAGGCTTTAATTCCTTCCCCCTTCACTGTCTTGATTTAAAGGACCCAGTGGTTAAAGGTTACTCTGTGTGAACTTCTACCAAGTTTGGTGTTTTGCGGTGAAGAGATGACAGTTTGAAACTGGTGTGCATTTGTATACAAAAAGAAAAGCTACCTCAGAGTTAAACACAAAACAAACAAGAAACTTTCCATGTCCACACAGTGAAATGGAACATTGGAGTACTTCAAGCAAACAAAAATAGTTTTACTTCATTTTAAGCTTTTGTGTTCGTTATTAAGTTTACCAACTCTATTTTTAAAACTGGAATTTGTGTATGGACCTGCTAGATTATCAAATCGTATTCCTAATTGCCATGGTAGCCCTAACCCTGTTACCTGGTGCCTTTGAGTCATCCCGACACATAGTGATCCTATAGGACAGAGTAGGACTGCCCCATAAGGTGTCCAAGGAGCAGCTGGTGGATTCAAACAGCTGACCTTTTGGTCACCAGGGCTGCAATCACCACGATGGTCCTAATCTCATTAAGGATGATGCTATGTAATTAAATTTTAGAAACTGTAAATGTGCCTAAATTTTGTCTGAGATAAGCTGACATTAATATCATCATAAATTTGCACGCACATATGCATATATTCAGAAGTCTTTTTTCCTTTCTCCACAAGATTTGCATGCTCTGTAGTTTGCCTAGTTGTTCTATAAACTACAGAGCACGAAATCTGTTATAACTTCCTTCTGGGCAAATAATTAGATTATTTCCTGGCCTTTCTTGTTTGGGGAGGTGGGGACCATGTGGCTAAATTCTGGCCAGTGGGATGTGGGTGGAGTGATTTACAGCACTTCCAAGTCTCACACGTAAAAAATCAGCCATATGTTTTGTTTTTGTTTTGTTTCGTTTCATTTTGTTTTGTTTCTCCCCTCACTTTGACTTGGGGGAATATGGTGACTTGGATGTCCAGTGTGGAAGAGGATGGGGCCACGAGAGATAAGAAGACTTGGTTCCTGAATGATTGCCTGAAGGAGAGCTGTTCAATGACCTGGAAGACTTTTTGGACTTCATTTGACTGAGAAAAATTATCTATTGCAATGAGTCATTGAAATGTGTGGGCTAATTTTTTTTTTGTAATAGCTAGTGTTAATTATTATATTACATTACTAACTTTAATAACAGCTTTTGATAAGTAATATATTACAATACTAGCTTTTACAATAACTAGTGTTGTCTTCTACATTACATGATTTAATAAATATCATAGCTCTCTATCCGAGGACTCAAGCCCGAATAGGTTTTCTTTCTCCCCAAAATCCTATAGCTACCAAATTCAGTAAATCAAATTTCTTTAACATAATTTAAACCTGCCTTTGTTTCTTAATGTCTCTCTCTTATACTGTCCTTCATGGTCTCATGACTGGACTATTGCAATAATCCTCAGATTTTTCCTGTCATTTACTCAACATTTCTTTTCTACACCACAGCTAAAATGCTCATCCCAAATTAAATCTGATCATTTCTCACCTGTATTGAAAACAAAAAACCTTCTATAGCCAGCAATTGTCTGCAGCATAACATTCCATTGCTCTTAAATGGTAATTAATATGCTTAAATAATATGTTGTGGTTGTTGTTAGGTGCTGTTGAGTGGGTTCTGAAACTCTGTCTGATCCTGCACCATCCTCACAATCGTTGCTATGTTTGAGACCATTTTTGGTGCCACTGTGTCAATCCATGTTGTTGAGGGTCTTCCTCTTTTTCACTGACCCTCTACCTTACTAAGCGTGATGTCCTTCTCTAGGGACTGGTCCCTTCTGCTACCACGTCTAAAGTAAGCAAGATGAAGTCTTTCAATCCTTGCTTCTAAGGAGCATTCTAGCTGTACTTCTTCTGGCACAGATTTGTTCATTCTTTTGACAGTCTGTGGTATACTCAATTTTCTTTGCTAACACTGTAATTGAAAGGCATCGATTCTTCTTTGGTCTTCTTTATTCATTGTCCAGCTTTTGCACACATGAGTCAATTGAAAACATCATGGCTTGGGTCAGGCGCACCTTCGTCCTCTAGGTGACATCCTAGTTTTTTAACATAATAGCACTGTTGTTGAGTCTTGGCTTCTGTCGCTTTGTCTTCCTTCCTCCTCAACACAAACACACAAACACACAAGCTTCTAGTTTCTGTTCAGGATCCTCAACACTTTCTTTTCTCTCTGTTAAAATATCACCTCCCTTCCCCTCACCTTCACCCAAGAAACACCTGTTCACTAAAACCGACAAATATACACACACATTTAGAGCCCATTCCTGACCCCTGTCCTCTGCCTACTGTACTTACCCACTCCTTTACGTGTGTTCTCAGGATCCCCCTCCATCACTATTTACCTAAGTGTAGTCTTTAGGACCTTAGTCCTAAGAAATGCTTCACAGAATAATGTTCCCAGATTAGATAAACCCGGAAAATACCACAGGGAAGAACAGTGTCTTGGAACATCTTAATACACACAGAACACTACAAGTTCTGAGAAGTCATGCAATAAAGAACCGTGTTTTCCACTTATTTGACCATAACATCCTTTTTCTAATGTAACAACTTACATACTTAGTGTTTGTTAGCGTAAACTGTATGGAGAACTCCTGCACACAGGTTACCTGGGTTCCTCGAACTCTGAGGGCATGTCTGTCATCATAGATGGCTCAGAAATATCGTATGGCAGGGAATGTATAATAGCCATGTTTGAAAATTTTTATGCCCAGTTTTTACTCTTTCATCACATGTTCTGTGCTGAAAAAAAAAGAAAAAGTTTATTTGCATAAATTAACTAACAATTAATTATGCATACAATAACGACATGTTCCAACTTGTCCAGAATTTACCAAGTTTACAAGTTTACTCTGGCATAAGTTTTACTCTGCCATAATAATTAATAGTGTTGCTAATTTGTCTTATGACTGATAATTTAAGCTCTGGCTCTACTGCTAGAGTTAGGTGTCACCACGTTCAAGCAAGACTGAGTGGTTCCACTAAACCCTTCCCTACCCTAGTAAGAATGGATTATCACTCCAATCTTTCTCTCACAAGTAGCTATTGGTAGTGAAGCTTTGGTTAATTTAAGAGCCATTTCACTCATCAATATTCTGAGAGAGTAAGAGTGGTGGCCAATCGGTTTGCTAAGCACTTGGCAATACACTTCCAGCAGTTACTGAGCTGGGCTGAGAGCAGGTAGGTGCACTACGCCACAGTCTTACTTAACTACTTCCTCCGTTTTGGAAGCTTTGCTTTCTCAGGTTCAGTGACACGGCGCCTGAGAAATCATCAGCATGCAAACACAAGTGTGCCTTCCTCTGGTAAACATGACTCCGTCTTAAAAAAACAAGACCACCATGAGACAGCACTTCCTTTTGTAGAACTTGTCACTCATCCCCATTTCAAGGTTGTGTTTTTCTGGGGGCATAGAGTTCGTTTTGTTTCCTTTTGAAATTTGTCATTGATCCGAACAGTGAAGATGCACGGCTGTGGATTTAAATGGCAGTGATTGACCTGCCCGCCCACAAAGAATTTTAACTAGAAGATTAAGGCTCTTGCCACTGTTAGTCTCCTTGATTGCTCTATCCGGCGTGCATTCATGATCTCGGAGATGCTTAGCATGCCATAAGGAGACCCTCATCATTTTCCTGTAAAACAGACCAGGGAATCTTATTATACCTGTGACTAAAAATAGCATGCCCTGACAGGGCAAGAGATTTATTTTAGTGGTGTTAAAAGTAGTTTGTTAGGACCTTACCAGATTTTTTTTTCCTACCGAGATTTGCCAGGGCAGCTGGAAGAACTTTGTTTGCTGATTTGACATCCAGATGTGTCCCAGTAAGTCCCAGTCAACATGAGCCGATGACATTAACATTCTGTAACACCTCACACCTCTTTCTGATCATTGAGGAGGTAATGTTTAATTAGGGCAGTGTTTCCACAATTTCTCGATTATAATAATTTCTTACTCTTGAGGCCCTTCCTCAGACCTAACCGATCAGAATCGCCATAATAGGGCTTAGACATTTGTAATTGCAGAATTTTTGATGTGGCATCTTGAAGAACACTGATTTAAAGGCTAAGATGAATATTACAAATCATCTGTGGACACATGAAAACATACCATATAGGAAATCAGAACTGTTCAAGCTGTGAAAGGCACTGGTGTATAATGGTGAAAACAAATGAGATTTTCAGTCTTAAAATGCTGACCATCAAGTGCTACGTGTGTGTGAGTGGGTGGGTGGATCAGGCATAGTAGGTGTCTTAGTTGTCTAGTGCTGCTATAACAGAAATACCACAAGTGGATGGCTTTAACAAATAGAAGTTTATTCTTCCATAGTTTAGGAGGCTAGAAATCTGAATTCAGGGCACCAGCTCCAGAGGAAGCCTTTCTCCGTCTCTCTGCTCTGGGTGAAAGTCCATAGCATCAATCTTCTCTTGGGTCTATGAGCTTCTTAGTGCAAAGTCCCAGGTCCAAAGGACTCACTCTGCTCCTGGTTCTTCTTCCTTTGTGGTATGAGGTCACTTTCCTTTCCGCTTGCTTCTCTCTTTTATATCTCAGAAAGATTGGCTCCAGATACAACCTAATCCTGTAGATTGTGTCTTGCCTCATTAACATAACTGCCTCTAACTCTGCCTCATTAACATTGTAGAGGCAGGATTTACAACACATAGGATCATTGTAGCAGATCACAAAATGGAGGACGACCACACAATACTGGGAATCATGGTCTAGACAAGTTGAAACCCATTTTTGGCAGACACAATTCAATCCAGAAAAGTTAGTATATATAGTCCTATGACAGAAAATTACCACTCACACTTGGAATGAGATGGTGGATAAGTTGAGTGGAATGAGCTGTGGATGACAATGGATAATAGTGGAGATACTATCTGTTGGTTCCTTATGTTGATGAACTGACCTTTTATGGATGTCCTATCTACGGAAAAAAAATGAACAATAAAGTTAGAGACCTATTTAAGGCAGGACGACACAAATCTTTTCACAGCACAGTTGTTCCCAAGCCCATAACAGAGTGATCTTTCCAGACAGAACTCTACAATCCTCAAAAGCATTGGCTCACAATTCGGAACACCAAGAGAAGTTACATAAATAGAATGAATTGAAATTCCCAGAGGAAATATACCCATCGAATTTTTTATCCTTAGATAAT
Organism: Elephas maximus indicus; assembly: GCF_024166365.1. Lineage (NCBI taxonomy): Eukaryota > Metazoa > Chordata > Mammalia > Proboscidea > Elephantidae > Elephas > Elephas maximus. Next base: position 77,834,224 of record NC_064840.1, read on the forward strand.
TCTTTCACATTTTCCATTTCTAAGTTTGCTCATGTACTTCTAGCTGTTTACCCAAGTGGATATTCATGTAAAACTAAATGTACTTAATCTTTAAATAAATTCTTATTTAAAATCCCACTTTTGTTCTCCAAATATTTTATTTTCACAGATGACAGCTCTTTCTCAAAAATCAGTGTTTTTAAGTCAGTAATATATGAACTGGTTAAAAAAAAAAAAACTTGTTTTCAGTGACTGACAGATGTCCAAGAAAAATATGTATCTGTATATCCTTCTTTACACAATAGCTAAAAGTGAGATTAGCTTCTTTAAACAAGAAAAGTTCAGTATCCACAACTATTCATCCTTCCCATCTCTTGTGACCCTGCATTTCATGAGAACTGCTCTTGTACGTATACTTGAGGTTTGTCTCTAAAAGAAAAAAATTTCTGGAATCAATATCCACAGATTTTGTTTTTCAATATTTACTGGTGTTAATAAATGCAACACATATTAATTATGGAGCCCTAGTGACACAGTGGTTAAGAGCTTGGCTGCTAACCAAAAGGTCAGCAGTTCAAATCTACCAGCCGCTCCTTGGAAACCCCATGGGGCAGTTCTACTCTGTCCTATAAGGTCGCCATGAGTCGGAATCAACTAGACGGCCATGAGCTTATATTAATTACATCCATAGAATGTTTCTTGATTTCTTTAGGAAAAAACATTTCACATAAAACCAGTTAGTGAGTGCTCAAGCACAAGGAAAGAAAAATCCTTTGTTGAAAGACCAGTAGTAGGGATGACCGAGCTCTTGATGCTCTTAAGTCATTGCCTACTAAAACGCTATATTCTGAGTGCTTACTCCAACCTGCCTTTCCGAACTTTGATATGAGGCTTGATGACTTATGGAGAGATATAACGTTCCACACAGTTCCATCTTCTGTGTGACTCTGGAGAGCTGAACGCTTAGCCATTGCTTACGGACGAGGTTAATTCTTAAGTGTGTAAGATATTTATTATACGTAGTCTAGCCATTTGTGGTACTTTTAGAGTGAAAACAAGACGATGGGGTCGTTTGTGATCTGACAATTTAGGTGGCACAGTGGTTAAAGCACTCAGCTTCTAATCGAGAGGTCAGCGGTTCAAGCCCACCAGAACTCGGTGGGAGAAAGATGTAGCAGTCGGCTCCTGCAAGTATTATAGCCTTGAAAACTCTGTTGGGCAGGTCTACTCTGTCCTGTGGGATCGCTCGGAGTTGGAATCGACTCAACAGCAATAGGTTTTTTGTTAATAATGCAATAATGTTAGCCGTACTCGAGATAATCAATTTTTCAGTAATAAGTTTAAATATTTGAACATCTAAAGCATAAATTCAAAGCCCATGTTATTTTGCTTCAGTTAATCATTGTCATTCATGTGAATATAAAAATATTCTTAGGTGAAGTGAAAATATATTGTGTAAACATTTTTAAATACAACACACTTCTGTTTATATATATAGTTTATATTTCCAAATACATTGTACCAATGCTATTTGAATGATATTTTTACATTATTCTTAAACATGATTAGCTGCTAAGGGATGTGTATTTATGCATATGGCTATTATATTTTAAGAAATTTAACCTTTCTACTTGTAAAAAAAATCTTGTTTTTTAAATTTTTTTTTTTTTAGAAAACATATTCAACTTAAAATTTTAGAAACTATTGGTTTATTTTTAACAATAAATACAATAGCATTACACAAGGACAATGTAACTGGATTTGGATTTTATGTTTATAAGTAGATGTGATTTAATAGACTTTCAAAACTTGACTTCATCTGATGTACATAAAAATGGATGAATTCACATTCTTCTGCTTAATGTCCTTCAGATAGTTGCGTGATAGATTCCACATGGCCTTCCCAGTCGGAGCGGCCCCGGGAGCCAGCGATGCCGACTTAGCTTTGTCTAATGAGACTTGTCTGGGACAGAAGGCTTTGTGTGATCTGGAAACCACTGTGTACTTAGAAAACATTTCTAAAATAAAAAAGAGCAACACCTGTTTCTCTCACAATCTTTTTCTTTTTTTTTTCAATTTCCAAATTTGGCTTTTTATATAAGATAAAAACATTCTGACAAGATTTTCTTTAGGCTTGACCCACAGGATGTTTTCTTGAAGACTCCAATTATACTGATTTTCCATGAGTACTCTATCTGAACCCTACGGGAGTCAGATAATGGAGATAGCAGATGAGGCAATTGTGGCTTTAAATTTAAAAACAGAACAAAACAAGCTATCTTATGTTCTTAAGAAGTAAACTTATAATTTGCTCCCTCCAATTCTAAATTTCTTGCTGTTTAGGGTATACTAAAAGGTCTAAAAATTTATAATGAAAACCTAAAATTGAACTTTTAAATTTGTATTTTAATAATTTTCACACTGATTTACAATTTTTTTTTTTTGAAAGATATGATGGGAAAGTTTTTGTTGATTGATTGATCTTGTTTGTTAGTTTGTTTTCACTTTGATTTTAGGCCTCATATCTTAGGGTTAAGAGCTACGGGTGCTAATCAAAAGGTCAGCAGTTCAAATCCACCAGGCACTCCTTGGAAACTCTATGAGGCAGTTCCACTCTGTCCTGCAGGGCCGCTATGAGTCAGAATCGATTTGACAGCAACGGGTTTGGTCTGGTTTTGGAATCTTATCAATAGTCAGCCCTCCATTGACCAAACTTATTTGAGTGTACTATGAATGGTACAAAAGCTGTTTTAAAAACATAGATGTTCTTATTATAAGCATATGAAACCTAACTGTATCAGAATTGGAAATAAGGTGACTTACAAATTATTACTTTTTTCATTTGACTTCTATTTGGTTGGATATAACATTTTTCAGTATGGTGCACAATTATTATTTTAATGGCTTTTTTTTAATTTATGACTTTTCATAGTATGGGAAAAAGAAAAGAGATTTGGACAATTATTCAATTAATCTGAGTTCTAATTCTGATTCTACCACCAACTGGCTGTCTAATCGTGAATGTATTAGTTAAACTTTCTTGGCACTTAAGTTCGATCATCTGATCAATGCAGCCTTGAGTCAAGGTTCTGTTTCTTTATATCTTTACTCTGCCCTCAAAACGTATGATTCGTGAGGTTACCTATGGGTCAAACTCCCAAGGACACCTAAGAATGTGCTGCGTTGCTAGGGTATTTATCAAGTCTGTGACCTTTCTCCAATTATTTTAGTACCTCTGAACTTCAATTCGCTCAGCTGTAAACGGGGATAACACTACTAATGATAATGAGGTAAGACGTGAAAAGAGTACAGGTCTGGCATAGAAGAAATACTTGTCAGCTGCTAGTTATTACACTATTACAGCCAAGTCTTAAATAACAATTCTGGGTTATTGAATACTCATTCAATATAGTTATTACTAATATCATTATCATTATTAGAGGTAACCCTACTAACATCTTTCCTCATCAGAAACACATATTCGACTACAGTGTATGAGAGGTATAATTTTCTATAATCATTTGGTAATGAGACAAATCATCTGAACTCCTATACTGTTCACACAACACGGGTTAAACCAAAAAGCCAAACCCGTTTCTGTTGAGTTGATTCCAGGTCATAACAACCCTATAGTGCAGAGTAGAGCTGACCTATAGGGTTTCCGAGGAGCACCTGGTGGATTGGAACTGCTGACCTTTTGGTTAGCAGCTGTAGCTCTTAGCTACTAGGCTACTAGGTTTTCCCAACACATGATTGGAAACAAATAGATGATTGGAAAAAAATTGTCACTATAATTCTGTGATCTGGGGCATCCCATAGGGGCACGCCTTCCCTAATCAACAGTGGGGAATCATCAAAGCATTTCTGAAGTATAATTGTTAGCTGCCATCAAGTTGACCTCAACTCATGACACCCTTACGCACAACATGGCAAAAACTTCCCTGGTGCTGCATCATACTCACAGTCCCCAGCATGTCAAGCCCTTCATTGTGGCTATTATGCCAATAACATCTCACCAAGGGTCCCTCATGCCCTCTCTGGCCATCTACTACACCAACCATGATGTTTTTCTCCATTAATTATCCCTCCTGATGACGTATCCAAAGCAAATGAGTTGAACAATACTCTGTTGTGATCTATAAGGTTTTCATTGGCTAATTTTTGGAAGTAGATTTCCAGGCTTTTCTTCCTAGTCTGTCTTAGTCTGAAAGTGCTGCTGAAACCTTTCTTCCCTGGGTGACCCTGCTGGTATTTGAAATACTGGTGGCATAGCTCCCAGCATCATAGCGACATACCACTACAGTAGGAAAACTGACAGACGGGTGGTGGCTGGTTATATTAGATTTATCTAATCGTTTGTCCAATCACACAAGAAACCAAGGACTAATCCTGAGAACAGATAAGATAGCGTATGCATAGTTTTATACTTATATGTGTGTCTTTAAATAATATTTAAGAAATTATTTCAGAAAATATCTGAATATTGTGTGGTCCAGACTTTTATTTCCATCAGAATGGTGGAGTACATATTCTGAAGTACTCGTTCGCTGTAAAGCACCTAGATGCTGGATAAATTTAAGACCATAAACTTGTAAATGCATTACTGAGTCCACAAGAGAATAATGGAGATCCCCAAAGGCCCCTATACCCAGGGCTTGCTTACAAGCCTGAATAGGATTGGGGTGGAGGGTACTACCCTGCTCCTGGAGTGCCGGAAGTGGCTTCCTCAGTGATTTGTCCTGGTGGGCAGGGACAATTCCGTCCTATGAAAATGTAAAAGTACAGCATTCCACAGAAGCAATTCAAATAATCCTATTCAGACAATCACATAACAGGACATACCCAGTGCCATCATAGCGACCCTATAGGACAGAGTAGAACTGCCCCACGGAGTTTCCAAGGAGCGCCTGGCGGATTTGAACTGCCGACCCTTTGGTTAGCATATCATGTCCTTTTATGAACATCTTCCTACTGTTTATATATGAGATTAAATGTAACCTGAAATATTTCACTAATAGAATAAATCTTCTTTTTTCATGTCAGTGGCCGAAACTATTTGAAATATTCTGTTTATCCTATTACTTGTGCTATCCAATAGGCTCTTTCACAGTGTGTTTTGGAGAAGGATTCTCTGGCTTTGAACTATCTCATTACTCCTGCATCACCAATCATGTTATCAGTGCAGGCAGGAGATGGGCCGAGCTCAGTGACTGACAGCCAGGTAAACTGACTAGCTTTGCACGCTGAGGGGAGGAGGGGGGAAGCTGCTTACAAGGAAGCCTTCAGTTTAAAGTTTCAGAAGGCCACACTCTGAATGGAATCAGAAAGGTGCTAAGATAGTGGAGAATACAAAGTCCAGACACCATAAGCATTACAGTCATAGTAAGGCAGGATCCATTTACTGAAAGCTGGAGCCTGTGTAAGGGGGAAACCTGTCAGAGAAGGAAAACTCAAATATTTTCCACTAAAGGGAGTGATAGAAAAATAGCAAGCCTACATCCTGTCAAAGACAGAAAACTTGCGAGACCCTGAAAAACAAGGCAGTCCTGTTGAGTTCTAACTCTCACGGGTTTCATTGTACTAAGTCTTCCAATCCATGAGCATAGAATATCTTTCCATTTATGTAGCTCTCTTTTAGGCTCTTGTGGTAATGTCTTGTAATTTTCATTGTCTGGGTCTTTTATGACTCGGGTTAGGCTAATTCCTAGGTATTTTATCTTTATTGTGGCTATCATAAATAGTATTGTTTTCTTTTCTGAATACTCCTTGATAATGTAAAGGAACCCAACTTATTTTTGCATGTTGATATTGTACCCCAGAGCAGCGGTGGCCCAGTGGTTAAGAGCTCAGGTTGCTAACCAAAAAGTTGGCAGTTCAAATCCACCAGCTCTTCCTTGGAAACCCTATGGGACAGCTCTACTCTGTCCTATAGGGTCTCTATGACTCAATGTCAACATTTTTTTTTTTTTAATTGTACCCTGCAATGTTGCTGGATTCTTCTATCAGATCAGCAGGTTTCTTGTGGAATCTTTAGGGTTTTTATATATAGGATCATGTCTTCTGAGAATAGTGATAGTTTTACTTCTTCCTTTCCAGTTTGGACACCTTTTATTTCACTTTCTTGCTTTATTGATCTGTGAGGTCCTCCAGTACAATATTGAATAAGAGTGGGGATGACAGGCTTCCTTGTCCATCTTCATCCTTAAGGGAAAGGCTCTCAGTCTTTCTTCACTGAAAATAAAGTTCCCTGTTGGTTTTGCATATATACCCTTAATAACGTTGAGATATTTTCCTTGTATTCATATTTTTCTGAGAGTTTTTAATAAGGAAAAGGTGTTGAATTTTATCAAATGCCTTTTCTGCATTAATCGATATGGTCGTGTGGTTTGTTTCCTTTGTTTTATTTATGTGGTGAATTATATTGATTGATTTTCTGTTGAAAAAACACCCTTGAATTCCTGGTATGAATCCTACTTGATCATGGTAAATTCTTTAACGTATTGTTAATTCTGTTGGCTAGAATTTTGTTGAACAATTTTGCATCTATATTCATGAGGGATATTGCTCTATAAATTTCTTTTCTTTTCCTTCTTTCTTTTTTGGAGATGTCTTCGCCTGGTTTTGGCTTCATAGAATGAGCTGGGTAGTATTCTTTCCTTGTCTATGTTTTTGAAGAGTTGGAGTAGAATCGGTGTCAGCTCTTCTGTGAATGTTTAGTAAAGTTTCCTAGTGAAGCCTGTGCTCCTAAGCTTGTTTTTTTGGAAGTGTTTTAACGACATCTTCAATCTCTTCTTTTGTTATGGCTTTCTTTGTATTTTCTACCTCTATTTGAATTAGTTAAGGTAGGAAGTGTGTTTCTAGGAATTCGTCCATTTCATCTAGATTTTAAAGTTTGTCGAAGTACAGTTTTTCATAGTATCCTGCTGTAGTCCTCTTTATCACAGTTGGATGTGTTATAATGTTTTAGATTTCATTTTTTATTTTGGTTATTTGTCTCATTTTGTTTTTCTCTTTTGTCAGTCTAATCAGTGGTTTCCTATCTTAGTGGTCCTTTCAAAAAAAAAAAAAGCTTCTGGTTTTGTTGACTCCTTCTTTTTTTTTTTTCCATTTTTTAATTTCATTTATTTCTGCTCTATTACTATTTTCTTTCTTCTGGTAGCTTTGGGCTTCTTTTGTTTTCTATTTGTTCAAATTGTTGGTTTAAGTTATTGATCTTGAGTCTTTCTTCTTTTTAATGTAGCCATTTATTGTTATGAATTTACCTCCGAGCTCTGCTTTTGTTGTGTCCCAAAGGTTTTGATATGGAGTGTTTTCATTTGATTCTAAGCATTTTTAATTTCACTTTTTATTTCTTCTATGACCCGATAGTTCTTTAGCACTGTGTTATTTATTTTCTACATATTTTTTTTCTTTCTGTTATTAATTTCTTGCTTTATATCATTATCATCAAAGATGCTTTGTGTGATTTCAATATTTTAATTTTTTTTGTGGCATATCATATAGTCTATTCTGGGAAATTACCCACGTGCACTGGAGAAAAGTGTGTATTGTTTTGCTGATTGCTGGAGAGCTCTGTATATGTCCCTTAGGTCAGACTGGAAACCCTGGTGATGTAGTGGTTAATAGCTACAGCTGCTAACCAAAAGGTCAGCAGTTCGAATCTGCCAGGTGCTCCTTGGAAACCCTAGGGGGCAGTTCCACTCTGTCCTTTAGGGTCGCTATGAGTGGGAATCAACTTGACTGCAGTGGGTTTGGTTTTTTTGGTTTTATATATTTGCAGGTCTCTTGAGTAAATACCTAGAAGTAGAATGACAAGGCCATATGATCCCAATATGATAAACTATATAAGAAGCTGCCAGACTTTTTCCAAAATGCTTGCACCGTTTTGCACCCTGACCATGAAACCATGAGCATCCTAGTTGTTCCACACTCTCACTTCACTAACAATTAGTATATTTGGCCTATTTAAATTTTAGTGTATACTTGGTGTTTTTATTTCTATTGTAAATAGAATGCCTTGTGTTTTGCAGATGGAATATTTGAGTAAGGAAAAAAAAGCCCTATGGAATCTACAGGAAAAAAAGTTATTAGGGCTGATGAATAAATTTGGGAGTAATTAATGTATATTTTCTGGATCTATGGAAATGATCACATGATTTTCTCCCTAATTGTGTCAATATGATGAATAACATTGATTACTTTTTGAACGTTTAACCAGTCTTGCTTAGATCCTAGGATAAACTTCACTTGGCCATTACATGATCCTTTTTATGTATTCCTGGCATATAAAACTGCTTGTAAAATACAAATATGTTAAGCACTGACCCTGTGCAAGCTATTGTTGAATGCTACACCTCTCTTAAGTAATATATAGACCCTTGGGCAATTCTGACTATCGTGGGTTTTAACTGTGTTTCTTCCTGATGAAGCTTTTTGCTAACACAAGCTATCAACATTATGCATAAACAAATGTTTGTACCCAATTCAAATCAAATTTAAATTTTATTTTATAAGCAAAACCTACATTTAACAAGAAGACTTTATTTAAGTTTTATGTTAATAAACTGATTCTTTATCAGGTTCCTTAATTAGCAATTGTCCCTCAGGTATTTACCTTATGAAAAATTCACCAGAAAAAAAAAAAGGAAACAGTTATATAAGAGTTTATTTACTGTGTCAAATAAAGTGTATCTGTAGTTTAAAGTATAACATGAAAATACCCTTTCATTCTTTTAATTTCCCTTATTTTAATCTTACTGTAAGTATGATTTACAATGATTGTTATTCTAAGCTCTTTATTTGAGTAATGTGTTTCAATTTTATTATCTTTTAAAGTTTTATATGTTTTAACAGTCGCTGCTATGTTGCTGTTGATGCTGTACATTTTCTTATGCATAATGCAATGTTGATATATACACTGAATTCTTGCATACTTACCATATTTTGCTTTGTTAAATTATCTCTCAGCAAGGAAACTCACGGAAACCTGTCATTTGTTGATTAATATTAAGTAGATGCACTTGCTAGTTACAAGAAAATTACAGAAAATTGATGACATACAGTAACATAAAATGAAGCAAATGGCATCTACACCAGTGGAAGGATTCCGTAGTCCTCAGGGCTGAGGATCTGTACACCATAATCATAAATATACTTCAAATACGTTTTACCAAGTTTTATGAGATGAGCAGTAGGCATACCAAGCCACTCTTACTATAAAAACATTCTCGCATATTTATAAATTTCTTATCAGGTGCCATATTTATGAAAGAACTTTTACATGGGGAAGCAAATATATATATATAGAAACCCTGGTGGCATAGTGAGTAAGAGCTACAGCTGCTAACCAGAAGGTCGGCAGTTCAAATCCACCAGCCGCTCCTTGGAAACTGTATGGGGCAGTTCTACTCTGTCCTATAGGCTCATTATGAGTCAGAATCCACACACACACACACACACACATATATGTTAGCGCATGCTACAGATTTATATTACTGTTTAAGGTATTTAATTTTCATCAAATTGTCTAGTTAAATATGAAATACAAACAGTTCCTGATCGTACCGTAATACTCCAAAAAGAACAACTAGCTGACCCTCCCAGTGAGGCTCGTCATTATTTATTTCATATATTTTATCATCTTTCTTTATAATATTTAACACATTTTATAATTCAGAAAAATAACCCAAGAGTGTTCAGAATGTCCTTGTCTAGTTTGGATTGTATTGAATGGGGATGGTCTAATTGTCTGTCTTCTCTAAAAGATCCATTTTAGTTATATAATTGATTTGTTTTCTTTTTACATTTAAAGCCTAGATTTAACTTACACTAAAACTAAGGTCTTCCACTGTGTGTGCTTGATTATTAACAGCAAATCACAAGCGTGGTCTCGGATTTTGTTCTCTCGTCCCCGGAGAGAAAACTTGAGAGGGCTTAGAATGGATATTTTCTATCCCACGTCCTAATATTTGGAGTCGTTAATCTTTAGCTATACCACTATATATATCACCAGGCTGCACTAACTTGGCAAGAGATCTCTCAACAATGGAGGCTTCTACAGCGCTGAGGCATTTTTGCAGAAAAAAAAAAAAAAAAGCCATTTCTCTGTACAAGTAGCTTTCCTTCTGCACAACCAAAGCACTCAGCCCACAAGTAGTCCAGGGGGTCCAGGTAGCTGTGCAAGACAGCAGCTTCTTGTTCTGTAGACTGATCACCTGCAGCTGAAAAAGAAGTACTCCGAGAGGATAGAAAAAGTTGGTTTTTTTTTCCTCCAGGGACAAGTAGAACCACTACTTCCAGCAACAGAGCAGATCGCAGCCTTGTGTAAAGGTGGAGTCACGAGCAGCTACTTCTCCCTATAGCTACCAGAGAATGGCTTACCTAGCAAAGATATTACACAGCTGAGGAAACAGGACACCAGATGGTCGGCATTCTCTATCTGCTAAATCCCTGAAGGATCGTCTTCCTTCACTGGTGCTTTACAGTTTATTCCAAGGCGTCGTCTGTGGACAGAAATTAGGGGACAGCCTTCAACGCACTAAGACATTTTAGTAGATGATCTAAGTACTCAGGTAAAACATGCTATCAAGTTCTTTGGATTAATCTATGGGTTCCTCTGCGACCGTAGTTACCTCAGAGCCCTGGTGGTGCGGTGGTTAAGAGCATGGCTGCGAACCGAAAGGTAGACTGTTTGAATCCACTTGGAAGCCCTATGGGACAGCCTTACTCTGCCCTATAGGGTTGCTATGAGTCAGAATTGACTAGACAACAATGGGTTTTTTGGTTTTATAGTCACCTCAAAATTGTAAAATAGTTTCAGAAATAAAAGCATTCATAGCATTTTTATCCTGTGCACAATATATTCCTTAATTCCTTGTGTGTGAATTTATCATGCCTCTAGACTTCTTGATTTCAAACAGACTTTTCAAGGAACGGTAAATGTCTGTCTTCCTAATAGAATGTCAGTTCCTTAAATAAAAAACCAAAACAAAACCCAGTGCCATTGAGTCGATTCTGACCCATAGGTCAAGAGGTGGGTTTAATTTTCCATCATCCTTTATTTAAGGACTTTATTTAAGGACTCATACTTAAATAAAGGGTGATGGAAAATTAAACCCACCTCTTGACTTTACATAAAACGTGTAGGCTTGAGTTTTTAGAAAAGTCCAGTCAGCACTTAGGTTTCCTGAACTGCTTTGTAAAACCCAAAGGAGTGCTAGGCAAGGGTGATTTTGAGGGGTCATTGAACACAGACCATTTTTCCAATTACAGAAACACCTGCAGCGCATGGCTTTACGCTGATCTGTCGTGAGCATTTTACAGAGTGTTTAATGGTCCTTCAAATTCCTCATTCTACAACCCAAAACGGGCTGGGGGTGTTGATGGCAAATGCTAAGACCTATGGGAGGATTCTCACTGGGGTTCATTCGATACCCTACCTGCAATGTACAGGTTTGGCCTGGTTGGTTCTCAAATGCCACCCATAGACACTCCAATTAACGTCCTCTGTGTATGGCTTCAGCGAGGGGTGGGGGGGTGGGGTGGGAGGTGGGAAGAGTATTGTTTTCTTCTACCTGGTGAGAAACCATCGTTGGAAAAAGCAGTGACTCAGCTCTTCAGGACTGAGACTATTTACATGGTCAAGAAAGGCTGCTGCAGGCTTGTAAAAATCTTGCAGACTTTTTTTTTTTTCTCTTTCCTTCTGAAATTGTGGTTCAGGTACAGCCATGCATTTTCAAACATCTTTTGAACATCTATTGCTTAAAATAAATATGTGCTTTGCTGCCAGAGGACCAGAACTGTAATTACCTTATTATTTCTGTTTACCCTGGGAGAAACGTAGTAGCCGAAACTGCAGTGTGAGAGCTGGGCTTGAAGTGTTTTCTTTTTGTCTAGTTAGTAAACAGTAAAGCAGGCATATAAAATTTATCTGTATTTATGTAGTGGTTTCATTAAAAAAAAAAAAAAAACTTTTAAAGTACAGCCATAGCACTTTTTTAAAACCCTGCTAACTGTACTTTGAAAATCTCCTTTGGAGTAAAACATTAATGAGGTCGTATAGTTTGCTTTTCTAAAGACAAAACCACATTTGGAATATTTTCCAGTGTTACTGTTGGTTTTGTTTAAAATTTCTAAGTAGGAATGGCATGTTGGTAGTGAGATATAATGCAAAATAAACATGGCTGAAATGTTTTCTTTTTATGTCATCAAAAAAAGACACACACTAACCCGTTTTTAAATATTTTTGCAGGCAAAGAAACTACCAAGCTGCATTCCTTAGTGGCCTGGATTGTCACTTTAAAAAAACATCCTAGCACTGAAGTTAGGTGCCCTCTTACCGTAATTAGAATTCTGTGGCTAATTTTTCTGTAACCTCAGGCACATCAGAATTTCTCTTCTTCAGCAATATTTAAGTTCACTGAAAAGTAGAAAGTTTAATAACCTACCTTCAAGGATTGTATAGAAAAATCACATAGCAGAAAGGAGTAAACATATCTGCTGTTTATTGATAAAGTACCAGTGTGAAAGCCCTGAGAAACAACATAGTCTAGCAATTAAAAAATACATTAAAGGTTAGTAAGTATTACTTTTAGAGACCAATTAATAACAACCTACATTTGTTTTTAATGGTACATTGGCTGTACCATTAAAAAGTTGTGCATCTAAGAATAACCTTCTTTTTGTGTTTAGGTCCCTATTCTACAATACAGAAGTCATTATACGCACCAGCCTGCAATGAGGGAAGGCTGTGGACCTAGCTCTTCTCACATCCAGTCAGATTCTGTTTATGAGTGATTCGGGTGTCCTGAAGGCAAGCTAGGCTCTGGAGTAACGCCACTAACTCTTTCAGGCTATTTCAGCGAATATATTGAAGTAGTAAGTTTTATTGGCCATTTCTCTGTAGATGGGAGAGTTTAAGGTCTGCTCACCTTACAGTGCCAACTTGAGTGCTAATATATCAATTGGTGTAAGTAACGTTAAATTCATTACGAGGGAACGTCAGATCTCTAAGTTAGAATGACTTTGGCTCTTTTTATGAATTTTCAAGTCAATATTCTCTAACAAATTTGGAAATTATCAATGTTTTCTTTTTTCTCTCTTCTAACCATTTACTTTCCCAACAACACAGACAGTAAAAAGAAGTTGAGTAAGAATTAAGAGTTACACCTAAAACTAAGGAAACAGTAGCAGTTAATTGAATTTAGAGGCACTTCTGTGGGCTAGCAGAATTCCTTTGATTGTGCGTATCATTCTGGGGCTTCATTCTCTTTTTTGGTGCCTCCCCCCTTCCCTCCAAGCAATTATAATTGATTGGTACTTAACTTAGCTCATCCTACAATTTTTTTTTTTTTTTTTTACAATTGAGTATAAAAGTTACATCTGTGTTCTTTACAATGATCATAATCTTGTAGGAAATGTCTTGAATGAAGAGAATTATTTTAAATATTTGCTAATGAGCTTTCTCTCATTGTTCGTTTATAGATGGAATTAAATCTATAGTGAGAAGGAAGAAAATGCTGTCCTTGTCGTATAGCAAAACCAGGACACGGAGATCTATGCAGAAATATAGAATCTGCCGTGAAAATGGCAGCCAATGTGTTTTTTCCTTCCAATGAAGGAAACGAAGTTTTGTTTTGGAAATGGCTGAAGGAGGAAACAGCTGATGTCAAGCCAAGCACCGTATTGTACTCTTACACACTGAGTGTTTCACAAACAATTCAGGAAAAGTTTGTTGACAAATGATGACCAGCAGAAGACATTTTCATTCTAAGTACATTTAAAGTGAGTTCTGAGGATCCATGGGCCCATTCACTGCCGATGAATTATGTGGTAGCAAGACCCCTACCTGTAACCCCTTGCTGTTGAGTCGATTCTGACTCATAGTGACCCTACGGGACAGAGTAGGACTGCCCCATACGGTTTCTAAGGAGCGGCTGGTGGATTCAAACTGCTGACATTTTGGTTAGCAGCTGAGCTCTTAACCACTGTACCACCAGGGCTCTATATAGTTTGTTAAAGCATTGTAGCTAGTTGAAGGCTACCTCTTTTTTTTTTTTTTTAAGTTAAAGGCTTTCTTGTTCTCTCTTCCTGAGTACCAAACCCATTGCCATTGAGTTGATTCCGACTCAGGGTGACCCTGTGTATTACAGAGTAGATTGCTCCATAGGGTTTTCTTGGCTGTTAATCTTCACAGAAGCAGATCTCCAGGACTTCCTTCCACAGTGTGGCTGAGTAGACTTCAACTGCCCATTTTTAGGTTGCGAAAAACCTTTAATCAAGTGCAAACTGTTTACGCCACCTAGAAACCATAAATGGTAATTGACCGAGAGTCCCTTTCCTTCAGTTAGGTACTGATTTCTCCCAGGCCTCCACAATTAGGACTCTGTTTTTAAGGGCATCAAAGGAAGCTGGGCTAGCTTCAGAAAAATCTTCAACCTTCATGACCTTGGAAGATAGAGTCAATTCAACACTTGTTTCCTCACTACTACACCTGAAAGATGAATGTTTAGTAAACTTGGAAACTTTAACATTCCAGTATCCACGCAAGGATTTGGAGATGAGTTAAGCTCTGCCTGTAGGAAGCTCTTTGAGAACATCTTTGTTTGGGCAGAATCAACTCAGAGATTATGCGATATTACTTACTCACCATGATGCCATTTTATAGTATTTAACTTCATTGTACTGTGGATGCTGGATCAGCCTGTAAGTGAATTGAGGGAATACTGACAACAAAAGTAATGCTATAATTCATCATAACCTACGTAAAGATTGACCAAGCAGAGACTGGACAAAGAAGATGTGCTAATGATGAAACATGGAAATATTATCCAGGAAAATGCATGATTATAGACACGCAAGGACCTCGAAATGTATTAAAGAATGTTTTCCTTTTATAAGTGTGGGTTTGAGGGATAAGGAATGCTACAAAAACCAGGAACAAAGGCTGAGAGTCATTCAGAAGATAAAATGCTGCCCAAAGGGAGGTCAGATTTGGGAAGATTAGATCTGTGCTTTGAGAAGTAAAACCTCCATTCCAAAGAGTTAAAATGTCACTTAATGGTACATTTAATGACATAAATGCATTTGAAAACACAAATCCAATTACTAAATGTTCACCAAGTGTTTGCCAGAAATTGACAAGCAGCAAAGAAGCCCTTCAGTTCACAGGAAGCATGAGATCAGCTACACCTATTTGTTTGCTTCCAAGACCACCCGATTTCGTCTCACTGTGAGTTAACCGAGTGAACTGGAAATATCGCTGACGTGCACACGACGCATTCCGGTCTGGCCTGTCCTTTTAAACTTGGTATAAGCTGGACTAAAGAAGCAGAGCTTTTAGAAGCATTTTGAGGGTTTCCAATTTTGAAGCTATTATCACCACACTAAAGAGTAACATCAATGAAAGTCTGGAACCGGATGGGCTCAGAGAAGAGAGCGTGACTCTTGGAATTACTGTAGAGATTTTTGAATAGGTCCTCAGAGGACAAAGCTAGGGGAAAAAAATCACTTTTTATATGCAATATACTTAGTTGGAGCTCTGGGGTCAAATGATAGACTCGTGATGAATAGATACTTGGGGACAGCTCAGAGGTCCCCCCGCTTTTAAAATGCCTTGATAGTGTGCTTAACCTTTAGGACTTTCCAAAAGTGTACTGCACATAAGTCGCTCCCTTGAAAATTCCCATACTGAAAATAAAGTCTAGAATTACGCAGCAACTTATGACTCAGGCCCCGTGTCCAAAACACACATACGAAGCCTTCGCAGAGGGCGTGCACCTGGGAAGAGAGTGCTGACAACACGTGCAGGTGGCGAGCTGCGGTCCTGGATGTGAAAACACGCTTTTCTTTCAAGTTGGAGGACATGCCCTTTCACACGGGTGTGTATTCTCAATCTTTCCATGTGAATGAGACTTCTTATTTTCTGATCACTGTCTTGCATTTCCTGTTTGCGTATACTTATTTTCTGAGAATTCACATTGCTGATTTTTTTTTTTTAATTAAGAAGGTACAAATGTCCCAATGTTTCACCAAGTCAAAAATTTGTTCTCCAAGACAAGAGGAGCTGGGTTTCAGCCCTTATAAGAAACAGTTTCAAGCAAGAGGCTGACCCATGGAGAGAGCAAAATAACTAATAGGATGAGAGAAAAACAGCTTTTTCCAAGTTTCTTTCAGAAGTGAGGACATAGAAGTTCAGGCATTGACCCTCACTCACCCAGCTTGGGAATTTATAGAACTGAAATTTCCCCTCCTCCTACTCCTTGCTCAATTGCTTTCTTAGCAAGTGTAATCATGATTCCCACAGGTTGCTTGTTATTTTTTAAACTGGACAGAAAAATAAGTAATAAAACCCTTATTGATGAACTGTCTTAAAACTGACATTATTTTCTTTTTATTTTTTTCAAATCCTCTTTTAAAATCATCACTAGATGCCTGTAGAAATCTCGGTTCTCCGTATTCCCAGGTTGCCCGGTCATATTAAGAGGCTCCACATGGGGGTGTATAATTAGTGGGGGAATTTCCTGCTTGGATCATTTTTCTTGCATCACTTGAAGCAAAAGAAATGTGGAAGTTCTTTAAAAAACAAACATTAAAAACTACAAACAAATAAAAAACTCTGTGGGTGGAGTTGAATCTGATTGTGAGACAGAATGGAAGGTGGAAGTTTCTTTGGTTTTGCTCATTTGGGTTTTCAAAGACAAGACAGGTAGCAAAAACTCAGAAGCCGACAGGAAGAAAGAAGAGAAACCAGAGCTAATGTCACAGGGGTCAATTTGTATTTTCTAGTGATTAAAAAAGAGTTACTTAAAACACACGCATTAAAAATCCAAAATCTAGATGAGATGGTCTGTGTTTGAATCTTGGATAAGCTATTTAAAGATCACCTGATACCAGACTGTCACCTAACCTCATGGTGTCCTGTGTTAACCCTAGAGCAACCCTACTACTTGCCTGCTAGCATTGTTGTGAGGATTCAAAAAAAAAAAAAAAAAAACATTTAATGCGCGTAGAAGCATTTAGAAGCTGACACTCCATAAACATCATAAAGGTTTTGTCAAATTAAATAAAAACTAAATTAAACAAAAATGAGCAAGGACATTATCATTCCCGGTTAGTTTCTTTATACTCCCTCAATCTCTCTTATGAGTTACTAGCAAAAATAACAATTATCATAGTCATGTTTTTGTCTGAATACAAAAATATTTTATATTCTTAAACAAAATTATTTTCTTCCACCCTGTCATCTCAAATACCTCTTGCAAAAAACCTAAACTGAGGATTCTACTATTTTAATGTTTTGCACTGAATAATGTGAAGTTTTTGCATTTTCCTCTTTTTTTTTTTTCAATGACGATATTGAACAATGTTTTACAGAGAGAGAAAGGGAAGGAAGAGATGGAAGGAACTCGGATCTATATATGTATTCATTACATATACATATATATGTATAACAGGGATTACTAGGCTGAGAAAGGAAAAATACATTTCTATTGTTAGGGACTGAGCACTGGAATCACACTGATGATTGAATGATTCCTTGCTCAGTTGTACTCACGTTTTCTGAATGCTTTAGAATCACATAGCTACACGTGATTTAAATCAGATACTGGATGACATTGTGTGTATAAAAATCCATTAAAATGAGTAGCAATTGTATGAATAGTAATATTGAACATTACATTTAAGATAACTTTACCCTTAGAGTTTAGCAGTGTTTTGGAGACTTCTTTGTAGCAGTATGTAATAAAATAAGACAGGATCATTAGTTAAATTTAATTTGATCATTTGTATAATAAATTTGAGAGATGCTTGATGGTGCAGAGGTTAAGCACTCGGCTACTAAGCAAAAGGTCAACAGTTCGAACCCACCAGCCCCTCCGTGGAAGAAGGATGTGGCAGCCTGCTTCTGTAGGTTACAGCCTAGGAAACCCTATGGGGCAGTTCTCCTTTGTCCTATAGGGTCACTATACACCAGAATTGACTTGGCAGCAAAAAGTTTGTTTGTTTTTAATAATAAATTCAGTATAAAGAAAATACAATAGTAAGGAAAAAAAAAAATAAGTGAAAAGCCCTCACACAGATGAAATAAATATTGGGGAGGCCATAATAAAATAGTTGAGCAATAAGGAAAAAAAAAAAAAAGAAGAAGAAGATGTCAAAAGAGTTTTATCTTTAAAATATTAAAATGAAAAAAGAGGTTATTATTAAAGTCTTAATTAATGCTGAAATTTTAATAGGGTACTGTTCCAAACCACAACTTTACGTCTCTGATATGCTCCAGAGCAAGGATTCTAAAATATCACAGACGACTACACTGACCATCTGTGATGTCTACCTCTAAACCCAAACAAGCAAACAAACAAAAGCTGTCTTAAGTGAGGCTCTTTCTAAATTACCTTTAGCAGCATACCATGCCTGTGAAAAGGGATTACCAGATTCCAGCCGTCTATGACTATGGAAACCGTTAGCTCTCCAATAGCTCAACCCTCTATCATGCTCACCATCTGTACACAGAAGAAAAAAAGAAGAGAAACAAAGAAAACGTACCAGTTTGCAACACCATTAAATAGCTTCTGAGATGAAAATAGGAGATACAAGGTGGGTAACAAAATGGGTGCGTAGTAAAATTCAGTGAGTCAAGTTGTGAACAAAACTCAATGTGGCAGTGCAACGTTATTTCCATTTTTACTTGGGTATTGAAAGAGGCGGAGGCAGCTTTGGAATCTGCAGTAGAGGTGCTAGCTATTCCTACAGCATCTTAAACTATTTCTTTTTTCAAAGAAAGACGTTTTAAAAGGAACTTGCTAATGAAGCAATTATGTAACGCATGCTACACGTTCCTTCTATCTACTTGAAGCAGTCCTGGTGAGCTAGCCAAAAATAGCTACTTCTTAAGAAGGGGAGAACTGCAGTTCACATTCTGAGAATACATTCAAAATCCATTATTAGAAAGTTTCCTCAAAATTTTTTGCCTTAAATATGGTAATTCTTTCTTCGTAGGATTCCCTTAGGTCCCAGAAAATATAGGGTTAAGAAACATAAAAATTGTTAGTGATAATATTTATACATATTTTAAACTTTATTTTCAACAAAACACACTAAGAATTCTCGAGTGTTTGTCATCTAGATACTACCAATATAAAAAAAAATTTTAACCGGACCTCCTGTCAATGTCTACAATTTTTAAATTTGGTTGGTCTCAATATTTATTATTTGAGAATTTAACTACCCAAGAATTTACATCTTTTAAAAAATATTTTTGCATTATTCATAATAGATGGAACAAACTCTTGATTGTGTATATTAGTTATGGTAGCCTAGGGTCACTCTGAGTTGGAATCAATTCAACAGCAATGGGGTTTTTTAATTGCTATGTAACGAATAGTTTCCAAAATGTATAATGGCCCAAATACAATGACGTTTACTTCTTTTTCATGTGACAATAGTGGCTAGGTGAACATGTCAGTGGAATTATTTATCTCCTCATGGTCATTCAAATATCTAGACTGATGAAGTTTCTGTCAGCCTCTAGATGTCGGCAGTTCGAATCACGAGCAGATCCTTGGAAGCCCTATGGGGCAGTTCTACTCTGTCCTATAGGGTTGCTATGAGTTGGAATTGACTTGAAGGCACCTAATGACAACGATATCAGTATGATATTTTAAGGCCTAATATAAAGATAGAAACACTTGGAAACAGATGATCACACCAGATGAGAAGTTTATCCTTATGTCACTACAAATGCATTGTCTCCATTCTCAGCTGTACCCTAGTAATACTTGGCAATCATTCTAAAAATCCCTTCAATTTTTTCCATTTTCCTCAGCTGATTCTTACCTTTTTCCTTTTTCTTCCTAGATGTGGTTACCTATATTATGGAGAAAATGGAAGCCAATATACAAAGATCTTTTCAACTTCCTGCCAGTTCACTATAAAGTAACCTAAGTTGGCTTCCCCGATTTTGGTTGTTTTTCTTATTCAGTGGAAGAGTTATCCTTTTCCTGGCTCAAATCTAATCCTTCTTTCACTTCAAAACTTACTGCAATGACTACACTCTCTTGGTTATATCTGGGCCTTCTCTCTCAAGTCTCTCATATCTAAAAATCCCTCCCTCTGCCCTTCAATGCAGTGTACCTGCCACCTTATTCCATTGTCTTCCATCCATAAAATTTATTTGTGTAAAAATTTTATGCTTACGCTATTTCATTACTTCCACCATCTACTCACCACAGAGCAATAGAATGATTCTTTTAGAAAATAACTCGTATCAGGTTACTGCTCTGTTCAAAACCTTCTAAAGTCTTCCCAACACACTCAAAATAAATTCCAATTCTTTATCTACTTCTCTTCAAGGACCTACATGACCCAGCTCTTGTCTGTTTCTCTATTTCCTCTTCTCCCACTCTTCCCTCTAGCTATTCCTCTTCAGCCTCACTGGGTTCTGTATTGCTCCTCCAACCCATTAACCATGGACCCAGCACTACTTGTTCTTCCTGTAGTGTCTTTTGAACAGCCCTCTCCCCTTGGTTCATTCAACCATTTACTCAAACACCTTCCAATGAAGATTTTTGTGGTCAACCCAAACATGTATGTGTTTATGTTTTATCTTTTCCCACTCAAAAAACAAGCTCTATGACAAGGGAGAATGAAGAAAACCAAAGACACAAGGGAAAGATTAGTTCTAATGGACCAAAACTACCATGGCCTCCACCAGACTGAGTCCAGCACAACTAGATGGTGCTAAGCTACCACCACTGACTGTTCTGACAGGGATCACAACAGAGGGTTCCAGACAGAGCTGGAGAAAAATGTAGAACAAAATTCTAACTCTCAAAAAAAGACTGGACTTACTGGTCTGACAGGGACTGGAGAAACCCTACACACCCTTTTAACTCAGCTCTGAAGTCACTCCTGAGGTTTGTCTTTCACCCAAATGTTAGACAGGCCCAAAAACTAAAAAGAAACTAAATGGGCACACCAGCCCAGGGGCAAGGACAAGAAGGCAGGAGGAAAACTGTTAATAGGGAACCCAAGGTCGAGAAGGGGAGAATGTTGACATATTGTGGGGTTGGCAAAGTCACTAAACAATATGTGTATTAATTGTTTAATGAGAAACTAATTTGCTTTGTGAACCTCATCAAAAGCACAATAAAATAAATAGATAAATATTTATGAGGCCAGATAATTTATCTGATGTGTTCACTGCTAGAGACCCATGCTCAGCACAGTGCTTGGGGGGTACCACCTGTTGCCGTCAAGTCAATTTCGACTCATGGCAACGGCATGTGTGTCAGAGTAGAGCTGTACTCAATAGTGTTTTCAATGGCTGATTTTTGGAAGTAGATTGTCAAATGTTTCTTCCGAGATGCCTCTGGGTGGACTCAAACTTCCAGCTTTTTGGTTAGTAGCTGAGCCCATTAAATGTTTACACTGCTACCCATGGATTGCATTCACAAAATTCATGCTGAAAAAATAAATGGTTGATTGGAATTGCTATCAATTCTCACAAAACAGTGTGACTAGTCTTATATCACTTCCCTAAAGTTTTTCTCCCCAAAGTTGCCAGTGACTTTCTGGGTGTGATATTTCATTTGTCCTCTGCAACATTTGAAAGGGTGTATATCTTTTACTTCTTGACACTATCTCCATGTCTTCCAGGATACTACGTTTTTCTATGTTTCCTACTTCTCTGACTGTTCAATCTCTTTCTACTTATGATTTCTGCAAACTGTTCTTTAAATGTTGGTGTTTCCTGTGATTTCATCCTTAGGCTTCCACTCACTTTTTCGTACATCCCCAGAGTAATTTCATCTGATCAGTTTACGTGGTGTAACCATGTAATCAATTTATGTAGATCACAACTCATGATAGTTCTCCTGAGCACCTTACATACATTTATATTGCTCGTGTCCTATTGGATGTCTTGAATTTAAAATTTCCCTTCAAAATATCCCTGTACTCTCTTCTCTAGTTTAGGTGAATAGCAAGACCTCTCCTCATTCACGCAAGATGACAACGTGGACAGGATTCTTGACTCTTCCGCTTTTGGTCTTTCTCATCTACTGTTGGTACTAAAATGATGTCTTTTGTACCTTCTGAGTCTTCTTGCACCTTCTTGAGTCTTCTATGCTCTCTTTTCTATGCCCATTGGCACCACCTTAGTTCAGGCCTTTCTCATTTCCTATGTTAATTACAGCAGCATCTCAGTCTCACTCTTCTTGATTCATTTTCTGCTGTCACCAAGGTCATCTTTCCAAAGACCCTAATCTGTCTGCATCTCCCCCAAACTTAACATCATTTATTGCCTTCAGAATAAAATCCCTGCATGACCTGACCATGACTGCCTACCCACCACCACCTTGTGCCTCTCACCTTATTAAACTCTAAGCACATGCTGCCATTTTCAATCCCAGAAAGCTCAGTGCTGACTTATATTGGTGTGTTTGCATATAGGACTCCATCTTATGGACATGCACTCTGCCATCTTCATCCAGTTATCCCTACTTACCCTATAAGACTCATATCAGGTGATTCTGAAATTCATCTAAAAGTGGATAAAAATCAGAAGATTTTTGCATACTACAAAGAATAAAGAGGCATATTAAGATATAGTCAAAGCAAAAGTAATTTAAGTGAGCATAGTATTTATCCACAAATAAATAGGGCAAGGAAATAAATCCAAAATCTCAGAAAAAGAAAGAGGCATCTGTATTTTATGTAAAAGTAGCATTTTAAACCAAGAATGAAAGTAAGAGATTCAAATATTGTTGAGACAATTGGTTGGGTAACAGAAAAAAAAAAAAAAGTAGCTTCTCTCATTGTGTTTCCCAACATGAAATTTGGGTAGAAAAAAATGAAATCTGAAATTATAACAAACATTTATTTGAAACAGATGTATGTGTGTGGGGGGTGGCTTATAATGACTTTTGAAAATATAAAACTGAAGAAGAAATGGTAAAAAAAAAAAAGACGAAAACAAACAACTACAGAAAAACTCCTATTAGTCAAAATAACGTTAATGAAATGAAAATCCCAATAAAAAAATCCATTCTAGATAGTCTTCTTCATGCATCTGCCATGCATAGAGAGCCCAAAGCCAATGTATGATGTTACCACGTCAAGGAATATTTTATCTTTTTTATATCCTGCTATGTTTTATTTTAACACATAGACTACTGCTAGGATCAAGCATTACTAAAAACAATTTATATGCCTCCCCTTTCTGCTCGATGATATTGAATATTGAGAAAAAATAGGCAACTTGTTTAGTTTTGTTTCAATGATCATGATACTTTAGGGGAACAGAAGGTGTTACGGTGTAATCAGCTGAGAGAATGAGTAAAAGAACTAAACGCAGCTCAATTGCCTCTATGCTTCAAGAATAACATTTGCTTTTCATGGGCAGAGAAAATTTACTTCTTTAAAACTTATTTGAACAAAATTTACAAAGAGTGTGTCTATTAATTGGACATTGACCGAGGGAAATCATTTTATTATATGTAGATATTTGAAATGTAATTCATTATAAAATAATTTTAAATACACTAAAACCAAAACCAAACCCATTGCGTTGAGTTGATTTCAACTCATAGCGACCCTATAGAGCAGAGTAGAACTGCCCCATAGGTTTTCCGAGGCGTGGCTGGTGAATTCAAACTACCGACGCTTTGGTTTGCAGCTGAGCTCTTAACCACTGCGTCATCAGAGCTCCTTGAATACACCAGAGGTCCCTAACTTTAATATGTTCTGCTTTTGAACAACTCACACTTTATTAAGTTTATGTCATTACATCACTGTAATGCCTTTTATATGCCAAATTTTGTGTATCAGCTAAGATGTGAACAATATCACATGATGGCACAGCTTTCCAGAGGCCAACACAGACATGTCAGTGGCTTTATTTACAGCTGAGTTTGTGGAAATATTAAAATACTCTTGTTGTTGTTGTTATTAGATGCTGTTGACTTGTAGTGACCCTGTAGGACAGAGTAGAACTGCCCCAAAAGGTTTCCAAGGAGCAGATGGTGAATTTGAACTACTGGCTTTTGATTAGCAGCCAAGCTCTTAATCACTATGCCACCAATATTGCACTTTTTATATTTATGTAAGAAAATAAAACATTGCTAATGGGAAAAAGCAAAGGTGACAGAAACTTCATAAAGCTGTGACAAAGTCGTAAATCAGCAGGTGTGCTAAAAACAGAGAATCTTTAGCCTTAATGGGATGCTCATTGGACTGAAGCCGGTTGACAATGCATTCAATCAGGAGAGAAAATAGCAAAATTAAAAATATTGATGAAAGCTTGGCAATAAACCACTGAAACTTGAGTCTAAGGGAAGTGGATAACTGAGAGCTAGGTCATATGTAATTCTTCAGAAACTGAACAGGCACTTTCTCATATTTTAATTAATATAGTGTTCTGAAATGCGTTGTATGGTATTTAAATATAACATATAGGAAACGTGTATAAATCATAAGTGTGCAGCTGGGTGAATCTCAATTTACCTATCTATCCAATGTAAAAGAGACATTACACTTTTTCAAATTTGGGCAATAATGCTAACTAAAGACGATGCTGCACATATCTTTGTGATCATATGTATACATTTCTGTTGGGCATACTTGTACAGGTACAATCCCAGGGTCATAGGGTACGAGCATTTTGAACTGTAGTTGATAATAACAGCAGCTTTTTTTTCTAAAGTAGATTTACAAATTCACACCTGCATCATTGTTTCATGATTCTACTAACTTGATTTTGAACACTTTTTAATTTTAATCATGCTGGCAAATGTGTGGAAGTTTTCGATTTCATTTTAACTTGCATGTCTTCAATTAGTAATGAGGTCAAACACCTTTTTACATTTATTGTACTTTTGGATACCTTATTCAGAAATACTTGTTCAAATCTATTCACATGGTTATATTAATATTCTTTCTATAAGTTTTCTTTTTTTTAACTGATTTGTACGTGTCATTTTTATTTCTGAATACAAGACCTTCGTGGACTACATGTGTTGAAATATCTACTCCAAGTCTGTTGCTGGCCTTTCCATCCTCGGCTGTCCTTGTCTGTCAGGGTCCTCCATCTTGTGTATATCAAGGCTTGCTCTTCTCAGGGGGATTCTCAGTAGACAGGGCGTTTTTATGTTCAGGGGTTACTACATTTAATGGAGTTCAAATTCTTCATCTTTATGGTGAACATTATTATTTTCACTGAACTGTACATGTGAAGATCACTGAAATGGTAAAGATTTTGCTATAATAATATTTACAACAGTAAAAAAATAAATTAAAAAATTCATTCTTTTCTTTGTGATTAATGCTTATGTATTTCAGTGAAGAAAAATGTTCTTGCTTCAAAGTTATGAGAAGTTTTTAATTTTTTTTTGTTCTTTAAGATATAAATTTACAATCAATCTGGAATAGATTTTTGTGTGTATTGTAAACTGGGGATAGTTTCCTGTGTTCTTCAATGAGGGTATCAACCTGACATAGCACCATTTATTGAAAAGGTCTTCTTAGTCCTGCTGCTCAGCATATTGGCTTTTATCATAAATCAAATGTCCACATATGTCTGGCTCTTTTTCTAGATTCTAGGTTCTCTCATCTATTAGTCTATTTGTATGTCTACACTGCTTTAATACAATAGTTTTTTAAGAAGTCTTGAAATTGGATAGAGTAAGTCCTTACCCTTTGTTCTTCAAAATTGTCCTGGCTAGGCTTATTTTCCTACAAATTTTAGAATCATCTTGTAACATTTCCACAAGAAATTCTGTGGAAATTGATTGATATTTTATTGAATCTATAAATCACATCTGGAAGAAATGACACCTTTACAATATTGAACTTTGCTATCCATAACCATAGCTCTCCATTTATTAATGTTTTGTTTAATTTTTCAAAATATTTTAGGTTTTTCAGTTTAGACTCCTGAAGCTATTTTATTAGATTTATTCCTAGGTGTTTGATTTCTTTTTAAATTATTGTGAATTTTATCTTCTGAATATTCTATTTTCCAATTTGTGTTACTGAAAATAGAAATTTCTTTCTCATCCCTTTCATCAGTAAAACTCAGGAGCTGATTATTTTATTTACTTCAGCTCCTTCTTTTCATGGATTTTCATCTCTTTGGATTTTCTTAATTTCCCCAGCTCCTTAACTACAGGAAGGCCCTGGGTTACAAATGAGATTCCTTCCTAACTGTGTCTTTAAGTCAAAGTTGTAGGTAAGTTGGAACAGGTGCATACAATTTTTATTTAACCTTATTTCAGAACAAGAAACAGCTTGAAGCCTTGTTAATGATTTAAAAGCTGTGTGTTCAGCGAGCAGAGATGATTGTAATGAAGACTTTGTTGCGCGTAGGGGTTGGTTCAGTCATTTCAAAATGAGTGCAAATTTACATAACACTAAAGGGCACATGCAAGTTGTACATAAGTTAGATGTGTGTAACCCAGGAAGTGCCAGTAAAGTGTTTAAGAAAATTCCATTGGTGGGTTTTACCAGGTAGAAGTAGGAACAAATTGGGTAAATTCCATTGACATAATTTTTCCCTCAAATATCTGTTTCATTCCACAGGTTATCTGGTTCCATCCGGGAATTATCAGGTTACCTATTATGTTTTGGCTCCTTCCCATTGTACTTGGACATGGGAAATAGCATTTAAGTTGGGCTACAGATTTATTGGCAATGGCCAGGTGCGTGTCCAGTCATAATAGATAAATTAAATTCTAATTATATGTGTGTATATATATATATTTTTTCTTTATATATATATATATATAGCATTTTACAAAGTATTGCAAATCTTGTGAACTTACAAAATGAAAGCAGTTGCAAGGTGTTTAAGTGCAGCTTTTCCCCAAACCAAGCCAAACCCACTGCCGTTGAGTCAATTCTGACTCATAGCGACCCCACGAGGTTTCCAAAATTGTAAATCTTTATGGATTGTCACATCTTTCTCCGTGGAGCGACTGATCGTTGCGGACCACTGACCTTTTGATTAGTAGTTGATCACTTTAACCACTGCACCACAAGGGCTCCTCAGAAATCCAACTTCGTCACACACATGTATTGACTAGAAGTAGGAATATATAGGGAAGATAATGTTTGATTGGAATAAATAATGGAGATATGATGGACTTTATCAATGGGAGAAGTGTTGCATAAAATATTAACGAGAAGAAAAACCACCTGGAGTAAAGATGGAAGTGAGGTAAAAATAAATATGTGATCCATTTGAAAATTTGAAATAAAAAAAAGATCTTCTAAGAGTTAATATTACCAAAAAATTCTAAAATTAAAGCTAAAATATGTACAAACTCATCTTAAGGAGAGAGACTGGCTTCTAGACCGTTAAGGCTTGACTATTAGACATAACTGCGTCTTTAAGAGAAGTACAATCTCCCCCAATACACAAGGTTCTGATGCTAGTTTCAGTGGTTAAACCTGGCAAACGATTAATCTGTATTGCTGGTTTATGTGGTTAACGACTATCTTTGTAGTACACACCATTTACAATAGTTGAGAGCTACAGAAAGGTTGTGTATGCCTCTCACGTAGAAGGCAATGATATGATAAACTTTTTGGCAAAATTTACTTTCAACAGGCTAAACCCCTCAGGCCTCACATCACACTGACCTTGTTTCTAACAAATATGTTAACTTTCAATCGTCCTGTTTTGTTTCATTTCTTCTTTCTGACCTAAATGTCTATTATTGTTCTCCCTCTCAAAACTTTCTACTGAGCACTTTGCAACCCTCAGTCCCTTCACTGAGTGTTTTCCCTTTGCACTGAGGAGAAAATTGATGTGACTCATTCTGCCATTTCCCACCTATCTCATTGTTAGGATGTGAGTGTGTGTCTTTCACGCTTCCTGAGGCACTTCTAGACCATTACTTTTCCATACTCCACAAAATACTCCTTTAAGTGTATTTTCTCAGCACTTGTTTTCATGCCCTGAGGAGTTTATCTTTTGTATAATATTCTTTATCTGAGTCCCATGTTTTTCCTTAAGTTCATGGACTTAAGCTACAGTGATCACTCATCTAACAAAAATCAAACCTGTTGCCATCAAGTCGATTTTGACTCATAGCAACCGTATAGGACAGAGTAGAACTGCCTCACCGAATTTCCAAGTAGCGCTTGGTGGATTTGAACTGACAAGTTTTTGTTTATCAGATGTAGCTCTTAATCACTATGCCACCAGGGTTTCCCATCTAACAATAGTTTCCCACTATTTTTGCCTCCAAAACTCTAATGATCTTGAAACTCATTTTATTTCTGCCACTAATTCTTTGAGCGCTATATTTTCTTCCAACTATCTCCTGTCTTTAATTCCTTCTTTAGCAAGTTTATACTCTAAGTTTCATTATTTCAACCAGTATTTTCATTTTTCCTTTTTAAAATGATGCTCCATACAACTGGACTAAAACACTTTTATAACTAGAATAACCCACTGTTTTCCACTACCCTCATTCTATTTTCAAGTTACTACATAGTGATGCTGGAGAAAAATTTCATGATGATGCAGACTGATACCATGGCAAATTTACAATATCTAGCATCGATCACATATCTTCACTTCAATTTGGTGAATTTTTGTATTTCTGTAATTTGTTTTTTCTTCCTTTATCCACAAAAGCTATGTTCAACCTTCTTCATACTCATAATATTTTCTATACCATCACCAGACTTTTCACTTGAGCAGATATCCTTATATTTGCATAGATAAAAGAAGTCATCAAACATGACCTCCTGAAATTCTGCTTGCAGTTAGGATATAAAAACCTTTGAGACAGCATCTCTCTCATGTGCTTTTCTTGAGAACATCAGAGAATAAAATTCACAAGGTAACCAGGTGGACTGAATTCTGAACAGTGACAGGACCAGTCAAGAAGAGTTAGAACTCATAAAGTGTTTCGTGTTTGGCAGGATATAGGAGAAAGAGGCAGCTACCATAAAAGCAGGTAAGAAGAAAAAAGCTTAAGTTATCATTAATTTTTGAAGAACGGGCAGAAGACATATTTGAAGAGAACAAAGACTTCTTGTCAGAAATTATGCATGTTAGAAGACTGGGGTGACATCTACAAAGTACAGAGAAAAAAAAAATCAATCCAAAATTCTTTACCCAATGACAAGGCCTTTCAAAAAGAAGGTGAAATAAGGCGTTCTCAGGCAAACAAAAGCCGAGAGAATTCATTGCCAGCAGACCTGAACTACAAGAAGTATTAAAGGGAATTCTTCAGACAGTATGATGATGTAAGAAGAAAATTTGAATCTACACAAAGAAATAAAGATCACATAAAATTGAAAAAAATGAGGGTAAATATAAAAAATATTTAGGCTTATAGCATAAACCGAAATAAGTTTTTGAAAATGTATAACGTGTAGACATGAAATATATGAAAACAGCACAAAGGATGGGAGGGGTGAAAATATAAACACACCATTGTTAAATTCCTATTCAGTGCATAAAGTGATGTAGTAATATTTTGAGGTAGACTGTGATAAATTAAAAACATATACTGTAAACTCTAGAGTAACAACTGAAAATATTTAAAAGAAGTATAACTAATAAGCAAATAGTGAGACAAAGCAGAAAATTTAAAAGTGCTCAATTCCAAAGAAATCAGAGAATTGGAAAATAGAGACAAAGAACACATGAGGTGAGTAGAAAACTATCGAAAAGGCAGATTTAAATCCAACAATATCAACAGTAACATTAAGTATAAACGGTCTAAACATAGCACTTGAAAGTCAGTAATTGTCAGACTGTATAAAAAATGTAAGAACTAAATATACGCTGTTTATAAGAAACTAGTTTTAATATTAAGACACATGCGTATGAAACCAAAGGACAGAAAAAATAAAAAATGCAAGCTTCAGTTGTATGAACATTGGAGTGACTAACTTGATATAAGACAAAGTGGCCACTAGGACAAATATACTTGTCAAGTGTAAAGATGGGCATTGTTTTTGTTGTCGTTGTTAGGTGCTGTCAAGTCAGTTCTGACTCATAGCAAACCTATGTACAATAGAATGAAATACTGCCTAGTCCTGTGCCATTCTCACAATTGTTGTTATATTTGAGCCCATTGTTACAGCCACTGTCAATCCATCTCGTGGAGGGTCTTTTTCTTTTTCACTGACCCTCTACTTTACCAAGTATGATGTCCTTCTCCAGGAACTGGTCTCTCCTGATAACGTGTCCAAAGTATTTAAGGTGAAGTCTCACTATCCTCCCTCCTAAGGAACATTCTGGCTGTACTTCTTCCAAGACAGATTTGATCGTTCTTCTGGCAGTCCATGGTATATTCAATATTCTTCATCAACACCATAGCTCAAAGACATCAATTTTTCTTCAATCGTCCTTATTCATCGTCCAGCTTTCACATGGATATGAGGTGATTGAAAATACCCTGACTTTGGTTAGGCGCACCTTAGTCTTCAATGTGACATCTTCACTTTTTAACACTTTAAAGAAGTCTTTTGAGGCAGATTTACCCAATGCAAAATGTCGCTTGATTTCTTGACTGTTGTTTCCATGAGTGTTGACTGTGGATCCAAGTAAAACAAAGTCTTGGACAACTTCAATATTTTCTGTTTATCATGATGTTGCTTATTGGTACAGTTATGACTCAAAACAGGTCAGTTCACCAAGATTTAATAATTATAAATATGTTTATACCTAACAACAAAAACCAAACCAAACCCAGTGCCTTCGAGTCAATTCGGTCGACTCACGGCGACCCCACGTGTTACAGAGCACAAACGCTCCATAGAGTTTTCTCAGCTGTTATTTTTAAGGACACAGATTGTCAGGCATTTCTTCAATGGTGCTGAGGGGTGGGTTCAAATCACCCACCTGGAGGGTAGGAGTCAAGTGCAAGCCATTCACATACTTAGGGACATGTGCCGATTAACAGAGCTTCAAAAAGAAGTTAAGTAATAAAAATAAAACCTGAAATTTCTGAAAGGAGAAATAGTCAAATCCACAAGTATAGTTGGAAATTTCAACATTTCCTTTTGTGGTTATTGACAGAGCAAGCAGGGAAAAAAAAATCATTACATAAAGAGAAGATGAGAACAACACTACCAACCAACTCAACCAAGAGCAAATGGACATTCTTTTCAAGGGCACGTAGGATATTTACAGAGAAAGGCCATATCCCGGTCAATAAACTAAATTTCAATATGTTTAGAATAATTAAATATCTTACAACATATGATCACTGACCAAACGGAAGTAAACTAGAACTCAGTAACGGAGAGATATCTGGAAAACCCAAATATTTGGAATTAATTCACTTCTAAATAACCCATTGATGAAAAATGAATCATAAAGAAAATTATAAAAAAACATTTTGAACTGAATGGACATGATATGTCAAAATTTGTGAGCCTCAGCTAAATCATTTCTTACTGAGAAATTTATAGCATGAAGTGAGTATATTAAAAAAGCAGACCCCAAATTCTCACAAAAAGACCATACTTAATGGTCTGACTGAGACTGGGGGAATCCCGGTGGTCATGGTCCCCAAACCTTCTGTTGGCCCAGGACAGGGACCATTCCCGAAGACAACTCATCAGACGTGAAAGGGACTGGACAGTGGGTAGGAGAGAGATGCTGATGAAGAGTGAGCTATTTGTATCAGGTGGACACTTGAGACTGTGTTGGCATCTCCTGTCTGAAGGGGGGATGGGAGGATCGAGAGAGTTGGAAGCTGGCAAAATTGTCATGAAAGGAGAGACTGGAAGGGCTGACTCATTAGGGGAAGAATAAGTGGGAGTACGGAGTAAGGTATATATAAACTTATATGTGCCAGTTTGACTTGA
This sequence comes from Elephas maximus indicus, assembly GCF_024166365.1. NCBI lineage: Eukaryota > Metazoa > Chordata > Mammalia > Proboscidea > Elephantidae > Elephas > Elephas maximus. Next base: position 77,866,039 of record NC_064840.1, read on the forward strand.
TTTGTAAACGTTCACTTGAAGCTCAATAAAAGTTAAAAAAAAAAAAAAAAGCACCCAAATTAATTTCTTTCATGTTAAGAAATTAGGGAAATCAAAAATGAAAAATAACATCAAATTAAACCCTATGCTGACCGCTCTGATGAGGATTGTGGTGGAGGGTCCCAGACAGAGCTGAAGAAAAATGTAGAACAAAATTCTAACTCACAAAAAAAGGCCAGACTTACTGGCCTGACAGAGACTAGAGAAATCCTGAGATGATGGCCCCTGGACACCTTTTAGCTCAGTGATGAAGTTGCTCCGGAGGTCTACCCTTCAGCCAGAGGTTGGACAGGTTCATTACACAAAACAAGACTGAAGGGGCAAAGCAGCCCAGGGGCAATGGCTGGAAGGCAGGAAGGAGCAGAAAAGCTGGTAATGGAAACCCACGGTGGAAAGGGAGAGTACTGACACGTCGTGGGGTGGGTGACCAATGTCATAAAACAATGTGTCTACTCACTGCTTAATGAGAAGCTAGTTTGTTCTGTAAACCTTCATCTAAAGTACAATAATAAAATAAATACATAAAATGCTAAAAAAAAAAAAAAATTGAACCCTGAACAAGCAGCTGTAAAGAAATAATCATAAGGTCAGAAAGCAATGGAACTTAAAAGAGAAAAAACATAGAAACAGAACGTCATGAAAAAGTGGAAGCTGACTCTTTGAGAAGATCAATAATACTGTAAACTTCCACCTACATTAATCCAGAAAAATAGAGAAGAGACAAATTGCTTATTTTAGGAATGAAAGAGAAAACATCACTCTAGATCCAATAGACGTTACAGACAATAAAGGAATATTTTAAAAATGCTATTAAATTTTATAACTTAGACAAAAGTAACTTAGATTCCTTGAAAGATACAAACTACCGGAGCTTACTTGTAAAGTAAAAAGAAAAAGAAAAAAACAGACCATTGAGCTGATTCCGATTCATAGCGAGAGAGTAGAACCATCCCACAGGGTTTCCAAGGAGCGGCTGGTGGATTTGAACTGCTGACCTTTTGGTTAGCAGTCGTAGCTCTTAACCACTGCGCCACCAGGGCTCCTATAGATAACCTGAATAATTCCAAGTCTATTAAAACAATTAAATTTTTAATTCAAAACCTTCCCACACAGAAAAGTCTAAGCCTAAATAGCCTCACCAGTGAAATCTACCAAAATTTAAAAAAGAAATAATATGAATTCTGCAGAATCTTTTTTGGAAAATAGATGTAGAAACACTTTCCGACTCAATCTAAGAGGTCAGTAATACACTTGTTCAAAAACCAGAAAAAGACATTACACATACTCACACAAAAACTACAGACCAATGTCCCTCATGAACATAGACACAAATATGTACGAGAAAATATTAACATATTGAATACAGCCCTATATAAAAAGAGTAGTATATCTTGACCAAGTAGGGTTTATCCCAGGAATACAAATTGGATTAACATTCAACTATCAATCAATGTAATTCACCATATCAACCCACATATCAACACTTGACTATAGGATTATCTCACTAGGTGCCAATAAAGCATTGCATAACATTCAACATCCATTAACTATTAAAAAAAAAAAAAAAGCAAGGAATAAAAGGGAATGGATAAAAGGCATGCAAAAAAAACCCAGTGCCATGGAGTCGATTCCGACTCATAACGACCCTATAGGACAGAGTAGAACTGCCCCATAGAGTTTCCAAGGAGCGCCTGGTGGATTTGAACTGCCGACCCTTTGGTTCGCATGTATTAGTGGTGAAAGACTGAATGTTTTCTCTCTAAGATCAGTCAGAAACAATGGAAAAATATTTCCTCTTAATCACTTGTATGTGACCTTTAAATGAAGGTCCTAGACAGGACAGTAGGATAAAATATGGAATCCTTAACCTTCTTACCAAAAGACTACAGTCACGCTACAAACTGATTGTTCATTCCTTCCTTCTCCCCTTCCATCACAACGGAAGAAGGCACAAAGTGTGTCTTACTTTTGTATCAACTTCAAACGTACTGTCTAATAGAGAGGTGTGCAAGACTGATTCAAAAACAAACAGATGAAGGAATGAAGGACCCAGCTACTTTTTCAATTTATATTTTCTTTCCTTGTTTAAATGAAAATATCTGTTTAACCTAAAACATGTCTCTGATTTACCTAGTTGATTTTGCAGGTTTACCTGTGCGTTCCTTTCTTGTTTTTCTTTGATTTATTTTCTTCCTAACAGCTGAATTGTCACTCAATTTTCTAAGTAATAAGAATACTTTGTGTTTCATGTTGAGCCATTGCTCATATTGCTCAAATCAATTTTCTGGATAAAATTTTTCATGTTCGGTTTCCTGCTAATATGGGCAGCATTTGCGTTACTGTTGTGTCCACATGTATTAGAATTTTTAGGAAATCTAAAGAAGTTGTATCAATTTTTATGAGTCTGCTCTCCATAAACAACAAAAATCACCCAAACATGAAAACCATTTTTTCATTAAACTATTAGCAATTCTTGGTTTATTCATATCATAGACAAAATAGGTCAAAGGTTTTTTTTATAAACCTGTTAATAGGAACTTGGAAATATTTAATAGAGCACAATAATAATTCAGGACTCAGGTTTTTTTTTTTTTTTTAAGGTATATATCGCTGAAGTACTTTACTGTTTGTTTTTAACTCCTATTTTTAAAGGACTCAGTTTTGTTTAATAGTTTTTAATGTCTAGTCAACACATAATTTAATTAGAAAGATACTTAGGAAATGACATTCTTCCTTCCCTGTATATTATATAACAAATCTTATTTAATTATTTTATTAGTATTTTAATTACCTAGAAAAAATCATGGTTTCGTAGGAAACCATTGAACAGGGGGTTTGAACACCTGGTTTCTAGCCTAACATCATTATTTATTTTCTGTAGGTTAGAAATTTTCATTTTTATATTTTGGATCTTTCATAACATCTGCTACCAATAATTGTAACTGCTAATTTTGAATATTGCTTTATATTTATAAAATACATTTTTATATCACAATATTATGTGAATGAGTCTCAAACCAACGGGGTATCTGGAAGACAGACAGTGATAGCATTACCCTTTTATAGATGAGCCCAGTAACAGCACATCAGGTGAATGACTAAAGTACAATTCAAAACATCAATGACTGCTTTTCACCCCAATTCCAAAACCAAAGCAGAAAACAATAGGTATTAATTGAGTATAATGAAGAATTTATTGACTGAATTCTAATGTGTGAGGGAGGGAAGCATTTTCTGAGTAGCACCTATATGCTCTAAGACAATTGTTTAGTACCCAACCCAAGAACCCTCTAAGTGTTTCCAAGTCTGTGAGTTATTCCCTACTGTATTAGTAAATTCTCTCCCATCTTTAATTTTGAACATCCAGAGGCCAAATTTGAAACTCTCTTTCTTGTTTACTTGACTAAACTCGACCAATCAAACTTTTCTCACTGGAATTGGAATTCAAAATTTAGAGACTGAGTCAATTAGAATCAGTGCACAAAAACATGGAAATAAACAGTCGTATTCAGGTTGTTAGTGAATCTTCCTCCAATCCTGATGCCACATTCTTCTTCGTATAGTCCAGTTTCTCAGATTATTTGCTCAGCATACAGGTTGAATAAGTATGATGAAAAGATACAACCCTGACACACACCTTTCCTGACTTTAAGCCATGCAGTACCCCCTTGATTCTGTTCAAACAGCTGCCTCTTGGCCTAAGTGCAGATTCCTCATGAACACAATGAAATGTTCTGGAATTCCCATTCTTTGCAATGTTATCCATAATTTATTATGATCCACGCAGTCGAATGCTTTTGCACAGTCAATAAAACACAGGTAAACATCTTTCTGGTTTCTCTGCTTTCAGCCACGATCTACTTGATATCAGCAATGATAACCCTTGTTCCATGTCCTCTTCTGAATCCAGCTTGAATTTCTGGCAGTTCCTGTTCGATGTACTGCTGCAACCACTTTTGAATAATCTTCAGCAAAATTTTACTTGCGTGTGATATTAAAGTTATTGTTGGATCATTGATCTTTGGAATGGGTACAAATACAAATCCCTTCCAGTCATTTGGCCAGGTAGCTGCCTTCCAAATTTCCTGGCATAGATAAGTGAGCACTTCCAACACTGCATCTGCTTGTTGAAACATCTCAACTGGTGTTCTCTCCATTCTTGGAGCCTTGTTTTTCACCAATGCCTTCAGTGTTCCTTGGACCTCTTCCTTCAGTGCCATTGGTTCTTGATCATATGCTGCCTCCTGAAATAGTTTAACATCGACCGATTCTTTTGGTACAGTGACTGTGAATTCCTTCAATCTTCTTTTGATGCTTCCTGCATTGTTTAATATTTTCCCCAAAGAATCCTTCAATATTGCAACTTGAGGCTTGAATTTTTTCTTCAATTCTTTCAGCTTGAGAAATGCAGAGTGTGCTCTCCTTTGTGGTTTTCTATCTCCAGGTCTTTGCACATTTCATTACAATATTTTACTTTGTCTTCTCTAGCCACACTTTGAAATCTTCTGTTCAGCTCTTTTACGTCATCATTTCTTCCTTTTGCTTTAGCTACTCTACATTCAGCAGCAACTCATGAGATGTTAGTCCTGATAATCCCACCTCCCTTCTCAATCCTGTCTATCCACAACCTTCACTTGAATAGGATAAAATAGCTTCTGATCCCTTGCCACACACAATCCTTGTAAAATGTCGTTGTTGTTGTTAGGTGCCATTGCATCATTTCCACCCATAGCAACCCTATACACAACACAATGAAACACTGCCTGGTCCTGCACCGTCCTCATGATTGTTGCTATGTTCTTCCCTTTTGGTTTTCTAACTCCAGGTCATTATGAGACTTCGTGCTCTCAAGCTGCCCTTTGAACTCTCCTGTTCAGTTCTTTTGCTTTATCATTTTTTCCATTGCTTTAGCTACTCTATGTTCAAGAGAAGTTTTCAGAGTCTCTTCTGACACCTGTTTTGGTCTTTATTTTTAATGGCCTTTTGCGTTCTTCATGTATGTTGTCCTTGATGTCATCCCACAATTGTCTGGTTGTCAATCGTTAGTGTTAGTGTGTCAAAGCTATTCTTGAGATGGTCTCTGAATTCAGGTGCGATATACTCCAGGTTGTACTTTGTGTCTCTTGGAATTGTATTAGTTTTTAAGCTTCAACTTGAACTTGTATATGAGCAATTGATGATCTGTTCCCCAGTCAGCCTCTGGCCTTGTTCTGACTGATGATATTGAGCTTTTCCATTGTCTCTTTCCACAGATGTAGTTGATTTGATTCCTGTGTGTTCTATCCAGTGAGGTCCATGTGTACAGTTGCTATTTATGCTGTTGAAAAAAGATATTTTCAGTGAAGTCTTTGGTCTTGCAAAATTCTATCATGCGATATCTGGTGTCATTTCTTTCACCACAGCCATATTTTTCAACTACAAATCCTTTTTCTTTTTTCTAACTTTTGAGTTTGGATCACCAGTAATTATCAATGTATCTTGTAAATTAGGCACTATTAATATTTTTCAAATAAAAAAACTGAAGCTCAGAGAAGTTGATCTGGTTGTCAAAAGTACCACAACGAAGATTGGGGAAAACTTGCCATCAGATCTTAAAAATAGTACTAATACAACCATTTTTCAAAAGACAGAAACATTGATTACAATGATATCCATTGATGGTAATGGATTTTTTTAATTCAATTTCCATAACAGTGGAGGGGGCATATGATTATATTTTGCTTCAAAAAAGGCATATTGATTGAAGCTTAATGTTGTTGTTGTTTTGGGTACTGTTGAGTCAGTTTTTGACTCATAGCCACCCCACATCACAGAGGCGAACTGCCTGATAGGGTTTTCTTGGCTGTTAATCTTTACGGGAGCAGGTCATGAGGTCTTTCTCCTATGGGGCAGCTGCGTGGGTTCAAAGTGCCAATTTTTCGGTTAGCATCCCAGCTTTTAATTGTTTCACTATCAGGATCCTTTGAAGTTTAATAGCCAGGATGAATATCGTTTCCTTCCCAAAGATCTGATTGTTGCAGTTGCTACCATTTGCTTTCTGTGTACCAAAGAAAAAAACAAAACAGAACAAACCAAACTCGTTGCCATCAAGTGGATTCCTGCTCGTAGCGACCCTGTAGGACAGAGTAGAACTGCCCCATAGAGCTTCTGTGGAGCGCCTGGTGGATTCGAACTGCCGACATTTTGGTTAGCAGCCATAGCTCTTAACAGCTGTGCCACCAGGGTTTCCACATATCACACAAATCACCCATCTTCAAGGGGCAGACATTAGTTAGATGAGCACACCTTTACCTTACAGTGAAGCACATTGCTGTCTTTGATCGCAGAGATAAGAAGCCCATGCTAGTAAAATTCTGAAGGAGGAGAGCATACTTATAAGCAGGAATTCTCTTGTCCGGTCTTTGGAAGCCACTTCCATTTCAGGTTTATGTAGGTATGGTTTATCATTCATTTAATTATGCTCCTGGAGCAGATTATGTTTTAATTTAGAATTCCTTGGGCTTGGTTACAATTTTATGGCTACCTTAGGCATTCCTCAAGTGCATAATTTTTATAAAGCAATTAAGTGCAAACATAAGATAAGGCCAAGGGTCATTGATCCTCTGCTTTCTGCAAGCAGGGCTTTTATAAGGCTTTCAGAAACTGCGGGGAGTACATGAGACCATTTTCTTTTACTGCTGGAATTGCTCTTCTGCAAGACAGTTCATATATTATGCCAGTTATGCATTGCATGGTAGTAGAAGGGACACAGGGTAAAATACAAGTGAGCGTATGGTGTTAGTGCTAGATTTTGTCCAGAACATTATATTCCTTCAAGATTATTTCTGCTCAAACATGAATTATAAAAATTATCTCCAATACATCAATTTATTTCTTTTTAACTACATAGACTGCATACCTCAAAAAGGTACTCATAAAGAGCCTAGTAGAGTGTTTTAGATGCAAAAACATGTAACAGTAGTCAGAGAGTAAAAAAAAATGCTTGATAATAAAACATACCATATGCAAAATCAGAAAATCATCAAAGTAAATGGTAATCTCAATAAAACAACGAAATAGACACCCATGAACTCGCCAGCTTAAAATATTCCAATAACTTGAAGTCCCCTGTGTGCCTCTGCAAGCTTGTGTTCCTCTATAGTGGCCTGGAGATAAACACCTAGGTAACTATGTCAATCCAGCCTTCTTTTTTCTTTATAATTTATCAATTTTTATGCTTATCGTAACAAAATATTTAATAGATTTACATCCCTTTGGATTGTATAATTATAGAATATTTGAAGTGTATATATATATACATATATATATATACATATGAACCCAAAAAATATATATACACACACACACATATATATCTCCTTGGTGGCACGGTGGTTAAGTGCTCAGCTTCTAACCAAAAGGTTGATGGTTGGAGCTGACCAGAAGCTCCTTAGGAGAAAGATGTGGCAGCCTGCTTCCCTAAAGATTTACAACCTTGGAAACCTTATGGGGTAATTTTACTCTGTTCTATGGGGTAGCTATGAGTTGGAATCGACTTGATGGCAATAGGTTTTTTGATATAGGTATATATTATTTTTTGCTCAAAATGACAGTCCTAAGATGTATCCATGTTGATCTGTGTATATGTATCCATCCTCTTTGAAGGCTGAGGTGTACATTATCTGAGGGACACCTGTGACCTAGTCATGGTATCTCAGTATGCCCCACGGGATACCTAGGAATAGAATTCGGACGTCTTTGGGAATGAACATGGTTGATTTTCCTGAACAATGCTAAATAGTTTCTCAAGCAGTTGTATCAGAGTAGCAGAAGGAAACAGATATTTGAGTTAAATAGAGCTAATTGGGTTTTTTTTTTTTTTTTAGAGCTAATTGAAGACAGCTTAATAAATGGGTATTTACAAAGCTGTAGGCAAAGAAAAGAAGAGGATGAAGCACCCAGCCTAGAAACCTCTGGGAGCTGTTATTTAGCCTAGGCATGAAGTGAAAGGAAAAAGGGATGAAGCAGTTGGAAACTTAGAGACAGTAGGTATAGGAGAGACTTCTTGACAGGAACTGTGTCTTAAGGAGAGCAACACAACCAGACTCTGAGGTCTGACTTAAAGGGAGCCAGAGGAATAAGAACCCTGATTCTCCTTCCCTCACACCCTCTGATCTTTTGCTGGTGTCTCCCATTGGCCAAGCCCAGCGGGAAATCTGAAGGAAGGGAAACCATCAATGTGGAACATTAAAGTCAGCCTATGGTACACAGAGACAGGTGGTGCAGAATATCTCAGTAATTATCTCAATTTACACTCCTACTAGAAATGTGTAAATGTTTCTATGATTCCACATGATCCCAGAACTTTGTGCTACACAATAATTATGTGTACTATCTATATTCTCCCTCTATTTATTTAGACACAAAAATCTTTCAATAAAGGCTTATAATTTTTTCTATGAAGGTGTTTTCAACTTTTTGTTATTGTTAATTTATCCTTAAGTTGTTTATTTTTTGTTATTGTAAATAGCATTTTTTTATGAGTTACATGTTTTAATGGTTTAATGCTGGTGTATAAAAATTGATCTTATGTCCTGCAAAATTGGTAAACTATTGTTTCTGATAATTTTCTATGGATTTTAGGGATTCTATGTAATTAATTTGTCATTGTATAAATAATGTTTCTCCTTTTCCAATATTTTTATTTTTCAAATCTGTTTCTTATCCCATTGTACTGGCTAGAATGTTGAAAGTAAAAAATGTTGACAGGGGGCATATTTGTAGTAATTCTGATTTTAAAGAGAATTGTTTTTGTTATTTCACCACTTGGGCTTTAAGGTTTTTGTAAGTACTTTTCTTAGGTAAATGAAGTTCCCTTGTATCCGTGGTTCATTGTAAGTCTTTATCATGAATGGAGTTGGATTTTATTAGAGGCTTTCTCTAAATCTACTGGGATATCTACATCACTTACCTTCATTATCTAACGTGGAGAATTACACGAAGTTTTTTTTTTTCCTGAAGGTCAACAACCTTTGCCTTTCTAGATGAATGCAATTTATATTTTGTAGTATTAGGGTCTTTAAAGTTTGTTCAGGATTTTTGTCTTCATGTTGAGGAAGGATATTAACTCCACTGCTGTGGAGTTGATTCTGAATCATAAAGACCCTATAGGACAGAGTAGAACTGCTCCATGGGATTTCCAAGGCCATAATCTTTATAGAAGCAGACTGCCATACTTGGTCTCCAATTAATTCAAGGCATGTACTAAAATCTTCCCTTTTCATGTTTTTTTTTTTAAATTTTACTTCAAAACTATGCCAGTAGATGTATGCAATTTTAGAATTTCTATATATTCCCAACATTTGAACTATTATTTACTTTAATGACCCTCCTAATCTCTAGCAGCACTTGAAGTCTATATTGCATGGAGTAAATATAGCTACTCCATTATCGTTATATTTGATACAATCAATCTTATTTAGATTTACCCACGTTTTTCATCTTCTTGATTCATTATTTCTCCATTCCTTTCTAACCTTTTGTACTAGCTCATTTTTCTTTTTTCTGAAATCTACCATTTATAAGTTCCTCTTACAAATATTTGGCCTTATTTTAATGAATTTTTAATTTCTCCTTGATATTGAAAGTTAGTTCAGCTAGGTATATAATATTGAGTTGACCATTATTTTTCTCTGGGCATTCGAGAATATTTTTTGGTTTATCTTAACAGCTTAACATTCGTTGATGTGAAATAAACCATCTATCTAAATGTCATTCTGTATTGGTAAAATGCTTTTTCTTTGAATTATTTTAAGAACTTCTGAGGTTTTGTGTTCTTCGCCCTTACTATCATGCATCTAAGGGCTAATTTCTTTCTATTTATCTCACTTGGGATGCTTGGTTTTCCTGGGTCCAAAATCTAGTGTGTTTTTATTTTCTTCAGTTTTCAAACATTTCAAGCCAATATCTCCTCAAATATTTCTCTAACTTACATTAGACCTTATTTCTCTATTTACTATGTCAATTTGTGCCTCATTCTTACATTCTACCTCATTATCTTTGTGCTGCATTCTGTTCATATTTCAGATGTTTAACTTCCAGCTTGCTTCCTTATTTTATAACTGTGTTTAATCTACCATTTAATCAGTCTGTTGAGTTTCTTTTGTCAGTAAGTGTATTTTCCAAGTTTAGAAGTTTTTTAAAAATATATTTTATGAATTACATGGACATTTTTACAGTTTATGCCTTACCATCATACTTTGAATACTCATTTATATTTCTTTGAAAGTTCTAAAAATACTTATTTTCTATTTTAATATAGGTGCCCTGGTGGCACAGTGGCTAAGAGCTTGGCTGTTAACCAAAAGGTCAGCAGTTCAAATCCACCAGCCACTGCTTGGGATCCATACGAGGCAATTCTACTCTGTCCTGTAGAGTTGCTGTGAGTTGGAACCAACTCGGCAGCAATGGGTTTTATTTTAATATATAATTCTAGTATCCATAGTTTAGTCTTACAGTATGTTATTTTTTCTGCTCTTACTCATCTTAGTTTTTTTCCATAAGTGCTTTATATAGATAGATAGATATTTACTGTAAACTCGTGTATTTTGAAACTTAGTTTAAAATGGAGTCCTCCAGTCTTTTTTTCCAGTCTAGAAAATATTTGATTTTTCTACTACAGGTGCAATACTTTGCATTACAAATCCAAGGCAGATTTAAATTTAATTCTCACCTTGTATTTTTTTTTTTTTTTTAGTATGGGGGAGTGAATTACGCATTCTAGCACAAACCTATTTGAGAGCCAGCATTTCTTACACATTCTCACTCAGGGACACTTTATTTTCCCCTTAACCCAAGGGGATTTCTTTATTTCTTTACCACCTTTTATTGAGGAGTAATTTTTTTCTCTTTTCTCCCTTTCCTCTATATCACCCTTTAATGAGTGTTGCTCTTGGCTGTAAAGAATATGTGAGTTTCCAAACTATTACCTTTTGCAAACCCGAGCCTTTGTCTCCTGCTGGGCTTGCTTTTTCCAGAATCTATTATGTGGTTAACTGATATTGATAAAATGTTTTACCTTTATTTTTTCTGTATTAAGTATAATACAGAAATGATTTACAGTTGAGAAAGATGACTTCTGTCTCTCATGTGTTGTGCAGAATACGGCACCTCTGCAGCCTTCCGAACATCTGCTGGGATAATATTACAGAATCAGGAAAAATTATTTACATGATTGATTTCTGGTAATTCTGGGGTGTAAAATTTTTCAAATTATTAAAGGATGACAGGTTGCAGGAAATTAAAAATATAAAAACCTTGGCATCTTGGATTCCTAAAAATCACAAGAAGGCATTTTTAATACATTAGGCTTAGTCTTTAACATTAGAAAATAGGTGTTCACCTTATTAGAATTTATTTTTATGAATGCATATTGCTTTCTTTCAAAAAACTAAACTTATTATGAATGTAGAAGACTAAGTGAAAAAAAAGAAAACTTTATTAAGCTTGGAGCATCAATAAACCTGACATTTATAAAAACGTTCCATCCGGGTTTTGTTGCAGTAGAATTGTGTCTTTTTAATTGTCTCCGATTTAAATTCTCGCCTTTTCTTCTTCCAAGAACCTGGTAAGCCTTTGGCAATTTCCAGCCTTGCTAATGGAAGAGAAGGGTAGGAGCGGGGTGAAAAGGCACAGTACTCACTGTTGGCTGCCATGTCACGAGCAGACGTTATTTTGGGGTTAAACATTGCCTTTACCGCATTCTCTTTTGAGGTATATTCATTCCTAAGAGGAAGTCTCCAACACCTTCCATGTATGAATTTACAGATTCTCTTTTTGAGGAAATAGGAATCGCAGGCAAGCAAAGGTCGCCAAAAAAGAGCAGTGACCAAAAACGTTGAAAGAAATTATGGAAAGCTGAAAGGAATAAGCAACAAGGAACAATAACTGTGCTTTAATGGACTTCTGCTTTCTTCATTTGGAGGCTTTCATGGAAGAAAAACTGCTGATGTCCGTCACTATTGTTGAGTATTCTCAAATAAATCAAAGTTTCATTAAAAATAATGAAAGGAAATGAAAACAAACATACCAGTTTTTAAATAATTACTAATAACTTTGGAATTATCAAAAATTCCATGGTGTATATGGGTTTCTTAGAAATAAATGTGAGTTAAGTGAGGGGGAAAAAGTTATTTCGGGATTAGGGAATGTCTTTATGAAGCAGAGTTGGTCTTGTAAAATGACATATAAGTGGATAGTTTTTAGTGATTAATTTATTTAGATAGCAGAGTACGGGGTGAAAAGAGACTGAAGAAGAAACCTAGAGCAAATTTTTAAAGCGGGATTTTTACTCACAGTGTAGAAGTTTGGAGGGACAAGCTTCGGAGGCATCAATTATTTAAGTGGATTTTTCCTCTTAGCTATAAATAGCTCCTTATTTTTTTAATGTTTTATCTGTGACTCCCCTCCTGAAGTCAACTTCATATGAACTGATGTTCCGTTTGTTCTTACAACAAAGACGCTGTAAGCATGACAGAAAACAAAACTAAAAAAAAAACACATCGCAACTAAGTAGGTTCCGACTCACAGTGACCCTATAGAACAGAGTAGAAGTGCCCCATAAGGTTTCCAAAGAACGGCTGGTGGATTCGAACTGCCAACCTTTCGGTTAGCAGCCAAGCTGTTAACTACTGCACCACCAGGGCTCCAAATAGGACAGGTATATACATATATATACATTTCTTTTTAATTTTTCTTATGTGGTAATTATATTTTATGTTTACTCGGGTTGCTGCTTTGTTTTATAAGAACACTATAATCGACTTTTTATTTTGTAGTTATTTTGTATAGAATTGGATTACTATGCTTTTACTGCCTTGTTTCATCCTGTTTATTTGTAGATTTTAAAAAACAAGTTTACGTGTCTATTAGTAACTTCTTTACATAGCATTTAACCATTTATAAATCACTTTTACATGCATTACCTAGCTATTCTCTAAAACAAGATCGCAAAGTAGTAAAGACAAATATTAGACTGAACTAAAAATCATGTAGTCAATTCCCTGGCTTTTCAGTTTAAAAAAAAAAAACTTTCAAAGATTTGCTCATGGGCAGAGAGCTGTTTGTAGTAGAACCATTTTAGGTTTGAGAAAATGAAGGCTTGAGTAGGTTAAAAGACTTAAAGAGAACAAAGTTATTATGACACAGAACAGGTAGACATTCAAAACCAAATCTTTTCTTTTTAAAATTATATCTATGTAATATATAAAACAACAAAAAAAAAACCGAACCCAGTGCTGTCAAGTTGATTCAACTCATAGCAACCCTATAGGACAGAGTAGAACTGCTCCATAGAGTTTCCAAGGAGCACCTGGAGGATTTGAACTGCCGACCCTTTGCTTAGCAGCCATAGCGCTTAACCACTACACCACCAGGGTTTCCATATAATATATATAAATATATATATAGTATATATAATTAAAATTATATATAATATATATTTTCCATTTTATATATATTATATACATTCCATTTTATCATGCTTATATTTGATATATTTTTTAGGGTGGTTTTAAATTTCTGACAAAATAATGTGTTTAAAATAATTAATATGGCCCCATAATATACCAAAAACTCGTTGCCCTGAAGTTGATTCCCTTCATAACATATCATGTTATGTATTTTTTTAATTTGGTATATTTTTAAATTCCATCCATAAAATGGAAAATTGAACATCTCTTACAATTTTTACAACTACTTGCTGACCTCAGTCTTGGTTTGAATCTATTATAGGAAGTGGGTTAAAAATATTTGGATTGAAAATCCCAAATCCTGACCTTCATAACAGAACAGGAAATTTCTTAAAGGATTTATTTCCAAATGAACCAAATTACTTTCACAGAGGGTGTATGATCAAGACTGCATGTGGGAATTTAAAACTTTTTTATAAAGTAGTCCTTGTTTTTGTGTTTCTCATTTCGTAAAATAAAAATTTGGTGTTAAGTTTCTTCATAAACATTTTGTTTTTAATTTTACTAAAAATTCCGATGACATACCCAAACAAATTATCATAACTTACAGTTTCAAATATCAACACCTCAGTTCTAATGAAACCAAAAACCAGTTCCATCTTATGGTTTGTGTTCATATCCTTAAGTAAATCTTATTTATATGAGTTGTTAGGTGCCGTTGCGTCGGCTCCAATTTTATAGAGACCCTATGCACCACAGAAGGAAATGCTGCCCACTTCTGTACCATCCACACAAGCTTTGTTAAACTTGAACCCATTGTTGCAGCCACTGTGTTAATCCATCTCACTGAGGGTCTTTCTTTTTTTGGATGACCCTCAAACTTTACCAGATATGATGTCTTTCTCCAGGGACTGATCCCTTCTGATAGCGTGTCCAAAGTATGTTAGATGAAGTCTCTCCATCCTCACTTCTCAGGAGCACTCTGGCTGTACCTCTTCCAGGACAGATTGGTTCGTTCTTCTAGCAGTCCATGGTATATTCAATATTCTTCGCCAACACCGTGATTCAAAAGCATCAATTCTTCTTCAATCTTCCTTATTCTTTGTCCAGCTTTTGAATGCGCATGAGGCGACTGAAAACATCACGGCTTGGGTTGGGCACACCCGAATCCTTGAAGTGAGATCTTTGCTTTTTAACACTTCAAAGAGGTCTTTTTCAGCAAATTTGCCCAATGCTGTATTTACCCAATACTACATGCGTGGCTTTATAAAAACAAAACAACAACAACAAACCCTCCAAAATAGTATTTATTTTGAATACTTCTTTACATATATGGAGAAATGTATTACATAATTGAGAATACCAGTATAAATAAAAAACAATAAAGTTCTAGGAAGAAAGAAGGGAATAAGAAAGAGGGTGAATTGTATACAGCTTATTATCTGTTTCAGCAGGAGTGTTGGGTTAAGTTGTTTGAGTTGACTGAACGAGCTCACATACGTCTATTGAAAGGAAACTTCATGCCTGAGGTCACAAGAAAGCCAGCAGCTAAGAATGAATATTGCTGAGATGTTTTTGATCTTCAACCTTTGGAAAAGGTATAGTTAGGCATACAAATATATTGACGTCACTGCTGGGTTATTTCATTGTATTTTCTAGCAAAACAAAGCAGGGAGAAACTATTTTTTATTAAAGTTCTATATTTTTTATTTAATTTTTTCTCATGAAAATATACACTGCAAAGAATACACCATTGCAACAAATGCTACGTGTGTAATTCAGTGACATTGTCTGCATTCTTCAAATTTTGTAACCGTTCTTACTATCTTTTTCAAAATTATTCCACCACAATTAGCATAAAATCACTGCCCCCTAAGCTTCCCATCTAACCTCTCTAGACGCTATTGTCAATTTGATCCCGTAGATAAATCTTAGAAAGAATATGATGCTCAAGACAGACCTACTTTGCTAATCAGGGAATTTTTAAAGATTGTCTCACAGCAATAGTTTCAGTGCTCATCCAGCCTCCTGGTTCCAGAAGGTCTGGATTCCATTGAGAATTTGAAAATCTGTTCCATTTCCCCACCCCCTTTGATCAGAATTCTTCTACAGAGTCTTAGATCAAAATAGTCAGTAATGGTAGCCAGGCACTACTCAGTTCTTTGGGTCTCATGGCACAGGACAGCACTAAGATGTACATCTGCAAAATGGTAAAATGGAAAACGTCGTGTAATACATATTTAAGGGAGACAGTGCAGCAGCCTCCAATGCTGCTTATGTAAAATCAAACACCTCACGGGATTTGTTTTTTTGTTTGTTTGGAAGTTTAAGGTCATGACCTCATGGGACATCTCAGTCAATTGGCCTAATACTATTTCTCTGTGTTTCTGTTCTACTTCCTAGTTCACTGAGTAGAGGTCTTAAAGGCTTGCAAGGAGCCATCCAAGCTGCAACAATAGGTCTCTGGTAAGGTCCTATTGTGTTGCAAGGACTATACTTCTTTATAATCATGAATTTATTTAATTCACATAACCTAAATACAGATACGATTATTCACATGTACAGATTAGCAAACTGAGTGTTAGCATAACTGGTTGGCTTCCCAAGGAAGCGCCAGTTAGCATACACAAAACCAAACTCATTGCCTTCAGGTCTATTCGGAATCATGGTGATCCTACTGGACAGAATGGAACTGCCCCACATGGATTCCAAGGCTGTAAATCTTTACAGAAAGAGACTGCTACGTCTTTCTCCCACGGAGCAGCTGGTGGGTTCATAAAAAAAAAAGTGGGTTCATACTGCCACCTTTTGGTTACCAGCTGAGGGTTTAACCACTGTGCCACCAAGGCTCCTACCAACCAAACCAAAAAAGTAAAAAATAAAAATAAAACAAACCTGTTGCCGACGAGTTGATTCCAACTCATAGTGATCCTATAGGACAGAGTAGAACTGCCCCACAGGGTTTCCAAGGAGCACCTGGTGGATTGGAACTGCCGACCTTTTGGTTAGCAGTTGTAGCTCTTAACCACTATGCCACCGAGAACTTTCAGGGTCAATACATGTGTTGAAAGGACAAAAGCAGAATTGGGCAGGCAGAACTGGCCACAGGGATCCCCAAAGTTGGAATGTCATTCAGAGGTGTTGTTAGTTGAGGAAAGTGTTGGGCCTTCATACCCCTGGGTTGATCAGTCTTAGAATGTGGGCTGCCCTTAGTGAAGCAGAATGACTATGAAGAGATGAAGGGACTCTTCTCAGCTGAGGGTAATTCCAGGAGAGAGTTGACAACTCCAACTCATGAGCTCACAGCCTCCTCAGCTGAGAATTAAGTTCTTCAGTCTTGAAAGGAATTTCATGTCATAGAACAGCATCCCATGCATTGCTGGAAGTCGCTCCTCCAAAATTCTGGTGACTTCTTTTCCTGAGAGAAACTGATGAGGGAAGGTTAATGCAACAAAACACAGCCTCTGTTGCTGCAACTAGTGTCAGGACTGCAAGTAAGAGTCATCACCTTCCTGTACTGTTCATTCTGAATTCCTCTCACCTCAGCTACAACCTCTGTTGGTCCAGGTGTCTTACCAGATGGAGTGGCCCACGTCTTCACCAATGACTGTTACAAACGATTCATCCTGGATTCCTCTCACCCTCAGCTACAACCTCCATTGGTCCAGGTGTCTTACCAGGTGGGGTTGCCCACATCTGCACCAACGACTGTTACAAAGCTATTGCCATCATCCCTTTCTCTAGCCATATAGCTGCTGCCCTTCTCAGTTTATCATCAAAATTGGGCAAGTGAGCGCTAACGGGTGCCTAAGTGGGTCACAATGTGCTTGACGTATCCCTCCTTATCCCCATTGTAAATCAGCAGCCCTTCCTCCTCCTAATAATAAGGGTCAGTTATTCCCCCAGCCCCACCCCATAAAGATGACTCTCCCTGTTTGTTCTTCTTTTGGCACAAAGAGCCCAAACTCCTCTTCTGCAGCAGTAGCTTAGTGTTGAATGATATCACCACTATGTCTTCTGTGGAAACATCCCTTCCCTGAGAACAAGGAATCCTACACTGACAAAGCCCAGACTTGTATAAAAAGAAAACACCATATCACTGCATGGGTTACTGGGAGTGCTGGCATGGGGGGCCACTTCTCCTTCTACCCTCTAGGTTCCCAGACTTAAGTATTTTACCTATTGGAGGACGTGGCACTATGCAATGGTCGTTAATTTAGTGAGTGTACTTGGTCTGGAGGATGGTGGACCTTGGTAGTGATCCCAAGATGTGTCTTAACTACACCTTCAGTGGAGCCCTGATGGCGCAGTACTTAAGAGCTTGGCTACTAACAGAAAGATCAGCAGTTCAATTCCACCAGCTCCAAAATCCACCAGATGATGATGCGTTTATTCTCAAGTGAACAGTCCGTGTTAACCTGTCCTGATTGCATATATATTGTTGTTGTTATATTTATTTGGTGCTGATCACTGATAAGTACAGCATTTTATCCTTTTAGTCATAACCAGTAAGAACTATTAATTGTAAAGATGAATCCTTAAAAGTGACCTACTTTGTATATTTCTGAAGGGGCACTTTCATCTCCTTCGCACATATTCAATGGATTCATTTTAACCAATAAAATGAACAAGGTTAAATCTGGTAAATATTACTCTACCTCATTTTTGACATTTCATAAATGAAATATAGCTGAGGGTAATAGAGCCTGTGCAAGCACAGATGAGCAAATGCAGTGATCTCCCAGGGGATGTATTTTAAATCATTTAGACTTTTGAACTATAGATAAAGACATAGTGACTTGCCTCATTTTTTTTTTTTCCTTATAAGATAGATAATGATTTCCCTGTAGGAACGCGTAATGTGGCAAAATGTCTGAAGAAAATGGCATAATGGAAAGTGAACGCATTACAGTGCTTCTTTGTCTCATTTCTGGAGAAAAAATAACATTGTGATAAATGATGCTCGATTTGAAATTTTTCCAGACATTCTGGCAAGGATAAGAATAAATATTTCCATTAATGACAAATATCTTCTGAAGAGAGATATGAGTCAATTCAGTTTAATTCGATATTTTATTACAAAAGTCTTACCAAAGGGAAACATTAAATTAACATAAGATGTATCATACTTAGGCCTTCATGAGTAATTAAAAATGATAAATGGAATTCTGAGTAAGACTTCTGACATATCCATCAGCCAACGTGCGCCTGCCAATCAGTGAGGGGCCATATTTGACTGGCACATGAGTTTATTGCCGGTTCAGTCTGCCATTTACAATGCAGTAGAAAAGAAAATTTTTAAAAAACATATTCTTCTAAAAAGAATTATCTTGCATTATGGAATAATCTTTTACGTAGGTCAGTCAAACGACCGTTAAACCTGTGGATCATTTTGTATAGCAAACTACAATAGAAAAAATAAAATAATTTGAACACCTGTGGCAAGGGGAAAAGCCCTTAGAATTCTTTCACATTAAAAATAGAGAGGTCATTTTTGCCCCTGGTGATGAAGTGGATCATTTTTTTTTTTTTTCTTTCTTTCACCAACTGTGGCAATACTCAGCACGTTATGTCTTTTTTTTTTCCCTTGGTTGTTGTTTTGGAAATGAAGGTAGTGCTTCACCCTGGTTTCCAAGTTTCAGGAATTATTTTAAGTGGTCTATTAACGTGCTTGTCTCCTGTAAAAGTAGGAATCCAGTATTAGACAGCAATAATTGAACAAACTGATATCTTCAACCCTGTGTGGATACCGTTATTAGAGTTGTCATGGATGAGAATCTGAAAATTATTTTCTAGAACCAAAAGATGAGGCCAATTAATGCAAAAAAAAATCCAGTAGTTGTATCAAAAATGAAATTAATAAACATGTATTAATATATATTTTAATTATATTTTAAAAATGCCAATGGCTCCCAGTCTTCAGCAGTTCAAAAGATTTTTTTTACCGTTATCATGACACAAGCTGCCACTGATCATATATCTTTCCAAACCTAAAACTTCATGAAGCATTATTTTAATAACATTTTATATTTTCTGTGAAGGTTTTAGTTAATTGGATCATTATTTTAAAGTAATTACGTCATTCTACAGAGTAGAGTAGAGAGAATGCGGATGCAGGTGGAAGGTCCATCTTTTCAGAACAAAGTTTCTCGGTACTTTCTCCATTAGCTGGTTCCCTATTATCTTAGTTACCTAGCACTGCTGTAAGAGAAAAACTACAAGTGGGTCACTTAAAAAAAAAAAAAAAAAACAACAGAATTTTATTTATTCACAGTCCTGGAGTCTGGGAGTCCAGATTCAGGGCACTGGCTCTAGGGGAAGGCTTCCTCTCTCTGGAGGCTCTCTGGGAATATTCTTGTCTCAGTCAGGTTCTGTAGACATAGAGTTCCACAGTTTCTTGGTGATCTTCATGGGGTGTCTGTCTTCCCCCATTTATGCTTGCTTCTGTGCCTATTCCAATCCTTTTATAACTCAGGAGTGATTAGGTGTGGGCACACCCTACATGGATGGGGCATTAACACAGCCAAAAAAAAAAGAAGAAAAAACCATTGCCATTGAGTCAGTTCTGACTCATAGCGACCCTATTAACACAGCAGAGAAAACTTTATTTCCAGAGAGGATTACATCCACAGGTATGGGGGTTAGGATTCCAATATTTATTTGGGGAGGGACAAAATTTAATCCACAACACTTGTATATCATAAAATTGTCTCGATTCCTATATAGTTAGAAGGACCTTACCCATGTTATTATTGAGTATTGTACATAAACTATTGGTTATTTGTTTAAAAAAAATAAGTATGAGAACATAAAAAATAGTTCTATTTTAACAATTTAAACATACATCTTACTTTTCATTTTGTCCATAGATATTGCTGTAATGCAGCTTTTTCACATTGTGATAAAATAGTTATTTGAATGATTTCATTTCGTTCTTCTCATTTATAATCGTGTCACACTGATAGAATTTCCAGTGGAGAGGAGGAGGCCATTCACGTGGCTGCTTTCCAGTAACCCCACAAGGTATTTCACATTTAGTCTTCCCACTGCAAATGGCTGCAGGGTGTGCTTTGGAGACTGAAGAAGAAAAGGTCATTTCTATTCCTCCCATTTTCAAGATAGAGAGAGAGTGAGTAGCCAAATAAACCTCTCGGAAGTATTATCTAGATTTCCTCACTGACCCCAGATACACTTTCTTTGTTATTCCTGTTCCAAGCTAGAAACCTAGTGAACAAAAGTAGCACTATCACTTTGCTGGGAAGACCAAGACCACCTTCCTCTGCATCTTACTGGGGTGTGGAAGACGGAAAATTAGGAAAGGATGGAGCACTTGGTAAGTTGGCCCCTATTTACTGACAAATGAGAAAGGAAGTCATTAATTCCAATGATATTGACAGAGGTAAGGAATGAAAATAAAATTACAAACAGGAAATTATATGAAAATGGTAAAAATTATTCAGTGACTATACCATGTTTGTGGTGTGGGAGAAGGGAGCCATCTGAAAGAGAGTCGATTATGTAGTCTACCTAGACTATTTTATAGGTTATTCTAATCATCTGTTTCAGTTAGCTATTGTGGCTAACAAACCATCCCAAAATGCATTGGCCTTAAACTGTTCATTATTTTTTCTAATTTTGGGGCTTGCTTGGGCAGTTCTAGGTATTTCTCATCTAGGATCTCCTATGCAGGTGTGATCAAAGTTTGGCTGAGGCTGAAATCATCTCAGCCCATCTTGACTGGGCTGTACGTCCAAGATGGCTCCCTCGTATGGCAGTTGGTGCTGGGCTATCATCTCAGAGCTCAGCTGGGGACGTTGACCAGAGCACCCACAGATGGCCTCTCCATGGGACTCGGCTTCTCCTAGTATGGAGGCTAGGTTCCAAAAGGAACTTCCCAAAAGCAAGAGTGCTAAAAGGCCAGGAGTGAAAATACAAAGATTTGGCTTTTTATAACCTATCTTCCAAAGTCATATGTAACTTTAGGCTCATTTTGTTGATCAAAGAAGTCACTGAATCTTCAGTCACACAGATTCAAGGTAGTAAAGAAATAGAGCCCACCTTTTGATGGGGGAGAGCCCTGGTGGTGCTGTGATTAAAGCACTCAGCTGTTAACCAAAAGGTCAGCAGATCGAAACCATCATCGGACACTCCATGGAAGAAAGATGTGGCAGTCGGCTTCCATAAAGATTACAGCCTTGGAAACCCTATGGGACAGCTCTACTCTGTCATATAAGATCGTTATGTGTAGGAATTGACTCGATGGCCACAGGTTTTGGCTTACGGTTTTTTATTGATGGGAGAGTGGAAGGTCACATTGCAAAAGAGCATGTTAAATGGAAGATATTGCTTCAGCAGTCTTTGAAAAATATAATCTGACTCCAGATTTTAAAATGACGCAAAATACTAATTATAATTCAGTTACAATAGGTTCAGAAAGGCAAGGAGAATATAAACACAATATAGTTAAGAAATTGTAGTTTGGCGAAAATAAAAGCACTCTTTTTAAAGGAAAAAAAAAAAAAACCCAGCACTAACTTTCAACACTGACAGGCTTCTGCGAACCATCCAGCTCTCATGTGGGTAATACCGCAGCCTGAATTACACACTTGTTTCTGCTGTCCTATAGCAACGAGAAACACCAAAACCATTTGGAACTCCATTCAAAGTGACCTTACATGTTATCATACATGCTTATCCTCATTCTTTTGATAAAAAATTCTATTCCTTGGTTTCAAATTGTACCTTCCTCTCTGGGAACTCTTTTTTACCACTTTTAAAAACTCATTTTCCTACTTAGGCTTACTACTGTACAGCATTGTTCAAGTCAGCTCATTTTACCCTATGTTGTTGTTGGTAGGTGCTGTCGAGTCGTTCTGACTCATAGCCACCCTATCTATGTACAACAGAACGAAACACTGCTTGAGCCCATTGTCGCAGCCACTGTGTGAATCCAACTCCTTGAGGGTCTTCCTCTCTTTCACTTTTTTATTTGTTTACCGTTTAGGGCTCGTGAATCCAAATACAAACTTTTCTTACAACCTTTGTACTTTTGATGAAAGGGCAGAGAAATAGCAGATACAAATGCCTTCTTTAGCTTCCAGCTTCATATTACCTTCCCTGAACTACTTCCAGCCCTCAGTATGAGTCCTATGCCAGCAACGATTTTATTGCAGTGTTTAAAAATTTTTAAGGGTCCCCATAGGACAGAAGAGTCTCAATAAGATGGTTAAAGCTCTAATGAAGTACAGTCCTACTAAAAAACAGTGCTTCTCTGTCTACTTCAGACTTTGTGAATATTATCCTGTGCTATTCTGAGGCTGCAAGTAATCAAATACTCAAATCTTTACGGTTATGTTAAAGACTCTGTCTTATTTTCTACGATCCCGGATTCTATACCGGCAGTGCTGTGTTTCATTTATATCTAAAATATATACAAGATTAGATTTATGCCAAAGACAAATTAAAGTTATTATTTCATAAAATAATCCAACTACCTCTTCCCAAGTGATCTAAAAAATACATTAAGTTCAGGTACACACACACACACACCCACACACATGCCTAATCTATATCATGTAAAATGTTTTTCCTTATAAATATTGGAAAATTATTTCAGATTGTTTTAATAGTAATAGAAATTTGCAGCTCCTGTGACTGAATGGTCCAGGTGAGGCTGAAATTATATGAATAAGACTTGGGGTCTTTTATCTCTAATGACTTTTACTATGTTTGCTTCATTTTCAGCTGCCTTCTTTCTTGTGATGCACGACTTATAACAATACATAGAAAGTACAGAAACAATTTAGTATTGGTTAACATTAGGGCTTCCAGATAAAATACAGAATATCCCGCTTTTAACATAAATAACAACTATTTTTTAGTGTAAGTATATCCCAAATATCGCATGGAACATACTTTTACTAAAAAAAACAATTTTTTAACACTAAATTTAAAATTAACAGGGAATCATGTATTTTTGTTTGCTACATCTGGTAACCCTAGCTAAAATAGAGAGTTCAAATTAATGGATCATTTTTTAAAGTTGTACTTAAACAATTGATAAACTATATAGGAAATGTGTAAATTTTTATTTTATACCATATAACAAAATAAATTCTACATGGATTACTAAGTTAAGTGTAACAAATGAAACTAGGTTTAGAAGGAAACGCATAGGTAAACATATCTGATCTAGTGATTGGAAAGAGTGTTACAGGCATAAATTTAAAAGAAATACATACTTTACGAAAATGTGAAAACGTCCCTTGCAAGAAAACAAAAAAGAAAACCACACACACTGTGAGAAAAAAATAATTGCAAAGTCAGATATTTGAAGAGTTAATAGTTTTATTTCTTAGATAGCTTTGCTCAGTAAGAAATAGACAAATACATTTATAGAAAAATAAGCAAAGATTACCAAAAGTAAATAAATGTAAAATTAATAGGTAAAAAATTATTCAACTTTGTTAGTGACAAAAAACACAAATTAAAGCAAAAAACTCAACAACTTAATGAATTTTTAGATTAATATACATTAATAGTTTTCTTTGGACCTGGAAACACCTTTGAAAAAACACATCTCATGCTTGAAAAAAAATAAATATCAATTTTAAGTTTCTTCCTGTTAAAATTCTCAAATTTCTATAATACATGACTTATTCATAATTTTCATATTTGAATATTTTAGATAAATTATGTCATTTTATATTATTTTCTCTGTATTAAGTTCTTTTATATATAACGGATTTGGTACCATTTTTTTCATAACTAGAGTAGTAAGGGCCACAACAATCTGTAAAAGATTCTTGAAATTCCGTGAACTGTTGGGTGTACTCAAGTTGATTCTGACTCCTAGCGACCCTATAGGACAGGACAGAACTGCCCCACAGGGTTTCCAAGGCTGTAATCTTTACAAAAGCACACCGTTAAATCGAACTGCTGACCTGTTGGATAGGTCTGAACTGCTGACCTGTTGGTTAGCAGCCAAGAGCTTAACCACTGCCCCACAAGAGCTCCCAACTGAAATTCCATGTAAGCTTTAAAATTATATATAAATACAGGTATAGGCAATTTAGCTTAGTAATTTAACTTGAAAAAATATAATCTAGTTTAACAATTTATGTTTAAATACATAATATGATTTCCACCCAAGGTTCAAAGACATTTTATGTAATTGGAACTTGGTTTCAATACTTATTTAATTGGAATATACATTTACCTTACTTTAATCAGCTCTCATTATAAACATATAGGTTATGATATACATATACAGATAAATTGAGTGAAAAATTAAGACAGGCTATCTGTCAGACAACGGATATCTTTAAACAGCAAACTTCTCCAATGCTTAAGAAGTAAGTTATTTTGGAATTTGTTTTGAAATGAACAAGCTGTATTTTAGTAAATATTACATTAAAAATAATGATTGTTATGTAGTTCTTTGAGAGAGTGCCTTGTCTTTGATTGGAAGTAGGAAAGGAAATTTAAAAAATAGTTATTTTGCGGGGGGGGGGCAACTATGTGGGGAAGAGAGAAAGGAAAATAAAGAAAGCTCCAGGAAGTGTAAGAAAGTTGTAAGAAACTTAAAAATAAGCTACAATTGTCCTGTCTTTGCCAGGCTCTATTTTCTATAAATGCTATCATTGTAATGGATGGCCCTTAAGGCGTCACAAGGTCACTTTGGACAGTAGCTTGCATGTACACTGTAAAAGCAAAGAGGACCTGGAACGACAACGCACTTCTAAAGACTGAACGTCAGTGAGCACTAACGTTATAACATCGAAGCGGAAGCCAAACAGAATCAATGTTTCACACACTAGGAATGTGCATTTGTCTTTATTTGTGGTGTTAATATTTATCTTCAATAAAACCAAGGATAAAATATTCTCCATGGGAGGGCCAATATTTATAATGTTCATTAAACCCAATTTAAATAAAATTCTGGGCTTTACATGGTTGGTTCCCCAAGGCTTTATGATTTAGCTTCCATGTTGTTTCATTATAATCCAAAGACAGGTGTTTCTGAAGCAAGGAACTTCCATCAAAATGATGGATACATGAGTTATATCAAGTCAGCTATATAAATCCCATGGTCAAATATCTTCAATAGGTCTAAAGCATAATTTAAAAGAAAAAAAGGAAGGAAAGAAGAAAGAGGTGGGTAAAGGAAGTGAGGAACAGAGAGAGGGAAGCAGGGCAAAGGAAATTATGTTTAGTGTTTACTATGTAACAATTGCTGTCTAAACTGAAAACCAAACCCACTGCTGTCAAGTAGATTTCGACTCATAGCGACCCTGTAGGATGGAGTAGAACTGCCCCATAGGGTTTCCAAGGAGCAGAAGGTGGATTGGAACTGCTGACCTTTTGGTTAGCAGCCAGACTCTTAACCACTGTGCCATCAGGGCTCCAATTGTTGTCTAGAAACTTGAATTTTTCAAACTTTTTCTCTTACCTCTACACTATCCTGCAAGTTATATACCAATAGTCTAATTATTAAAGAAGAAGAACAACAAAATAATTAGTTTGAGTTGTTTGCGGTTAGGTGCTCACTGAGTCAACTTTTACACATAGCAGCCCTATGTGTAAAACACTGCCTGGTCCTGTGCCATCTTCACAATCATTATTATGTTTGTGCCCAGTGATGCAACCCCTGTGTCAATCCATCTCACTGAAACTAATCCATGTTGGAAAGGTTTCAGTGGAGCTTCTAGATTAAGCCAGACTAGGAAGAAAGACCTGACTGCCTACTTCTGAAAAAATCGGCCAGTAAAAACCTTACGAACAGCAGCGGAACAGTGTTTGATATAGTGCCAGAAGATGAGCCCCTCAGGTTGGAAGTCACTCAACAGACGACTGGGGAAGAGCTGCCTTCTCAAAGTAGAGTCTACCTTAAGGACATAGATGGAATCCAGGTTTCAAGGCCTCCATTTGCTGATGCGGCACAACTCAAAATGAGAAAAAACAGCTGCAAGTATCCATTAATAATCAGAACGTGGAATGTACAAAGTAGGAAAAATGGAAGTTGTAAAAAATGAAATGGACCACATAAAGATTGATAACCTAGGCATTAGTGAACTGAAATGGGTTGGTATTGGCCATTTTGAATTGGACAATCATATGATCTACTATGCTGGGAGTGGCAAATTGAAGAAGAATGGTGTTGCATTCATAATCAAAGAAAACATTCTTGATCTATCCTGAAGTACAAGGCTGTCAGTGATAGGATAATACCCATATGCCTACAAGTAAAACCAGCTAAAATGACTATTATTTGAATTAATGCACCTACCGCTAATGCCAAAGATGAAGAAATTGAAGTTTTTTTTACCAATTTTTGCAGTTCAAAATTGATCAAACTTTCAATCAAGATGCATTGATAACTACTGGCAATTGGGATGAGAAAGTTGGAAATAAAAGAAGGATTAGTAGTTGGAAATGTGGCCTTGTTGATATAAACGATGCTGGAAGTCATACGATAGTCATTGCAAATATTTTTTTTTCAACAACATAAATGGCGACTATACACGTGGACCTTCCCAGATGGAATACACAGGAATCAAATCAACTACATCTATAGAAAGAGATGATGAAAAAGCTCAATATCATCAGTCAGAACAAGGCCAGGGGCTGACTGTGGAACAGACCATCGATTACTCAGATGTTAGTTCAAGTTAAAGTTAAACAAAATTAGAACAAGTCCATGAGGGCCAATGTATGACCTTATGTATATTTCACCTGAATTTAGAGTCCATGTCAAGAATAGATTTGATGAATTGAACACTAATGACTGGAGACCAGATGATTTGTAGGGAGACATCAAGGACATCATCATACATGAAGAAAGCGAAAGTTCATTAAAAAGACAGGAAAGAAAGAAAAGACCAAAATGGGTGTCAGAAGAGACTCTGATACTTGATCTTGAACATAGAGTAGCTAAAGTGAAAGGAAGAAATGATGAAGTAAAAGA
Source organism: Elephas maximus indicus (assembly GCF_024166365.1). Classification (NCBI taxonomy): domain Eukaryota; kingdom Metazoa; phylum Chordata; class Mammalia; order Proboscidea; family Elephantidae; genus Elephas; species Elephas maximus. The sequence continues at coordinate 77,893,492 of NC_064840.1, forward strand.
ACTGAACAGATGATTTCAAAGGGCAGCTGGAGAAGACAAATTAAAGTATTGTAATGAAGTGTACAAAGACCTGGAGATAGAAAACCAAAAGGCAAGAACACACTCGGCATTTCTCAAGCTGAAAGAAAAAACTGAAGAAAAAGATCAAGCCTGAATTTGCAATATTGAAGGATACTAAGGGCAAATATTGAATGACACAAGAAGCATCAAAAGAAGATGGAAGAAATACACAGAGCCACTGTACCAAATAGAATTGGTTGATGTTCAACTGTTTCAGGAGGTAAAATATGATCAAAAATCAATGATATTGAAGGAAAAAGTTCAAGCTGAACAGAGAATATTGGTGAAAAACAAGGCTCTAGGAATTGACAGGGTACCAACTGAGATGTTTAAATAAACAGATGCAATGTTGGAATTGCTCACCCATTTATCCCAAGAAATTTGGCCAGGGGAGCTACTTGGCCAGCCAACTGGGAGAGATCCATATTTACGCCCATTCTAAAAAAAGGTGATACAATAGAATGGAGAAAACACTGAACAATATTATTAATATCATACACAAGTAAAATTTGCTGTCGAGCATTCAAAAGTGGTTGCAGCAGTACATCTCAAGGAGCTGCTAGAAATTCAAGCCAAATTCAAAAAAGGACATGGAAACGAGTGATATCATTGCTGACATCAGATGGATCTTGGCTGAAAGCAGAAAGATGTTTACCTGTTTCTGGATAAACATACTCATTTAATGTATAAAAATATTCACAGAGAAGATGAAGGAAACAAAATAAACTTAGAGTAGTGATCACCTTTGAAGAACTAGGAAAAGTCATGTCTTGTCCTTTTGTTATATAGAACACAAATAAATTAAATAAAATAAATTGTAGTCTTACAGATCTATTTGTAGAAAGGCTAAAGTCATGTCTACTTGAATGTAAAAAAAATTAAGCCTTTCTGATAAGTAACGAGGTTGGATTAGAATCCTGATGGGCTGTGAAGATATTGGTGGACAGAAAAGGCATATTGTTCCCCAAAGAAATTTGTCTTCTTCAAGAAGACAGAACGAAGATGTTTTTCTATCCATGATTCTCTAAGGATTTATTAAAAATTATCTGAATACCTGTTATTGGAGAGCTCAAAAAAAGTTTACTCAGTTTGGATTGTAAAGTCAAAACCATTGTAAAAGCTACATAAAGCCATTTTTTGTAGAAATTAATAAATTACATTCTTTCCTTCAGTCACTCTTCTAATAAATACACAGGATATTTTCTGTTAATCCTTTTCCTTCTCCAAAGTGAACAGTAGTACACCCTCCCGTATTTTCTTAATGCGTTTCTTAAGCCAATCATTTTCCTAGTTGATCAATCTGCCAGGAAATGGAGATGATGAATAATTTTGTCATGAATTATCACCAACTCAATGTTTATGTTGTCTGGAATAAGCACCAACGGTTACTAACAATTTGTGCATGTACACTGTTAGAAAGATAGACAGAATGATCATATTGTAAACACCAGAGTATACAATTATCCTTTAGTTTGAAACAAAATTAATGAATTGTCCTTACTAAAGGTTTAAAAAACTACCCATGGTAAAGCAAATGCCCATGGGACTGAAAGTACGTAATTTAACCTCCTCTTTGATTTTTTGTAGAAAGAAAAGAAGTCTTTAATACCTTTCAATGCAAATTTTTTTTTCCTTCCTGTAAATCAATTATGTTGAGGAAATATACAACATTTAAAGAAGAGTGTTTTATGGAACTGCATCTAATTCTAAAACTACACGGGATAACTCACTGAAATCGAAAACAGAACTAGAAAAACAGACAAAGTAATTTGTAATACCCTGTTCTCAAGAATGGGAGAATCGGGTAGTATGTGATATCAAATCTTGCCTCAATTATCACTTCTTCATGGAAGACTTTCGTATGATGTATGCTAATAGCACAATCCACTTCCCCTTCACAGTAGTCTCTGCAGTTACTATTTGATTGTGAAATCACGTAATTAACGTCCCTTCCTGATTAACCTTTAAACTCCAGGTTGGCAATGGCAGTGTCTGCGTTTGTTCACCACCGCAGCTTCAATTATTGTCTTGTAATATGTCAGACATTTTTCTATGCAATTTTCATACGTTAACTCATTTAATCATCAGAACAATCCTGTAAAGCACTATTGTTTGTCCCATTTTACAGATGAAGGAAGACAGACAAAAGAAGTTAAATAATCTTGCCCCAAGTCAGAGAGTTGCTAAATGGCAAAACCAAGAGATTTAAATCCAGACGGTGATGTTGTTCACAAAGGAGCAACGGTTACAGAACTTTCTCTCCCTTCAGAAAAACCAAATTAACAAACAAAAAGAGAAAATAGGACAAAATGTGCACAACAACTGCTTTTAGACATTCGACAATGAGATGTGTGAAGCCGTCATCTCTCAAAGGAGGAAAGACATAAAGGAGAGATCAACCATCGTTCAGCCTTTTTGCCTGGAAGCTATTTCCCAACTGAAGTGCAGTGAGAATTAATCAAAAGTGTTTTGCTAAATTAAAGATGCAGTGATCAGTGTTTAGGGGTACAAAGAGCTTAGAAAATGTGAAATTGTGCCCCCAAAAAGAGGAAGTTACACAAAGAAAGAGGGGGACTTCTCAAGTCTTTGCTTCAATACTTCTCTGTATATACATTGGACAAGTCTCCATGAAAGCTGAAAACAAGCAACTGAAAGAGAAAGTAAAATTACTAAGATGCTAAATTCAAATCATTACAAAAACTGGGAATCATTCAAGTTCTCACCTGCTGGAATGCAGACAACTTGGTGAATACTTCAGGTGTTAAATGAAGAACCCAGAAGAGCTGTATCTAAGTAGTGAGGAGGCTAAACTAGCCATGAAGTAAAAGCTATTCCAGATTCGCCCTTAAAATACTCTTTAAAGGCATTTGCAAGTAACTTTCATCTTTAGAACATATCCGAAACTCTTTAAAGAAACAGAATAAAATCCAGTACCCAACAAAGTTAATTCCACAATGTCCATCCATCAGTCAACAATTATCAATCATTCAAATAAGCACGGGAATATTGCTAAAAGACTAAAATATGTAGTCAATTGAAACATGGTAAAATGATAAGATGAGGAATTAGCAGGTGAGGATTTTAAAAGAGTCATTCTTCAGGATTTAAAAGAAAGCATGGACATAGTGAAAGGGAAAATGTAAGATGTGAAGAAATTGTATGCAACCATCAGGGAAGAAAAATACAATATCTAAAATAAAATTTTACTTCTGAAATTGATACCAATTCAGACACTGCAGAAGGACATAAATGCCTGTTAGCTTGAGGATACAGTAATAGAAACTATGTAAAAGAAAGGCACAGGGAGAAAAGCAAACAAGAAGAGACCTGCACAAAAAGGAGCAGGACATACGTGACCTGTAGAAGATGTGTGAGGATCGGCTACAAGCCAAGGGCTACGAGGAAACACCCTGAGCAACCATAAACTGGAGGAGACAAAGACGAATCTTCCTCTAGAGCCTACAGAGAGAGAGAGAGAGAAAGCACAGCCTTGCCAAACCCTGAAATTGGACTTCTAAGGCTCTAGAACGATGAGAAAATAAATTTCTGTTCTTTAAGGGCACCCACTTTGTGGCATTTTGTTATGGCAGCTCTAGCAAACTGACACACATGATTTTCAATGTTTCCTGTCCATGTATTATAAACATATGAGTCATCCGATTTTATTGTTGTTGTTTTATTTTATTACAGGCAGTCCCTGACTTACGACATATTCGAGTTATGATGCACTGTGTTTATGTCCAAAGGGCTCATCAGAACTGGAATAGTTCGTGAGATGGGGCCTACCTGTACTACATACAGTGTTGCAGTCCATATGTGTCTTTATAAGATTATATGTATGTTTATATGTAATGTTTCTAACCACCAAAGACAAATAAAGATAGGATGCATAAAGATACTGATAATAAAAGGCAATAATAATGAAAACCAAAAAAAAAAAAATGAGGTATTCAAATTACGTCAGAAGCAACTTAGAATGGAGTCATCCGAATGGAACCCAGTCATAAGTCTGGGACTACCTGTGTATGCAAACTTTTCAAAACTCAGTGGGATATGTAAGAACTTTATTTTTAGCTTAATGTTTTTGGATGGAAGATGAGTAGTTTCACATTTCTGTAGAAAAACTGACTTTAAAAGTTGGAAATTATATCTTTATAATTTATATAGTCTTTATAATACATAAATTAAAGGTATTTTAGGAGCTGAACAATAATAGCTTTTGCTTTTTATCTGCTAAAGTAGTTAGGAATCATCATAACTGGGTAAGCTAGCATCAATGGTCCATAAATACTTTAATCTGTAGTCACTGAATTTATTTAATGAGTTACAGCTGTTTTTATCGACTTGCATTTCAGTGGCACTCACGTCAAAAATCCTATGAATAGATGGTCAAAAATGCTATCTAAAATCTACTATATGACTTCTGTGTTATTAACTCAGCTAGATGAAAATGTAGATATTGAACACTCTGGACTATATTCCTATTAATAAAAGATTACAAACATGCAGCTGTCAAACATAGACCTGAAAGTATTAAGAGTTCAATTTATTATTTAGAAAAAAAGGCAAGATCAAATACAGTGTAATTTTTTGGCAAAACACAAAGTCATTCAGGCCAGGAAATATTTAGAACTTTATTCAGAGAAACCTCAAGGGGCAATCATAAAGCATTTCTCTAACTTATAGCCTTTTTCTCTGACATGGATAAAATATATAACATGAAATATAACGATAATTTTAAAAATGTATTTTGAAGGTATGGGTCTTACAAAAAACATAAGGTCTATTTATTTAGTCCATTAAAAATTACACCAAACCCCAACTCAAGATACCCTTAATTTTGTTTAATTAAATGGTAAATTTGTTATAAAATAATTACATTTTACCCATATCTATATAACTTTAATGTATTTTTTGGTAAACTAAATAGTTAGTGGAGCCCTGGCGGCTCAGTGGTTAAGAGCTCAGCTGCTAACCAAAAGGTTGGCAGTTCAAATCCAGCAGGTGCTTCTTGGAAACTGTATGAGACAGTTCTACTCTGTCCTACAGAGTCTGTATAAGTCGGAATCAAACTGACGGCAACAGGTTTGGTTTTGGTTTTGGTTTTGGTTTAAGTAGTTAGTACGAAAGATAATTGATCCTTTAAATATTCTCTCTCTCTCTCTCTAATTTTTGTAGAGGGTTTCTACATAGGAATTATATGGGTTAAATTCTAGAGATATAAAATTGAATAACATAAAATCGTTCATCTCAAAAGTTTCATTTCTAGTTATTGAGAGTTACATGGAATAAAACCTTGTAAGTATCACAGAAGTATGAATCAGGTATAAAGGGGGTGCAAGGAAGTGAGTGCTTATTTCTACCTAAGTTAGGAAGGAAAGAAGTTACAATAGAATTGAATATTAAAAAGTAGGAAGGGGCAGACATAAAAAAATTAAATTGAAATAACTGTTCAAATTTAAAAGTCAGGAAAGGAATTAAAGAAAATATGAGAAGAAGATAAATATGATTTTTGTTTTTGACCACTTATTATATGCCCTATATCATACAAATTGCCCTGCATGTTTTATCTCACACCATCTTCATTGTAGCCCTATAAAATAAAATAAGCAGTGTAGTTATCCAATTTTGCATTTGAGGAAACCATGGTATAGGAAGATTAAGCAACTCTTTCAAAGAAAAATGTGTTGGTAAGAATGAGGAGAAACTGGAGCCCTCAACTATTTCTAGTGAGAATGTAAAATGGTGCAGCAGCTGTGGAAAAGCTTTGTAGTCCCTCAAAGTGGTAAACATAGAATTACCATCAAAACAAAAAAAACCAAACCCAGTGCCGTTGAGTCAATTCGGACTCATAGTGACCCTATAGGACAGAGTAGAACTGACCGATAGAGTTTCCAAGGAGCGCCTCGAGGACTGGAACTACTGACCCTTTGGTTAGCAGCTGTAGCACTTAACCACTAGGCCACCAGAGTTTCCAGAATTACCATATGAATCAGCAATTCCACTCTTAGGAATATACCCAGAAGACTTGAAAGCAGGGACTCAAACAGATACGTGTAAGCCAGTGTTGACCACAGCACTATTCACAATAGCCAGAGAGGGAAACAACCCACGTGTCCATCAGCGGATGAACAGATAAACAAAATGTGGTACATCCATACAGTAGAATATTGTTCAGCCATAAGCAGAAATGAAGCTCTAGCATATGCACTCTCACAGATAGAACCTAGAGAACATTATGCTGAGTGAAGTAAGTCAGATGCAGAAGGACGAATAGTGCATGGTCTCACTTATATGAAATATCTGGAACCGGCAAATGCAGAGACTAAAGTAGATGAGTGGTTCCCAGAGGCTGGGGGGAGAGTGGAATGAGGGGTAAAAAAAAAAAAAATGTTACCCACATGTCACTTGTTGGGCTGTGAAGGAGGATTTTTTTGTTCTTTTTTTTTTTCCTATATTTGTAATATTTTATAATAACCATACGATGATTTTATAAGCATCAAAATCTCCTTAAAAATAATAGACCAAAGACTCATCATATGCAAGGCAACACCTGGGGAAAAGATTTCAATTTTCTTGTCTAGGAAATAATAATCCACCTCCTAGGACTTGTGAGGTTACTGTGAGAAACAAGACAGCTATAAAATGTTTTGAGAATAATTTAAAAGACATAGAAAGACAAGGTTTTATTAAGTCTTTTAGAATACGAAGGTGTCACTTAAGCATTTTGTCAGTTACATAAAATCTGTCATTTGGGCACCATTAGTGTGCTAATTGGGGCCCTGGTGGCATAGTGTTTAAGAGCTTGGCTGCTATCCATAAAGGATGGTAGTTCAAATCCAGTAGCAGCTCCTTGGAAACCCTATGGAGCTGTTCTGCTCTGTCCTACAGGGTCACTATGACTTGGAACCAACTTGAGGGCACCTGAGAACCTGATGACACTAAAACACTTTCTTAAGCAAGTAGTTTACTCCTGGAAGAAGCTGGCTCTGAGTAGGGCTTGGGCACTGGATTACAGCACATGTCAGGAAGACCACCCACTTGCTTGAGGACTCAACAAGTAGAGCTTGGCAAGGCAAGCTTATCCAGATTAGTAAAAAGTTAAGCAAGGCTCTGGCCTCCTTATCGACCTCAAGAGATATAAAAACATTAATGTGTATAATCATGGTCCACTAAGTCAGAAAGTGTTTTATACGCCCTCAGAGACAATGGGAGTCAGAGCTGTGCTTTCTTGCAGAGAAAGAAGCAAAATGGAATGAAGAGTTGTAGTAGTTTCACCATAAGACGTGTTCAGTGAGGTCAGACTTGATACAACGCTTTTGGCCTGCTGTTGGTGGGCAGACAAATTGTAGAACAGAGACGTAGACCATCTTTGGTTATTTTAAAACATTGCAAGGTGTTGGTTCTGGTGTCCTGGCTACTTTCCAACAGGGACACAAGACATTTCTCATTATCCTAGAGATTCACGTTGTTTAAATGCTGCAGACCTTCTCTTAAACTATACCGTAGTGTTCACATAGAGTGCACAAGGGTTCAATATTTTCTCTAAAACAGACTGAGTTTCATACCATCATAAGTGATTCGTTCCATCATGCTCAGTTTAGAAATTAGCTGAATAAGTGGTGTAGAAGTTAAGAGTTCAGCTGCTAACCAAAAGGTTGGCAGTTCAAATCCACCAACTGCTCCATGGAAACCCTATGGGGCAATTCTCCTCTGTCCTAGAGGGTCATTATGAGTCAGAACCGACTCAACTGTACCTAACAACAACAACAAAGGTTTCGCAGGAGATAGAATTAGGAATTATAATATCTCCCTTCTATTTTTTATTATAGTAAGGAACGGACTTGTTTTTCTGACCCAGGCTTGGGCCTAGTTTTCTTTAGAAGTAAAATGTTAGTAACAAAATATAATTTCATGATAAAGGCAATTGAAATACTGGAGCTCACTATAAGAAAAACCAGTATGAAAAAATTTAATTAGGGGATTATTAACTTTGAAATGGGTGTTTCTTTTACAATTATTCTCAGGGTTCTTTCTAAACAATAAACGAACTATGCAATTAAACCCTTAATTTGTCAGGACTCATACTCATCCGTTGATTCATTCATTCAGCAAATATATATGGAAGCCCTGGTGTTGCAGTGGTTAAGCATTAGGCTACTAACCAGAAGATTGGTAGTTCAGATCTGACAGCCATTCCTTGGAAACTCTATGGGGCGGTTCTGCTCTGTCCTATAGAGTTGCTGTGAGTTGGAATCAACTTGATGGCAACAGGTTTGGTTTTTTGGTTATTGTGTTCCTATTTCCAAACAATTTTCAGAGAAAGAATTACAAAATTAAAGGACATGCAGTCTCTATTCACAAAGGTATAGAGAGAACAAACAAATATGTGCTAATGAAAATGTGTTGAAAATCCTATGCTTACTTTAAGATATAATGAAATATACAAAGATGATAATGTGTTATTTTATCTTACAAAATGTACTACCCAGTGCCCAGTGCCTACAGTATATTAAGTAGCACGCCATCCCAGATAGTAAATTATTGCTTCAATATCATACTGAAGGGACAGTCTAGCATGAAATAATGAACGTGAGCTTTTGAATCCGAAGACTTAATTCACTTAGAACCTAAATGGGCTTTAAGTTTAATTTCCCTGAGTCTTGGATTTTGTGGGTATAAAATGGGAATCATATTACTTACCTCACAAGGTTATTTCTAAGAATCATAAACAAAAGAAAGAAAATAAAAGAGCTCTGTCTACTTGTCTACTACCATAACCCACATGCATGTGTAATATGATTTTAATCATCATAATCCCCTAAGAGTCCAGAATAATTAATACACATCTCAAGTTATTTGGAACTATTTTATTTTGAGAATCTGAAAACATATCTTAAGTCAGTAATTTTTCTTTTTTTTTTTTGGAAACATTGGGTGCTTTGTATGAGCCCTGTAATCCTAATTTGACAGCAAAAGATATAAACTATTGCTATTGCCAATGTGACTTCTGCAGTTTCCCCTCAGGGGCTCCTATTACTACCACCATCACCATTATTACAAATTGAAGAATACGTAACTCTAGATGCCCTATATGCTGACTACCAACTCTGCAAAAGACTACCAGACACATTAGTCACAAGAAAACTAAAGTATTTGCACTTACTGCAATAAAGGAGAACACCGACTTGACATAGTCTTAGCAGGGTCTCAAAAGGAGGAAGTCAGGAGAAGACAATTATATTGTTCTAGGGCCCAGGATGCGTGATTTTTTAAGGTGGTTCTCAAAAGACTTGGACCTGGCTGGGACTTCATGGAAATTATGATCTACAGCCCTGGATTGGCGGGTATAGCAAGGAGAGGGTCTTGAAGTAAATCTTGATAAGCTCCTTTAGTTGGTTCTCAGTCTTCTTTCTCAAGAGGAAATATTTCTTGGAGCAACTGAATAAGTTAATTTTGCTTTTTTTCAGGGATTTTTAACCTTGGGCTAGAAATGTTTTCATAACCATGAGCTTGAGGAAACACTAAAGAATGAGACTGCCAAATTGGATGCTTCAGAATAAAAAGAAAAGAAAAAAGCATTGGAAAATAAACATAATAGCAATCAAAATGATTGCTAATAAACCAAAAATTAAATTTATATGTGCATGCATATATAATATGATCATATGAAACAAAGTTATGCCTATTTTCAAAGTATGATTATTATATACAGTCATCCCTTGGTGTATTGGGGGATTTGTTCCATGATGCCTATGCATTCCAAAATCCGTGGAGGCTCAAGTCTCTTATATAAAATGGCATAGTATTTGCATGTAATCTATGCACGTCCTCCTGTATACTTTAAACCATCCCTAGATAACTTATAAAACCCAATACAATATAAATGTTATGTAAACAATTTTCATCCAATTTCAGGCTGCTTTGGAATGCAGCCTTTCTCTTCTATGAGTTTCTCAAGCTCTTCTGGGAACACTGATCCTGTCTTGGCATCAGCCTATGCCGATTTGCCAGTGACCTCAAAATTCTTGAGGCTGGAGCACTTTATAGAGCTAGCCAGCCATCCTTATTAACCTGAAACTCCTTCCTCTCACTCTCCTCAACTCCCTCACACTTAGCTTTGGAGAGATTGCTTTGACCACTTCATTGCTTTTTTAGGAACCATTTTTGCACAGAAACAAAGGATGCAGGCAATACAAGTAGCGAATGAAGGAGACGGAAGGTGAATGATGGAGACGCAAGGTGAACAACGGAGACTCAAGGTGAACAATGCTCAAACAACAAGTGCTGGAGAGGTAGTGAGCATCTGTGAAATGGCAGAAGGCTACAGCCGGGTATGCTAACACATCACTTCATTCGCACGGGTGCAGCCAGTCCTCAGTGTGTGGCAAATCCAAGCTTAGCTTTTTGGAACTTTCTGTTTTTTTTCCAAGTATTTTCCATCTGTGGTTGGTTGAAGCTGCAGATGCAGAACTCACTGATAAGGAGGGCTGACTGTATTAATAAAAGAAGTTAATGGTTTGGGCAGCTTTGGAAAGGACATAAAATGCTACATATTTTCCCATATCAGAAACCTGATTCCAAAGGAGTAGATTATCTGGTCAGAGCTGCCTGGATTAGAAGTGGGTTTTATAAGAAGCGATTATTTCTAAGCCTTTGCCTTTCTGTCATGGGTGTCTTCTGAGTTACGACTTGGGAAAACCATGTTTGGATATTATTTTCTCTTTATTATTTATCCCTATGCAGCAGGGGGACCATCAGAAAAAGCTTTGAGAAATAAATAGCAACATTTCTTTTTAAACATCTATGTGACATCTCTCTACCCCTGTTATTTTTTCTGTTTTTCCTACTGCTCATTTTTGTTTATCTTTCCCTATTGTCGCTATGAGTCGGAATCAACTCGACGGCACTGGGTTTGGTTTTTGGGGGGTATTGTACTACATTTTAAATAATTAAATGGTTTTTTTTTTTTTTTTAGAATAAATACTGCTACTTTCAGACATATGTCATTAATGAAACTTGTTTGAAAGTAATGTTTTGCTCAGAGGTTTCAAAATGTCATTTTAAGGACATGGGAGTTGGGAGTCAGTTAAGCCTGGTTTAACTCCTGGATCTACATTTACTATTCATGTGCCCCTGGTCTATTCAGTAACCTATTGAAGCCTCTGTTTTCCCTTCTCTAAAATGGAAATAATGACATTGTTCATGGGGCTGATGTAGGAAATAAATGAGATAATGAAAGTCAGCTGCTTAACATTTAGGAAGGTTCCCGTAAATGTTAACATGGTGTAGCAGTTTTACTACAGATCACCGGATGACAGAAATTTTTGAGCCTTATAAAATATTATAATCATTTAAGTATTATCTCATAAAACCACCAAAGTGAATAATGTATTAATGAGCGATATGTTTCAACATTCTTATATTATTATGTCATTTATGTTTCATTCCCAGATGGCAAGAGAGGATCTCAGAATCAAATTTATGTAAAGTGGCAAAGCTTTATTGTTATGTCCTAATGGAAACCGAAATGATATTTTGTATTTTTATAACAGCCTGTTAATTTGAATAGAGATTTGTGACCAAAGTTAATTGAATTTATTTTATATTTGTCTTAAAAAACATAGATTTAAATATAAGTACTTCTGAAATGAATACTGAGCAATTTCAGGACATACTGTTTACTTTTTTTCTACACACTCTTTTTGGAAAATTATCATAAAAAAGAAAACACATTCTGTTTATTTCGCTAACCTTGAGGCTGTGAAAAGGAACTCACATTTAAATAGCAATATTGTGAAAACTGGAGGCCTCAGGGCTAGAAGAAGATTCAGAAAGACATTTAGACAAAATTCAAGTGCTTATTGGCTATGCAAGCTGGGAAGACTTCTCCACCGAGTGGTGTTAGCAGCAGGAACACGCTGTCAACTGTATAAAAGTCAACATCTCTACAAGAGAGAAAACAAAAAAGAAACTGGTTTTTACTATATATTTTCCCGTAAGGTATTTTAAAGTAGCTGTAACATAGCACTTGTATGACTTGAATGTGGAGTAGATTGATAATTTTTTTAGAGAGCTGTGCATTGGAAATGACTTCCAAGAGTGAAATCAAGACAGCACTGGCAGAGTTGTTGCCGTTGTTACCATCTATTAGCATGGAGTGAAACGCACAGCCCGATTTCATAAGAAATTCTCTTTCCTTTATTTTATTCCAGGACACAATCAGAACAGACATTTTGGAGGATTTTCCGTTGCTTTGAAGGATATGGGAGGTAACAGTGGTATAAAGAGCCTTCTCTCCTTCCAAACATAAACAAGAGGACAAGAGCGAGCCAATAATCTTCCATGCATTGATTTAACAAATACATACTGAGGACTGTCATGTAAAAGGCAAATAGCTAGGTACTAAGCATGGTTATGACTAAGGCAAATAGAGAATTTGCTTCATAAAATGTATCATCTCCACAGAAGACAAATGATAAGCAAGTAAACAAAAACATCTATAAAAACTACAATTTTGAAAACCCATGAAGGAAATAAAGTAGAGGCTTTAACCAAGAATATCAGGGGGTCTACAGGGTCACTACAGGAGCCCCGGTGCAGCAGCGGTTAAAGTGCTTGACTGCTACCAGAAAGGTCAATGTTAGAGCCCACCAGCCCCTCTGCAGGAGAAAGATGTGACAGTCTGCTTCCATGGAGATTTACAGCCTTGGAAACCCAATGCAGCCAATATGAGTCGGAATCGGCTCCATGGCGGTGGGATTTTTGGTTTTAAAGGGTTGCTAATAGGAGCCCTGGTGCCAGGGGTTAAATGCTGGGCTGCTAACAGAAGTTCAGAGATTCAAACTCACCAGCAGCTCATTCGTTTGCTTCTGTAAAGATTTATAGCCAACGCTATAGGGCAGTTCTACTCTGTCTTATAGGGAGGCTACGTGTTGCAATCGACTAAATGACAACTTTTTTTTTTTTAATGGGGTCGCTATGAGTCAGAATCAACTTGATGGCAAAGGGTTTGGTTTAAAGGGAGGGAAAGAGTGTTTTGATTCAAGTTCAAGAAAAGACTCTCAAAGGAAGAGTAATCAATACTGAGACCTGACAGATTAGAAGGGGCAAGTTCTGCAGACAGCAGGTGAAGAGAATCCTAAATCCCTAGTGGGCACGTGGAAAAGCCCCAAAGCGGGAAAGAACTTGCTGCATTCTGAGTGGAGGGTGATAGGAGGAAGCTGAAGACATAAGCAGTGACAAGTCACAGAGGGCACTGTAAGTTATAGTAAGAAGTCCTGCTTTCAATTAAAAAATATATATATATTGGAAAGGTATTGAAGTTTCACAGCAGGAAGATTTTTAACCTTATTATTTGATTTTTTCCCCTACTATCTGGGGATTACTTTAAAAGAAGACCTGAGATTCAACTGCAGACAGATAAATGGGCCAACACAAAAAAGCAAGGGAGACGATAATGGTTTGAACCAGCATTGTAAGGTGGAAATAGAGGAAACTGGATAGATTTAAGGGATCATTGGAGATGGAAACAACAGAACTTTCTTTTGGGCTCCAGGAATGAGAATGTCCCAAAAGTAAAGCACTCAGTCTACTGGTAACATTTACATGGACGGGAAAAATTGAGAAGGAACATGAGCCAATATGAATTAGTTGTCACCTTGCTAGTGTTTGTTCTTTCTTTGTGATATATGTTGAAAACTCCAGAGTATTGTAGATGGAATGTGAGTCTGGGAGTCTTTCAGAAAATCAGAGAATGTAAAACATTCCACTTGTTAAGTCCACTTCGATTTTCATATCCTGTCACTCAAATTTCTCACCAGAAATTAAAAAAAAAAAGAATGCAAAAGTGAAGTTGTATGATTACCAACTTCAGTCCTCATAATTTACATCTGCTTGTTAAAAGGGTTAATTGTTTCTACATTTCCCTGTGATTTGTATTTCATTTGGAAGTCTTTAAAACGTGTAAGAACAAATAGTTTAAGCAAATTTAGTTACAAGTCAAATTAATTAGTCTTGTAGAGCACTAGGTTCTTGAACCAAATTGTAAATAAAGAGCTTATTGGTCACATAACAATAGTTTTAGTCATATATAAAAGCAAACCTGCTGCTGTCGTCGATTCCAACTCATAGCAATTCTATAGGGTTTTCAAGGAGCAGCTCATGGATTCGCGCTGTCAGCCTTTTGACTAGCAGCCGAGCTCTTAACCACTGCACCACCAGGGCTCTGAAAACCAAACCCATTGCTGTCAAGTCCACTCTGACTCATAGTGACCCTATAGGACAGAGTAGAATGTCCCATAGGGTTTGCAAGAAGTGACTGGTGGATTTGAACTGTCGACCTTTTGGTTAGCAGTCTGAGCTCTTAATCACTGCCCCATCATATGTTTCTTGTATAATTTCTAATGTGGGTTAAAAAATTGAGAATTAAGAAAAATAAACATGCTTAATGAAATCAAAACAAAAGAAAACCACTCCCAATAATAACCCCAACAACTCCAACAAAAACCCAAAATTCTGCATAACATTGTTGAACCCAGAGTGATGTCAATCGGTTTGCTTATGACCACCTGGCATCCATTCCTTTTAAAAGAATCCTAATGTCCTTTGGAAGATTGTTCTTACCCATAACATGAAGTGTTTTTGGTACCATCAACAATGAGTTCACCTTTTTGATCCATTTATCAAGAGATGGTGACTGTTTTTTGCAAACAAAGAACTTAACTTAATTCTTCCCAGCCTTTTTCATATATTGGCACACATAGAAAAGGACCCACAACTTTTTCGGCATTTTGATCATAGCTGTCTCTAGATATACAATGCCCTGCTCAGGCGTCCCAAGGACTAAGATATTCTGTAAGTCCTCACTCTCCTGTAACCAAATCATGGTATACCAGTGAGCCTGCTTGAGAAGCTCTGTCCTAATTGGTACTCCCATTGTTTCCTAGACTCACATCCGCACCACATCTTTTCTTTGCCCTCTTAATACCTGTAAACATGAAGTGGAGCTAGCATTTCAGGTACCATGAGTGTCAGCGTCACCATACCCTGTTCTGCTGTGCCATAGCTGCCCTACAGCATCATCAGACCCTGTTTTTGGTGCACCAGATCTCAGGTGCAACACAGCAAGTCAGTGATGTACTTTCCGGTCATCCAGGATTATTAGACAGCCAAGAGGCCATTAGAAAAAAGGGCACCAATAACTAATATAGACTGCTCCATAAACATCGTGCCCTTCCGTTCGGAGCCTGAAAATACATTAGCACATGGAAGGCAGCTTTTATTACTTACAATAAGGAATGGACAGAATACATCAGGTGAACAGTCCCCCGTGGCTCAAAAGCTGCCTGGGCAGAGATGATGACTTTTCCACGTACATCCCACTTTGTGTCAGGGGTGAGAGACTTACATGGGACTGCTTTATGACACACTGATCCTCCCTGGCTTCTGGAAACTCTCCAGGTTTGTCCACACCTGTCCTCCTCCTGGCATCGTGGCTCAGGGACACAATGGGAGCCTACCATCTGCTGGTCTTCACCTGGCCAGGTAGGTCCACTTAGGTGGGCTGTAAGACTAATGCTATCTGTGCTCCACTGAACCACAGCTAGGGAGACAAAACCTCTTCTCCCAGCTCTTTTATACCCCCAGCCTACGTGACTAATTGTATCTCTTTAGCCCTGCCAACAAACAGCAGGACTCAGTGGGGGTGGGGAGGTGGGGAGAATGGTTTGTTCTGAGGCCTAAAGATGTCAGCAGGGAGAGGAATGGAGAAAACCACAGCCGCCTGGCTTGTCCGAAGGTCCACCTCGTTACATAACACAGTTGGCCATGCAGGCATAAGGAACCAGGGGAAATAGCACTATGGGTACAATAGTTCCTTTTCTCAAAGAATGTGTGATCATTGATGTCTTCTCTGTTTTTGCTTGAATTCAAACAGACTTCGACCATTATGTATAATGAATACATGCAAAATGTTAAGCAAAATAAATTTAAAATTCAAGATGACTTGTATGGTGGCCTACTTTGTTGAGAATGTAGGGGTAAATGAAGATGTGTTTTATGGTTTATGTTCTCACTTTGATTTTCTGATAGCCAGGCATTTAAAACTGTTACCTTAAGCCAATTTTCAGAACTCAAATCTTTTCTTTCTTTCATTTTTTTTAACTACTTTGCCACCTTCAAAATTCCTCCTGTGATTTTTTTATAGGGGTTTTGGGTGAAACTTAAACTCTGAGTTAAATATTACATGGTAAATGCCTTCCTCTCCCCCCATCTCATTAACCAAGACTTGTTAGTGCCTTAGTAAACTCAGAGTAAAGGCATTTCATCTTAATAAAATATTTACTAAGAACCTGCTTGGTTAGGAAGTGGCCCCAAATTTCTTTGGGATGATAGCTCTGGATTTTCTGCTTGTAGGGGCACAGAGAGTTAAAAATAACAATAATAATGAGGGTACCGACTCAGAAGATTGCCTCAATGACATGGACTAATATGTGTTAAGTGGTTCAGCACAGTGCCTGGCTTATACCAACCATTCAATAAAATGCAGTTCACAAAAAGCAAAACCTACTCTGTTTCTGACAAAATTACAAAGATTAAAAATGACAATTCTCTAGACGACTAGGTGGAAAACAGGTTAAAGAGGAAGAAAATGAGTCTGAAAGAGTCTTGACTGGGAGGTGACTGCATTCTATCTAGGGCATTGCTGTGCTATTGGGAGGTGCAATTTACAGGACCCTGTGACTGACTGGATGGCGTGAGATAAAGACAATGCTATATGAAATAAGAGCTCCCAGGGTCGCAGCATCGGTCCAGCTAACTTGATGGGCAGTGCTGCCCTTTCTAGATTCAGTTGGAAGCACTGGCTTTAAAAAGTTATTTTAAAATTCTGAAGCTGTAGATGGGTTTTCATAGCAGCACCCATGATTTTCTTCCTCAAGGCTTTTCTTCTGAAGACCCAGGAGACTAAAGCAGCCACCTGTGTAAATCTGTCATTTGTAGGCTTTTATTAAAATTCACATCCTTTGAACTACAATAGTTTTTAGACACCTTCCCTTTTTTGTACCTGGAAGAGCTCCTTTGAGTTTATATATTAACACGCTTGTAATAATTAATAATATTAAATGATCCTATAATGATCATGATGTTGGTCAATGTTTGAAGGATTAGAAAAGTAATACGTTCATGTGGGGCATAGGGGAAGAAAAAATAAAGAGAAAAAAAAGCATTGAGTCAAAGTCGTACAAACTTAAAATAGTTGTCCAATTAAAAAAAAAAAAAATTCAAACCTAAAATTTTTCCATTTGAGACAGAATATAGAAGGAAAGAATGTCTTTAACTAGAGCTAATTTAACAAAAGCTGGTATCTGTAGATAAATTATTGTCAAAACCTGGTACAAGTTGAGGGCATATTAATCAAGAGTAATTTGATTTCTATAAGTATGTTTTCTTCTTATTGTTTCCAGATGATATAAATAGATTTACTTTTTTGGAAAATGATTTCTTATGGCACTAAGTAGCTGGCAGTATTCATGGTTTAGATTCTGCTGCAGAAAATAGCAAAGGAATGTTTTGGAATCATGTCTATTCCTCTTATGAGTTCAAAATGTGTATTTCCTTCTGTCTCTCTCCATCTCTGTTTCTCAGTCTTCATCTTTCCCCGTCACTGGAAATATTGTCCCAGTGTTCAGATAAAACAACTGAACTACAAAGAAAACAGAGCTATTTACAAAGAAAGGTCAACATCACGCACGTAATCCCACGTATCTCCAATATATACCCTTTCTTACAATTATTTTCCACTTGTAGGGGTTTATTAGTTACTTTGCAACACTAGGATGTCAATTAGTGCATCGTATCCACACTTAAAATATTGCTGTAGGATAATCTACCAAATCATAATAATAATAAGAGGTAACATAATGAGAGGCTTTGGACAACCCATTCCATGCAATATTCTGAACTATGTCATACCCAGAACCTAGCTTTAAGCAGACTTGGGAGATGCAGTGCTGCTGATGCCTCGACGATACAGGAAGGCTCTCTGTGATGTGGTGACAAGTGTACAACTCCTCAGAATCCACTACACACTTACGAAATCATTTACTCGTCACAACCACCATATGATGTAGATACAATATCGCTAGTTGCCATCAAGTCAGCTCTGATTCATTTTGGCCCCATGTAGAATAGAATGAAATGTCGCCTGGTCTTGCGCCATCCTCACGGTCGTTGGTATGCTCAAGTTTATTGCTACAGCTGTTGTGCATTCTGAGTGCTTCCAATCTAAGGGGCTCATCTTCCAGCACTATATTGGGCAATATTCTGCTGTGATCCATAGGGTTTCTATTAGCTAATTTTAGGAAGTATATCATCAGGGCTTTCTTCCTTGACTGTTTTAGTCTGAAAGCTCTGCTGAAACCTGTCCACCATAGCTGACCCTGCTGGTATTTGAAATACTGGTGTCATAACTTCCAGCATCATAGCAACCTGCAAGCCACCCAGTACAACGAACTGACAGGGGGGTGGTGGAGACCAATAGCATTCACATTTTACAGAAGTGAGGCAAGACAGATTCAGATCCTTGCCCAGGATCATGCAACTAGAAAAGGAGAACCAGAACTTGAACCTGGCCAGTCTTCTTCTGAACCTGACCCCTGAGTCTTCTCTTTTGATCATCTCACTGTGCTACATTTCCAGGGGTCTTGATATGCATCAGTGAGGACCCTTCTGATTGCATAATCATGACTCTAGCCCCTAGCTGAAATAGACAAGGGGAACCAATAGAAGAATACACAAGTTTTGCACGGAAATTGCGGGGGAATTCATTACGACCTCTGAAATAAAGTAAACCCAGAGAGTAGAATGAGAACTTTCTGTCTTCATCTTACTTGTTTGCTTTCTTCTGCATGCTTAGGCCTGGCATTACCTTTTTTTAAGTCCTCATGGTTGAAAGAATGGCTATAACAAATTGCAAGTTTATATGTTCTTGTTCAGTCTTCTGAGAGACACTCAATAAAATCTCTCTTGGCTCCACTATACCATTTCTGTGGAAAGAACTCATCTGCCCAGCTTGAGTCAGACTCATCCCCGGGTAAATTGCCTTTGGCCAGAGTAATAAGATTATCTTATGAAAAAATGACTGCTCCTACTGTAACAGAGAAGAGCGAGGAAATTCCCAGAAATGAGGCAGTAAACTAGGCAAAAAGCAAAATAGATACAAGTATTTGGTCAATACAACATTTTGTTGACAACTGAGTAGCCGTATTTTGGTCACTGGAAGGGACTGTGAAGCCAAAATTCTGATCCATATTAAAATTGGGGTCCAAGGACTTTTATATTTACTATAAACATGAGGCCTTGGAGGCCTGTGCTGTTAAAATAGAAATAATGACTTGTCTATCCCAATGTGTTGTTATATAACTTCCCTGATTGATCCCAAACCTCACTGAATGTAATAGAGTCTTTGAAAACTACTTAACTTTAGAAATAATTAATTCTGGGCCTCATGCCTTTATTTAAGCCTTTGGAACCATTGCTTTAAAGATCTAACTTGATTTTCCAGGCAATAGGCAAAAATTAATGGGTGTTTTATGAGTCTGTTGGAGGCCTGTCAAACACTGCTCCTCTGTTCTATTTTATTGTTGGCTTATCACCGGGTTGGTCATCACAGAGGAAAATGAATTTCAATTTAGCTCCTTCTTAATGGCAAGCAGTCAGTATGTTAAGCCAGTGCATGGAGTGAAATAAATTTTGTATCAGGAATATATTCTTCCCAGATTCATGCCATTTGTGTTAATTCTAGGAAGGGAAATGTTTTCTTTAAAACCAAAATTGATACTAATTTTATTTAAAAAAAAAAAAAAACATTGCCATCGAGTCAATTCCAACTCATGGCGACCCTACAGGACAGAGTAGAACTGCCCCATAGAGTTTCCAAGAAGTGCATGGTAGATCCCAACTGCCGACCTTTCAGTTAGCAGCCGTAGCTCTTAACCACAATGCCACTTATAAACCATTATGCCACTAGGATTTCCTAAATTTTTTTTATTAAGTGAATTTAATTAATTTCAGGCAGTAGCTAAATTTACCAATAACTAAAATAACCACATTTGATGCCTTATTCTTTCACCACATAGGTTGAATTTCTAGAAAAGAAATGTGTCATTTTAGAATGTTCAAAGGTATCCTTCCCCAAACTACATGATAGGTTTGATGACCTGTCAACTTTCCTCCAAACCTGATAAAATAACCCCAACATGCTGTGAATATCTGGGACTCTCTAAGGGACAAATTCTATAAAGGGCATATGCCACAGGGAATATCAGGGGTTGTTTATAACCATACTTGGAGCACCTATCCCTTTCTACTCAAGCTTTACACCTCAAATTAGCAAGAGCAACTAAAAACATGTAGGTGATCTAGGACCACATAAATATGATTGACAATACGGTTCCAATTTGAATCTCAGTGAGAGGAGCTTGACTTCAGCATTGTCCCTGAAATGAAACCTCTCCTTCAATTATTGTGTCCCTAATCACCAAATTTTAATCACCATAATGATAATAATGACGTTAATTGGGTTCTTTCTGTTTGTTAGGTTCTGTGTGTTTTTGAGTGTTTGTGTGTTTTCATTTAATCCTCCTAATCACCCAAGAAGGCAGGTATTCTCATTTCTACTTCAAAATAACAGGAAACTGAGTCATGATGAAGTTATATAATTTAGAAAAGCTAACTTGGCTGTGAGTGACAGAGACAAGAGTTGAACTTAAGACTACCTGACACCAAATTCCACATCAGAAAGTTGAAGGAAATAATACATATTTAAACAGCTTTCAATTAACGTTAGTTTTCTTTCTTTCTTTCTTTCTTTTTTTAATTGCTGTGCCTGCTATCTCCCCTTCTGGGTAGTGCTTTGTCTTTGACCTAATAGATTTCCTGGAAATCTAGCCCTCAGGAAACCTGCATTTGCCCTGTTGTTGTTAGCTGGCCTTGTTCTAAGCTGTGGACTCCAGCCCTGCTCCAGAGCCCCATCCCACTGTCTGGGGGTAACTGCCTATGTACATATATCCAGGCTGCCGTACAAGGTCCAGCCTCCCTGGGCTGGTTACAGGCTCATTCCTATGCTCAAGTCCTGGCGGACACAGTACTATGTACTCCTGCTTGGATTTCCATGAGGGTAGAGACTCAGGTACTTCCTCTTAGCACCACACTCCCTGGTTCTACCCCATAGTACTAGAGCAAACTTGGAATTTATCATCTAAACTTTGAGAGTCGAGAATGAAAGACTATGCTATTAACACTTATGTGGGGACTACAGGCATACTGGGTCTGTCCTGAGGAAGCCAGGGTGTACCGTTACCTGATGTCTTTGTGAACTCTATAACCTCAGAGAGCAGCACTAAGCAGAGGCCCTACTTATTATCCCTTTGCTTGGAATTTTTATTGTGAATACTCATCTAAACTCTTATAATACCAATTATAATAACTGTACTTACTGACCTGTATAAAGGCACATGAGGAGCCCTGGTGGCACAATGGTTAATGCTTGCTATTAACTAAAAGGTCGGCGGTTAGAACCCACCCACCGCTCTGCAGTAGAAAAGATCTAAGGACCTGCTCTTATAAAGATTAAAAAAAAAGTGGCCTTGGAAATCCAATGGGGCAGTTCTACTCTGTTCTGTGAGGCCACTATGCCTCGAAATTGACTAGATGGCACAGAACAACATAAGACATATAAAGTACTTTGCTGAGTGTTTTATATGCAAGTTATTTATCCTCACTTAAAATACATGAGCACGCTGTGGTAGTATTCCTTCAATAGACGGATAGATAGACAAACTGAGGTATATCCATACAATGGGGTATTATTCAGCAATTAAAAAAAAATGAGTTATCAAGCTACAAAAAGACATGGAGGAACTTTAAATGCATATTGCTAAGTGAAGGAAGCCAGTCTGAAAATGCTACATATAGAATGGCTCCTACTATATGACTTTCTGGAAAAGACAAAACTACAGACACAGTAAAAATACCAGTGGTTTCCACAGGTTCAGGGAGATGGGAGGGGGAGGAATAGGTAGAATGCAGGACATTTTTAGGGCAGTGAAAGCATCCTGGATGATATTGCAGGGTGGTGGACACATGGCAGGATACGGTAACAAACCCTTAGCATCATACGACACAAAGAGGAAGCCCTAGTATAAACTCTGCATTTTAATTTATAATAATGAATCAACATTGGCTACTCAGTTATAAAGAATGTGCCACAGGAACTCAAGATGCTAATAACAGGAGAAATAGTGTGCAGAGGGAAAGAGGATGTACTGGAGCTCATTGTACTTTCTGCACGATTTTTCTGTAAACCTAAAACTGCTTTAAAAAATAAACATTTTTGGAATTAAAAAGAAACATCAAAAAATGTATTGCTTAGAGGTTAGTTCTTCAGCGACAAGTTGTATGCCTACAGTTTGTGGTGGCAATGTCTGACAGATTTTGACAAAACCGAGAACACCTTAGGTGTTGGTTATTCTTCTAAGACACATTCTGTCCATAGTGGAAAGAATAAAAGAGCCCTCTTCTTCTAAGACCATTGTACAACTTACTTGTGTGCACATGGTATCGGTCAAGAGGTTGATGTTGAAATTCATGTGACAGGCATTACCTCCAGGAAAGAGGATTCAACAGATAACGTTTCCCAAGGACAGCAAGGAGCAATATAGGCCGTGAGACTAGAGCCATAAGAAAATTATGCTGGCCTCACCACAAGCTGGTGTCCATTGGAGGTACTTAGTGCCTAGGGAAGAAGGAGCAGTTGTTGACAAAGGAAACACTGCCTAATGACAGCAGTGAAAACAATGAGACAGGCAGCAGAGATAGCAGAGGAAAAGAAACCTACTTAGGAGGCCAGAAATAAGGCCCGAAGCAAGAGAATGTTCCCTGATGATGATGCTAAATCGCACCTACTTCTGCTCATACCTCTGACCTTGGTCCAGAGTGTCTTCCACAAATTCCACCACGTTGTTTACTTACCTTGGCTACACCAAGCTTTCCTTTCTACTACTCATGGAGTCACATCTACCAGCATGTGAAGCCCACGCATTCACATGTAATCTCCTTTTCCTCTTAATAGAGAGGTTCACTTTAAGAGACTTACAAAAAGAAGGAAGCTGTTCAAATAACCTCTTGTGTCACCAAGAAACAATAATGTAATTCATCTCAATGTCACTACATTATTCAGCATTGATGAGCGCCGTGGCCATTTTGTGGGAATGGGATTCACTGTCTCCATCAGAAAGCATCCAGAGGGGTTTTCCTCAGATAACTTTGATAACTCACCGGGACTGTTACTTAACACGAATCATAGTGGAGTGTAGGCTTAAATCAGAACGGGAATACTCTGCGCCTTAGTTTCCGGTTATTTAGTTTCCGGTTATAGTAGGGGAGCAGTTTGTAGTGATGAATTAACATCAAGTAAAGAATATAGAGCTAGGATTTACATTTATCCTCATTTGGGATGGTTTTCAAATGGCAAAGAACACATACACTCGTCCCCTCCTTGAAAGCATTGGGAATAATCCAATACTGTCATTCAGCAGTTGGTTTTTTAAGCCATTAATGTCCTTCAACAATTTTTTGTTATCTGAATATGTCATTTTTCACTTAGGGAGCCCCTATAAACACTATTTAAGCATTAAATTTAAATAATAATTCATATGTAGGGAAGGAACTTGTATAGGTGTGGTGGTTAATTCTACATAACAGCCTCATATAATTTATGAAGAAAGATTTACTGGATAAATGCATGTAACCTGTAACCGTAAAATTATTACCGAAACCTAACATGCTCAGTAGAGAGCAGGCACTGTATCTTTGATTACCTTTTTGCTTATGTATACAGCATCAGGAATAAATAATACAAACGAAAGTATTTAAATTGAGAAGAAAATATTTAATATTTTTATTATTGCCATTTGTGATTGGACAACAGATATCAAAGTAATTTTTCTGAGCAAAATGGTAGACACATCCTCCCAAAACACAAGATGAAAAAAAATATTATTATGCTCGGTTACATTTCCTGACTCTGAAGCTCAGAAATGTTAAGCAATTTATCCATGATCATACAATAAGTGAATCCATTTTTGTTTGAATTCACGTACTATGTCTTTTTCAACTAGCTTGTCTTTAAGTCAGCAAAAGTTACGAGTTGTCTAGAAACAACCTATGATTTTAATACTTTATTTAACAAGAATTTTGGAAAGAAAGCACTGCATCCTATTTATCTCAGCATGTCCCTCTTAACACCCAACAGTCTTGAAAAAATAAAATAGGTGTTGATGATCATAGCATTATATTGACTTATTTAGGAAATATTTATTGAGCATAACCCTGGTGGCATAGTGGTTAAAGGTGGCTGTTAACCAAAGGTCAGTGGTTCAAACCTACCAGTCACTCTGAAGGAGAAGGATGCGGCAGTGAGCTTCTGTAAAGATTAAGAAACCCTACGGGGCAGTTCTACTCTGTCCTATAGGGTTACTATGAGTCAGAATTGACTTGATCATAACAGATTTTTGTTTTGCTTTGTTTATTGAGCACTAATCATGTGCCCAAGCACTGTTTCAAGCAGAGAATAAAAAGGATTAAGTCCCTGATCTTGTGATGCTTGTAACTGATTGGTTCATCCTTTCACTCAAAAGGTATTTATGGAGCACTGATTAGGTGCCAGGAATTGTGCTGTCACTAAGAATATGAGTGAGAATTTAGCCTGTTTTCTACCTCAAAGAAGTTTTTGGCGTAGTAGAAGAAACAAATAACCAGGCGCTGTATCTTAATGGTATGGTAGGGATAATAAATGTGGGGGTTTGGGAAACACAGGCCTCTCATTCCCATTTGAGCAAAGAAAAGAATACCCTGGAGGGTGTGATGCTCAGCTGACTTGAAAGGACTAGGGTGTTTTGGAGATATGGGCATTACAGGGGATGGGGATAGAACGGTTAATCTATGTATACAGAACGGCACGTGAAAAGGTGAATACTGAGAGACAGCGGCATCTGTTACCGAAAGTGAAAATAGTTCAATACAAATAGGTCGGTACATTTGGAGGTCATTGGTCGTTCATGGTAGGATTCCTGCTTAACATGATGGACACCTGGTTCGATTTCTGGCCAGTGCAACTCATGCGGAGCCACCACCTTCTGTCAGTGGAGGCCTGAGTTTTGCTACCATGCTGAACAGGTTTCAGTGGGGCTTCTGGATTAAGACAGACTAGGAAGAAAGGCCTGGTGATGTGCTTCTCAAAATCAGCCAACAAAAACCCTGTGAACCCCAACGGTCTGACTTACAGCTGATCGTGGAGATGGCACAGGACTGGGCAGCATTTCATTCTGTCGCCCTCACGGTCGCCTGAGCCAGAGGCCAGCTGAACGGCACTGAACAACTGCAGGTGGGTAACAGAGAAACAAAATTCCGGTGTCAATAAGGGGCACTGCGAAGTGGGAAGTGGGGGCCAGGTCACTGAGAACCTCGTACACCAGGTGAAGTCATTTGGACATTTTTTAGCAGGCCATTATAATCAATGTGGACTAAGCTTCAGTAAACCCTAGTCTGAGTTTAAATAAGAGTGTAAGTTACCTCAAATTCCCTAAATATTTTCCAAACAACTTTTGTATTTAATGTATTACAGCAGACCCCATAGATAACACAAAAAAATTATTTATTATAAACCTTGCCATCAGAAAACTTAGAATTTATGAGAGGGCAAGAGCCAAGTGCACAAATGTTTACATACAGGATAGATGACAACCAAAGGCCCAAGCACAAGATAAATGCTAAAGGATGGGAAAAGAGCACATTATTTTGATGAAAAGAAGAAACTCTTCAGGGTTGCATTTGAGTCAGGCCTTGAAGAATGGGCTCTAGTTCAACAAAGAAGATTAGAGCAAAGGAACTACTGTAAACTACGGCAGTAATGTGGAAAAACTGCGGCGTAAACATCATGAATCAGCCAGAAGTCAAGTTCAGCTTGGGTGTATGCCGTGTGTGGAGTTGCTCAGCTTCAGGGTTTTGTTTTCACCTGTGTCCTGCCAGGAAGTCCCTACTCTCTGACCTCCTCATGACTGGCTTCCTCTCGTCATTCAGATCTTAGCTCAAATGTCCACCCCAACGAGAGATTTTCCCTGGTTCTCTATCCAACAATGCATCCCTCTCTCCCTATGTATCTTCTACCACGTGACCCTGTGTTATTTATTTATATTTACTCGCTTCTTTCATCATTGCTCTCTGGTTTGTAATAATGTAAGTGGGATGAAAGCAGGAGTCTTGTATGCATTAGGCAACTAGAACTGAAGCATGCCTGATAGGCTCTCAATACCCATTTATTGAATGATTCCAATCAATGACGAAGGAAATAAGGTCAGGAAACAATCTGAAGCCATGACACAGAAGGCCTTACGTGTCAGGAAAATATGCTCAGTAAAGCAGTGCTTATGAAGGGGCTTTTGGGTGGGGAATGGCCTGAAAGGGTCTTTGTTTCCTGACACCTGGCAGCCATGAAGAGGTTGGATTAAAACCTGGAAAGATCATGGGAAAATGAAACATTCCAGAAGCTTTTGCAAAGGCTATGGCAAGAGCAAGCAAGCACTGGACTGAGGGTGTGGTGTCAGAATTGGGAGGAGGAAGATAGGAGAGCTAGATGGGCAAGATCAGGTAACTGATTCACGCGCAGGGTAAGGAATAGCTAAAGAAATGCTCAGGTATCTGGAGTGAACAAACGAGAAAATGATGACTTCATGGCTAGTTTGAATTTATGATGCCACCGAGATGTTCAAAAGATGGTATTTATTTGAAAACTCAGCTCCCTAGTCCTGGAGAGAAATTTGACAATGGTCTCATATTTGAAAACTGATTTACAGAAGTGTGTCCAGGTTTCCCACCCATAGCCATCCTCCCAATAAGAGAGACTCCCCAGAGTGGTCAGGGGTTCAACTACTGAAACTCAAGATACACAGTCTGATATTACACTGTCCAGGTCACGTGCTCCTGCTGCCATGCTCTCACTCCTGGTACATCCCTGTGTACAGCCTCCTCTCAGGTCTCCTACACCCCTCCGTTTAGAGCAACTGCTGGGGGTCATATAAAAAGAAGTCTTGTGCAATCTTCAAGACAAAGGTTGGTTTGGGAAACTGGTGTGCGCTTATGACACTGGGGGTCTGCAGGCCCAAAAAAGACTAAGGATGATGATATTTCTGAGACTAAAGTGACAGCATAGGAGAGTCACAATCGGAGACAGGTAAGTTCATAAATTAGGGTACGGAAGCAGAGGAGTATTCAACACAGAGGTAGGAGTAGAATCAGAATAATAAAAAAAAAAGAACAAAAAACCCATTGCCATCAAGTCAATACCGACTAATAGCATCCCAATAGAACAGAGTAGAACTGTGCCATAGGGTTTCGAAGCAGCAACTGTTGGATTTGAGCTGCCAACCTTTTGGTTAGCAGCCAAGCTCTTAATCAGTATGCCACCAGGGCTTCAGAGCCAGAATGGAATAGTTCTTTTCAGTGAATAATGATAACAGTGGTGTTCTTGTTGTTGTTGTGTGTCTTGTAATCAATTTCGACTCACAGAGAACTTACATGACAGAGCAGAACTGCCGCATAGGGTTTCCTAAATTGTAATCTTTATGGGAGCAGATGCCCGCGTACTTTTCTCCTGCAGAGTTGCTGGTGGGGTGGAAATGCTAAACTTTTGGTTAGCAGCCAAGTGCTTAATCACTGCACCACCGGAGCTCAGCTAATATTTATTGTCCTTTTGCCATAGACCTGGTGTAGATCTAATTACTTTCTTGATATTATCGTATTTGAGATTAATGCAGATGACACAATCTTGTTTGCTGAAAATGAAGATAACATGAAGCACTTACTGGTGAAGGTAAAAGCCACAGCCTCCAGTTTGGATTACACCTGAACGTAAAGAAAATGAAGGTCCTCACAACTGGACCAATAAACAACGTAATGATAAATGAAGGAAAAAAATGAAGTTGTCAAGGATTTCATTACACTTAGATCAACAATCAACACCCAAAGGAAGCAGCAGTCAAAAATCAAAGTATCACATTTGGCAAATCTGCTGCAAAAGACCTCTTTTAAGTTTTAAAAAGCAAAGATGTCACTTCGATGACTAAGATATGCCTGCCAAGCAGTGGTCTTTTCAGTTGCCTCATATGCATGCAAAAGCCCTATAATGAAAAAAAGAAGACGGAAGAATAATTGATGCATTTGAATTGTAGCATTGGTGAAGAATATTGAATACACCATAGACTTCCAGAAGAATGAACAAATCAGTCTTAGAAGAAATACAATCGAAATGCTCCTTAGAAACAAAGATGGCAAGACTTCCACTCATCTACTTTCAAGACGCCATCAGGAAAGACCAACTGCTAGAAAACGATACTATGTTCGGTAAAGCAGAGGGTCATAGAAAACAAGAAAATCTCTCAATGAAATGGATCAGCCCAGCAACCTCATGGTGCAGAACCAGGCAACTTTTTGTTCTGTTATACATAAGGTAGCCATAGTTGCAGCCAATTGACAACAACTAATGATGACCACTTTCCCTCATTTTAATGTCCATGATGTACAGGAGAATTACCAATTTCAGAGATTAAGTAACTCTTTTAAGGCCACACAGCGAGTATGTAGATGTAACTAACTATAGGTCGTGGGACTTAACATTTCTAAGCCCTTAGCCAACATGCTAAAGTGAAGGCAGAAAAGAAAAAGGGAAATATTTCTAGAAGGAATGACAGGTAAAATGCTGCAAAAGATCACTAAAAATAACAACATGGGAGAACTCACCAGCTTTGGTAATCAAAAAGTAGTTAGTAATCTTTGAAGAGCACTTTTTTCTTTTCTTTTATTGTACTATAGACAAAGATTTACAGAAGAAACTAGTTTCTCATTTAACAGTATATGTATTGTTTTATGACATTTGTTAACAACCCAACGACATGTCAACACTCTCCCTTCTCAACCTTGGGTTCCCTATTACCAGCTTTCCTGTCCCCTCCTGTCTTCTAGTCCTTGCCCCTTGGCCTGTGTGCCCCTTTAGTCTTGTTTTGTTTTACAGGCCTGTCCAATCTTTGGCTGAAGTGTGAACCTCAAGAGTGACTTCATTACTGAGGTGAAAGGGCATCCGGGGGCCATACTGAGAGAGCAGTTTTTTGGTCTTTCTTATAAAATGGGATAGAAATCAGACTGTATTCTATAAAAAGAAAATTATTACTTTTATAAATGGGAGATTTTAGGAAGGAATGCTAGAACCCAAGTGATAGTAAACTAGTGATTCAATTAAAATTCTCTCTAGTATTTTTTTATTTCAATTTGTTATTTATAGATGCAGATATACACATAAATACACATTAACAAAGCTGTAGTTCACAGAGAAGAACGCTGGTTGCATAGTGGTTAAGCACTCAGTTACTAACTGAAAGGTCAGCAGGTTGAACCCACTGGCCTTTCTGGAAGAAAGATGTGTCAGTCTGAGTTCGCAAAGATTACAGCTTTGGACACACTATGGGACGGTTATACTCTGTCCTATAGGGTCGCTATGATTTGGAATCAACTTGAAGGCAGTGGGTAGTTCATGAAAAATCTTCTCTGTGTACTTCGCCTTGATATTAATGAAGAGAGAGAATGAGATTATCACAGACAGTTTAATTTAAACTGCATATGGAAGGGCCAGTGTTCTGTCTCGAACAAAGTTTAAAAAGAATAACCAGGTTTTCTTTTAAAATGTAAGTTGACACTATGCTGAAGTTCCACGATTTGTCTTCATTTCTGAGGTTAGAAGCTAAATTCAATTGTAAACCAAGACTTGGCAACAGAATGACTTTCAAGGTGAGCTGCTCCATTCTCTGACATGTTCTTTGGATGCTTCTCAGTCTAAATGTTAATGTTTTAAGGACTAAGACCTGGTCTTTTTTATTAGAATTTTGTCACAATGGATATTTCTTTGAAAAGATATTGCTTAGTTTTGGATAAAAATATCTTTGTTTGGCCCTAGTTTCTTTCTTTATGATACTTGGAGTAAACTTAAATGTCATTGGACATATATTTACACGAAAACCAAGCTTATTTCTTTGGGGGAATGTAAGAGACTCATTGCATCTCAAATTTGCAAAAGATTCTGGCTCCCCAAGACAACAGTAATGGCAGATAAATTGGGTTTTCTATTCTGGAGTTCCCCACAGGCTCCTACTATAATACACAGAGTGGAATGGCTGCCTTGGAGAATTGACTTGCTAAAGTGCTTATTTCTATACTTGGCCACTTGTAAGAAAGTCTGCCATGAATTATGGAATACAGAAATTTAAAGGAATATTACAAACTGTAACTTTATATTTTTCAGGTTTAGCAATATATAAATGAATATAGAAAAAGAAAAAAATGTTTTATTCAGGAATCAAAGTCAATGAGAAGAACAAAACACAGAATGGCTTAAACTTATGTATTTATATAGAATCTCTCCAAGACAATCCATTTTTAGTTTTAAGGTGGCAATAAAAAAGTTGATATTTAACTTGCATTAAAAAAAAAAGAAAAACCCCATTGCCATTGAGTCAATTCTGACTCATAGAGACCCTATAGGACACAACAGAACTGCCCCATAGAGTTTCTAAGGAGTGCCTGGTGGACTTGAACTGCTGACTTTTTGGTTAGCAGCCATAACTCTTAACCATTATGCCCCCAGGGAATATCTAATCTATCGATCCATTTTTCTATCTATCTGTCTGTCTCTATCTATCTATCTGTCTGTCTGTCTATCTATCTATCTATCTATCTCTGTCTATCGATCTATCTCTATCAATCTATGTCTATCTATCTACCTATCTATTTATCTATCTATCTTATCTACCTATCATCTATCTATCTATCTCTCTATCTACCTACCTATCTATCTAATATACCTTTAAAACTATCCAGAACTTGATAGAATTAGATGTAAAAGAATAAACATTTATTTATGTATTTTTGATTGCCGGGTCTGGAGAGAGACAACATATTGAGTTTACATGAATATTGGCTCATACTACACTTGAATCAATTGCACTAATCGTCAGTAAATTGAACTTTACATTTTATTCAGTTGTGACTCAATACAAAATTCTTGAGAATAACAAGCTCCTTAAAGAGGCAGAGAGAGAAGATAAGTGAAACGATCATTTTAATGATTATTATAAAACACACAGACTTTCCCTTCTACTCTTCTTAACACAGGACATCTTACTGAGCTCCGAGAACACATTGCTATTCAGTTCCTGCTTAACGATACCCACAGGTTGCTTAGTACAACACTGCAGGATCGGCGTTAAAACGAGAAGCGCTGCTTTATTTTAAATTGTCTCCATTTAATAAAAGAAAAAGATATTCCCAATAATGGTGCCATAATTGGATTCTCTCCTGAGTTTAGCCTTTAAGGATTGTTGCCCTATTTATTTCTCTAAGGATTTAACTCTTTGTGCTGCCCTTCCCTCTTCTTTCCTCCACAACAGATAGTCGCTTGTGTTAATATAGTCTGAAGTTTGTCTAGAAGAAGAAAACATCTCCCTCTTCATACCAGCTAACCACAGATGTGCAAACAGAATATTTTATTGTTCAGTAGATTTATGCTAGAAAGCCATTTTATCAATAACATACATCAAATTCTGTACTTGAGATATGCTTCTTAACATATATTATTTCAAAACTTAAGGTAATTAATGTTAGAAAACTATCTTAAGATATTTCTGTTGACTCAGTTGAGTCCTATTTTACAACTATCTCCTATGCTTATCAAAAGTTTATCTTTAATAGCTGAATGTAGCTATTAGGATCTCAGTTTACACACAAAGATTCAACCAACTGTGCCCTAGCTCTTCTCTCTCTCTTGTTTCAGGCATATTTTTGATGTGTGTGAATTTCAGAGCAACTACCTTTCTTTTAGGTGGTTGCACGCCAAATGAATGAGCTATTTTTATACCCATGGAATATCTTCCAGCTTTCTCTTCTATGCTTACGATACCTTGATTCTGCTTAAACTAGTTTTCTCTCAAAAATTCTGCTATGTAATGTGATGGTTATAAATTTCCTTTCCAGGAATGTTATTGCAATTCCTGTTTGGTATGGCTTAGTTAAAATTAATTTTGAAAGGCTCATTGCATAAATGTTCTTTTCTAAAAACTCTTGTCTTTATCACAGACATTAGAAAAGACAGAGAGTCAAGCCAAAGGGAATTGTCGCTTGGATAAACACATGAGCTTGAGTCTAAAAAATTTCTTTCCTTCAGACACATTTGTGGTTTTGTTGAACATATAAAAATGACTTGTTAATGTGATCTCAGAATATACATCACTTTTGAAATTGTGAAAGTACTTCTCAGTCTTTACGCAGGTTCCTCAAACAGCGTCCTCTAATAAAAAAAAAAATTTTTTTTTTTTTTTTTACCCAGGGAAAATCAGGGCAATCACTTGGACTTTTTCTCACCTTTGCAGATGGAGTGATTGGATTAAATTAGGATTTTAATTCTAAGCATCAGTTCTCTAAGCTTGAAGAGAATCCTGCAGTACTTCAACAATGATGACCATTCATATGGCTTCAGGACATTGGTTGGTTGGTTGGCTTGTTTAAGAGAGAGAAAAATAAAGCTCTTATCTGCGATTTTCTGAGAATGAAGGTGCCTCTTAGTCACCCCTTTGTGCTAAGGCACTGATTTCAAGAGACTAGAGTTAAAATATGCTCTTACTAGTAGGTTGAATGACAACACATTATTAGTATAGACTAATTTAGAAAAATACCTGACTTTGTGAGTACAATAAGAAATAAGGAATAAGAGGATGTGTTTTATAGAAGAAGGTGGTGGCAAAGACCTTAAACACATGTTATCATGCAGAAGAAAGCAACAATGGAGCAGAGCCTGGGGAGCCTAGGCACCAAGCCTGGATGAAGAAGGAGTGGGGCTGCATAGAAGAGGATAAAGATTTTTCCAAAGGATGAAAGGAGATTTTAGAAGTACCTGATGTAAACTTCACTCATGTCAGTTTTTATCCAAAATCCATGATCTAAGGTATATATACATGTATAGCCAAGCCAAGCCAGAGTAGAACTGCCCCCATAGAGTTCCCAAGGAGCACCTGGCAGACTTGAACTGCTGACCGTTTGGTTAGCAGCCATAGCACTTAACCACTGGTGGCGTAGTAGTTAAGTGCTATGGCTGCTAACCAAGAGGTCGGCAGTTTGAATCTGCCAGGCGCTCCTTGGAAACTCCATCGGGCAGTTCTACTCTGTCCTATAGGGTCTCTATGAGTCAGAAGCAACTTGACAGCAGTGGGTTTTATACACACACACACACACACACACACACACACAGAGCTTTATATCAAGGAAATGGCTCATGTGGTTGTAGAGGCTGGCAAGTCCCAAGTCCATGGGTCAAGTGTCAGGCTGGAGGGTTCTCCTTACTCACGTAGCTGCCGAGGCTGATGAGCCCAAGACTGGCAGGTCAGACGGCAGGCTGCTGGCTCACAGGCTGTGGAGGCCGACACACCCAATATCAGCAGGTCAGACAGCAGAGTGCTGACTCAAGTCTCAAGAACCAGAGGTCAGATGATGATGAGCCAAATGCAGGATTCAGAGCAGGGCAAAAGCCAACAAGCTTTGCTAGAAAGTCCACATATATTGGGTGCAGGACACACTCCCCCAAGAAAACTCCCTTTCAACTGATGTGTTGCTCATAGCAGATCTCATCATGGAAGTGATTACATTATATCAGACCTCATCATGGAGGTGATTACATCATACATGACCACCAAACTACATCATAACTGCCAAACCACTGAGAATCATGGCCCAGCCAAGTCGACACATCACCTTAACCATCACAATAACGTAATACTTTAAAAATATAAGTCTTTCCCAAAGACAACTTATCAGACATGGAATGGACTGGACAATGGGTTGGAGAGAGATGCTGATGAGGAGTGAGCTACTTGTATCAGGTGGACACTTGAGACTGTGTTGGCATCTCCTGTCTAGAAGGGAGATGGGAGGGCAGAGGGATTTAGAAACTGACAAAACGGTTACGTTTGGAAGGAGGGAGCAGGCTGACTCATTAGGGGGAGAGTAAGTGGGAGTATATAGTAAAAAAAAAAAAGGTGTATATAAGTTTATATGTGAAAGACTGACTTGATTTGTAAACTTTCACTTAAAGCACAATAAAAATTATTTTAAAATATATATATAAGTCTTTTAAACGGGTAGTAGAGTAAAACTAGCTTAGAGGGTCCTTTTTGACATCGTATTTTTTGATAGTGCTTGGGCCATTGTCTAAGTGTTTATATGTCTTCTTTCCGAGATATGATATTGCAAATATTTAGTTAATATAGTTGTTAAAAGACAAGCACTAGGTCATGGATTGAAATAACCTGTGTGAAAATTATAGCATAAAGAATTATTGTCTGAGCACTGGTACTGTCCTTGGGAAAAGGAACTCAGCAGTTTATCTTAATACCAAGAGGTAATCGACTCCTACCTGTTCTCAACAGCACTGTGATCCTGGACTCCTGAATTTATCTGAGCCTCTCAGCCACATACTAAGTGATAAGAACTGGGGTAAATTATTTTATTCTTCCTCTGTGAGCCTCAGATGGGATGGGTGATAACACCTCCCTGCCAGAGTTGTTGTGAAAATTAAGGAGTAGAAGGGATAATGTTTGTGGATACACCAGAGAGCCTGTAAAGAGCCGTGTAACGATTAGGTTTCAACAGTTGAATGTTGCTGTTCTTCACCCAAATGTTGATGATGATCTTGTTTATACAATTTTAATGCAAGCCTTCTCAAATAGTCAATTAAATGGCTAGTCTATACATAACAGACATATGAATAATTTAACACTTAGCGTTTTTATATCTGACCTCTTACCAGAAAAGAAGAAGTTGACTTATGGCTTTTAAGTATGTATACATTATTGTACCATTTCTTTCACCTGAAAACATAAACATCAATATCATAAAAAAAAATTATTGTCTGAAATATTCTCTTCTAATATTTCAATAAAGTTCAGGATTTCATAATCAAAATTTCCAAGTTTCTTATTTATTTGTTTGCTTTTGTTTGTTGAGGTGAGAGACTATAGAGAATACATCAGATAAAGATATCTTTAAAGAAAATGTTATCCATTACAAGGACAATTTTTAAAACGGCCAAAAGTATATTTCTCAAAATATACTCTAATATCAAATATCTGACTAAGCTTCCAGGTCTCATAACGAATTTATAGGGAATACAGAGGAAAGAGGAACATGCTAAAAAAAAGAAAACACACCATGAGGATGTAATTATCGAAATCCAGACTGACGGAAATTACATAACAAAAGACTCAATGTCTTCAACAAATAAATAAGGTGAGAAAGAGACTATAGGTTAAAAGATGTTAGAAAAGTACTTAGAATGTGTGGAATTTATGTGTGGAATTTGGTTCTGACTCAAAAGTTGAATTGCAGCACTGTTTTTGCGTGATGGGGCATGAATAAAATATTTATGAGACAATTATTAGACATTTGAACATTTACTGCATATTTTATTAAGAAATCATTTTTAATGCTTTTTCAGTGTGACAGTGGAGTCGTGTCCACGCTTTTAGAATTTGTTTTTATATCTTAGATATATGCAATGAAATCTATGATGAAGTGCTGTAATGTCTGGGAATGGGGAAAACTGGTGGGAATTTCCAATAAACCGTATTTGCCATGAGTTACCATTAGCATGACAGACAGGTACATGGTATTTATTAGGCTATTCTGCTCACTTCTGTGCATGTTCGAAATATTCCATAATAAAAAAAGTTAAATAAATAAGTATACATACATATACATATGCCAAAGGTAGACTACGTGTAATACTTGATGTTAAAAAAGTAACGTGCCTTAGAATCATCATCTTTTTAAGGACAATCCCGCCACGAAAGAAAAAAAAATGACTTGAGAATAGGGAATTCTCCCTCCCAAACTTTCCTGTTTTGGCCAAATCATCTTTACTACAAGGTATTCATTTACCAAAGATTCATACATTACATGGACATACATGCATTACATTATAGTCTTTAGCCGTAAAAGCAATTTTAGGGAGGAAAAAAAAAAATTAGAAGATCTTGAATCCCACTTAGGGAGGGGCTGTCAAGAGAATAATTGCTTGGTACAACATCTGCAATATCAAACATGATCATTGCAAAATCTCTTTAAAGTACTTAAAAAAAATAATGCATTGAATGATTTCAAACTTAATTTCTTAATTCTTAAGATTCGTGTTTTCTTGCTTTGCTTAAAGTTCTGCATGCTTAAATTTCCAGAACACCTATAATGCAAAGCTCATGAACCTCTAGAGACCTCATTCTTAAAGGAAAAAAAAAAAGAAGCAGGATATAAAATAATAAAAACCATGTCCCCGTTTGTTTCTTTCTGTATTCAGCCATGATTCTTTGGCCATTTTCACAAACTTCCTAAGGCATAGGTATTTACAATCATTTCCGCATTTTATGTACAAAGAAACTAAACAGAGAGGAAAAGTTTGACCAAGAAAATGAGTGTGTGTGTTCATTTTATTACCAGGAAGCGTGTTAAGGATCGAGATAGGGCTTTAAAGGTATCCGGAAAATGTGCTTCGAGTATAAAATGATGATAACATTTTGGTACATTTAAGCGGTTTCATTTGCTTTACGTTTTAGTCATGAAAAATCCCTCATATAATTATGTGTTGGCTTTCCCCATTGATTGTAGACACAGATTAATAGAAGATTCCAGATTCTGATAAAACATTCATAGAAATTTTTTTTTTTGCATTATCTTTCCAGGACAATTCCTTGGTGATGGTCATGGTTAATTTTGTTATCAGAGCATGAAATTTGCACTAAAATGTCATACCCTATAATTGAAAAGTTAAACATAATCCTTGATTAAAAAAAAAAAAAATCCTTGATAGAACACTGAAATTTGAGGAACAAAAAATAAAAAAAAGAATTGAGTAGGGACTGTGCAGACTGCCAGCAGGCAGAGGTTTGGATATTAGGACCAGACTGGCTGTGGACTAGAGGGGAGATCGGTGAGACTCCAGTAACAACTTTGTTATTTGATACAAATAATGTCAAAGAGATGCAACAATCTCAACACAAATCCCCAAACATGCTCCGTTTACAGAATTTTATAACTCTGTCCAGGTTTTTTTGTTTTGTTTGTTTATTTATCAGGATTCAGAAGTTTTGTTTTCTTACTCAAATTTTGATTTGGTCATTTGAACAACAAAAATAGTACCTGCTTCTTATAGAAATTCAAATCTCAATATCCATTTCCAATCCTACTGCTAAGATGCCATTATACTATTAAAACATAATGTACAATTCTTTTCATACATTTCTCTTTGTATTTTTTGATTTTTTGCTTTTTAGTGTTTTATCTAGGGTTTGTCACAAAATGCTATCACACTGTCTCTCTCTTTCTTTCTCTCTCTATGTGTATATTTCTCTCTATGTGCATACGGAGTCCCTGGGTGGTCCAAACAG
This sequence comes from Elephas maximus indicus, assembly GCF_024166365.1. NCBI lineage: Eukaryota > Metazoa > Chordata > Mammalia > Proboscidea > Elephantidae > Elephas > Elephas maximus. Next base: position 77,931,138 of record NC_064840.1, read on the forward strand.
TTATACATTTGGCTGTTAACTGAAAGATTGGAGTTTCGGTCTACCCAGAGTCATGTTAAAAGAAAGACTGGGTGATCTACTTCCGAAAACTCAGCCTTAGAAAACCCTGTGAAGACATCATACTCTGACACACGTAGGGTCACCATGAGGCAAAATCAGCTCAAGAGCAGCTGGTTCTTACAGGTACTTGCACACGTATGTATGTATGTATACCTACATAGAGTCCCTGGGCGGTGCAAACAGTTAGGTGCTGGACTACTAATGGAAAGGGTGATGGTTTGAACCCATCCAGGGGTGCCTCAGAGGAGGGGCCTGACGATCAGCCTCCAAAAGGTCACAACCATGTAAACCCTATGGATCACAGTTCTCCTCTGCACACGTGGCGTCACCGTGAGTTGACATTGACTCAATAGCAGCTGCTTTGTATACAGGTATGTAAGGACTAAGGTGCACCTGAACAAAGCCGTGATATTTTTAGTTGCCTCATATGCAAGTGAAAGCTGGACAATAAATAAGAAAGAGCAAAGAAGAATTTATGCATTTGAATTACGATGTTGGTGAAGAATATTGAATATATCCTGGACTCGTAGAAGAATGAACAAATCTGTCTTGGAAGAACGGCCCTTAGAAGCAGGGTTGGCAAGACTTCGTCTCACATACTTTGGACATGTTATCAGAAGGGATCAGTCCCTGGAGAAGGACATCATGCTTGGTAAAGTAGAGGGTTAGCGAAAAAGAGGAAGACCCTCAAGGAGATGGACTGACACAGTGGCTGCAACAATGGGCTCAAGCATAACGATTGTGAGGATGGCGCAGGACCAGGCAGTGTTTCCTTCTGTTGTGCACAGGATCGCTATGAGTCGGAACAGGCTTGACAGCACCAACAATCAGCAACTATATATATATATATATATATATATATATATATGTTTCATCTACATATATCATAAAGTTTTCCATGTAAAACTTCCTATTCTCACTTTACGATATACCTAGACGAAATAGTTACCTCATGTGTAAAGTCAGGATAACAGTACCTACCTGGCGCCTTATTATAAGAAATTATTATATGTGAAGTCATCAGAGGATTGCCTAGAATATATGTGGTAGATATAATTACTATTATTATCATTATTTGATTAAACAGAATAACTACTAGTTACAAAAGTTACATGTAATTATCATTGGCATTAATGTTCCCTTAGATAATTTCATCACTGTCATCTTTTCAGTACAGTGCCCACAGACATAATGGTGCTTTTAAATAGTTATACTCTATGCAAGACAATGAGCATATTATAGTGTCCCAGCGATAGCCATTCTGGAAAAACTAGAGTAAGGATCCTTTAACGTATTTCTTTCCTGGCAGCTTTTGTGCTGTATGGGGTCACACATGTGGAATTGCTAAGCCAGATAGTTCACCTTTTAACTAAGTGTAAGTTTCTATATAACACTTCAAAAATATAATAGTAGTTTATGGCCCCAAAGTATATGGCAAGATGAGTTTCCCTGTATCATCACCAATACGTTATTGCTCTGTTTAACTCTATCCTGTATAATGAGCAGAAACCATTTATTTCTATTGAACATTTCATTATCTTAGTAAGTACTGAAGCTTCTGGAATTTTTGTATGTTCACATTTTTTTTTAATTGCCTATCTCTTTTGTTTATATGCTGGATTTTATCCACTTATTAATGTTTGTGTACAGAAAGAAACGGAGTATTACCGTTTTGATCATTGCTACGTATGTGGCAAATATTTTCTTGCAGTCTAGCACTTGTTTTCTGATATTTTTAATGCTCTTTTCTATGAATGAAAACAAAAATTATATTTATGTCACGAATTCTCCTAATGTGCCTTTATAGACTATTGCATTTTGCATGTTGATGAAGAATGTCTGGTGGCACCGGGGCTAAGAGCTACGGCTGCTAACCACAAGGTCCGCAGTTCGAACTCACCTGACACTCCTTGGAAACCCTATGGACAGTTCTACTCTGTCCTACAGGGACACTGTGAGTTGGAATTGACTCGACAGCAATGGGTTTGGCTTGGTTTAAGAATGTCATGAATATTTCAATGTATCACAAGAACTTGCCTGTATTTTCTTATAATTAAAAAAAAAAACCATAATACTTAAGGTTTTTTTTTTTTTTTTTTTTAAATATATTTGGCTGTTTAACTGTTTGTGAGAACTCATTTCCAAAGTGGCAGAAGAGGCGATTTGGAGCACAGATAGAAAATACAGGGGTCAGCGTTTTGTGAAATTCTCACTGTAGCCCAGTGTTTCTAGATTTGTATCTATGTGCGAACACCTTTATCGGTGGTTGGAAGTTATGAATACAGAACTGTAACCTGGAGAAGACCACCAAGAGCAGGCGACCTGAAGCTCGGGTGGGCGGGGGCACAGAGACACAGTAGTAGCAGATCTGTCCACAAGATGGCGTGCATGGTTTAATAGTTGACAATTAATAAAAAAAAAAAATGCACGGCAAAATTTACAATGTTGACACTGTCGGAATGCAAACAGATACAAGGATTTTGTATAGATACACGTGATTTAATTTTCTACAGTCCTCCATCATATAGTATAGATTCAACAGACTTACACCTTTCTTCACTTCTGTGGCAGTGACTGTAGTGTGGACAATATTTACACTCCTGCAGCTCTTCCTACTTGACTCCACACTGTGTTTGACAGGTATCACAAGCCACGTCAGAGAAAATGGATCAATGGAAAGTAGACCTCCAATTCTAATCTTCAGTGTGGAAAGGGAAAGGAGAAGAGAGACAAGGTTGTCTAGCAATCAGAGCACAAATCAAGGCAAACTCAACAGGAAACAGGACCTTACGGTACTGGGCAGTACTTCTTGGGGATAATAGGCACTAAAGTTCACTCCTGTGCTCTGATTCCTGACTCTATTAGTGAGTAATACTGGGAGGACAAAACACGCTGTCAGAAGGCCTTAGCTCCTGTGTCTGGAATCATCTTTGTGTTATTCCAAGTTATCCCATATCTTGCCTCTGACCAGATGGACTCAGATTTGGAAATAAACTGTGCCCACCAGTTGTCAACTATCATCAGATTGAGTCAATGACTAAAGAAATGAATCAAGAGCTGGCATTAATTCTAAGTATAATTGTTTGGGATCCTCAGTAAGAGATACATCTGTATCTAGATTATTATGTTCCATTGCATTGAATGAAGATGACATCATGAAACCTTGTCTCTGAATCTGACAAAATATGGGTATTTTCATAGGTATTATTTCTTGAACTGTTATACATTTTTTTCTAATAAAGTAACTGGACTATATTAAATGGTAGCTATTCTTAAACGCTGGAAATTCTCTAGCTTATCTGTAGAAAAATGATGTCTTAAGAAATTTTGTAGAAGTTGAGGACTAACATTCCCATGACTTCTATTTCAAAGATTATTTAGTAGTTGATGTTGATGTTAGAATTTACATCAGATTTGCTCATAATTCCAATCTCTAATAAGGATTTATTTTAGACAAGTGTATCTAATGCATGCATATACAAAAATGCAACCCGTATAGTGCCTTAAAACTGACAATTCATAATTCTAAATTTGGAAGGTTCTTCCTCAAGGGATCTTGACTCTTTTTCATTTATTACCTTACAAAGCCCACACCTAATATAAGGTATATACTTAGAGGGCATGATTTCTAACCAAATCCCAGTGTTAGGAATTCCTCCAAGTTTCATGGACAAACCTCTCATCCTGTCATTAGATTTATTCAGGGAGTCTTTCCTGTTGCACACACATATTTCTCTCCCGCTGAAATTCCCGATCACTGCTTCTAAATCTTCTTTAAACTGAGAGCCGCTGTTTAGTCTTCTTTCAGCTCAACTTTTAACTAAGCTCAGGCTTACTGTTGACATGTCCTTACCTTTATCAGAGCTAAATAACAATAACCTTCGCATTCTGATTATTTAGTAGTGTTTGCCTGTTTAATGCTTCCCTAGGGTCTCCTTGGAAACCCCGGTGGTGTAGTGGTGAAGTACTACAGCTGCTAACCAAAAGGTCAGCAGTTCGAATCCAGGTGTTCCCTGGAAACTCTTTGGAGCAGTTCTACTCTGTCCTGTTGGGTCACTACGAGTCAGAATTGACTCAATGGCAATGGGTTTTAGGGTCTCCCTATATTAATAGTTCTTCATGTATGAGTATACTCATACAATCAGCTTCTGACCAAGGATAAAGACAATATAATGAGTACGTTATTGGCTATTAATTAAACTAAATATATATAATATTTAGTTTAATTAATAGCCAATGACGTACTCATTAAATTGCTTTTTCTATAAAGGCCCCGAACAGAGCGCTCCTTTCACAAACAGCTCTCCACCCATCCCATCAAGCCAAGAAGCACGAAAATAGCATCATCATTCATTTAGGAAACACCGTTAAGTCCTCTCCCTTACCAACCATGGTAACAAATTGGTTTTCAAGACCTTGTCATGTCACCTGTATTCCTTTGGAGTTCCAGTGTGGCAGTAGTTAAGAGCTTGGCTGCTAACCAAAAAGGTCAGCAGTTTGAATCCAGCAGCCGCTCCTTGTAAACCCTACAGGGCAGTTCTACTCTGTCCTATAGCGTCACTAATAGTTGGAATTGACTTGAAGACAAGAGGTTTGGTTTTGGGTTTATATTCCTTTAATTTATTTTCAATTAGCCCTTTTCCAGTTTCCTTGCTATTGCCTGAAACAAAGCCTTCAACATCCGTTTCTGAATATTTACCAGTTTTTTGCAAGTGTTTACTAAAATGTTCTTACCCTCAAATTAGGCCATTTCAACTCCATTTTCTACACTACCACCAGAGCATTCTTTTCAAAATACAAAAAGGATCATGTTTTATCTCTATTTAAACTGCTTCTATATTGTCGCTGTTGGGTGCCGTCTGTTCCCACTCGCAGGAGCCACATGGGATAGAGTAGAACTGCCCCATAGGGTTTTCTTAGCTGTAACCTTTACAGAAGGACATTACCAGGTCTTTCTCCTGCAAAGACACCAGATGGGCTCCAAACACCAACCTCCTTACTTCTGATGTAAAATCTAAGTGTTTTAGTATGGAATGCAAGGCTGTTTAATCATTTTAAAGGTGAATTCATTAACATTCATGCATCCTACAAGAGAGAGATGTCTGCAATGCTTTCACTTCCCCAGCCCTGCAGGAAAATACACAGACTGTTGCCCTATGGTCATAGCCTTATCTGCCTGGCAAGCCAAAAAATCAGCTAAACTAGTGTTCATTCAACTTTATTTGTCCTCATACCACCTTAACAATTATTTCATCTTATATGAGTTACACCTGCACTCTCATTTGCTTAGTACTTTTCTTTGAATAAATTCAATCTTTTAAATTTAATCTTAAGGCTAAGAAAAATATATTGAAAATATGTCTTACAATCAAATATAGAGTTATGTCAGCAAGATGGTAGCCTACGCAGTCTATACTCCATGGCCCACAGAAAAACAGAAAAGCAAGAAGAAATTGGTAGAACCAACTTTGTCAAAACTCTGGAAACTGGTTAAATGTATCCAGTGGTGAACTGAACATGGAGTAAATAAAAAGACAACTTCAAAAGAGTTGGAAAGCTTTGCCTTCTGCATGCCCGTGTCCCACTTCCTGGTTCAGCAGGAGTCTTAACGCTGCATCAGCTAGAATTCCCAGAGATGGAATCTGGTCCCTGGCTCCAGAGAGAACAGAGTAGACCTTACTCACGAACTATTGAGTGTATCCATTCTAACTTGTCTGAGGGCTATCTGAACAACTCACACAAGGTACTGGTCTCTATGATCCACACAAACCACAGCCTCTTTAAACGTAAGACCTGAACTATTATTGTTTCTCTGCTGTCAATTTGCACAGTAGCTAATTTATCTTTAAATAAACTGTCTAAAATTTATTTCGATGAACATAAACTTACTGTAAAATCTTTAAAATTCCTGACCTTTACACAAGACCATGATGTAAAAAATGTACTCAAATTACCATGAGGATATTTTATTTATTGTAGCCTCATTACAAAACTCTTCGTTATATGATGTGTAGTTCATTATAAAACTGATCAAGAGATCTTTTTAACTGAGTGACTGGTAAGTTTTTTTCTCGTATTTTCAAAGGCACTACCAAGGGCAAGACCTCAGGACAGTTTCATACTAAAGAAAGACTCCAGTGTGCCTGGTTTATTTTTTAAAACAGATTCTATTTTTAATGGTGTAATTAACATACCATAAACCACACATATTTAAAATGTACAATTTGATAAGTTTTGACATATTTATATACCCGTGGAGCCATCACCACAATCAAGATACTGAACGTATGCCTATTTATTTTAATCTTATTTTCCTTCAAAGAAAACCATAGCTACAATTTCCAAAAATCTAATTTTTTTCTTAAATCTGCAAGTTTTATGGTTCCATTTATTTTGAAACTAGGTCATTTTTTCAAAATGATAGTGTATACATATTGATTAAGGCAACTACTACAACCACAGCCACAACAACAATAATCACAAAAATAGCAGGTCTTTTTAAATAGATGCTTCAGCTCACTGAGGCAGAACATATATATCTTGACAGTATCAGCTGCTATTACCTGGTCCTTCACATTTAATATGATCTTATTGTTCAAATTACCTCAACTGACTTTTCTTGATGTTTACTTAAAAATATAAGTATTTTGATTCTCAGAAACCCTACCTACTCTGCTCCCCAAAGTTCTACTTCTTATGCTTTTTTTCATTTCTACTCACTTATACTTTTTTTTTTATGCTTTTTGGATAATATTTATATAAATATTTGTTCAAAGTGTTACATTAAAACTTACATAGTTTCTGGAAATTCTATAAATAGGAACCTAGAGAAAAGAAAATTTCTGAAAAGCTTATGATTCGCTAGAGAATAAAGGTTCTCCTTCAGGGAAGAAGGGGAAGACCCTCAACAAGATGAACTGACAAGGTGGCTGCAACAATGGGCTCAAGCATAGCAACTATGGTGAGGATGGTGCAGAATTGGGCAGTGTTTCATTCTGTTGTGCATAGGGTCACCATGAGTCAGAACCAACTCGACGGCATCTACAACGACAACCATCTAGTAAGTGATTCCCCGACCCATCGCTGGTAACTTTCAAAGAATGTTGCTTTCTGTGTGTATAACATTCTTGACTTTTTATAAAAATGGTATCATGCAATGATTGTCCTTTTGTGATTGACTTATTTCACTCAGCATAATGTCCTCCAGATTCATCCATGTTATGTTTCACAGACTCATCATTAATCTTTACTGTTGTTTAGTATGTATGTAATATAACTTGTTTATGCATTCATCAGCTGATAGGCACTTAGGTTGTTTCCATCTTTGGCTATTGTGAATAATGCTGCAATGAACATGGGTGTGCGTATGTCTATTCAGGTCACTGCTCTTATATCTTTTAAGCATATACCTAGGAGTGGGTTTGCTAGATCATAAGGTATTTCTATTTCCAGCTTTTTGAGGAAGCACCATATCATTTTCCATAGTGGTTGTACCATTTACAATTCTACCAGCAGGGTATAAGAGTTCAATCTCCCCACAACTAGTCCTAGTCAACACAACAGGACTGGTTTGGTCTTGGGTTTGGTTACAGTTATTTCACTTGGACAGGGCCTGTGGAATTCCTCAACCCATCGTTACCTTTTTAACTTTCATTTCCATGTTGACTAATGAATTGAGTATGTTTTTCTATTTTGTTGTTGTTGTTGAGAATATACATAGCAAAACATACCCAATTCAATAGCTTCCACATGTACAATTTAGTAACATTGCTTACATTCTTCAGGTTGTGCAAACATTCTCACCCTCCTTTTCTGAATTGTTCCTTCCTCATTAACAAAAACTCACTGTCCCCTAAGGTTCCTATCTAATTTTTCGAGTTGCTGTTGTCAGCTTGATCCCATATAGATAGTTCTTAAAAGATCAAAATGCTCAAGGCAGGCATTCTTTACTAGTTAAGCTATTGTTTGGTTTTAAGACTTCAGAGGATATTTTTTGTTTAAGTTTAAAGATTATCTCAAGTCAATAGTTTATCCACCCTCCATGGCTCCAGAATTCCAGAGTCCATGAGAATTTGAAATTCTGTTCTGCATTTTCCCCATTTTGATCAGAATTCTTCCATGAAAACTTTCATCAAAATGTTCAGTAATGGTACTCAGGCACAGTCCAGTTCTTCTGGTCTCATGGCAAAGGAAGCAGCTGTTCATGTAGGCAATTAGCCACACATTCCATATCTATCTCCTATTCCTGAATCTCCTTCCTTTGTTGCTTGAAGTAAATAGAGACCAATTTTTGTGCCTTGGGTGTTGGTTTTCAAGCTCTTAAGACCCAAGCCACTACACAATGAACTAGGAGATAAAATAGAAGCACTAAACACATTATTAGGCCAGTTAACTGAGATGTTCCAGGAAACCATGACCCTAAATCTCCAAATCAAGGATACAAGTTCCATGAGGTGTTTGGTTGTACCTAAACAACCTCAGCAACTACTCTTTTTTTCTTGTCGTTATTGTAAATATACCTATCACACAACTTTTGCCAGTTCAACTTTTTACACGTGTACAACTTATTAACAGTAATTATAATAATCAACTATGCAACCCTACCTGTGTTAGTCATCTAGTGCTGCTAAAGCAGAAATACCACAAGTGGATGGCTTTAACGAAGAGAAGTTTATTCCCTCTCAAGTCCATTAGGCTAGAAGTCCGAATCCAGGGTGCCAGCTCCAGGGGAAGACTTTCTCTCTCCATCAGCTCTGGAGGAAGGTCCTTGTGATGCATCAGTCTTCACCTGGTCTGGGAGCATCTCAGTGCAGGAGCCTCAGGTCCAAAGGACATGCTCTGCTCCCGGCGCTGCTTTCTTGCTGGTATGAGGTCCCAACCCTCTGCTTACTTCCGTTTCCTTTTATCTTATGAAATATTTATGAAAATGAATCTTTTCAGTTTGCAAATAGCAGACTGATTTTGTAAAAATTATAACTAATTTGGTGCTCTTATAAATTACAATTTTTAATACTTATTTTAATTTCTAGTTGTTCATTTCTAGCACATAGAAATGCAATTGGTATTTGTACATTGAACTTGTATCATGTAAATTTACTAAACTCCTTTATTATTTCTCCCAGCTTTTTTGTAGATTACATGAGATTTTCTACATAGATAATCATATCATCCTTAACAAATCTGCATGCCTCTTTTTTTTTCTTGCCTTGTTTTCATGGCCCAAACTTTCTGTATAAACTTGAATAGCAGTACTAAGTAGCATTGACAGTGCACATCTTTGCCTCTAAGTCTTTGAGAAAAAGCACTCTTCTTTTATCATTAAACATGATATTAGCTATGCAGTTTTACTTATAGGTCCTTTATCGAGTTAAGAATATTCCCTTCTATTTCTAGTATGATGAAGTTATTTATTTTTTCATGAATGGTTGTTTTGGAACCATTGATATGATCATGTGTTTTCTTCTTTAATCTCTTATGTCTTAATTTCCTGGGACTGTTACTGTAAATTATCATAAAATATGTGGCTATAAAAAACAGAAATTTATATTCTCATGGTTCTGGAGGCTAGAAGTATGAATTCCGGCTGGTGAACAGGATTCGTTTTCTCTGTCAACTCTAGCTGATGACCCTTCTTCACCTCCTTTAGTTTTGGGAGCTGAGGGTTTCTTGGTGTTCCTTTGGTTGTAGAGACAGCCTTACCTGCTGTATTCTCCCTGTGTGTCTTTTTTCCTGTGTGTAGCCTTCTCTTTCATAAAATGGCATTCAGAAGAGATTAGAATTAGGATCAACCCTAATACAGTATGACTTCATGAATTTAACTGATAATGTCTGCAAAGAAAAATCCTGTCTTCCCAAACATGGTCACATTCACAAGTATGGGGATGAAAATGTCAACGTATCGTTTTTGGGGAAGCAATAAAATCCATAGCACTCCACACTCTTGTTGTTACTGGGTGCCCTCAAGTAGATTTTGACTCACAGTGACCCTGTGTGACAGAATGGAACTGCCCCATAGAGTGTTCTAGACTGTAATCTTTTACTGGAGCAGGTCATCATGTCTTTTCTCCTGTGGAACTGCTGGGTGGCTTGAACTACCAGCCTTTTGTTTAGCAATCACTACTTAACTGTTTTGGCACCAGGACTCCTTACCTCCATGCTCTAACACTCCAAAGTATGTATCCTTTTTACATGAAAAATATATTCACTCCATCACAGCATCCAGAAAATCTTAACTCATTCAGTATCCACTCTAAGTCCAAATTTCATCTCCTGAATAATCTAGATCAGATATAGGTGAGCATCTAGGTATGGTACATCCTAGAGCAAAATTTCACGCTATCTGTAGACCTAGGAAATCTAGGATACAAGTTATTTGCTTCCAAAGTACAAAGGTGGAACAGACATAAGTCAGATACCCTCATTCCAAAAGAGAGAAATTGGAGGGAAATAAAAGTTCATGCGTACTAAGCAATTCTGAAATCTAGCAGGGCAAATTTCATTAGATCTTAAGGCTTAAAAATAATACTGCTTTCAGGCATATCTGGGCAGTGATCCCAACTTTTGGACTTTTTGTGGCAGCCCTGGCCTCTGGATTCTGGGTGGTGACCCTTCAATCATGCACGCTGGCCCCACTTTCCAGGCCTGCCAGGTATTGGCCCCACCACTTGGTCTCGTGAGACCCCATTTTCCCAACCCAGTGGGTCAGCAGCCCCAACCCATTGGCTCTTGGCAGCACACCTAATCAATGGCCCCTCCCATTCAGATTTGGGCAGCAGCTCTGTTCTCTGAAACCACCAGCTAGTGAACCATCCCTTGCAACTGAGATGGTAGCTCCACTGTTTGAAATCTAGGCAGTGGTCCCAGCCTCTGAAGTCAAAGTCAGTGACCCCACCCCTGCTAATGCAGACAGTCCTGCTTATCTCTGAGCTACTCCCAGGATCATCCTTCCCTTCTGGAGAACTACAGATGTTTGTAGTCAGGTAGCCTCTTCAATCCATTTCCTGCCTGTAGAATTCCGGGAATTGGACAACTTTCCTTCATTTCATTCCACCTCTGTCACCTTCAGTTTAAACTGTAGCATTTCTGCTGAGATGGTTGATTGGATCTCTAGGTAACAGACCTAACCTCTTTAGAAAGAGTAATTTATCCACACCCTTGGTGTCCTCTCCAGAGCAGGTTGTCTTAATTTTTACAATAGAAATTTCAAAATCTTCAAGTTCTGGCTGCTCTTAGCACAGTTAATTTCTCTATCTATAAGTAACAAGGAGAAACCGTACCACTCCTTGTAGATATTGCTTAAAGATTTCCTCAGCTGAAAATCCAAGATCATCACTTACAGTTACTGTTTTCACAAAACATTTAACTTAATTCAGGCAAGTTCTTTGCCACTTTATAACAAGGATCATCTTTCCTCCAATGTCAAATAACGTGTTCATCATTTCTTTTTAAGGACTCATCAGGAGCACATTTAACATCCACATTTCTAACAAACTTCTGTTCATGGTGATAGAAGGTTTCCATACAGGTTTCCTCATTTTTCTCTGAACTCTCATCAGAATTGTCTTTAATGTACATAATTCTACCAACAGTCTATTCAAGGCAATCTACAATTTTACTATCAAGTGCCTCAAAACTCTTCCAGCTTCTACTGATGACCCAATTCCAAAGCCCCTTCCAAATGTTTAGGCATTTGTTACAGCAGCACCCCAGGTCTTGATACAAAACTCTGTCTTAATTTCCTAGAGCTGTTGTAACAAAATACCAAATAGCAGGTGGCTTTAAAGAACAGAAATTCATCTTCTTACAGCTCTGAAGGCCAGAAGTCAGAATTCAGGGTATCAGCAGAGCTATGCCCTCCTCTTCCTGCTCTAGGGAAAAACTCTTCCCTATAGCCTTCAGTTTCTGGTAGCCTTGGGCATGCCTTGGCATCCCTTGTCTTGTAGACAGGTCTTCACATGCTGTCTTCCCCCTGTGTGTGACTGTTTTCTGTTATCTGTTTATAAAATGCCAATCAGAAAGTATTAGGATTAGAATCCACCTTACTCTGGTATGATTTTGTAACTAATAATGTCTGCAAAGAAAAATTCCATTTCTCCATACAGGGTCTCATTCACAGTTACCAGGGTAAGGACTGCAATACATCTTTTCTGAGGGACATAATTCCTGCCATAATGTCTTAATGAAGAGAAACATTTATTGATTTGTGAATGCTGAACCAGCTTTGCATTCCCAGAATATACTCCACTTGCTCATTGTGTACTATACTTTTTATATATTAATAATTTTAATTTAATGATATTTTGCTGAGATATTTAAGGAGATGATTTTAAGAGATATTAAGCTGCAATTTTCTTTTGTTGTAATGTCTTTGTATCATGGTAATACTTCAAAATTACTTTAAAATACAGTTTTGGCATGTACTATAATTTTTGGGATAAAATGCCCTCATTTTAATTTTTAGATAATAAATTATTTTTATTTAAAAATTGATGCAATGTATATATTAATTTAGTAGCCAATATTTATATTAATATAATAGTGTATTTTATTATATACATACGATATAATGAAAATATATATATATATTCTCCAAGTGGCTAATTTTTTGCTCTTGTATTACTATATTTTTAAATGTTTTTTACTAGGTTGATTTCATTATGATCAATTTATATGGCCTGTATAACCTCTTCTTTCTTAAAGAAAAAAATCTCTCTTAGGTATAATTTACACAAAAAAATTATCAACTCAAAGATTACAATTTTAATGAATTTTGTAAAATTTACACAGACATGTAACCACCACATACTCACCTTTCTCTAGTTAGCCGCCCATCACTGATAGCTTTTGTCACTATATTTTATCTTTTCCTATAATTTTGTAAAGACGTAACCACACTTTATGTATTATTCTGTCTGACTTCTTTCACTTAACGTAATGTGTTGGTAATTTTCGTTGTTCTTGCTCTTTTTTTTTTTTTTAATTCCTGAGTGATAACTCATTGTATAGATATACAGCAATTTGTTTACCCATTCAGCAGTTGAAGCACATTTATTTTGTTCACAAGTTTTGGCTCTAATGAATAAACTTTCTCGGAATATTTGTCTCTGTAGGAAAATATGTTTTTATTTCTAATGGGCAAATCCTAAGAGTAGAATTATTAGGTCCTTAAAAAAAAAAATTTTTTTTTTTTTTTTTTTTTTAGTAAGTGTATCTTTAACTTTATAGGAAGCTGCCACACTATTTTCCTAAATAGCTGTTTTGTTTTACATTTTTGGTAGTAGAAGATGACTTGCCAACAATTGGGGTTGTTGACCTTTTTAATTTGAACCATTCAAGTGGTATCTTATTATGATTTTCATATCCCTAATGACTATTGATATTATTTGCTATTCATAAACCTCCCTTAATTAAATGCCTTTTCAAGTCTTTTGCCACATTATAATTGGGTCTTAGTCAAGATTCTCTAGAGAACAAAATGTGACCTCTATCTGTATCTGTGTCTGTATAGACAGAGAAATAGAGAGAGAGAGATGTACTTCAAGGAGAAGCTCCTGTGACTGTGGCAAGGGGTAAGTCCAAAATACGTATGTCCTGCAGACTTGTATCCAAAAATCTGCAGGTCAGGTGACAGGAAGAGTGCAGAGTGTAGGAGTTCTGATAAAATATGTTTTTTATAAACTGGAGGCAAGACACACTCAAGGGAAATTCCTTTTTTGCTCTTATAAAACTCATTGCTGTCTAGTTGATTCTGACTTATAGCGAGCCCATAGGACAGAGTAGAACTGCCCCATTGGGTTTCTAAGGCTGTAATCTTTAGAGAAGCAGACAGTCGCATCTTTCTCTCTTGAAGCAGCTGGTGGGTTACAACTTCTGACTTTTTGGTTAGCAGTTGAGGCCTTCAACATTTCACCACCAGAACACTTAATTGTGCTCATGAGGAACCTTTACATAGATCAAGAGGCAGTTGTTCGGACATAACAAGGGGATACTGATTGGTTTAAAGTCAGGAAAGGTGTGCGTCAGGGTTGTATTCTTTCACCATACCTATTCAAGCTGTATGCTGAGCAAATAATCTGAGAAGCTGGACTATTTGAAGAAGAACGGGACATCAGGATTGGAGGAAGACTCCTTAACAACCTACTTTATGCAGATGACACAATCTTGCTTGCTGAAAGTGAAGAGGACTTGAAGCACTTACTAAAGAAGATCAAAGACCACAGCCTTCAGTATGGATTGCACCTCAACATGAAGAAAACAAAAGTCCTCACAACTGGACCAATGGGCAACATCATGATAAACGGAGAAAAGATTGAAGTTGTCAAGGATTTCATCTTTATTTGGATCCACAATCAACACCCATGGAAGCAGCAGTCAAGAAATCAAACGACGTATCTGCTGCAAAGACCTCTTTAAAGTATTAAAAAGCAAAGATGTCACCTTGAGGACTAAGGTGTGCCTGACCGGAGTCATAGTATTTTCAATCACCTCATATGCATGTGAAAGCTGGACAATGAATAAGGAAGAATGGAGAAGGATTGATGGCTTTGAATTATGGTGTTGACAAAGGATATTAAATACACCATAGTCTGCAGAAAAGTGAACAAATCTGTTTTGGAAGAAGTACAGCTGGAAAGCGAGGATAGTGGGACTTCCTCTCTTTCACTTTGGGTATGTTATCAGGGGTGACCAGTCCCTGGAGAAAGACATCATGCTTGGCAAAGTAGAGGGCGAGTGAAAAAGAGGAAGAACCTCAATGAGATGGATTGACACAGTGGCTGCAACAATGGTCTCAAACATACCTACTATTGTGAGGATGTTTCAGGGCCAGACAGTGTTTTGTTCTGTTGTACGTAGAGTTGCAATGAGTCAGAACAATTCAACAGCACCTAACAAAAACAACAACATATATAATGAAACTGCTTTGCACAATTTCATGCAACTAAGTTTTAACACCAATAGAGAATTTCTTCAGAAAATACAGTTTATCCAAATCATGACCTAAACATAGAAAGCATCAATATCTCTAGAAAAAATAGACATATTTTTCTAAGAACTATCCCCCCAAACACCAAGACTGAGTAGTTTCACTGGGAAATTCAACTATTAGAGAGAAGGGACAGACTCCAATGTTGCATAAACTTCTTCAGAGCACAGAAAATAAAGGAAACGTTTATTTTTCTAAAGGAAATATAACAGTGATATCTAAACCTGACAAAAAAAAAAAAATAATAAACTATAGAAAAATATCAATAATTAAATATTGATGCAAATATATTTAAAAAATAGTTTAAAAAAACTCACACATTGTTGTGGTACAGTAAATTACTTAATACGGCCCTTCTAGCTATTGTCTCTGTGACTCGCAACGACTGAGTGGGGCTATCCAAATAAGCTGTATGGAACCTGTGACGGCTGGGGTTATGTGTCGACTTACCGGGCCATGATTCCCAGTGTTGTGTGGTTGTCCTTCACTTTATGTGTTGTGGATCCTGACTTCTGTGTGTTGAAGCAGGATTGGTGTAAGGTGTCTTGGGTCGCAGCCTTGCAGGAAGGCGTGACTCAAGTTCCACCCTGACTAAAGTTACACCCTTCCCTGGAGTGTGGCCTGCATCTAAGATATACCTGTGTGTCTTTTCGAGGCTCTCTGTACATCTGGATGCTGCCTCCGGTTTGTGATCAGTTGACCTCCCCATAAGCCTACCATCTGATCTGCGGATTCTGGAATTCTCTGGCCTCCACAGCCCCTGGGGCCGGCGGTCTAGCGTGTGACCTGACTCCCCAGCTTCCACAGCCTCATGAGCCTGCAGTCTGTGGTCTGAACTGCCGCTTTCAGTTCCTCAGCTCCTGTAGCCAAGTGTCCGGAGAAGCCTACGCCTGACCCACGAATTTGGGACTTGCCAGCCTCCACAACGGGGTGAGCCATTTTCTTTATATAGTTCGGGTTCATGAGTTCTGTGAGACATTGCAGTGAGTTAGGAAACCCGAAGACGGAAGGGAGAGCGCTGAGGGAAGAGGGAGTAGCTGATGTTAGAGATGAAAGCGTGGGACGGCAGCTTGGAAGAGTTGGACATTTGGGACATCTTTAGCCTCCAGCTCATGGGAACCAGCTTTGTGCTGATGCTTACAAAAGAAATTATTCCATTAAGAAATTAATACACTATTACAAGTGGGATTACACCCGAAATTCAAAAAAATTCAATATTAGAAAATATAATACTGTACTTTCCTCTATTGATTGGTCTAGGAATAGAAACTATTTGATCAATAGATGTTGAAAAAGCCTTAGCAATCAATGATGAAGCTAAATCAAGCAATAGAGGATTTCAGGAAGTTAGCAGGGTAGAAAACCAACAGACAAAAATTATTAGCCGACATATACACAAATACTAACCAGCTAAAAACAGCAATGAACAAGAAAACCCACTTAAAATAGCTACAAGTAAGCTAAAACATTTAGGAATAGATTTAACGAGAAATGTTTAAAACTTCTGTGAAGAAAATTAATACATCACTGCTGAAAGACAGTAAAGACGACTCAAACAAATGCAGAAATATCTCTTATTCTTGGTTAGATTATCTCAACATTGTCAAAATGTCACTTCTCGCTAAGCAAATTTATAAATGTAATACATCTGCAAAGAAAACCCAGTGAGCTTTTCTTATGAAGTAGATAAGTTGATCTTATAGTTCATATGGAAAAATATACACACAAGAGTAGCTAACGTTGAAAAGAAGAGCTTCCTGGGGGCTAATATCACCAGTTATTAAAATAGACCACCAGCCCTCTTGAATTAATACTGAGTTTTGCTGGTTTATGAATGGAATTGAATGTGAGGTCCATAAGTAGACCCAACTACAGACAGAAGTCCGGAAGACCATAAAGGTGGCATCTCAAATCACTGGGAAAAGGGTAATCTTTATAATAAATGGACCTGAGACAACTGAAAAAAGGTAAAATTAGATTTGATCATGACCTCGTACATTACTCTAAAGGATGAGAGATGTAAATTTAAAAATTAAAATATACAAACCTAAAAGAAAAAAAAAAAACCTAAAAGAAAGCACGGCAAATTTCTTTATGACCTGGCTATGCGATGCTGATAATTGCTCTGAGGTCATTTAAGCAATACAAACTAAAAGATTTAGGGTAAAGGGCCATGATGTGTTACCCTAATACAAATTCAGAGAAAAAAATACATAGAGAGCGAGCATAAGCAAATGACAGAGCAAATGGGATAAAATATTAACAATTGTTTAAGTGCTGGTAAAGAGTATATGGATATTCTTTGTGCTGATTTTATTTATGAATTTTTTTGAAAATTGAAATTATTACCACATATTTTTTAATGGAGACATATGACATGGTCCAGAGTATGATACTAAATACTGTGAAAACTTGCATTTGTCCAAAATTAACATATCAATAAAATACAAACCCAACTCTATGCCATTGAGTACTACTAAAAATAATTACGAAATGATTATAAAATTAATCCACCAGAGCAAACGGGCAAGGATAAATCAGACAGACTAGAAAAATATAAAGCAATGAGACATCATACCAGATGTTAAAAGATATCATAAAGGCCCCAGATAAAGACAGCCTGAGGCTGCTCAGAATGAGACAGGCAATGAGTGCACAGAAAATATGGTTCTGAAATAGACCTAAACCAAAAACCCATTGCCACTGAGTTGATTCCCGACTCATAGCAACCCTGTAGGACAGAGTAGAACTGCCCCGTAGGGTTTCCAAGATTGTCCCGTCTTTCTCCTGTGGAGCAGCTGGTGGGTTCGAACTGCCAACCTTTCAGTTAACAAGCAGCACTTAACCACTGCGTTACCAGGTCTCCTTGAAATAGACCCAAAAATAATATGTTCTGAAATTAAGAAGCACTACAAACCAGTGGGACATTGATTCATTCATTATGTCTGGAAAATAGCTAATTAAGTTTGGGAAAAATTTTTCAGGGATTCTTTACCTACCCCAATAAGATAGCATTATTTATAGTGTTTTCATATGGAAGAGATCATTATTAAATATGAAAACAAAAATTATGTGAATTGACTCTTTCTGGTGAAACGTGATGAATAATCTAATACTTATCTACTGATGGATTATTGCAGCTCCTTTCCTAAATAACCATCAGAAACAGAGTGGAGGAAGTAGGGAAATAGGTATTTACCGGGATACTTAACGGGGATGACTATGCTATGAAGACAATTAAAAAGTAATTTCCATTAATGATCATGAAAAATAGTCATTAATACTCACAGAATATAATTATCCTTATTGGTAACCTATGCACTCCTAGTTAAACATCATAATTTATTTCAGTAAACAGCATTTGTGCCAAACCAGGTCTCAGGAAGGGGACTTGTAATGGAGCAAGGGGATCTCCGCTGGGGCATTTTAATTAAAAATACCATGTGCTCATTCACCTTATCTCTTGGCTGACAAAATAGAACTACAGTACGTTTGCTGTTGATCTCTGGGGATTTTTAATATGAGTTTTTGAAAAAGTTTCTCTTAACTATTAAAGCTTAAAGCATGACAACTGAAATAAATATATTGGAGCCTGGAGTCTTGGCTTACCATCTCAAGGACTGAAACCCACATTTTTAAATTGCGAGGGAATTCAAACATAGTTTGCTATTTTTTTTCCCCTAGTATGAGAAACAGTGGATAATTTACTTAAAATAGCAGCTTTTGTTGTACTTTAAGATCATTATTTGGGAGACATCAGCAGTACACACCATCACACTGCTAAAATAATTATAGGTTGTATTCACTTTTAACTTGTCACTAATAACGGCCTTTTGTTACCTGGGTCAGTACTGATGTGTATAGAAGATTTTTCTCTCTGCTTTCAAGATTGCCAAATATATACATAAAAGGACACAAAATTGACAAAGATTTTATATGGATCACTTTCTTCAACTCCTGACCCCTTTTTTTCTAATAAATATTGAGAACACAAACTGTATTGCAGCTGAAAAGAACTTGGGAAACTGGAAATGGAGTATCTTAGAACTGACCCCTGTTTACACTGAAGGAGTGTGGATTTGCTCATTTAAGAAATATTTTTTGTTTTTTTTTTAAATTGAGATCTTAGATTATAAGTTTGAACGTTTGCTGCTTGGGATATTAGTGGGCTTGATGGATTGAGAATAACAGTGTCCTGGAAGTAAAACAAGAGATTTTTCAAGTTTAGGTTGAACGTGGATTGGTGGAGGGATTGAGTACAGTCCTGATCTAAAAGAAGGAAACATGCATTAACCGTGTGTATTTGCCCCAAGCCTTTTTTTTTTCCATTACTGAGCTGAAATGGATTCAGAACACAGCCTTGTGGGTTTGGGTGAACTTGCTGTATCACCCAAATTAGTTCTTTTTATATTCTTTGGTTTCATATTTTAGATGGGTTCCAAGGGCAACTGGAAACTCCAGTCTGACTTGTTTTAATTTATTCTTATAAGCTTTGCTTATATACTCTTACATTAGAGAGTAACAGCGAAGTATCTCATACCAGGGGCCTTTGGGGTCTGGTAAAGCCAACTGTAAATTATAACTGTTTTCCCTGGTCTAACTGGCTCCAAGGTTTGGCTTGCTCTGATCCAGACCACACCTTAAGGTAATTCCTAGGCTCCAGAGTCAATCGAGGTTTAATAATTTGAGCCACTCTCTCACCTCCAAGTGGAGAGATTTAGGTAGCTGGCTTGGGTACCATATGCCAGTTGCACTAACGTGATAAACTAATGAGGCAATTCTACTCTGTCCTGTAGGTTTGATATGAGTCAGGGTCGACTTGATGGCAACTTTTTTTTTTTTTCCTTTGTTTTTAGTTTCGTCATTTCCCTTCTTTCCTACTCCTATTAGCTTTTATGCTTTATTTAATAAAAACCATCAGTGCTTTCTGATTAAGTGAAACGCACAGTATTTACAGATGACAATATTTAACGTGTATACAAGTATAATTCATCAGATTAATCAATAACAGAATCTAGCTTTATCATTCTCTGAATTTCAACATATCTAAAACCCAACTTTTTTTTTTTTTTTTTTAAATAATCCTGTCTTGCCCTTCGTTAATTCTTTTCTGATGTTGGTTATGTCAACTGTCCACCTCTCTCTTTCCCAGTCAAATACTTAGTCCTGCATGTTCTTCCTTGCTAACGTCATTTTCCATATAAAACATTTAAGGATACAGGAGTGTTCTGTTCATGTAGAAAAGTCCGCATTAATGAAAAAGGAAATGTGGATCTGTGGTGTACCAGTGTGGAGCTTAAAAGAATATTTGTTTACTATGTTAAGGATTATGATTTTTGTTATTGTATTCCCTAGAAGTGAAACCATTATGGACCAAGGAGGTATCCAAAATTTTACCCCCCACATGGTGTACCAAGGACACTAAGAAATGAGGCTGGATGTGGGCCATAAGCCACTTGAATGGGTACAGGGCGTTGCTAGCCAGGTATCATTCCAGCTTAGTGACTTACATAATTACTTCACACTCTCATATTTTATTTTGCATTTGTTTTATAAGCAGGCTATTCCATATTGGAGCCCTGGTGGCACAGCGGTTAAGCGTTCATCTGCTAACTGAAAGGTCTGCAATTCAAATCCACCAGCGACTCCTTGGAAACCCTGTGGCGGCAGTTCTACTCTGTCCTGTGAGTCAGAGTTGACTTGGAGGCAACGGGTTTGGTTTTGGTTTTTGTTTACTTAATATTAACATCTTCCCTACATTTATTAAATGTAGTTAGTTTAAAAGAGTTAGTCTCCAAAATCCCTGTATTCAGTATCTGCTATATGGTTGAGGGAAATAGGAGAAAACTAGAATTCCTTTTGTTTGATAAATTTGTAGTCCTTTTAAGGATACTAAGGTGTGTGTGTGTGTGTAGTGCACAGCAACTTCTTCTTTGTACCGTAATTGTCTTATATCATTTTATATGTGTGTAAAGTATCAAATAACTGATATGAAGAAGAAATTTCAGTGCTTAATACAGGTACTTGAAACATGCTGTGAGTATGCCTGGGAACAAAGATAGAGTATGAATGGCGACATGAGGAAAAGCTTCCTGAAGAGGGGGCCTTTAATATGAACTTAAAGAGTATTTTATTAGATGAAGGGGTAAGTAAGACTTGGGCTAAGGAAAGTATGTAGATTAAAGGCATAAAACGGGGCCTTGTATGGCTGTAGGAAAAAGTGCTTCAAGAAATTAAGTGGGAGATAAAAGAGGAAGCCTATTTTGTGGTCAGATCATAGATGGTTTTGAATGTTGTGCCAAAGACTGACTTTATTTCGAAGCAACGTGGAGTCTGGAGGTGGTACAGAACAGGTGAGTAGGAGCTATGGGAGTGTCTTATCTTTCACCAGCTTGGTAACCAGCTAATCTGATAAGTGAATCTGCAGTAATATTAATAGTACATTAATATTAATGTACTATCATCTTATTTTACTTTATTTCACCTCTCCAGTAAAATTTTTTCAGTCATCCATTTTTTAAAATTGATTTAAGTGATTGTCACTGAGTATTGAGATATTACTTCTGTACAAAGAAAATATATATATTTCTTGCACGTAGATGCATATATTTATTTGTCTACAAGGGCAGTTCTCTGTCACATGGGGCT
This sequence comes from Elephas maximus indicus, assembly GCF_024166365.1. Lineage (NCBI taxonomy): Eukaryota > Metazoa > Chordata > Mammalia > Proboscidea > Elephantidae > Elephas > Elephas maximus. The sequence goes on from NC_064840.1 coordinate 77,952,829, forward strand.
GCTATGAGTCGAAAAACTAACAACAACAAAAACAAGTCATGATACTACATTATCTTACAGCTAAAAGAGAACCTAACAGGCCTATCATTTTCATATGAGCTGCTGGTAACTGAGAAGAGAAATGGCTTTACTGAAGCCTCACAGTCAATAACTCGTTGCCCTCGAGTAGGTTCCGACTCAGAGCAACCCTACAGGACAGAGTAGAACTGTAATAAGTGTGCAAAAATGCAAGTGAATATGTTAGAAGTTGTGTTTAAGAAAAACCCATTGCTGTTGAGTTGATTCTGACTCACAGAGACCCTCGTGGACAGAGTAGAACTGCCCCATAGGGTTTCCAAGGAGCACCTGGTGGATTTGAACTGCCGACCTTTTGGTTAGCAGCCATAGCTCTTTATCACTACACCACCAGGGTTTCCTGTGTTTAGGAGAGGTGTGTTAATTACCAAATTCAGTGTGATCAACGGAGGAAATATTCAGGAGGAGGGACTTCAAGTAAACACTTGTAATGCTTGCCTTTATTTACTTCTCTTATGTGTAAAGACCAGTAAAGCAATTGGTGTTGCATGATTCTGAGAGTAAAACAATAACAAAAACACTAACTGTGAACCTTTTTTTTCCTCCATTCTTTGTCACATGAGATGAATTGCAAAAAGCAGTTCAGGGCAACCACTTTCAACCTGTTTGAAACAAGGCATCAGTAAAATGATAAACAAACAAAATAACTCAGAACTTGGTTATCAATACTTTTTACTACTACACATTTTGCTCTTTTCTCTTTCTCTTAATTGTTTAAATAAGTCCCCTAATTTGTAAAATCTGTGTTTCCCTTTTAAAGCATTTGTTGGATTGAGAGTGAAAAATGGGCTAAAAAAGAAAACAGGCCTATCCATGTAACTGTAAGATGAAATTAAGTGATTTTTTTTTTCCCAAAGAAATGAGAGTCATTGTTAAAGTGACTAAGAGAATATGGGAGCAGATGCTGAAATTATAAACATCTTGCATTATTTCATTTAGAGGAGGCTGCAGAAATACTATCATAAAAGAAAGTACTTGGTGCACTCTGAGAAATAAGTCATCGTCAAACAAATGCCTTTTTTATTACTAGCAGGAAGAACACAGATGGCTCGATCTGCTCATTTTAGTATTTATTAAAATAAATTTACTAAAGAGCAGGTAGGTGACTCATTATTTTGAAGATACACACAACGCTGTAGAAATACACTGAGACCTGTTTCTGAAAGGTAGGTCAGGAGACATACGGCGCCATCATCTATCGTGAATACTTTTGATGGAAAAATGACTTCAAATAATCACACAAGCAGTGTGGTTAAAAGAGTCTGGCATTTTGAAATGACACCAATGTAAGAAGTATCAGAACAAGTTTCAGAAATAAGCTACCCTTCCCATTCCTTTTTGTTATTAAAAGCAAACAAAAAGACAGGACTATGAACCTCGGAGTTCTCATACCCACACTTTACCAGTAAACTAAGGTACAGGCTGAGGAAAGACTAATTCTTCTTTTGAATCATACCAGTATGACCAGAGTCTTGTTCTTCATATTTGTTTGCTTTTAAAACAGGCATTTCAGCCTTTACAATGGAGTAAAAGGCACTCCCCATATCTTTCTGGCTGGTCATTGTTCCAAGATTTCTGTGGCTGTCTTTTCTGGCTTATAAAAATCAGAATTTCTCCATTATTTCCCTCACATTTTACCAAAATCTTTCTCCTAAGATAGTATTTTAGGATCTGTTTTTTTTTTTTCTTTTTCATTTTAAACAAGTTATTATAACTCCAAACACCATAGTTATCTTTTTTTTTTTTAAATGATAAACTGAAATGCCACTTTTGAGAATAAATGTCCAGACAAAAATATAAACTGGATGGTTTCTGGGTTTTAACCCATAAAGTTGTCCATTTCTATCCTGGGAAAATAAAAACAGTAATTTTTAAAATGCACTGTTGAATCTAAGAACAGCGGAATAGATAAATCACAAATGCGTTTTGCCTCCATTCCCTGTTCCCTGAAGTGAATGTGCAAAGTTAAAAACAGATGGTGCGTTTTATGCTCATGGGATTTGAACGCTAATAGTCGCTAATCATAAAAAAGAACAACAAACTTTTGATTGCCTATCAGTGAACACTTATAGTTCAAGAAATTTTGTAGAATTAATTACCAGGGGTTTAGTGATTATTTTTTCAAGCCAAGGATTATGTCCCTTGTACATTATTGCCTAAACCTGATGAGGCATAGCTTAAATTTCTTCAGAAAGTCCCATTTATTGTGTAAGAAAACTCATTCTTACATGACATTCTGAATATATGCAGTTATTCTCTTCCATTAATAAATTTATTGAGAAAGTACTATTTTGACAAAATTATAACAATATAAAGTAACAATCGTTATGTATATATTATAAAGCTCAAAGTGATTCCTTTGGGTTTGAATTTTGTGGTTGATCTGATGTTAGGGCTATTCCCTGTTGAGATAAAAAAATACTACCAGGTAAATATATTTAATGAATGATCCATAATGTTTGTGCTGGGTGCCATGAAGCCAGTTCTGACTCATAGCTACCGTAACGGACACAGTCGAACTGCCCCATAGGGTTCCCAAGGAGCTGATGATGGATTTGAACTGCCAACCTTTTGATTAGCAGCCAAGCTCTTAATCACTATGTTACTGGGCTCCATTTGACCCATAATATTTTTCCAATAACAGGAACGCTGTTTTTGATGTTAAGTGTGTATTGAAAAGCATCCGTCCTTCAGCAGAAGTGATACTCTACTGAGTATGGTTTTAATTCCTTGCTAATTCAAAAACTCTCTACAAAGCCACTGGTTTAGAGACTCATGGTCATGAAAGCAGATTTAATGTCACTCTCGTGCCTGCCTGCCTTGGCGTTTATGTAGTTTCATCTCCCAGAGAATATCAAAACATGCCAACACTAGAAATACGTGTTAAGAAATCACCCATAGAGTTAAAAACATAGGCTAATAGAATTTATCTTTTCTAATTTTAAGTTTAAAAACATTGTAAGGCCCTTCTCTAGAGGACACATTTTTAATGAGGGAGATTTCCTTCAAATGCTCAAGAAGTCTTTCCAAAGAGAATGTGTCCATTGAATAGGCATTCAAAACAGTGTTTTTGGTGTTGTTCATGCTGTATTTTCACAAGATTTGGGATAATCATTTCTAGAGGAAAATGCTTTAATAGATTTAATTGACAGATTAACAGATAACCTTGAGTATTTGATAGCTGATAACAAATATGACCTAATAATTCCAATGTATCGTGTAATTCATGTCATTAAAATAAAGTTAGAATGGGAAGTTTTACTTAAAGTGTGCTGAATATTTAAAAAATAAATTTTAAAATAAAAAAATAATTATAAGAAACGGTATAATAGCACTAATGAAAATTAAGAAAATTAAAACAAAAATTATCACTCTGGATCTTATTTCTGTAACTGCCAAATTACATGTTTTATAGAATCTACAACTTCGAATCAACATCAACTCTTAATTGTACCTTTTGCCACACATATTCGTTGGAATTGAGAACTTTTTTGTGCTTTTGTATTTGACATATGTAAAGATAATCTTATCATTTATACTTTTATTTATTGAGCAAATATGACGTGTGAGATACTGAGGACATGTCAGTCAAAATCTTTTTCTCAAATAGCTTTGTATGTCTTCTGATCATATATTTACTTTTAAAAAAATCCTGCAAATAATTTTACTTCCTTTTTTTTAATTAACTTTTATTTTGCGATAATTGCAGATTCGCATCAGGTTGTGGAAAATAATACAGAGATCTAGTTCACTCTTTAACAAATTTCCCTGAATGGTAACATCGTACAGAACCTGGATGTTATCACTGACGCGGTGAAGATAAAGAACATTTCTATGACCACCACAAGAGCACCTGTTGTTGCCCTTCAATAGCTACACCCACTTCCCTCCCACTCCTAGTCCCTCCTTAACCTCAGGCAACCACTAATCTGTTCACTTCTATAAATATGCTATTACAAAAAAGTTGTACAAACAAAATCATACAGCGTATAACCTTTTAGGATTGCCTTTTTCTTCACTCAGCATAATTTTCTGCAAAACCATCCAGGTTTTTGTATGTATCAATAATTTATCCCTTTTTATTGCTAAGTAGAAGCCATGTTGGCACAGTGGTTAAGAGCTCTGCTACTAACCCAGTAGGTTAGCAGTTCAAATCCACCATCTGATGCTTGGAAACCCTATGGGGCAGTTCTACTCTGTCCTACAGGGTTGCTGTGAGTTGGAATCAACTTGATGGCAGTAGGTTTTATTGCTAATAGTATTTCATGGTGTAGATGAGTCACATCTGTTTTTTCACTTAAGCATCCACCCACTGAAAAACGTTTGGTTTAATCCAGGCTTTGAGTATTACAAACAGCAAAGATAAACAAAAAAAGAAAAACATGATCTTGTATGTAGAAAATCCCAAAGAATACACACACACACAAGTAATATTAAGACATTTAGAAAAATTTCAGGATACATGATAAACACACAAAAGTCAGTTCTTACACTAGCAATGAACAATCTGAAAAGAAATAAAGGAAATAATTTCATTAGGTTTGCTCTATTTTATCAATTGTAAACTGTAATCTATTTTTAATTGCAGTATCCATGTGTCTATTGTTTGTGCATAGAAATACAACTACTTTTTGTAATAGGAGTTCTTTTGGTAAATTTGTTGGTGTTTTCTATGTAGACTTTAATCACATCATCTTCAAATAAATAGTTTTATTTCTTGCTTGATCATCTATATGTTACTTACTTTCTCTGTTTGGCAAACCTTATCGCACTTTCTAGGACTTCCAGCACCATATTGAATAAATGAGGTGAGAGTGGGCATACCTGCCTTATTCCCAATCTTAGAAGAAAATCATGCACTCTTTTGTAGTGAACAATGATGTTAAATGTAGGTTTTTAAAAATATTCTTGATGAGGGCCAAGATGGCTGACTAGGTAGACGCTACCTCGGATCCCTCTTGCAACAAAGACTCGGAAAAACAAGTGAATCGATCACATACGTGACAATCTACGAGCCCTCACCAACAAACACAGATTTAAAGAGTTGACCTGAGTGACAGAGACTGAGAACGAACAACTATGGGGAAGCAGTGACTGTTTTTGGAGCCTGGAGCCAGTGTCCCAGTCAGGAAACTTTGGCGCCGGGCTTTGGACTGGATGCAGGGGAGCTGAGCACAGCATCCTGTGAAGGCGCAAACACAGGGCGCAGCCCTACCCCCCTGAACTGACTCCGGGAGGGGGCCCAGCCGGCCAGCGTGGGCGGCCCGGTGACGCGGCTGGCCGGAGGAGAAGTCGCTGGGAGGCAGCGACTGGTTTTGGAGCTGGGAGTGCAGCGTCCCAGCTGGGGAACCTTGACGCTGGGCTTTGGACTGAGAGCGGAGGAACTAACCGTGGCTTCTGAGACAGCGCGAGCATGGGATGTGGGCCTGACCCTCAGGGGCAAGCTCTACCCAGCCAGGCACACAGGCGACGCACCTCTCGGGAATCTCAGATAAAACAGTCATCCCAAGCACGATAAGTAACTTTGTCTATATTCCAGGGTGCTACTCTCTCCTGTTTTTCTGAAACCTCCCCTCCCCTTCCCAGGCGGCTTCATTAACATTGGAATTTTCTGAGCCAGAGGGAAAACTGCTCCGTGGCTTTTCCTTTTTTTTTTTTTTTTGGTCTTTTCCTAACCCATTCTTCTGGCCTGAGAGAAGCAACTACAAAAAACCCAGGGACCAAAAATCCTTCCCTAATTGGACTAAAAACACAGAACCAGCTCCAGCCAAGCATATGTGATCCACAGTCTAGGGCTTTCATCCCTACAGGGAACAAAGTGACTATTATAATGCAAAGGCATTTCTGATAGGGATCTGACTGCATTTGTTTTAGCGGATTTACTGGAAAGACAAGTTTCCCGGGTCTGATATCTCTGCGTATTCAACAGAGCCCTCACTGACCCACAACAGAGAACTGAGGGCTGAAGCGCCCCTCAGACCACCTAGCCTCCTGCCTTAGGGATCTAAGGAGGGTGACACCTACCAATCTGTAGAGGTACTTGCATTGGGGGCCTAAGGTACAGCTGTGGAGCCCACCCACCAAGGTGCTTTAGGAATAGAGACACACCAGCTCACTGACACTTGGGGGAAGCCTGTCAGCATCCTGCCCCCACTGGAGTGTGAACCCCAGCTGCTACTAGAATCTGGTGCACACAACTATCACCACTACTTCTCAAGGTGGATAGGTGACAGTGTGCATCACACACTTGATGACCCAAAATCAGATTCTACTCAAGAATAGTGAATGGACTCTGGCATATATATCTGGTAACAGCCCAAACCAGCTGGTAATAGGTCGTAAGTGAGTCAAGGGCTACAACAATCAAGACAGCACAATCTAGTAGCCCATCTACATATACTGAAAGAAAACAAAACAAGATAAGACTCAGTGAGCGAATATAGAATAAGTCACTACAATATCTTAGCGATGGCTCGGAGACAGCAGTCGATATCAAAACACATAAAGAAGCAGACCATGATTGCTTCTACAACCCCCCAAACTAAAGAATCAAAATCTTTCCCAAATGAAGATACAATGCTGGAATTGCCAGATACAGAATATAAAAAACTAATTTACAGAATGCTTCAAGACATCAGGGATGACCTCAGATATGAAATAAAGCAAGCTACAGAAAAAACCAAGGAACACACTGATAAAGCAGTTGAAGAACTCAAAAAGATTATTCAAGAACATAGTGGAAAAATTACTAAGTTGCAAGAATCCATAGAGAGACAGCATTAAGAAATCCAAAAGATTAACAATAAAATTACAGAATTAGACAATGCAATAGGAAGTCAGAGGAACAGACTCGAGCAATTAGAATGCAGAGTGGGAACTCTGGAGGACCAGGGAATTAACACCAATATAGCTGAAAAAAAAAATCAGATAAAAGAATTAAACAAAATGAAGAAACCCTAAGAATCATGTGGGACTCTATCAACAAGGATAACTTGCATGTGATTGGAGTCCCAGAACAGGGAGGGACAACAGAATACACAGAGAGAATAGTTGAAGATCTGCTGGCAGAAAACTTCCCTGACATCATGAAAGACGAAAGGATATCTATCCAAGATGCTCATCGAACCCCATTTAAGACTGATCCAAAAAGAAAAACACCAAGACATATTATCAACAAACTGGCCAAAACCAAAGATAAAGAGAAAATTTTCAAAGAAGCCAGAGATAAAAGAAAGGTCTCCTACAAGGAAGAATCAATAAGAATAAGTTCAGACTACTCAGCAGAAACCATGCAGGCAAGAAGGCAATGGGATGGCATATAAAGAGCACTGAAGGAGAAAAACTGCCAACCAAGGATCATATATCCAGCAAAACTCTCTCTGAAATATGAAGGCGAACTTAAGATATTTACAGATAAACACAAGCTTAGAGAATTTGCAAAAACCAAACCAAAGCTACAAGAAATACTAAAGGAAATTGGTCAGAAAACCAATAATATCAGATACCAGCACAACACAAAGTCACAGAACAGAACATCCTGATATCAACTCAAATAGGGAAATCACAAAAACAAATTAAGATTAATTAAAAAAAAAAAAAAGGTCAAAACAGGGAATCATTGAAGTCAATATGTAAAAGATCACAATAATCAAAAAAGGGACTAAATACAGGTGGCATAGAACAGCCATATGGAGAGGGATACAAGGCGATATAGGACAATACAAGTTAGGTTTTTACTTAGAAAAATAGGGGTAAATATTAAGGTAACCACAAAGAGGTATAACAACTCCATAACTCAAAATAAAAACCAAGAAAAACGTAACGACTTAGCAAACATAAAGTCAAATACTATGAAAATGAGGAACACACAATTTACAAAGAAAAAAGTCTCAGCACAAAAAAGTAAGTGGAAAAATGAAATTGTCAACAACACACATAAAAAGGCATCAAAATGACAACACTAAAAACATACTTATCTATAGTTACGCTGAATGTAAATGAACTAAACACACCAATAAAGAGACAGAGAGTCACAGACTGGATAAAGAAACACGATCCATCTATATGCTGCCTACAAGAGACACACCTTAGACTTAGAGACACAAACAAACTAAAACTCAAAGGATGGAAAAAAATATATCAAGCAAACAATAAGCAAAAAAGAAGAGGAGTAGCAATATTAATTTCTGACAAAATAGACTTTAGACTTAAATCCACCACAAAGGAGAAAGAAGGACACTACATAATGATAAAAGGGACAATTGATCAGGAAGATATAACCATATTAAATATTTATGCACCCAATGACAGGGCTGCAAGATACATAAAACAAATTTTAACAGAACTGAAAAGTGATATAGACACCTCCACAATTATAGTAGGAGACTTCAACACACCACTTTTGGAGAAGGACAGGACATCCAGTAAGAAGCTCAATAGAGACACAGAAGACCTAATTACTACATTCAACCAGCTTGACCTCATTGACTTATACAGAACTCTCCACCCAACGGCTGCAAAGTATACTTTTTTTTCTAGTGCACATGGAACATTCTCTAGAATAGACCACATATTAGGTCATAAAACAAACCTTTGCAGAATCCAAAACATCGAAATATTACAAAGCATCTTCTCAGACCACAAGGCCATAAAAGTGGAAATCAGTAACAGAAAAATTAGGGAAAAGAAATCAAATACTTGGAAACTGAACAATACCCTCCTGAAAAAAGACTGGGTTATAGAAGACATCAAGGAGGGAATAAGGAAATTCATAAACTGCAACGAGAATGAAAATACTTCCTATCAAAACCTCTGGGACACAGCAAAAGCAGTGCTCAGAGGCCAATTTATATCAATAAGTGCACACATACAAAAAGAAGAAAGAGCCAAAATCAGAGAACTGCCCCTACAACTTGAACAAATAGAAAGTGAGCAACAAAAGAATCCATCAGGCACCAGAAGAACACAAATAATAAAAATTAGAGCTGAACTAAATGAATTAGAGAACAGAAAAACAATTGAAAGAATTAACAAAGCCAAAAGCTGGGTCTTTGAAAAAATTAACAAAATTGATAAACCATTGGCCAGACTGACTAAAGAAATACAGGAAAGGAAAAAAATAACCCGAATAAGAAACGAGGTGGGCCACATCACAACAGAACCAAATGAAATTAAAAGAATCATATCAGGTTATTACGAAAAATTGTGCTCTAACAAATTTGCAAACCTAGAAGAAATGGATGAATTCCTAGAAAAACACTACCTACCTAAACTAACACAATCAGAAGTAGAACAACTAAATAAACCCATAACAAAAAAAGAGATTGAAATGGTAATCAAAAAACTCCCAACAAAAAAAAGCCCTGGCCCGGATGGCTTTACTGCAGAGTTCTACCAAACTTTCAGAGAAGAGTTAACACCACTACTACTAAAGGTATTTCAAAGCATAGAAAATGACGGAATACTACCCAACTCATTCTATGAAGCCACCATTTCCCTGATACCAAAACCAGGTAAAGACATCACAAAAAAAGAAAATTACAGACCTATCCCTCATGAACATAGAAGCAAAAATCCTCAACAAAATTCTAGCCAATAGAATTCGACAACATATCAAAAAAATAATCCACCATGACCAAGTGGGATTTATACCTGGTACATGCAAGGCTGGTTTAATAGTAGAAAAACCATTAATGTAATCCACCATATAAATAAGACAAAAGACAAAAACCACATGATCTTATCAGTTGATGCAGAAAAGGCATTTGACAAAGTTCAACACCCATTTACGATAAAAACTCTCCCCAAAATAGGAATTGAAGGAAAATTCCTCAACATAATAAAGGGCATCTATACAAAGCTAACAGCCAACATCACTTTAAATGGAGAGAGCCTGAAAGCATTTCCATTAAGAACCGGAGCCACACAAGGATGCCCTTTATCACCGCTCTTATTCAACATTGTGCTAGAGGTCCTAGCCAGAGCAATTAGGCTAGACAAAGAAATAAAGGGCATCTGGATTGGGAAGGAAGAAGTAAAATTATCTCTATTTGCAGATGACATGATCTTATACACAGAAAACCCGAAGGAATCCTCCAGAAAACTACTGAAACTAATAGAAGAGTTTGGCAGAGTCTCAGGTTATAAGATAAACATACAAAAATCACTTGGATTCCTCTACATCAACAAAAAGAACATCGAAGAGTAAATAACCAAATCAATACCACTCGCAGTAGCCCCCAAGAAGATAAAATACTTAGGAATAAATCTTACCAAAGATGTAAAAGACCTATACAAAGAAAACTACAAAGTACTAGTGCAAGAAACTAAAAAGGACCTACATAAGTTGAAAAACATACCTTGCTCGTGGATAGGAAGACTTAACATAGTAAAAATGTCTATTCTACCAAAAGCCATCTATACATACAATGTACTTCCAATCCAAATTCCAATGACATTTTTTAATGTGATGGAGAAACAAATCACCAACTTCATATGGAAGGGAAAGAAGCCTTGGATAAGTAAAGCATTACTGAAAAAGAAGAAAGTGGGAGGTCTCACTCTACCTGATTTCAGAACCTATTATACAGCCACAGTAGTCAAAACAGCCTGGTACTGGTACAACAACAGGCACATAGACCAATGGAACAGAATTGAGAACCCAGATATAAATCCATCCACATATGAGCAGCTGATATTTGACAAAGGCCCAGTGTCAGTTAATTGGGGAAAAGATAGCCTTTTTAACAAATGGTGCTGGCATAACTGGATATCCATTTGCAAAAAAATGAAACAGGATCCATACCTCACACCATGCACAAAAACTAACTCCAAGTGGATCAAAGACCTAAACATAAAGATTAAAACGATAAAGATAATGGAACTAAAAATAGGGACAATGTTAGGAGCCCTAATACAAGGCATAAACAGAATGCAAAACATCACCAAAAATGACAAAGAGAAATCAGATAACTGGGAGCTCCTAAAAATCAAACAACTATGCTCATCTAAAGACTTCACCAAAAGGGTAAAAAGACCACCTACAGACTAGGAAAGAATTTTCAGCTATGACATCTCTGACCAGCGCCTGATCTCTAAAATCTATATGATTCTGTCAAAACTGAACCACAAAAAGACAAACAACCCAATCAAGAAGTGGGCAAAGGATATGAACACACACTTCACTAAAGAAGATATTCAGGCAGCCAACAGATACATGAGAAAATGCTCTCGATCATTAGCCATTAGAGAAATGCAAATTAAAACTACGATGAGATTTCATCTCACTCCAACAAGGCTGGCATTAATCCAAAAAACACAAAATAATAGATGTTGGAGAGGCTGCGGAGAGATTGGAACTCTTAAACACTGCTGGTGGGAATGTAAAATGGTACAACCACTTTGGAAATCTATCTGGCGTTTTCGTAAAAAGTTAGAAATAGAACTACCATACAACCCAGAAATCCCACTCCTCGGAATATACCCTAGAGATACAAGAGCCTTCACACAAACAGATATATGCACACCCATGTTTATTGCAGCTCTGTTTACAATAGCAAAAAGCTGGAAGCAACCAAGGTGTCCATCAATGGATGAATGGGTAAATAAATTGTGGTATATTCACACAATGGAATACTACACATCGATAAAGAACAGTGACAAATCTGTGAAACATTTCATAACATGGAGGAACCTGGAAGGCATTATGCTGAGTGAAATTAGTCAGAGGCAAAAGGACAAATATTGTATAAGACCAGTATTATAAGATCTTGAGAAATAGTATAAACTGAGAAGAACACATACTTTTGTGGTTACGAGGGGGGAGGGAGGGAGGGTGGGAGAGGGTTTTTTACTGATTAATTAGTAGATAAGAACTGCTTTAGGTGAAGGGAAAGACAACACTCAATACATGGAAGGTCAGCTCAACTGGACTGGACCAAAAGCAAAGAAGTTTCCGGGATAAACTGAATGCTTCAAAGGTCAGGGGAGCAAGTGCAGGGGTCTGGGGAACATGGTTTAAGGGGACTTCTAAGTCAATTGGCAAAATAATTCTATTATGAAATCATTCTGCATCCCACTTTGAAATGTGGCGTCTGGGGTCTTAAATGCTAACAAGCGGCCATCTAAGATGCATCAATTGGTCTCAACCCACCTGGAGCAAAGGAGAATGAAGAACACCAAGGTCACACGACAACTAAGAGCCCAAGAGACAGAAAGGGCCACATGAACCAGAGACTTACATCATCCTGAGACCAGAAGAACTAGTTGGTACCCAGCCACAACTGATGACTGCCCTGACAGGGAGCACAACAGAGAACCCCTGAGGGAGCAGGAGATCAGTGGGATGCAGACCCCAAATTCTCACAAAAAGACCAGACTTAATGGTCTGACTGAGACTAGAGGAATCCCAGCGGTCATGGTCCCCAAACCTTCTGTTGGCCCAGGACAGGAACCATTCCCGAAGACAACTCATCAGACATGGAAGGGACTGGGCAGTGGGTAGGAGAGAGATGCTGATGAAGAGTGAGCTATTTGTATCAGGTGGACACTTGAGACTGTGTTGGCATCTCCTGTCTGGAGGGGGGATGGGAGGGTAGAGAGAGTTGGAAGCTGGCAAAATTGTCACGAAAGGAGAGACTGGAAGGGCTGACTCATTAGGGAGAGAGCAAGTGGGAGTGTGGAGTAAGGTGTATATAAACTTATATGTGACAGACTGACTTGATTTGTAAACGTTCATTTGAAGCTCAATAAAAATTAAAAAAAAAAAAAAACCTTACTAAAATTTTTAAATAAGGAGAAAAACATTGGGGAAAAAATATTCTTTATCAAGTTGAGGTAAATATGATCTATATTTCTGAATTTTTTTTCATGAATGGGTGCTGAATTTTGCCAAATACTTTTTCAATATTGATTGATATTATCATGCGATTTTTTTTGTTTGCTTGTTTTAGTCTGTTAATGCAGTGGAATACATCGTTTGTTTTTTAAATATTACATTATCCCTGCATCCCTGGGATGAACTTACTTGGTATATAATTTTTTTATATTTGACTCAATTCTGTTTGCCAAAATGTGTTAATGTTTTTTGTGTCTGTTCTCATTGCTTATGGAAGCATTTGTATGATGGCTGCCGTTTTTTTTTTCTTTTGCCTGGTTTTGGTATCTTTGTAATAATAGCTTCATAAAATGAATTTGAAAGTGTTCTCTCCTCTGTTTTCTCTAAGGGACTGTGTAGAATTGGTGTTAGTTCTTCAAATGTTTTATAGAATTCTCCAGTGAAACCACCTGAGATGGTGACTTCTTTATTGGGAGGTTTTTTTCTTTGTTTTGTTTATTAATTAATTCAATTTTATTAATAACATGAGGCTATTTAAAATGATCTATTTTATAGTGTTTGAGACGTGGCAGTTTGTATTTTTCTAGGAATAAGTCCATTTTAACTAACACATCAAATTTATGTGTATAGAGTTGCTTATACCTACCTACCTACTGCTGTCGAGTCGATTCGACTCATAGCGACCCTACAGGACAGAGTAGAACCACCCCATAGAGTTTCCAATGAGTTGTTTATAGGATCCCATTCTTTGTTTGATATCTGCAGGGCCTGTAGTTATATCTTGTTTCATTCCTGATATTGATAATTTGTATATTCTCTCTTAGTTGTTAATCTTGCTATAGGTTTGTCAACTATATTGATCTTTTCAAGAATCATCTCTTTATTACATTCATTATTGTTTTTCTTCTAAATTTAATTGTTTTCTCCTCATGTTTATTATTCCACACTATTTAGAAGTAATGATGCATTTCGCAGTTGTGTAATAATGTAATTTGGTAGTTATGTAATGATGTAGTGATCCTCCATTTTGTGATCTGATGTGGTCATCCTCCATTTTCTCATAACATGGGTTTTCGTATAACAACCTGGTCTTGGAACCTAACCATGTTGATAAATGAGGAATGGGTGTGTTATCATAGCACTCCCTATCCCCTTTGCCTTGCTTTGTGTTTCTCTGTATATTTACTTGTTGATTTATTTTTTGTCTCCCCTTGCCCTATGGGAAAATGTGGTGGCATAGTGGTTAAGAGCTATGGCTGCTGACCAAAAGGTTGGCAGTTCAAATCCACCAGGTGCTCCTTGGAAACCGTGTAGGGCAGTTATACCCTGTCCTATAGGTTCACTATGAGTCAGAACCTACCGAGCAGCAGCAGGTTTGGTTTTTTTTTTTTTTATTTTTTTTATTGCCCTATGAGAGATGCATAAGCAAAGGAACTTTGTATGTTTATGGCTGTATCTGCAGTGTTGAGAACAATGCCTGGTATGGTAGACAATCAATAGATATTTGTTGCATGGTTAATAAGAATCTGGAAATCATATTTTCTATCATTTGAAAAAAAAACTAACCCATTGCCATGGAGTAGATTTCAACTCATGGTGACATGTGCTAGCTGAACACAAACAATTTTTGCCACCCAGGGACCTGCTATTTGAAAACAAGTCTGATATTCAAGTCCTTATGCTCTAGATTCTTTAGTCATAGGTCATTTTGCTATATAAGGGCAGGGCCGTGGAAGCGGTCTGTCCCAGCAAGCAGGGCTATTTTATCACCGGCATGGTTGAGTATTACCTGTACGTGATGATAATAAGAAGTAAACTGGCTGTTAGGGGGTGTTGTTTATTTTTGCATTTATTTTCAGACAGTGCATCCACTTATTCCACACCTGGGCTGACCACTCTCACTCCTTGCTTTTGGTAGCCACTTACTATGCTTCCTTTGGGAAGAGAAATTGTAGTAAGGGAGGCTCAGCAGAGAGAATTCACCATGAACTTTATAGTTGCTCCCCATCCTTAAAAGAATCAAAGACTCCAAATCAAAGATTTCAAAGACAAATTTAATATAATTTTCTGAATGCTCTTTTAATATTCCAGTGTCTTTCTAAAACCCAATGCCTTGGAGCTCTCTTTGTCCTTATCAAAGATAAAGACTGGGTCCCTAGGTGGTGCAAATGTTTAAGCACTGACCACTACCAGAAAGGTTGGCAGTTTGAACCCACCCAGAGGCACCTGGGAAGACAGGTCTGGCAATCTACTTCCCAAAATTCACAGCCTTGAAAACCCTATGGAGTGCACTTCTACCCTGTACATATGGGGTCACCATGAATCAGAATGGATGGAAGAGCAACTAACAATAACAACCAGATAAAGGCTAAAGAGTGGTTATTAACCACACCTGTGATGGCTGGATAGCACGTAATGACTTATTCTATACATATACAAGGCTTGTTTTTTTTAAATACGTAATTTTGCATTTATTGTAAGTCACTAGTGGGGATTAATAAATAAAGCTACGTTAATACTTCTGAAATATATTTCATATTTGCAATTTACCTTCATTATCAGTATAGGCCATCTCTTTTAAGGGACCAAAAACTCTCACAAATGCATTAAACAAGCAAAACCACTTACTTGCTTCAAAACAATTTAACTGAAGAATGAATTGGCAATTCCTCATTTCTGCTAGCTGTTGCATCCCAGCAACATACCTATTCATTTCAATTCAGCTTCCTGTGTTGGCTTAACTTTTACAAAGTTAATAGGTTTTAACTTTGAGAGAAATTTTCACTCACTTGAAGGATAGGCTTCTCAAAGGAGGGCTTTACGCTCTGTAAGATGAGAGAAACATACCGTGCATGCTTTTAAATCAAAACAAAAACAGTGAAGGTAGCATGTAAACACAAATTATCCTTAAGACTTGGCTCCAAAAAAGGACAAGGTGCAGTTAGCGGAGCACCTTCTTTTTCTGATTGCATCATTTTAAAATGAAATGATAGCAAATAGTTTACGAAAAGAGTCCAAAATCTCCAAGCTCCTCTCACCACCACTTATTCTTATTCTTGTAATAACTGAAAATTAAATTGTATCTTCATTGGAAAAAAAAAAGGCAAAATGATTTTTAGATCACATTACTTCAAGTTCTGATCTCTCATTAGGAAAAATTATCAGTGAAGCATGCCAAATGAGAATTTTAGAACAATTTGCTTTCTGGTTAGATGTATTGATTATAAAGCTTGTTCTTATTGACATATACTTTCAGATATTGGAAAATTAATGCCTCTGATCTTTACTTAAATCAGTAGCTTTCTGACAAACCAAAAAACAAACAAACAAACCCATTGCTGTCAATTCTGGCTCATAGTGTCTTAGCTCTCCAGTGCTGCTATAACAGAAATACCACAAGTGGATGGCTTTAACAAAAAGAAATTTATTTTCTCACAGTCTAGTAGGCTAGAAGTCCAAATTCAGGATGTCAGCTCCGGGGGAAGGCTTTGTCTCTCTGGTGGCTTTGGAGGAAGGTCCTCGTCATCAATCTTCTGTTGGTCTAGGAGCTTCTCTGCACAGGAACCCCAGGTCCAAAGTGCCCTCTGCTCCTGGCACTGCTTTCTTGATGGTATGGATCCCCCTGTCTCTCTGCTGGCTTCTCTCTTTTGTATCTCAAAAGAGATTGGCTTAAGACACTATCTAATCTAAGACACTATCATCAATATAACTGCCACTAATCCATCTCGTTAACATCATAGTGATAGTATTTACAACTCATAGAGAAATCACATCAGATGACAAAATGGTACACAATCATACAATACAAGGAATCATGGTGTAGCCAAATTGACAGATATTTGGGGAGGACACAATTCAATCCATGACACACAGCAACCCTACAGGACAGAGTAGAACTGCCCCATAGCGTTTCCAAGGAGCTGCTGGTGGATTCAAACCGCTGACCTTTTGATTAGCAGCCAAATGCTTAACCACTGCACTACCAGGGCTCAAGGACATGTCTAAATTGTCATAATTAAGTAAAACTGTATACAGTTGTATGCAGTTGTCAAACATTTGAGCAGTTAAGAGCTTGGCTGCTAGCCAAAAGGTCAGCAATTCAAATCCACCAGCTGCTCCTTGGAAACCCTACGATGAAGTTCTACTCTGTCCTGTAGGGTCGCTATGAGTTGGAATTGACTGGACGGCAACGGGCAGTCCTTCTCAGTGGCTATCTGTTCTTCCTGAGAAGAAGAGATGAAAATGTCCCCCTTGGTTAATGAGAGCAGGGAAGAGTCAGTTGGATGAAATTACTGGACTGTAATAGAAGGAATTCAATTTTATGCCCTTGATAACTAGGACCTACATGATGGAGGAAAGAATTTTACAAAGCGTGAGCTGCTGCATCTGGTTTGTGACCATATGTTCTGTTATTATTAGCAAAGAATGGACCAGATAAAAAATTTCATAGAATGATTTTCTCTGAAAGTCAGCTGTATCATTGAGTGGTGATTCAAGAGGAAAAACAAAATGTGTTGGCTCTCGTATAAATAGAAAAATGAATCAGAAATGACTCTTTTTTCAAAGCCATTCACCATTTTGAGCTGTATTCCAGTAAGTCTTGTAAGATTTTTAAAAAGTCACTTAAGTACTTTTGGATATCCAAGGCAAGGTAATTCCATATTTCTAAATAATTTGTTTATGATGTAAATTATTTATAAAATTTTAAACATTTCACTTCTCAGACTTTTTTTTTTTTAATTATCTCCTGCTTCAATCTAATCTATACTAATCTTTGGGCATGCTTTTTGTTGGATTTTCTCTATATCCTATTTGTCTTAGTAAGTGTTCTTAAGCATAGCCTATGATAGCATACGAATTACATAGGATTTGTTTTCTTTTTTTAGCGCTAATACTTGAAATTATTTTTACCCTAAAGTCACATTTAAATGATAGTGTGGATGAATATACCTGGGTGGCTCAAACAGTTTACAGCTGACTACTAACTAAAAGGTTGGCAGTTCGAAGGCATTCACCCAGCAGTACTAGGGAAAAAAAGACCTGGCAACCTACTTCCATAAAGATGAGGGCCAAAAAAAAAACCTCTACGGAGCAGTTCTACTCTGTAACACATGGGGTTGCCGTAAATCAGAATCAACTTAACGACAATGAGTTTCATTTTGTTTTGTTTTTGGTTTTTGGATGAGTATGGAATTCTAGATTAAAAATACTTTCCCCTCTGGATTTAAGGCTTGGCTCCACCATCTTCTAGTATCTAGCTGTGCTGGAAAGAATTCTGAGGTCATTCTGCGCCACATTACTTACATGTACCCACCACTTGCTCACGTTTGATAAGCTCGTAGGGTCTTAAATTTATCCTAAATGTTCTGAAATCTCATTATTTGTTCATGAGAAGGTCTTTGTCTTTTACTGTCTTGGGCACTTTTTGGAGCCTTTTAATCCAGAGAGCTCAGTAAATGGGGAATTCCATTATGTCATTTCTTTGATAATTTTTCTATATGCCATTTCCTCTCTTCCTTTTCTCTGCAACACCTCTCAGACAGATATTATATCTCTTCTTACATATTGATTTTTTTTAATTAAAATGGTCATATTGTTAATTTTTAAAAGTTTTTTTTTTTTTCTGATTACCCCTATTTCACGTCCTTCTATTCTCTTTTGTTTCCATGTTTCTTCAGCTTCCCTGTAGGTTCTGTCTTCTGTGTGTTGACAGATTTACCCTGTCCCTGGAGCCTCCAAGATTGAGCGTTCCATGGGTTCTGCAGACTGGAGGGGTGCCCTCAATGCCCATGCTCTCCTTCCTTCCAAGTTGGAGCTGAAACTTTCTCTGCTCTGCTAAGCTAGGGACCGTTTCCTTTCTGCTCTCCATATTCTGCAGTTTTACTGAGATAATTTTTTTGCTATCGCCTCTGCTCACATGCCCATTGTGTGAGTTAGTAACTTTTTTCGTTTAACTTTTTTTCTCTTTTACTGTAATTGTAGTGGGCTTTTACTAAGTACAGTATATAAAAGCATATTTACCTTGAGGCTTCTTTTTCAAGTTTTAAAGTGTATGTATAACAAAACACTAGAAAAAAAAAAAAAGATCTACCTTAATTATTATGAAGATGAAGATAAGTCCTAAGCATTTAAGTTTTCCTAAAATGACAAATAGTCTAAAGCCACAACAAGAATGTAGCATTTTAAGTTTATTCCCCAGGCCGTTTTTCACATTACCGTGTTGTCCTTTCCTGGTATTACTTTTTATCCAACCATCGTCCTCATAATTTTGCCACAATTTTGTACACATGTGAGTGGATATCAAACTTCAGGAATCTCTTTCATCTTAAGCAGCACCGTTATATGCCTCTTCCTGACCACTAAACCAGCTGTTGTCTGGCCGAGTCCAACTCATGGCAACCCCGTGTGTGTCAGATTAGAACTGTGCTCCACAGAGTTTTCACTGGCTAATTTTTCAGAAGCAGACCATCAGGCCTTTCTTCCAAGGCACCTCTAGGCGGACTCGAACCTCTAATGCTTTAATTAGCAGCTGAGCATTTAACCTGCCTCTTCTTACACATTCCCTTTTCCAACAGCTGCTCTCCCCACATCCATTTTAGTCCCATCAACCCATGGGGATAGATGAATTCAGTAACAAGCAAATATATTAAACACCCATTATGAATAAGGAAATACCCAAACAGAAAATCAGTGTTTTAAGAAGCCCTGGCAGCACAATGGTTAAGTGCTCGCTGCTAATGGGAAAGTCAGCGGTGAAACTCAACCTGGTATGTTGCTCTCAGAGAAAGGGGAAATGGCTGTTACAGGAGTTTTACACTATTTTAAATGAGGTCAGAAACCTCTCTATGATTTCTAGTCAGCAAATATGATTTTTGTTTTCCCATCTTTCTTGAAACAGATTAACCTCCAGCATCATTCTCTTAAACCTACTAAATTATTTCTGCAATTAAATGACAAAATAAAACTTCCATCTGAAATGAATAATCTGTTAAAGAATATTTTCCTTCTGGATCTTTATTCTTGAGTTCAGAATGGCTTTTGCCTGTGTTTTCAGTTACTATTAATTAATAATACCTGTTTTTTTTGAATGGAGGGTATAAAACAAGTGCAAATTAAATAATTACTGTAGCTATGATTTATAAAAAACCTGGTGGCATACGGCTAACCAAAGGGTCGGCAGTTGGAATCCACCAGGTGCTCCTTGGAAACCCTATGGGGCAGTTCTACTCTGTCCTACAGGGTCACTACGAGTTGAAAACGACTCAACAGCAATGGGTTTTTTTGTTTTTTTAATGATTTATAGACAAATGACAACAGGAAACTGGTGACAAATGCATTTGAATAATGACATATCTACATCTGTATTTTACAGACATTGCGATAAGATTTGGAAATAGATTATAGTTTGCTTGATAGAATGCTGGCATTCTGTCTTCTCATGAGATCCGTCAGCAACAACAGAGAGCTATGCTGAGTATACTCTTACATACATTCTGTCTCAAGACTTTTTTTTTTTAATTCCTTTCTGTGCTTTTCATTTTTTGATCTGTTTATTACCAACTGAATAATGTTATATTATGGCTTATTTTTAATTTACTGTTTTTGTTCTAATCTAGTCTATCTTGGTCTTTTACTTGGACCATTTAATGCGTTTAATTTTTTGAAATTATAGATATTTTTGGATTTCTGTCAAACATCATTTGATATCTAATTTCCATGTTTATTCAATGCTTCTTATGCTTTTACTCCTTTTTTAAAAATTACTTACACTATTTACTTATTTATTTTTGATTGGGGTGGGGCTTAAATTAGTTAAATTTGCACTGGACAAATCTGCTGCAAAACCCTCTTTAAAGTGTTAAAAAACAACGTTGCCACTTTAAGGACTAACGTGCTTCTGCTCCAAGCCCTGGTGTTTTCAGTTGTCTCATATGCATGTGAGAGCTGGACAATGAATAAAGAAGGCCGAAGAAGAATTGATGCCTTTGAATTATGGTGTTGGCAAGAATATTGAATATACCATGGAGTACCAGAAGAACAAACAAATGCATCTTGGAAGAGGTACAGCCAGAGCGCTCCTTAGAAGCAAGGATGGAGAGACTTGTTCTTACGTACTTTGTACGTATTATCAGGAAGAACCAGTTTCTGGAGAAGGACATCATGCCTGGTAAAGTAGAGGGTCAGTGAATAAGAGGAAGACCCTCAACGAGATGGACTGACACAGTGACTGAAACAATGGGCTCAAGGATAACAACAATTTTGATGATGGCGCAGGACCGCGCAGTGTTTTGTTCTGTTGTACACAAGGTTGCTATGAGTCGGAGCTGACTCGATGATACCTAACAACAAAAACAACAATATAAAGTACTTAGAGCACTGTCTGGCACAAAAACAAGTGTCTTATTTTAATATTGCTATTTTTATTGGGTAGTTTTTCCTTCTCCAACCTTAGAAGTTAATTGCTTCATTTTTTTTAAACTATTAGTTGTTATTCTAATAATTATGAACTGTCCACTTAAAAAACCTAAATGTGAACTACATCTTCACTGTCCTATTGACGATAAAAAGAGCCTTGAATGTCTTGAATTTATTAATCCTTTTTAAACTAATATGCTATTGTTGACATGTACTTTATCTTTAATACCCATATTATTGTTATTATTAACGTTTACAGTCCAAAAGTTTCCCAAATTCATACTCATTTTTCAGCTCTTTTTTTTTTTCTCGCATGTTAGAATCCACCAGGTGCTCCTTGGAAACTCTATGAGGCAGTTTTACTCTGTCCTATAGGGTCACTATAAGTCGGAATCGACTCAATGGCAACAGGTTTGGTTTTTTTCATTTTTTAGGCTATATACCTAGGAGTGGGATTACTGGATCATAGGGTAATTCTATTTCTAGTTTTTTGAGAAAATGACATACCGTTTTCCACAGTGGTAGGTGGTTGTACCATTTTGCAGTCCCGTCAGTAATGACAAGGGTTCCAATCTCCCCACAACCTCACCAATATGTGTTAACTCTTTTTTTTTTTTTTAATCAGTGCCATTTTAGCCGGGGTAAGATTTTTTTAAGATGGTATCTCAATGTAGCTTTTATTTGCATCTCTCTAATGTTTTGATTTGCATTTCTGTAATGGAAACCCTGATGGTATAGTGGTTAAGTGCTATGGGTCAGCAGTTAACCAAAAGGTCAGCAGTTCAAATCCACCAGGCGCTCCTTGGAAACTCTACGGGGCAGTTCTACTCTGTCCTATAGGGTCGCTATGAGTGAGAGTTGACTGGATGGCAACGGGCTTTTATTTATTTACTTATTGTGCTTTAGGTGAATGTTTACAAATCAAGTCAGTCTCTCATACAAAAAGCCATACATACCACACCGTGCACTCTCAGCTGCTCTCCCTTTAATGAGACACCATGCTCCTTCTCTCCACCCTGTATTCCCTGTGCCCATTCAACCAGCTCCGGTACCCCTCTTTCTTCCCATCTCACCACCAGACAGGAGTTCCCTGCATAGTCTCATGATTATGAACAACTAACGAAGTTCACTCCTCACCAGCATCATTGTCTATCTTATAGTCCAGGCCAATCCCTGTCTGTAGAGCTGCTTTCGAGAATGGTTCCAATCTTGGATTAACAAAGGGTCCAGGGACCATGACCGTGAGGGTCATTCCGGTCTCAGTAACACCATTAAGCCAGGTCTTTGTACGAGAATTTAAGATCTCCATCCCACTGTTCTCCTGCCCCATCAGGGATTCACTGCTGTGTTCCTTTTCAGGGCAGCCTCAGTGGTAGCTGGGCACCATCTAGTTCTTCAGGTCTCAGGTTGATGAAGCCTCTGGTTTATGTGGACCTTTCTGTCTCTTGGGCTCATATTTACCTTGTGTCTTTGGTGATCTTCATCCTCCTTTGCTCCAGATGGGTTGAGACCAATTTATGCAAACTAGGTGGCTGCTTGCTAATGTTTAAGACCCCAGACGCCTCTCACCAAAGTGGAATGCAGGCCCTTTTCTTAATACATTTTTGTAATGCCAGTTGACTTAGATGTCCCCTGAAACCATGGTCCCCAGACCCCCATCCCTCCTACTCTGGCCTTTGAAGCTTTTGGTTGTTTTGAGGAATTTTCTTTGTTTTCGGTTTAGTCCAGTTGTATTGACTATCCCTGTGTTATGTTAATAGCATTATAATTCTGTATTTTATATCATTGATAATAAATACTTGTTTTTATTTATTATCATATAGTAAGAAAATCATTTCATACTATTTTCACCATTACAAGAATCTCCTGTAGGAAAAAGGTCTTAAAAATGCTCCAATATTGTTTATATTATCTTTTCAATTTCTTGCATTTCAATTGTACAATATATTTATCTCACCAAATAATTATAACTCTCTATAATTGATTTTTCCTTAGCTTTAGCTTGTTAGAAATTTTTTATAATTTTTCACATATTTCTTTAAATAGAAATATACTATCACAAATTAAATCATATTTATAGTCCATAATCTGGCTTAATAATTCTTTCCCAAATGTTCTACGTACAAATATTTAATGTCTTGTTCGCTTACTTTATATCTCTTGAGCAGCTATCCATTCCTCCAGATCCTGATATCAGAAGTGGAAGAATGGCTAATAATATAGTAAATATTGAAAGTTGGGTACATAATAATATCATGCAGTGTGATCTATGCGACAATAAATTTTGGAAAATGAGATCAAATTTGAATCCATTTTTTTTGCTGTTTCACACTTGGGATGAGTTATGTATTTGTGAACAAACCTTAAAGTTACTAAAATTATGTAAAATGTTAGATGATGTAAAATTATTTTTGTTGGAATTCATAAACTCCATGGACTGAGACAAATATCTTTAAACCATTTATTTTAACACACATTGAATATAGCAGTTTTGTACCATAACATGTTACTCCAAATTAAACTTTTGCATCTCAAGTGACCTTTATAGCAGCTTTACTGTTCATAAATCCTGTACAATGTTGCACGGTGGAGTAGTTTTAATAAATCTTGATTGTTCTGTAAATGAAATGGCATTTCCAGTTCTAACAAACGCAAATGCAGAAATGGGTTCTCTCATCCATATGGAGAGTTTACCATAGAGTTCATGAAATATTAGACATAATTTCAGTAATGAGAAAAAAGATAAAACACTACCAATTATCTACCATTGCTATAGGGAAAACAAATAAATCAGGTGTACGTTATTTACATACGTTTAAAATTGGTTGAAGAGTCGTAAAGAAGTTTGCCTAACCTGGGTAAAGACTGATCTGCTCATGTTAGGAGAATACAAAACTACATGATGGGAAGAGAAAAGACTTCAAGGTATGTAAGTCTTCACCTCTCATAGCTTGTAAACTTTCTCTATTCGGCACATGAGAGTGCTTGGCACTTTGGTTGTGTTTGGTTGGCAGAATCTTGGCCAATCTCTTCTTTTCATCATGATTTTATTTACTTGAATTTTTCACTTTGTGATTTATTTGGCAAGGATTTATGAAAATCTCTGTGTGGCCTACATAGAGTTCCTTGAGACAAGGGGAAGATTGTCTACGGACAGTTGAAAATACTGAAATTTAATTAAACATCAGTTTTACCACTGTTTTCATTATTACGTTTTACAAGACTATTAACTATTCAAGAAAAAATAGTATTTGGACCTACTCCAAAGGTGCTAATAGGGAGAAGATAATTTTTACAGTGGACTGAAAGGGAGAAACAAAGGCCTTGCACTACATAATTCCTTTTATTACTTCTTTTACACCTTCCTGCCCCCATTCTGTCTATTTTCCTTCTCAAACTTCAGTTACAGAAATTGTTGGGCTTTTGGATGTAGCCTCCATGAGACTTTACTGAACACCTATATGTCCCACCTCTTTTTTTTATTTTCCCTGACATTCTGAGAGCATCCCTAGATTTAATCTTCCTAGTTGATTGACTTTTCTTCAAGCTTGTCCATTCTGCTATTCACACATTCCATTGACTTTTTTTTAAAGAAATAAAAACTTCAATTTTCAAGACTTGTTGATTCTTTATTATAGGGAAAACATGCCGCCATATATTTCTGAAGATATTAATTGTATGTAATTAATATTAAATCTCTGTTCTATTTGTTTCATTGGGTATTAGTTCTTCCATTGAGCTTGGTCCTGTCCTTTCGTGGTGTTGATTTTTTTCCGGTGTCAGAGATTTGAGGATTTCCCTATTATGTTTAATTAAGTCTGATTTGCTAACTGTAGAAGATCCCAGTCTTTCTGGGGATTCGCATTTACCTGTGGAGTTGTCCTGAATCTCTGGCCCAGTCGTTAACATTTGTGTTACAATCTGGGAGTAATTGCACCACTATCTGTGACTTAGCACAAATAGTGTTCACTTATATAATTTCCATGTGTGGCAAATAGCCTAGCTTCTCTTAATACGTTGTTGTTAGGTGCCATTGAGTCAATCTGGAGTTGTAGTGACTCCATGTGGCAGAGGAGAACTGCTCCACAGGGTTTTTTAGAGTTCAGTTTCACAGAAACAGATCCTCACGTCTTTCTCTTGAGGAGCTGCTGGACGGGTCGGAATTGCCAACCTTCTGATTAGCAGCCAAATGGATAATCACTGCGCTACCAGGGCTCCTTTCTCTTAATTTAGCACCTGCTTCATTAAGACAAATGTGTCAGGGTTCTTCCTACTTCTTTCATCCATTGATTCTGGACCTTCTGCGTCCACGCATAATTCCTTCCTTTAAAACATTCTTCCTTGGCACTTGTTTTAGACGTTTATTTCTTGATTTTATTTCTCCATAGTCTTGATCCCTGTGTATTTTTTAACTTTCAAAGATCTTTAAAATTCCTATGCTCAAATGACGCCATTGCTTCTTTTTCCCCACTCTGCTGTAGATTTATCATGTTAAAAAATATTTCTCCATTGCATCGCAGGGTTGGGACAGGGCATGCATACCCCATCTTCATCTATGTATTAATTAGTTTATATACTAGCTAATCAAGTTCATAATCTGGAAATGCCAGACCAGTATCAAATCCTTCTAACATAGAGTCATAGGATCAGACCATGTGTGATAAAAGAGAAAATCAAATATCATTGAGTGTCATGTGAATTACCTAAAATGAGACATTTGAGAAACAGGTCACAAAATAGGTCCCTTAGAAAAGGATTTGCTCTAGAATAAAATGCAGAAATTCTTGGTTTTATTTTAAATTTTAAAATTGATTTTAATGACTATTTGTGCAAAGTCATTTGTGTATTAGTCTTTAAGATGTAGGCTTTTCTAAAGGAGAACATTGCAAGCAGTTACATTAGTGGATAAAAAAATTATTAATGTCCTTTAAAATGTTCTCATACTGAAGAGGGTATTTGACTCATGAAAATGTTACATTAATTAAAATTCATAAAGATTTACAAGGCCAAAATTAAGGGGCTCCATTAATATGCGCTGCTAAATTGTTAAAGCATTTTTCAATAACTTTACTCTTAATCCGAGAAGTAAATTAATTCAGTACTAGTCATATCTGAAGTTGACTTCTCCAAGGTAGAAATAAAAAGCTCAGTGAGGTGTGTCATGTTTTAAGGATGATTTTTGCACTATGAGAAAAAGATAAGCCAGCTGGTATATTTCAGGCAAAAGATGTCAGATGGCAAAGTGGAACACATTACACTTGAAATGCCTGTGGTGAAATAACTCCCTTTTTTGTACTGGTATGATGCCTCAAATTCCCTGTCAGACAACTACAACTCTAGGAGCCTCTTAAGATCTAGAAGCATGCAGAATTTAAATTCATAACTTTCGTATTTACTACTCTAACCAAAAACCAAACCCGTTGACATCGAGTCAATTCCGACTCATAAGGACCCTTCTAGGACAGAGTAGAACTGCCTCTCACAGTTTCCAAGGAGCGGCTGATGGATTCAAACTGCCAACCTTTTGGTTAACAGCTGAGCTCTTACCCACTATGCCAGTCCTCAATAATAGTAGATAATCAATAGAGGTATTGACAGCCCTCCCTTTCTCCTTTCTAAATCCACATTATTCAAGGTCATGAAGGACAAGCATGTAGATCTAGCCACTCTTTCTAGATTAAGGGCCTATTGTTATGTCCATGTTTCTGGGAGACTGTTGGAGAATTTTTAACCTGTGAATGTTGTTTGGTGTGTCTCTGAAACATGAAATTCACATTATAAAGTTCCCAACTTCTCTCCATGATCCAAGAATAAGAGGGAGGCATACATTTTAAGGTTTCTCAGAGAATTGCTAGTAAGTAATCAAGAAATGACCCCTGGAGGGTACATCATTATTAAAGTAGCTGAACCTGACTTACCTCCTGGACTGGTCTAAGACTTTATTAGTATATGCAGTTTATAGATAAGGAAAGGTTTATTACTTTGATTTGCAACATTCCTGTTTTCATCTCCAAAGTGCAGAAGGCCTTTGAGATTTTTGCATTTGATTTTAAATCCAAATTAAAGAGTGGTTTCTGTTCATTGCTCTAACAAATAACCTCACAGGCCCATACAAGATGAGCTAAAAATTGAATCAAGCCTGTGCCTAAGGTGGTAATTTGACCCTTCACCTGCAACTGGATACGGGGCCAAAAAGTATGCATCAGCTGTGTATTATATAAAGATCTCTTTCTAACCATACATGAAACCAAAAATCAAGAGCAAATTGTTTCTTGACACCACTGGTAGCTGATGTCTGAAGAAGAGGTAGAGAGCTTATCGTCGACTGCACGTTCACATTGTACAGGAAGAAGCATTAACCTCTGAGCTCCAGGTAACTGCAGTGCAGTCGCTTCTGAAAGCAGGGATCCCCCCACCCTACAGCACACTGGGATCACCTGGTGCTCTTTAAAACGTTCTGACGGTGGCTAGATCCCACCCCCAGATATTCTGGTTTAATTGGTATGAAACGTGAACCAGGCATTGAGAATTCTGAATGCTCCCCAAACGATGTTATGTCACTGCTGGTGTTCGTTGCCCACCTGGTCAGCCCTGACTTACGGCAGCCTCATGTAAAACAGAACAGAACATCGCACAGTCCCGCGCCACCTTCGGGATCGGTGGTGCGACTTGAGTTTATTTTTGCAGCTGTTCTGTCAATCTGTCTCATAAAAGGGTTTACTGGTTTTTGCTGACCCACTATTTTCCCAACTATGATATCCTTTTCTAGTGATTGGACTTTCTTGGTGATGGGCCCAAAGTAAGTGAGGTGAAGTCTTGCGAACTTTGCTTCTAAAGAGCATTCTGGTTGTACTTCTTCTAAAACTGATTTGTTTATTCTTCTTTCAGTACAAGGTATGGTGAAGATTGTTCACCAACACAACAGTTGAAAAGTATCCATTTTCTTCTGTCTTCCTTTTTCATTGTCCAGTTTTTGCATGATTATAAGGTGATTGAAAAGGCCAGGGGTCAGGAACACCTTAGTCCTCAAAGTGACATCTTTGCTTTTTAACAATTTAAAGAGGTGTTTTGCAGCAGATTTGTCCAATGCAATGCGTTGTTTGATTTCTTGACAGCTGCTTCCATGAGCATTGATTGTGGATACAAAGAAATCAAATCCTTGACAACTTCAGTCTTTGCTCCGTTTATCCCGATGGTGTTGCTTATTGGGCCAGTTGTGAGGATTTTTGTTTTCTTCACGTTCAGATACAATCCACATTGAAAGCTGTATTCTTTGATCTTCATCAGTAAGTTCTTCAAATCCTTTTCACTTTCAGCAAGCAAGGTTGTGTCGTCTGCATATTGCAGCTTGTTAACGAGTCTTTTTTCAATCCTGATGTCACCTTCTTCTTCATATAGTCCAGGTTCTCTGATTATTTGCTCAGCATACAGATTGAATAGGTATGGTGAAAAAATACAACCCCGAAACACACCTTTCCTGTTTTACACCATTCAGTTCTTTCTGCCTGAAAAATACTGTGTTCTTCCCTTTTTGTTTTCTGTCCCCAGGTCTTTGCACGTTTAATTATAATACCTTACTTTGTCTTCTGGAAGTGTCTTTTGAAATCTTCTGTTCGGCTTCTTTACTTCATCATTTGTTCCTTTCTCTTTAGCTACTTATGTTCAAGAGCAACTCTCAGAGTCTCTTCTGACATCCATTTTTGGCTTTTCTTTCTTTCCTGTCTTTTTAATGACCTCTTGTTTTCTTTTTGTATGATGTCCTTGATATCACACAACTCGTGTGGTCTTCAGTCATTAGTGTTCAATGGGTCAAATCTATTCTTGAGATGGTCTCTAAATTCAGGTGGAATATACTCAAGACTGTCCTTTGGCTCTTGTGGACTTGTTTTAATTTTCTTCAACTTCAACTTGAACTTGCATATGAGCACTTGGTTTGTTTTGCAGTTGGCCCCTGGCCTTGTTCTGACTGATAATATTGAGCTTCTCCATGGTCTTATTTCCACAGGTGTAGTGAATTTGATCCTTGTATATTCCATCTGGTAAGGTCCAGGTGTATAGTCACCTTTATGTTGTTGAAAAAAAAGTATTTTCAATGAATAAGTAATTGGTTTTGTAAAATTATATCATGTGATCTCTTGGGTTGTTTCTGTCACTAAGGCCACATTTTTCAGCTACAGATCTTTCTTCTTTGCTCCCAGTTTTCACATTTCAATCATCAGTAATTATCAATGCATCTTGATTGCCTGTTTGATCAATTTCAGACTGCAGGAAAAAAAAAAAAAAGCAGAAGCTGGTAAAAATCTTCAGTTTCTTCATCTTTGGTCTTAGTGGTTAGTGTGTGAATTTGAATAATAATCATATTAACTGGTCTTCCTTTTAGGTGTCTGGATATTATCGCTGACAGTGTTGGTCTTGAGGATAGATCCTAAAATGTACTTTTTAACAATGAATGTGACAGCATTCCTCTTCAATTTGTCATTCAAGGAGTAGGAGGTCATGTGACTATCCATATGACTAGGTGACCTTTATAGTTTCTTCCGAACTGTCAAATTCAGATTCAAATGACTAATTGATAATCTGATATAGAATAAAAATTAACTATTTCTGCTCATTGTAATAGATATGCTTACCTTTTTTGAAAAAAGGAGAATAGGATTTTTATCACGTAAATGCATTGTGAAATGAATTCAAAGACTTGGCCATTCAAGAAGAAATAGCCACACAGTGATAATTCCTTCAGAATAAATACATAAGAGTGTAAAGGTAATAGCAAGAGGCAATGAATTAAGAAAAAATGTGTGTGTGTCATAAAGGCAGTGTCTTTAGAAAGCCAGATTTAGTTGGCAATCTCAGTTTTAAAAAGATTCTTGGAACATACTAAGACCATTAGTTAAAAGCTGGTATTAAAGGATTTCTCTCTCTCTCTCTCTCTGTGTGTGTGTGTGTGTGTGATGTGAAGGTAAAATATGCCTACTACAATAAGCACACATACGTGTCCCAAAAAACCACCAAACCCACTGTTGTCGAGTCGATTCCAACTCATAGGGACCGTATAGGACAGAATAGAACTGCCCCACAGAGTTTCTAAGGATCGCATGGCGGATTCGAACTGCCGACCTCTTGGTTAGCAGCCATAGTACTTAACCACTAAGCCACCAAGGTTTCCCACATATGTGAAAGGGTGTATGATATGAACATAAAACCAGTGATATAATCAATTCCCTTCTATTCAGCAATGTTGGGTATTTATCACCCCATTCTAAACCCGGGTCCCCTCATACAATGTCTATTTGTCAGTATTGATAAATTTTAGCTTAGTCTTGATGATTTTTTTTTTAGACTCAATCCACAGATTTTATCTTTTAATTAATGTTTCACTATTATTGCCTGTTTTGATTTTAATGCAGTGAAGGTCAAATTTTAAACTATTTCTGACTTCATTCCTTACTTTCATTATTTTCTGGAAATGAAATAAATATATACCTTTATCTTTACTGCAATGTACCAGTAATCATGAAATTCTTATTAAAATTCTGTGTTGTTAATCTGAGTGTTTCATTGCTATTTTATGCTAAAGTGGATATCTTTTTTTTATTATTATTTTAGTGTCATAAAACTAGAAGAATTTTATTTTCATGATTTATGGGCAGGGGTTTATGATGTTGACAGAGATCACATCAGCTAGTGCATGGGCTCTTCTGGAGGGT
The DNA here is from genome assembly GCF_024166365.1 of Elephas maximus indicus. NCBI lineage: Eukaryota > Metazoa > Chordata > Mammalia > Proboscidea > Elephantidae > Elephas > Elephas maximus. The sequence goes on from NC_064840.1 coordinate 77,983,861, forward strand.
CCAGTACAGCTTCAGTCACATGTCTGATTCTGTGGCAGGGAAGCTAGAAGGCTGGGCTCAGGTGGAAAAATTACCCCAAAGCACCTACTTGTGACCTCACCAAATGGCATTTTCTGATATTTGGACTTTTTTATGTGGCAACTCAGGATTCCCAGGAAGTGTATTCCAAGAGCTTTTTCTTTCTGTCTTTTGTTTGTTTGTTTTTAATATAATTGTGCAGTTTTGTTATCATAATTTATGATACATGTGTTTTAGAGTTTAATTTTCTTTAGCATCTTTCCAGGACACTTCAATTATAATGCCTTCTGTATTTACTACCTCTTTTCTTTTACTCTGAAATATAGCTATGCTAAAAATAGATATTTAATAAATAAATGTGAATTATTTCTGAATTCTCACATTTACATATGTGTTTCATGAAATGTGTTCATAAGCAGATAAGACCCTTTTGTAATTGTCCTATTTGCATTCAATGTTGAAGGTAGTCCTTCACTCAGCAAGTATTTTTAGGCGTTACTATCTGCATTTTTTTTTCTGCATAATTGGTTATATACTTAAGGAAATTCAAAAGTGATGGAATAAATGTTTCTTATACTTTTATAGAGGAGTCCTGGTGGCACAGTGGTTAAAAGACTCCAAAAGTTGGTGGTTCGAAGCCACCAGCTGCTCTGCAGGAGAAAGATGTGGCAGTCTACTTCTGTAAAGATTTACAGCCTTGGAAACCCTATGGGGCAGTTCTACTCTTCCCTGCAGTGTTGCTATGAGTTGGAATTGACTCAATGGCAGTGGGGTCATAAGCCCTCTCCTCACTTATCAATGTGGTTAGGTTCCAAAGATCAGGTCATTATGCAAAATTGGTGTTATGTGAAAATGAAGGACGATCATATCAGATCACAAAATGGAGGATGAGTACATCATTACATAATTACCAAAATGCATCATTACATAGCTGCCAAGTTACATCATTACATAACTGCCAAATTATATCATTACATAACTGCCAAACCACTGAGAATCATGACCCAGCCAAGTTGACACATAAGCTTAACCGTCACAGCTAGCGTTATTCTTACCTCACACCTTGACATTCATTACTGCCAAACGTATGTCGTTAATGGGCAAAATAACCAGACAGTAGATATTTTACTATTGTCATAAATATAAATTGTTCGATAACGAGATAGTTGATAAGTGAGGAGAAGGAGTCTCTCTCTCTCTATCCATATATATGTATAAAACAGAACAAAATCCGTTGCCATTGAGTTGTTTCCAATTCATGATGACTCATGTGTTTCAGAGTAGAACTGCCCCATGGGGCTTTCAATGGCCGTGAACTTTCAGAAGTGGAACTGCCAACCAAGAGCTTAACTGTTTACACCACCCAGGGACTCTGTGTGTGTGTGAACATATATATGTTGTTGTTTGTTGCCATTGAGTTGACCCTGACTCGTGGTGGCTCCAGGTGTGCGGAGTAGAACTACTCCATAAGGTTTTTAAGGCCGTGTCCGTTTAGAAGGAGATCACCAGGCTGCCTCCCAAGACACCTCTGAGTGGGTTCAAACTGCCAACCTTTCAGCTAGTATTCAGGTGCTTAACTGTATTTATATATATATAAATTTTTTTTAATATATATATATACTTATATACACAAATACATGTATATACTTTTTGTTTATTATTTAAAGGTTTGCCTTTGCCTGTACCTGGGTTAATAGGATTGTGCCAACATTAATTCCCTAGTGCTGACAATGTACTATGGTTGTGGAAGTTATCACTGAGGGAAATTGGGTGAAGAGTACAAGGGAATTCTGCATTATTTTTCCAAATTATTGTGAGTCTTAACCTATTTTAAAATAAAAAGTTACACTTAAAAGATAGAACAGAAAAGGCTTTGTCTGAGTACACATGTGATACCAAAATGCATTGGAAAGAAAACGTGGATAGGAATGACTTACCTAGATCATAGGTAGTATTTAGGAGAACTTAAGTAAAAAAGTTTGATACATCTTTCACGAAAAGATTATCGTGTAAATATATCTTCATTCAAGCTAAGTAATTAGGCTCTTAAGGACTTATATGAAAACCCACGTCAGTTTTTGAAAAGCCATCCAATTCTGTGCAGAAGAGAAATTTAGATCAAAGCAATATTTTACTAACATAAGAAAGGATAATATTTTTATCCATCTTTATAATTCCTCGATTACAGTATTTAATATAAAAACAGGCAGTTCCTAGGTTATTTTGGTACCGGAGAACTATATTGAAGTATTTGTGAAATAAATGTGTTTCATGATCTTATTTTTATAATTCCTTCTATAACTACTCTGTGTCGTTATGAAACAGTCATATTTCTGTTTTCTTGGGCACTTTTTTGTTTACTTTCTTAGAGAGTAAGCAGTCTTACTACGTTTTAAATTTAGGAAACAGAATTTGATTTTCAGCAAAGGTGACATATTTATGACTTGCTTATTTGTTTTCTACCCAAGTAGGCATTTTTAAGTTCCTAAAATAATCACTTGGACTTTAAGAGAGAAATTGAAGTACTTTTTAAGCACTTCTTAGAATTAAACCTCTCTCATGAATGGGTATTAAATGGGCAATTTCCCTAAAATTCTTATCATCTTTGCATCTCATGGCAACTTCATCTGTGAACCTGTTTCTGTTTTAGAAATCGTTATTTCATTGTCCACTCTCCCCAAAGTTCTTCTGAAGAGTTAGGCAAATGATTCTCACTTAAGTCTTTCTTCATTTCCCGAGTAAAAAAGTAAAGACACAAAAATGAGAAGTGACTTTCCTGGAACCGTCCTCATTTTCTGCAAGAGCAGGTTATTATGAGAGTATGGGAGCCTGTTAGTCTATTCAAAGGCGAGAAAAAGGTGTGTAATGGCTGTTGTGTTTATTCTAACCAGAGAGAACAGCCATAAAAGATTTTTTTTTTCCCCTGGGGAAGAATAGCGATCTAAGTAACTTGAATGCCAAGAATGATGAGCAGTATTTATGTAAGGAATAAAACAAAGACAGTGTATCGTAGGCTCTTAATGAATTTATTCAAATATTTATAAAGCACCAGCTCTGAGCTAGGTACTGTTTTGGGCCCTTGAGTTTTCCCATTGTAATTCTTGAATAATATCTGCATTGTAATATCCATTTGGGATAAAACACCTGCTGATAGTTGATTTATTCTCTAACCAACATTTATGGAACATGTAATGTATACTAGCACCGTATATGCAGAATACAATGACAAATTCTTTCACAGTTGAGAGTGTGAATTTCTGAGTCAGACTCCTCATGTTTAAATTCTACCTCTGCCACTTCCTCACTGTATGGCCTTGGTCAGTTGTGTTTTTAATTTTCTGCCCCTCAATTTATTCATCTCTAAAAGGAGCATAATCAGAGTGCAACATCTTCATAGGTTTATTGTGAGGGTTAAGTGAATTTATATACATTAACTAGTATTATTAAGACATTGACTGCTATCTAGGAGAGAGCAGTGCACATGTGGAGACAGAAAAATCAGTGTTGTGTGCACAGGATGCAATGGAAGATCAGGAAAAGGCACAAATAAATATGCACTGCCAAGCAGAGAAGGCTGGGGGTGAATTTGGCACAGTATCTGAGTTTAGAAGAACACTAAGAGTTAGCTAGATGAAATGGTTGGAGAACGGGTGTCACTGGATCCCAGGAATGGTATCTGTGAATTCATAGGGACAAAAAATCAGGCCAAAATTGGAAAGGTGACAAAAGCTCCATTCCATCTGAGAAAGCATATATACGAAGGAAATGAAAGGGGATAGCATTAGACAGGTCTGAGCCAATTTCAGTCCCTTGTAGGAAGTGGGGAGCTTGTAAAGTAGAATATTGACGCAGAATGGTATTTTAGAAGAGAGAGTCTATGAGCCATTGAGGACAGAGAGGAGGTGGCCGCACAGAACGCAAGTAAACTGGTTAGCGGGACCGAGAAGTTGTTTTAGGTGGATGATTAAGTGAATGGTAGTGCAGAAAGGGAGAGCTTTCTGAAAGTTAATATATATGAGGTGTGGAGGGAATATGAGGTGATGGAGCCAAGGATGGACTTGAAATACCGAATCTGAGAAGCATGGGAGATACGCAAGTGAAAGCAATCAGAGGACAAATGAATATGAAGGACTGGAGCTCAGCAGAATATTGTTGTTAGTTGCCATCAAGATGGCTCCAACTCATGGCCAACCCATGTACAACAAAATAAAATATTTCCTGATTCTGCACAATCTCCATTATCATTGGCATGCTTGAGCTCTTTGTTGCAGCTCTTGTGTAGTGCCTTCCAACCTAGGGGGCTCGCCTTCCAGCAGTACCTCAGACAATATTTTGTCTTGTCTGTCTTTGTCTGGAAGCTCTGCTGAGACCTGTCTACCATGGGTGATCCTTAGGAAACCCTGGTGGCGTAGTGGTTAAGTGCTACAGCTGCTAACCAAAGGGTTGGCAGCTGGAATCCACCAGGCACTCCTTGGAAACTCTATGGGGCAGTTCTACTCTGTCCTCTAAGGTCACTATGAGTTGGAATCAACTCGACAGCACTGGGTTTTTTTGGGTATGGTGTAGTTTCCAGCATCATAGCAACACACAGGCCAGCACAGTACACTGAACTCACAGATGGGTGGTGGCTTGATCGACAGCTGAGAACAGATTTGGGAGCCTTAAGCAATGAAGTGGTTGCTGTGGCCAAGTGTAAGCATCCTAATGCTAAAGAGGAAGATCTGGCGAAGGCTTATATTTCAAGGACAGTTGAGAAGGGCAGAGATACATGAGGGGTCGAAAAACAGTCTAAATTAGTCGAGGAAAGTTTGAAAAAACAGGGTACCATTCACCTGTGTTAAATGGTGCCAAGAAGGTAAGTAGGGGTGGGATTTGCCAATATGCAGGTGAATTAACACTGTTAAGAGTAGTTTCTTTAGTCTGAGGAGATAACTAGCAACTGCAAGTATTTTCTTTCCAGCAATGCATCAGTTGAAAAGTGAAATGTTGAACTTTTTTAAACATGCACTTAGCCTTTTGCACTAGCAGCTTTTCTAAGGGATGCATACATGCATACACATAGAATTTAACAAAAAGTCAGCTAATCCTCACTCCATGATGTGCAGTGTGAATTTTTATAAAGTCTAGACTTTGATTTATCACTGGACAACCATGGTTGTAAGCAAAGTAGAACCTATCTAAAAAACACGTACGATGCAAATAAATACAAAATATAAATAAAATTGCTCTGGAAAAACATGATAATAAGCTAGCGTATGTTCTTGGTTGGCTTCTATAAGGTACCTGTTTTCGTTTTGCCGAATCCAGACCACGATTTCAGGTTCACTTGTACTAAACCCCAAGCAATCTCATAATCGTGAGGTTTATTTCTTCCACAAAGAGTTGATGACTGTGCCACATTCTCATTTCTACACATCAGACCCACTCAAACTTGAATTGATATCATATTCTATCATACTTTTTCCCTAAAATAGTCCTCAAATGGAGAATCCACCAGCATGCTCTCATTTACCTTAAAATTTAAACAAACCAATCTCCACATGTAACGGACACTATAGGCAAAAATACGACAAAAGGGAGACCACAAAATGCAACCTATCGTGTAAAAATTTAAGTTGGTATCTTTCTAGAGGGTGGAATTCCGACTCATCAAATCCTTTTTACAAGAAAACCACTTGAATGGGCTTTTTAGGTACACAAGCTTTAAGCAAGGCTCTCTTTTTTTAAAATTATATATTGCATAATTATTGCTCTCAACAGCTGAAAAAAGAAGAAGAAGGAGCAACATGGGAGACCAGCCACATCTGACTTAATTACAGGAAAGACAAAGACAAAGATTACGGTGTGGTGACTAGCATTGTGTCTGCTCCAATGGGCCTCTTGATCTGGGCACCTATGTTTCGGGATGAAAGCACGAAGTTAAAGGAACACTTTTCATCCAACATGTGGTTAATTTGGGCCTGTGGTGAGGAGCAGAAATGTGTGTAACTCTTTTCATGAGGGACCTTATGAGATCCCAGGCATAAGCTGAGTTACTTTGAAGCCTGGCACCTCTCTTGCTGTCCCCGAACTGGAAATTTAGAGACACAGTCTGGGATTCCACAACACGCATTCTCAGTAATGTTCCTGCTAGGATCTTCGTGGAAAGTCAATTGTAGCATCAAAGGAATTATTGACAGTAAGAGAATATAATACTTTTCGTCCAGGTGAGAAACAGCACACCAAATGGGCCAGAGAACCAGGTTCTAGGTCTTTCCATTCACTGAGAGCTATTTTGCTGAGCACAAATTCTGCTCCTGAGGACTGAGTCACAGTAGCTGCTGCAGAAGTATCAGCCTGAACCTGAGGCAACTACACCTTTCCCACAAGCCCACCGAGCGCCCCCACAGACACTGCAGCAAAGCCCTCGCCCTGGCAGTACAATGGCTCATCTCAGAGTTGGCCCAATGGTCTAATCTTTCAGCTTTCATTGCATTTTATTTGAGGGCCGTTTCTGCCTCCGTCTATTACCAGCCAGGCTGGCTTGCCTTATCAGTTCTCATAAGGGTCTCTCTTTTCCATTCCAGGCAAACAAAGCTGGAAGGACCTTGAATTCCTCATGCCAACTGGCTTGGCTTTTCCCAAGAACTTTGCATAATTAGTTAGATAAGCCCTTGCTAAACCCAAAGAGAGATACTGTAACACGTTTTATCCCGAGTGCTTTTTTTCCCATTCTATTTTGTGTAATTAGGAGTATCATTGTAGTGCAGACGCTATTTAAAAAACAGACAAAAAAACAAACCCACACAAAACTCCAGAATACTAGAGGGCTCTGCTCCTTATCAGTCGCTGGAACACATATAAACCAAACTGATGAAACCAAATTAAGGAAACTTCATTTGTTCCATATAAAACCTGGTGAGTCAATCTTCACTTATACAGCAGTATTCAAAATTCAATAAAGTAGAAATTCTGAGAGTTGAAAGAGACAAAACTGTTTAAAAGGGGTTTGTTTCATTTATTTTTTGCCTTTCTTTAGGTGACTGAGCATTGCGAATGGAATAAAAATTTGTACTACATTTGAGAAAGCAGTCACGAGCATCAAAAGTAGAATAAAAAGTGCCAAGGAGATTTGAGAGGGAAGAGGGAGTTTTTACTATAGAAAAAAAAAAAATGAAAATCCTGCTTTGCAATGACCACTGTCCCCAAGAAACGCCCAGTGGGACCTCAAGTCTCAAAAATTCCCTTGAGAAATTACCCTATTAAGAGCAAAGCCCCAGTTGTGGATTTTTTTTTTTTTTTTAAATAGTCAACAACTTAAAGAAAAGCTATGGAAGGGAGAAAAAAGCCCTATGAAATGCGGGAGTAATTTCCTTCTTAAATTGTTCATTAGGATGGCTGAATAGAAATGTACCCACTCAGTTTTGAATTTATTTAAGGTGCTACCTTAGCAATGATTTGTAGCAAGTGTTTCATCCAACAAATTCTAAGTAATTGTGAAGAGATTTAACGAAGTGCCAATTGGATATTAAAGTGCTCTGTGGGTTGTTTCAGTTTGTAACTCAAGTTATTCTCATGTCAAAATAGTATTTGGTTCTCTCTGCAGGTAAAATACAATGCATGAGTAATTGTCTATATATAATTCCAATTAATAGCTTTAAGCATAGCAAAATTCACTAAAAATGTGCTAAAACCCAGCATGTATATTGAACCATTACCCAGAAACTTAAGGTGAAATAACATGTATTTTAGAAGAGACCCTTTACCCCATGAGAATTCTATATTGTCAGTTCTCATAAGAGAATTACACAAAGTTGCTTTCTGTAAAAAATGTGATGAAAATCAATTATTTCTAGAGAAACAGGAAAGAATCAATAAATACCATCATTTATGATGAAGGTCATAATATAGGTATATATATCATATTATTGTTAGGTGTGGTGGAGTTGGTTCCGACTGGTAGTGCCTCTATGTTAGGTGTGGTGGAGTCGGTTCTGACTGGTAGTGCCTCTATGTACAATAGAACAAAACCCTGCCCGGTCCTGCACCACCCTCGCGATCACTGCCATGTTCGAGCCCATTGTTGCAGCAGCTGTATCCATACATCTCGTTGAGTTTTCTTAAACTTTTTCACTGACCATCTACTTTACCAAGCATGACGTCCTTCTCCAGGGACTGGTTCCTCATGATAACATGTCCAAAGTACGTGAGACAAAGCCTCACCATCCTTGCTTCTAAGGAGCATTTTGGCTGTATTTCTTCCAAAACAGATTTGTTCTTTCTTCTGGCAGTCCATGGTAGAGCCAACATTCTTTGCCAACACCATAATTCAAAGGATTCAAATCTTCTTAGGTCTTCCTTATTCATTGTCCAGCTTTCGTATGCATATGAGGGAGTTGAAAATACCATGGCTTGGGTCAGGCACACCTTGGTCCTCAAAGTGACAGCTTTTTAACACTTTAAAGAGGTCTTTCGCAGCAGGTTAGTCTAACGTAATATATCATTTGATTTCTGGACTGCTGTTTCCGTAGGTGTTGATTGTGGAGTCAAGTAAAATGAAATGAAATGAAGCTGTATTCTTTATGTCTTACATAAAAGAGAATAAGCTAGATCTCTTGTGAGGGGAATGAGAGATACTACTTCACTGTAATTACTAATACCTTCTTTCCGACAGCAGTGCTTGCTGGGCAGGCCCTGAGATTAGTGCAGCTATTCCACACTTTTCAAGAGCTGACCACGACCTAGGAAAATACTGTTCTCCACTGAAGATGAATAGATGAATGCAGACTGTTTATTTGTGTTCAATAACATGGTTTGCCACTCACTTCAGCACCTCTGGAATTGCGATGACCTCTGTGTTTCAGCTGTGTTTCCCAATACTAACCCTTGATGTAATCAAGCCCTCTCTTTCCCAAAGATGTAACTCTCGACTCATTTGAACCTGATGGTTTAAGTCCACATATTCAGTCCCCAACCTCCCAAAAGAATTGGAATCTCGCCTTAAATGGAAGGAATGTGTTTCTCTGCATTTGGAGGGAATACATCTAAACTTTTACCCATATTAGGCCAATCTTGAGGCAACACACAGCTTCTGGATCCTGCCTCTTTGTTTCTGCCTTTGGTCTACCTTCAACCGTCAATGTTTAAGTTTGTGCAAATTCCATTTTGTGTTTGTTTTTAATATTCATTTTGGAAAAAATGTATTCTGCATCCCAGAGTTTGAAAATATATTTAAATTGATGTATTGTTTCCCTCTAGCACACTGCCTCCCTGTTTATAGAAAGGACACAAAGAGAAAAGCTTTGTTTATTTTCTAAGGACTTTCTAGCATCTATATCAGCCTTTCTCTGCTGTGGCCCTATTGAAATTTTGGACCAGGACATTCTTTGTGTGCAGGGCTGTCCTATGCATTGTAGGATGTTTAGTGTCATCGCTGACCCACTAGATGTCTGTGGCATCACCCTCCCCAGTTGTGACCACAACAGCAAAAAAATGTCTCCTGGGAGACAAAATTGCCCCCAATTGAGAATCACTCTCATTTTATAGAGTCTTAAAAAAAAAATTCCCTCTAATATTTGCATTCAGGAATCCCCAGCGACCTCTTTAATCTTGAGAAGCAGTTATAATTGTTGATATCACTCTCAGCCTGCTCATTTTAACTGTGTCAGTTCTAGACTCTTGAGGAATTTTACAGCCATCAGTCATGTCTGCACAATTTCAAGGTGTCCTGATGAATTCATACCATGTAACTTCACAAATTATAGCCTTAACTATAAACTTTCTGAGATTTCTAGTTTTATTTATTTATGTATTTATATGCGTACATAAGCAAATGTGTGGGTATTATATCAAGTTAAAAAATCAGCCTTTTATGGCTCCTACGATTTTATTAGTTTCTAGTCACATAGCTAGGTCATTTCTCTGAATATAAAATCCTTCACGCTATGATATTTTGTTTATTCAGGAAACTTGTATTGAATACCTACTGTGTATCAAATACTAGGTGATTTGTCAGGAAACGGAGGAGTAAGACCTGGCCTCCACCATCTTAGAACTTACCATCTCATGTTGGAGACAAACATGTAATAATTATTTGAATATTGTAATATTTTGCACTATTGTATGCAATGTTTATGTTTAATACACCAAGTAAAGAGAACACACACCCACACCAAAAATGAATATGTTTTTAGGATTAATCATTTCAAAATTCTTAAGCTGATAAATTCGTGCATGATTTAGCTTCTTTATACCACACTATAATATGTGAGCTGCCTAAAAATCCTCTAAAGAACCAACCCACCCCCCACACGGGATTACTGGAATAATTATTATTATATCAAAACACTATTATATCAGTGGTAGCTCTTGAAGAAATGTCTCATGAAATCACCGCAAACTGAGGAACAGTGAACACAATTGCATACGATTTTTAAAGAATATTTTCTAAATAAGGACTGAGAATGTGTGTCTGTTTCCACGAGCCACTCTCCTGACTCTTTCACCCAAGGAAAGCACAATAGAAAGGAAAACAACTGTCGAATTGGTAGTAATGTTCAACACGTTAGACACTCAATGCTAGGCTCATCAATTCCTTAAAATGTCTTAATAAGAAACTTGTATATCTGGGTGACACGAATTATTACTGCATTATCACATACCATGGAAACCCTGGTGGTGTAGTGGTTGTGCTACAGCTGCTAACCAAGAGGTCAGCAGTTCAAATCCGCCAGGTGCTCCTTGGAAACTCTATGGGGCAGTTCTGCTCTGCCCTATAGGGTTGCTATGAATTGGAATTGACTCGACAGCAGTGGGTTTTTTGGGTATCACATACCATATCATGGAAGAATGACACCAAGAAAACCCCAAGGCAAGTGGTACAGAGTGGAAGTTCAAGTTCTCTTCCCCATTGCCCTTGTCCCACCCCATCCTCTGCCATCTTTTAGGCTGGCTACTAAGCCACCCACAGAGCACAAACTCAGATTAAGTCATCCCTCTCTCTTTGCCGGAGCCCTGGTGACACAGTGGTGAGAAGCTTGGCTGCTAACCAAAAGGTAGGCAGTTCGAATGCAGCAGCTGCTCCTTGGAAACCCTGTGGGGCAGTTCCACTCTGTGCTATAAGGGTTGCTGTGAGTCAGAATTGACTCAATGACAATGGGCTGGATTTTTCTTTTCATTTTTCCCTTTGCCATCATCACCTCTCATGTTATACCAACTCCAAGAAACACAAGATTTACAGTATATATATATATATATATATATATATATATATATATATATATATATATATATATATATATATATATATATCACCTGCAATAATGCATATTTTATTTTTAAATGATCCTTGTGCTTGATTTGTATTATTTACGAATACGGAGCTATAATTCAACTTGAACTCTAGATTGGGGTGACTATCATCGATCATATAAAACACTGAAGCAGGGTTCTCCTTGGTTTCCACAATGTAGCACAGCCTTGTGCAGTGATGAGGAGTACTGCCTCAGTTGGAAAAACAGCAAACGTTGCATTTCATCCTGCATCTGCAAAATCACGTTTATATGCATAGGCTCAAAAAGAGAAAAAGTTTCTTAGAGGAGAAGTGAGAGAGAGATTTTATACAGGGGGACAAAAAAGAGACTGCTTGGACTAAGAGCAATAATAGTTCAGAGTGACTTGAGATTGTTGGAAAGTCCTGAACTCAGGACGGGAGGCCAGAGAGGGTTCTTTGGCTTAAGGGGATTGGAATTATGTTTCCATCTAGCAGATAAAAGATAACTTTTTAAATTCCTCCACTACCCTAAGCATCCAAAAAGCGATATGTAATCCATATGTAGCCAGTATTCTTCTAGATGATATGTAGCCTATCCTCAGAGTAACTTCAGGAACTGGAACAGAAGTTAAAATCAACAACAAATAAAAGCATGTGACCGCCTCTAAAGAAAGAATTCACAGGAAAAGAAAATGCATGATTCCATTCTTTACCCCTCGACATGGCGGCTCAATGACTTCCCGTATATATTTACCTTGAGATTTTTTTTTTTGTTTTGTGTGTGCATGTTTCTTTCTTTTGTTTTTTAGTCGAAGCGAAAATTCTAAACTAATTATTCAAATGAACTGAAATGTTGAGAGCTGTGTTTCAAGAAAAAGCTAAGCTGAGATTCCTTTCAGCATGTCTTTTGATAATTTTGTAGCAGCTTAAAGATAATATGGACATTAAATGTCATCATCCATCTAAGGAAATTAGATTTTTAACAGAAGACTTGGAAAACAGAAAAAGAAAATATCTCTTTGGTGTCTTCAATTAGGAAGAGTTAGTTATGTTAATGGGCTTCTAACCAAAAGGTTGGTGGTTCAAGTCTACCCAGAGGACCCTGGAAGAAAGACTTGGCACTCTTCAAAAAAAATCAGTCATTGAAAATCCTGTGTATCTTGGTAGAGACTATACACAACAAAAACACACATCAGTTAAAGTTACGTAAACATAACATACGCTCAGTTCCCCCTAAAGTTCTTTCACCGCTGTTGTAAGTTTGATCCCACAGATAGATCTTAAAAGAGCATAATGCTCAAGACAGACATTCCTTACTAGTTAAGATAAACTATTGTTTGGTTTTAAGGAGACTTCAGGAGATATTTTTGGTTTAAAGTTTAAAGATTATCTTAGGAAATAGTTTCAGGGATACGTCCAGCCTCCTTGGCTCCAGAAAATCTGAATTCCATGAAAATTTTAAATTATGTTCTAAATTTTTACCCCTTTTGATCAGGATTCTTCTATATAAAATCATTGATCAAAATGTTCATTAATGGTAGCTGGGCACCATCCAGTTCTTCTGGTGTCCTGGCAGAGAAGGCAGTGGTTCACGGAGGTAATTAGTCATACATTTCAAACCCCACTCCTCTTCCTGACTCTCCTTTTTCCTCCATTGCCCCAGGTGAATAGAGACCAATTGTTGTGATTTGGATGGCTGCTTGCAAGCTTTTAAGACCCCAGGCACTACACAAGAACTAGGAGGTAGTACAGAAGCACTAAACAGATGTTAGGCCAACTAACTGGAATGTCCCATGAAAACAAGACCCTAAATCTCCAAACTAAGGAATCAAATCCCATGAGGTGTTTGGTTGCGCATAAGCAACCTCAGCATCTACTTTTTTTTTTTCTGTCACTGTTGTAAATGTATCTATCACACTATCACACAAGTTTTGCCAATTTAATTTGAATTGTACAGCTTATTGACAGTAATTACATTAATTGGCTGTGCTACCTTGCCCTTAATCAATGGGATTTTTCCATCAGCCTTGCTTGCTAAAAGTGAAGAAGATTTGAAGCACTTACTGATGAAAATCAAAGACGACAGCCTTCAGTAGGCTCAACTTTAAACAAAAAATCCTCACACTGGACCAATAAGCAACATCGTGATAAACAGAGAAAAAACTAAAATTGTCAAAGATTTCACATTAATTGGATCCACAATCAACACCCATGAGAGCAGCAGTCAAGAAATCAAATGACACATTGCATTGGGCAAATCTGCTTCAAAAGACCTCTTTAAAGTGTTAAAAAGCAAAGATGCCACCTTAAAGTCTAAGGTGCGTCTGACCCAAGCCATGGTATTTTCAATCACGTGATCTGCATTCGAAAGCTAGACAATGAATAAGGAAAACAGAAGAAGAATTGAAGCCTTTGAGTTATACTGTTAGCAAAGAATATGGAATATACAATGAACTGCCAAAAGAAGGAACAAATCTGTCTTGGAAGAAATACAGCCAGAATGCTCCTTAAAAGCAAGGATGGCGAGACTTTGTCTCACATACTTTAGACATGTCATCAGGAGGGACCAGTCCCTGGAGAAGTACATCATGCCTGGTAAAGACCCTCAAACGAGATGGATTGACACAGTGGCTGCAACAGTGGGCTCAAGCATAATGATTGTGAGGATGGTACAGGGCCAGACAGTGTTTCATCCTGTTGTGTATAGGGTCACTATGAGTTGGAAATGACTCGACAGCACATAACAGCAACATAAACTGAAACTCAGTACTTCATAAGTAATAATCTCTCCTTACCCCTCCCTCTCACACCTGGTAAACACTGAGAAACTTTGGTCTGTAGACATTTTCCTGTTCTTGTCTTTTTATATAAGCGAGGTCATAGGATATTTGTCCTTTTGCAATTGACTTGTTTCACTCAGCGTCATATCTTCAAGCTCCATGTATATTGTAGCAAATATCAAAACTTCATTTCTCCTGCTGGCTGAGTAGTATTCCATTGTATGTATGTACCACCTTTTGTTTATCCATCCATCTGTGGATGGGCATTTAGGTTATTTCCATCTTTGGCTATTGTGAATAGTGCTACAATGAATATTGGTGTACAGGCATCTGTTTGAGTCTCTCAAGTCTTTTTGGGTATATACCTAGGAGTGGAATTGCTGGGCCATACGGTAGTAACATTTTTAGCTTTTTTGAGGAACCACCACACTGTTTTCTACAATGGCTGTACCATTTTGCATTCCCACCAGCAATGGATAAGTGTTCCATTTTCCCCACATCCTTGTCAACATTTGTTATTTTCTGTTTTTTTAATCTTAGCCATCCTAGTGAGAGTGAAATGGAATCTAATTGTGGTCTTGATTTGCATCTTTCTCATGGCTAATGTCGCTAAGCATCTTTTCATGTGCTTGGTGGCCATTTTAATGTCCTCTTTGGTGAAATGTCTATTCAAGTCCTTTGCCCATTTTATGATGGAGTTGTGTGTCTTTTCACTGGCAAGTTGCCAGATCTTTATATGTATTTTGGTTATTAGATTATAATCAGATGTATGATTTCTGGAGATATTCTCCCAGTGAGTAGCCTGGCTTTTCACTTTATTGGTAAAATCTTTTAACGGAAAAGAGTTTTTAATTTTTATGAGGTCCCATTTATCTATTTTGTCTTTTGCTGATTGTGTTTTTGTTATTATATAAGATTTTTCATTGCTGAAAGTTTGGCCTGGCAGTGTTGCCGTGCATTTTCTTCTAGGAATTTTATGGTTTTAATTTTCACATTTAGGTCTTTAATCCATTTTGAATTTGTTTTTGTGTATGGTGTGATGCGTAGGCCCTGTTTCACTTTTCGGCATATGAAAATCCTATTTTCCCAAAACTATTTATTGAAGAGATTCTTCTTCCCCATTGAATGAACTCAGCACCCTTGTGATGTAGGTACTGTTAATATCTTCAGCCAGTCTGATGCCAGAAACTGTGCCCTTAACCACTGTGATAAGAAATTCAGCTACAGTTTGGGAGAAATTTCAGCAAAATTCTATTTGTTTTTTTAAGGTTGTGGACATATAAATGAATTTCTTCTTTTTTCTACATTTGCAATCTTCCATACTGTGCTTGTATTACTTTCAGAAGAACAATATTTTAATAAAATTTAAAAAAATTTAAACATGTGATAGAAATCTTCCATCAAATGTCTATTTGTGAGGCATGTTTACAGCACTCATAGGTTTAAATATTCTGGAACTGTCTGTAATTAAAATATTTAAACACCATGTAACCTGGTGCACACTCAAGACACATAAAACCAAAAATGTATTTCTGCTCATTTAAGTTGTTTTCTTTTTCAGTAAAGTATATTCTCTGTAATGTATTTAAAAAAAGAAAGAAAGAAAGAAAACCCTATGTGTTACCATAAGTCAGAGTCGACTTCAAGGCAGCTGATTTTTGGCAGGTGCTCAGAGACTGACCATTCTGGGCACTGAGAATTTGTGCTACGGGTCTTCAAAGGGAGGGCAGAGAAAACTGGCTTTCCTACTCTTCCCTCTTGAAGTCTACACATTCCTGCAACCATCATTGGCAAACCACTCATACTTATGTTAAATAGTCAAATATATCAAAGGAGCCCTGGAGGCACAGTGGTTAATAGCTACGGTTGCTAACCAAAAGGTTGGTAGTTTAAATCCACCAGCTGCTCCTTGGAAACCCTATGGGGCAGTTCTACTCTGTCCTATGGGGTCGCTATGAGTCAGAATCAACTCAATGGCAATAGGTTTGGTTTTTGGTTGGTTTACATATCAAAGGCATATCTTCGAGTATGAAGAAGAGAATAAGTCATTTTTCACATGGATAATATACTATTACTCTTTGTAAAGGGACAAATAGGAAAAAAAAAAAAAGAAGACCATTTTTCTGAGGCATTCCCGCTGACAGGTAATAATTAGCTCCATATTTCTTACAGAGGTGATTGTCTTATTGCTTTTTAACAGGTGTTAATGTCAACGTTATTATTTTTTAAAACATTTTTATAATGCTTAAAAAGCCCACCCCAAAATGTACATTTTATAAATCTGTCACTTGGTGAATTTATGTCTTTATATCTTCCAGAGTCAACAAGTAGCAATTTTCTTTGCTCATACTATGACAACTTTCAATACTTATATTTTTAAATATCCTGCTGTAGAACAGGTATGAATTTAAAAAGCCATAATAAACAATTAATGTGGTATTAATACATCATTCACTCAACAGGATACTATTTAATCTAGGCCCATAAGTACAAAATACTAACCTTAAAATGTGCTTCTGATGAAAAACGAGAGCTCTCTAGAGAGAAAAGAATATATTTTTAAAGGTAACAATTTGAGTTCTAAAAGACCAAATGTCTGATAATTAGCATTTAACTAAAAGTCATTGTAAATTAATTACAGATTGGAAGAAATTAATGGTATTCATTAATGGTCAAAAGGTCATCCTGAAGGGTATCACTAATTAAAAAAAATACGAGTCCCTAAATACCAGAGATTTTGCTCTCAGTGGGAAGATCCCACAGGGTACTTGTCTGAATGCAGCCTGTGACCAGAGCATCCATTTGGAAGCTCACTGCAGGCGTGCGGCCTTAGGGAGCATGTTGAAGAACAGCCAGACTCTGGCAAGGAGCTGGAAGACACAAATTAAAAGCATCGGAGTATGTTAGGGAGTTGAAACTTGATGTCCTGGAGGCAAAGGTTAGGCAAACACTCACTGGCAAAGTTACAACAGAGTTAAACACAAAAACATATTCTACAAATCTCAGTAATCAAAACCAGATCTGAACCAGCGCCATGCGTTTGACCCCTTTTCCACCACGCCTGTAATTTAGTTCATGTAAACTAGACGTATGAAAACTACCAATTTATCCATGGAATTTGACCTAAATAATGTTAAAGTTGTTGACAGAACTGTGTGGTTTCTAACCAAATCGAGAATACATGTGTTGTTCTATTTCTGCAGCTTTAACTAAGCAGAAAGATTTCTACTTCACGACTTTTACAGAGATATATAAAGGGATGCTGATTTCTCCACTCGCGTGACAAGGATCCAAAGGAAAGATGAGAGGCCGTTTGCATGAATTTGAGTTGTGGTTGATGGTGGATTGTTCGCGGCATCTTCACTCAGGGAAAGGATTCTAAACTGTGAACTGCAAGACCAGAGTCTGTGGATGCGGTAACTGTGAGGCGCAGCTCCGCAGGTTTAGATTTGGGCTAAACCCTTCCTTCAAAGAGTTCTATTTCCTTCAGAGATAGTAAAAAAAAAAAAATCTCTCTTTAGCACTACCAGAGGCCCTAAAGTCTAGAGAATCAGCTAGGCACTAACTCGGGAGTTTTGTTTTTTAAAACTTAGATTTTGAGTAACCCTTAACTCTGATGGAGATGGAAAGGTGTTAGCTGGAGGAAAAGCTGTCTGTTTTTACCTTTGTTTCCTCCTCAGAGGCCTTCTGGAATCCCTAAAGAGAATTAATTCAGTGAATCTAAGTGGAAAGAGCTATTTGCAAAGGACAGAGTAGCCAATCCTTGAAGACATCGGCCCGAGAAGGCTGTGGGGTGGGAAGCTGAAACTCAACCTACAGGAGGTACCTTAACTTCGAATTTAGTGCAGGAGTGACTTGGAATTAGCTTGCTTCCTCATGTCCCGAACTTGCAACCCAGGAAGGTGTTCTGCAACTCAAAATTGTGATATTCAACTTATATAAATGTGATCTTTTACTTTTCAAACAGTTCAACTCAAGATTGGACAAAAAGTTAATCAGAGAGTCCCAAATTGTGTCCCATGCCAGGGTATCGTTTTTGTTAAAAGTCATTTGATGCTTAATTTTTCAAAAGCTACTTTCAAGAGGAGATCAATACTGAAGCCCGTAACTTCATTTTGACCTAGCCTGAGAATAGAAAAATCCAGTGCATTTCTCACCAACCCAGAGTTTTAAAAGAAATTGCTTAGTATTCGTTATTAACCAATTCCCTTTAAGAGAAAAAGCAAAGTCATATTATAGGGCAGTCATTCTCTACCTGCTTTCAGATAAAATGGTCTTGAAACCTTAGAAGACCTAAACATTTTACAAAACGGTCAGGATTTATTTTGAAAACTTAGGTCCCATTAGAATTTTATGCTTCTCTGTGAACGCCACAGGGAATGAAGAATTTGCAACGTATATAATAGACTAAAAAACCAAGAAAGATTTAAGCCCAGATACAATCCAGGATAGATGTTATAGGAAGTATGAAGATGCGTAGGACACAGACCTTGCCTTAGGCTTTCTCCTCTAAGAAAAACATAGCAGAGGGCCATCCCCTGGAGGAAAATGATAACATAGCAGTCACAATAGGATAAGGAGAGGTGGCAGTGTACCATGATAAGAAAGGGTGAGCAGACCTCATGGTTTCCACAGCTTCCTTTCCTTGACTGGTGGAAAAATAGATCGGTAATATTTTTGTGATAAGACCAAATATACTTTAATATGAAATGATTCCTCATAGAGAATATTTTATTTAAATGAAGAAATTTAAAATACATATATATTTCTTTCAGAAAAGCAAACACACACACACAAAACAACAACCTACTTCAGGGCTGTCAGATTATGTGATAGCATTCAATACAATTAATAATAGACACATTTAAAAAGAAAGACTTTGTGTCAGAAAAGAAACATATTGGGATGCATTTTCCTTTTTTAATGTAAATTCCATTTATTACTTTATTAGCCACGAAACATTGAAACTGTTTCAGAGATATAGTAAGTGAAATGCCTAGTGTAGTGTGTAACATGTAGTAGATAATCAGGACATCTTTACTTTTGTCCACAGCTAGGGCAAGTTTAGAAGGGGACAGGGAGGGGAAAGAGGAAAAAGCGAATAGTGGAAAGGGGAGGTCAAGGTTAATACTTCAGTATTCTCTGGACCAATCCTTTCTTTGGGGCAGACAGCTATAGTGGTCACGTCACTTGCAGATGGGATGGCTTCCTTAGGAGGCAGAACCTTCCAGATCAAAAGTCTGAAATACAGACTTAGGACTAAAGAACTTAGGGTATAGCTTGCTCTCATAGGAGACATATATATATGCCAAATTTATAATTTTCTGTCACTTATTTTTAAAGAAAGAAATGTCATATCTTCCTTAATTTTAATATACGTTTTTCTTTACTATGTCTTCAGACCACCAACTGTCTGTCAGTTTGTCCTACTGTGGTGGCTTGCGTGTTGCTGTAATGCTAGAAGCTATGAAACCAGTATTTCAAATACTAGCAGTATCATCCATGGTAGACAGGTTTCAGTGGAGCTTCCAGACTATGATAGGCTAGGAAGAAAGACCTGGCAATCTACTTCTTAAAAAGTGGCCTGTGAAAACCTTATGAATAGCAGTGGAACATTGTCTGATATAGTGTTGAAAACTGAGCCTCTCAAGTTGCAAAACACTCAAAATATTACCTGGGAAGAGATGCCTCCTCAAAGTAGAGCTGACTTTAATGACACGGGTGGAGTAAAGCTTTCGGTACCTTCATCTGATGAGGCACTACTAAAAATGAGAAGAAACAGCTGCAAACATCCATTAATTATCAAAACATGGAATGCAAAAGGTCATTAAAAAGATAGTTAAAAAAAAAAAGACCAAAATGGGTGTCAAAAGAGATTGTGCAACATGCTCTTGAACACAGAGTAGCTAAAGCAAAGAAAGAAATGGTGAAGTAAAAGAGGTGAACAGCAGATTCCAAAGGGTGGCTCAAGAGGACAAAGTAAAGTATTATAATGAAATGTACAAAGACCTGGAGTTGGAAAACAAGAAGGGAAGGACACGCTAGGCATTTCTCAAGCTGAAAGAACTGAGGGAAAGGTTCAAGCCTCGAGTTGCAATATTGAAAGATTCTGTGGGCAAAATATTGAAAGAAGAAGGTAGCATCAAAACAAGATGGAGGGAATACACACAGTCACTGTACCAAAAAGAATTTGTCAACCTATAACCATTTCAGGAGGTAGCACATAGTCAAGAATCGATGACATTGAAGGCAGAAGTCCAAGCCGTACTGAAGACATTGGTGGAAAACAAGGCTCCAGGAATTGACAGAATACCTACTGAGATGCTTCAACAAATGAATACAACCTTGAAAGCGCTCACTCATCTATGTCAAGAAGTTTGGAAGAGAGTTACTTGGCCAGCCCACTGAAAGAGACCCCTATTTATGCCCATTTCAAAAAAAGGTAATCCAACAGAATGTGAAAATTATTGAACAATATTGTTAATATCACCACAGTTAAAGTTTTGCTGAAGATAATTCAAAAACGGTTGCACCAATACATGGACAGGGCACTTCCAGAAATTCAAGTCAAATTCAGAAGAGGATGTGGAGCAAGGGATATAATTGCTGATGTCAGTTGGATCTTGGCTGAAATTAGAGAATACTAGAAAGATGTTTACTTGTGTTTTGTTGATCATGCCAAGGCATTGGACTTTGTGGATCATAACAAATTATGGATAACATTGCAAATAATGGGAATTCCAGAACACTTAATTGTGCTCATGAACCTGTACGTAGATCAACAGGCAGTCTTTTGACCAGAACAAGGGAAAACAAGAAAGATGTGTGTCAAGTTTGGAGGAAGATTCATTAACAACCTGTGACATGCAGATGACAACCTTGCTTGCTGAAAATGGAGAGGAACTGAAGCACTTGCTGATGAAGATCAAGGACCTACAGCCTCAGTATGGATTATACCTCAACATAAAGAAAAAAAATCCTCACAACTGGACCAATAAGCAAAACAAAACAAAACAAAACAAAAACAGTTGCTGTCAAGTCAATTCCAACTCATAGCGATCCTATGGACCCTATAGGACCGATAAGCAACATCATGGTAAAAGGAGAAAAGATTGAAGTTGTCAAGGCTTTCATTTTACTGGAATCCACAATCAATGCCCATAGAAGCATCAGTCAAGAAAGCAAATGACACAATTGCATTGGGCTAATTTGCTGCAAAAGACCTCTTTGAAGTGTTCAAAGCCAAAGATGTCTCTGAGGACTAAGGTACGCCGGGCCCAAACCATGGCATATTCGATCGCCTCAAATGCGTGCGAAAGCTGAACAATGAATGAGGAAGACAAAAGAAGAACTGATGTCTTTGAATTACGGTGTTGTCGAAGAGTATTGAATATACCATGGATTTCCAGAAGAATGAACAAATCTGTCTTGGAAGAAGTACAGCCAGAATTCTCTTTAGAAGCGAGGATGGCGAGACTGCTTCTCACATACTTTGGGCATGTTATCAGAAGGTACCAGCCCCTGGAGTAGGACATCATGCTTACTAAAGTAGATGGTCAGTGAAAAAGAGGAAGTCCCTCAACAAGATGGACTGACACAGTGGCTGCAACAATGGGCTAAACATAGCAAGGATTCTGAGGATGGCACAAGACCAGGCAATATTTTGTTCTGGTGTACACAGAGTCACGATGAGTCGACAACAACTCAACAGCACTTAACAATAATAATATGTCTTTAGAGTTTTTGGAAAATAGAAGCTAATTTTTAGTAGGCATCTCAAACAGGTTGCTGAATAATTGTATAGGTTCATTATCACTTACATAGATATTCATAAGAATCAGAGTAAGATTTTATTCTAATAGAGGTGCAAACACACCAATTCATTGCTCTACTCCATATTACCTTTTAAATTCATCTTAAGATACAAATATGTTATGGGATTTTTTTCTTTTGATACTGTAATAATATTAACTTATGCCAAGACTTTTTTCCCAAGTATTTCTTTACTGAAAATAAATAGCAAATTAAAACAACAGGTTCCATTTTCTAATACAGAGAAACCCGTGGTGGTACATATCATCCTTGGCCATATTGAATTACCACAGCACCATGCTCTCTAATGGATAGTAAAAGCTGGATGTTTAGCAGAATAAACACTTCTGTTCTTAATAACTTTGTTTTCCAAGGAGCTATAAATCAAACACAAACATTTTCTTTAAGAACTTTTTTTAGAAGAAGGTATGTGTATACATGAACATGTGTGCTTTTACACATTGGAAAAAAAAAAAACCTGAATGACATTTATTTATTTATTACTACTACAGAGATAAAGGAAACCCCGGTGGTACAGTGGTTAAGTACTACAGTTGCTAACCAAAAGGCCACCAAGTGCTCCTTGGAAACTCTATGGGGTAGTTCTATTCTGTCCTATAGGGTCGCTATGAGTCGGAATTGACTCAATGGCAACGGGTTTGGGTTTTTTTTTTTTTTTTAGAGAGAGAGAGATAAAGCATCCTAGATTTAGGAGGTGATACAGTTTCAACTTTGTCATGAATAATTAGATCTTTTGAAATAAAAATATTCAAGCAGGAGATCTAAAAAGTAAATTAAACTTTTAAAACTGTATTTAATTCCTTTATTATTAAAGCCTGATAACAGGCTAACTTCTCACTGCTGTATGACTATTTCTCTAGTACATTTTGGTGCTGGTGTTGAATTCTAAGTTTAATGCTCAGTGATGGCTAATGTTATGTGTCTACTTGGCTAGGCTCAGCGGTTTGGCAGATACTATGTGATTACCTTCCATTTTGTAATCTGATGTGAGCAGCCAATGAGTTGAAAGGTGAGTTCCTTGGGGGGTGTGGCCTGCCTCCAGAATGTAAATGGATGTTCTGGCAAAGCTAGCTCTCTTTCTCGACCCTGCGCTCTTCTTGTCACCTGACATCCATTTCTTGGGACGTAAATCTGGAGAAGTCTCTGGCCGGCCGCCTGACCTGTGGATTTTGATTTGCCAACCTCTGCGGCAAGCACTCGCTTCTGTTAAATGGAACATGCATGGTTTAAAAAGAATGTTTCTGTTTATCAGATATTATAGGATGTGATTTACTTCAAGCTGTGAGGCAAATCTGACAATCCAGTTAAAATCAACATGAAAATTTCTAAAGCAATTTGTGGTCTGCAGTGAAAAATGCTGGGTTAATCTCTAAATAAGTAAAATCGCTGCTCCTGAGGGCAAGAAGTACAGAATAATGCACAGGCAATGCTCTATTTTTCTCTACATTTGCCAGTGGATGCCAGTGGTGATAAGTTAATCTGGCACTGGTGTGGTTGTCGCAGGTATCGCAGCGTGTGTATTTCAATCAACTCACCTCTTGGTTTTGTGTTTCTAACACATGTATCGTTAAACCATGATATTATTATTATTTTCTAAAATTTCCAAGATATATGTGTTTTTGGTACACTATTACAAAATGGGAAGAGTTGATCTCACTCAGTTACTCTCCAGGTTCTGCAACACACTCTCCTTGTCGTTGTTGTTGTTAGGTGCCATTGAGTCGGTTCCAACTCATAGCGACCTTATGTACAATAGAACAAAACACTGTCCAGCCCTGCACCATCCTCACAATCGTTGTTATGCTTGAGCGCATTGTTGCAGCCATTGTGTCAATTTATCTCGTTGGGGGTCTTCCTCTTTTTCACTGACCCTCTACTTTACCAAGCATGATATACTTCTCCAGAGATTGATCCCTCCTGATAGCATGCCCTGAGTATGTGACACATAGTCTCGCCATCTTTGCTTCTAAGGAGCATTCTGGTTGTACTTCTTTCAAGACAGATTTATTCATTCTTTGGACAGTCCATGGTATATTCGATATTCTTTACCAACACCACAATTCAAAGGTGTCAATTCTTCTTTGGTCTTCCTTATTCATTGTCTAGCTTTCACATGCATATGAGGTGATTGAAAACACCACAGCTTTGGTCAGGCGCACCTTAGTCTTCAAGGTGACATCTTTGCTTTTTAACACTTTAAAGAGGTCTTTTGCAGCAGAGTTGGCCAATGAATGTGTCATTTGATTTCTTGACTGCTGCTTCCATGGGTGTTGATTGTGGATCCAAATAAAATGAAATCCTTGACAAATTCAATCTTCTCTGCGTTTATCATGATGTTTTGCTTATTGGCCCAGTTGTGAGGATTTTTATTTTCTTTATGTTGAGGTGTAAGTCACATTCTCACAAAATGGAAGAGTTGTTCTCCCTCAATTAGTCTCCAGGTTTCTGTAACACACTCGCTTACTTAGCATGTACAGAACTCCCAGGCAACGATGAGGAAGCTTCTGCCACTCATTACTAAGTTGTCTTATAAACTGTTTCCTTAAAATGGTTTGACTTTCTGAATAGCATTCTGTTTAAAGATTAGATATTTACATTCCCTAGTGCTGGCTTGGAAACCATGGTGGTATAGTGGTTAAGTGCTACGGCTGCTAACCAAAATGTCGGCAGTTCAAATCCACCAGGCACTCCTTGGAAACTCTATCGTGCAGTTCTACTCTGTCCTATAGGGTCACCATGAGTCAGAATCAACTTGATGGCAACGGGATTAGTTAGAATGCTCTTTGGAAGCAAGGATGGAGAGACTTTGTCTCACATACTTTGGACATGTTATCAGGAGTGATCAGTCCCTGGAGAAAAACATCATGCTTGGTAAAGTAGAGGGTCAGCAAAAAAGAGGAAGACCCTCAACGAGATGGATTTACACGGTGGCTGCAACAATGTCACAGGACAGGGATATCACAGGACCGGGAAAGTGTTTTGTTCTGTTGTGCATAGGGTCACTATGAGTCAGAACTGACTTGGCAGCACCTAGTAACAACAACAACAAATTGCATGAATAGCAAATTAAATTTAAGGGAACTGAAAATATAATAAGCCTTGCACATTGATATGATGCTTTAAATCTACATTTATTTATATGGATTACTTGTGGTAAAGCAAATAAGGTGCTATTTTGCCATGTTTATTGAAAAATAGGTGATAACAATAACTCAAGTTGATCTTCTGTTTTTTATAGTTATGTAGCTTCAATCAGTTGCTAAAAAACAATGCTAAGATTTCTGTTCCGTGAGGGATTTAGCCATAGTATAAGGATAACATGGAGCCCTGGTGGCATGGTGATTAAGAGCTTGGCTGCTAACCAAAAGTTCGGCAGTTCAAATCCAAAAGCTGCTCCTTGGAAACCTTATGGGGGAATTCTGCCCTGTCCTATAGGGTTGCTGTGAGTCAGAAACAACTCGGTGGCAATGAGTTTTTTGTTTGTTTGTTTTGGGTGGGGGAGGGTTATGAGGATAGCCTTTTTTAGCCTGTTCTGATTAGCTCCACCAATGGAACTTCAGTAATCCAGGCTTAATTCTCTACTGAATGAATCTGTTTGAGCTGTTTGTACTTCTGCAAGGCTCAGTTCAATGTCCTTTGGTCAATAGCCCGCTCTTGTAGACATGCCATTTGGAACACCAAAGCAAAACCTATCACCCTTTTCGGCTGACGTAATATTATAGCATTTGACGTAAGTCTCAGACACTGCACACACCATTATTCACCCTCTCAGGAGCAGTGAGTCAGTCTTCTACAAAAGTGAAGTCACATGATTCAACATATAATGCTGTACCCTGAAGACTTGCACCCCAGAACACCTCAGCCACTTGGGGACCTATGTGAATCACAATTCAGAGATACTGCTCCTAGCCGTGGCACATGCTACTTCTGTATTTATTTTCTAGTTGCAAGTGGCCTTTATCAGTGGCTCCCAAAACTGCTCACTTGCAAGCTCCGCAGTAACGCTGATACTCTTTGGAGGATATGTTTTTCACAAGAGCTGCGTGGAAATTCCATTGAACTAATCCCATAAGGCGCAATATTATCCTTTTCTAGTTGTCTCCAAAAGATGCTGGTTTCATAAGAAATATTGTAATATAGTAAAGTGGGTAGAGGAAGCATTATAAAAGCTGCTGCCCTGGTTTCAGTCCTGGCTCCAACACTTGATAAATGTTTGATCATGAGCCTGTTACCGAACCTCTCTCTGCTTTAGTTTCTTTGTGTGTGAAGTGAAGCTAGTATCACTACCTGAATCAAAGGATGATGGCGAGGGTTAAATGTGTTGATGTGTTTTAATTGCTTAAAGCAGCACTTTGTAGAGAAGACACTCAGTAAATGTTAACTGCGGTTGTTGCTATTTGCAGTCTCAGTATAATTATTATTCCAGGTAAGGTGATCTTCGTTTTATAAACCCATGCAGTTTCATTCAAACTTCTTTGATTTTTTGGTTATATTCTCAGACGTACAATGGCCCCTACAAACTTCTACCACTTGTAGAACATTTTCAAGGTCAGACAGTGACGGAAGAGGCACGTTCTTGGCTCCAGTGAAGACAAGACTTTTAATGTGAAGTGTGGCTCAATGCTGCAGTTTAGGCACCAATCCCAGAGGCTCGCCCTCCCTCCAAATGTAATCTGAATAAAACCAGGGGCTCACGTGACCCAGACTTGGCAAAAAGTTCATAAAGCAACAGAGTCCAGTCCCCAAACATTAGTTATAAAAGCCATTCCAATACTTAAATTGTGCTTGTGGGAAAAGATCAAAAGAGACTAAGTGAAACCCACAGCAATATTTCTCAAAAGTTTTATTTTTCTTCTCATTATTCTCTCGTATCCTAACCTCATACTCTCCGCACTTTCCCGTCCTTTATAATGAAGACTGACTTAGGTGTTCAGGCTGAGAAACCAGGTTGGCAGAAACAGAACTCTTCAGAGCTTGTGTAAATACATATGTGTGTATCTGAAGTCACACATATGTGCATAAATTTGGCCCTGAAATAAACTCAGCCAGCCACTGGAAATAAAATATATCAGGGAGCCCATGAATTGTAAAATCTATGAAATCACTATTTTGAAACAGGGAAGACTCAGCTATTCAAGATATATTGAGCACTTACTATATGCTAGACATAGAAATTAGGAAGACCTGGTGTGTTCTTCAGCTAGGTCAGAAAACAGTGGAGGAAAACACAAAGCAACATAAATTGATTTGGTGACAGAATTATGCATGTGGTAATATGGAAGTGTTTGCCTAATGCCATTTAGAGGGGCCCATTTATTCTGGATAGAATGAGGAGACAGGCGAGAAGAAGACTTCTTGAGAGATAACTCTGAAAGTTATCAAATTTGTTATCATTTATTCCAGATTACTATTTTTTAATCTTATTTTCTTAGAGATGCTATTATTCCTATTTGCTTGATTTGGTGTGAACTGTTTTTGTTTGGTTTTGAGGGGTAGTTTCAATTTTTGTCTGTTTGTTTGCTCATGTGTAACTGTGACTTTTGATGAACTGATCTTAAATGGCCATTTTCTTATATTGTTTTCATGCGATGATCCAGGTCGATAATATTCCTGTATAGCAGTGAAGAAGCCCTGGTGGCGCCGTGGTTAAGTGCTCTGCTACTAAGCCAGAGGTTCGCAGTTCGAACCCGCCGGCAGCTCCACGGGAGAAAAGATCTGGTGACCTCTGCTCCTGTAATGATTTCAGCCTAGGAAACCCTATGAGCCGCTCTGTTCTGTCCTATAGGGTCTCTGTGAGTCAGATTGACTCAATAGCACATAGCAATAAGAGTGTATCCCAAAGTATGAAAGTATCCCAAAAGTCTCACTGTAGAATTCATCAGTTTCCCTAGGTAGATGTGTACACCAAGCCTTTCATAGTCTGAATTAAAAAAAAAAAAAAAGATTTAATTTACAAACGAGTGATGAAGAATCTAAGTCTAGAATTCCTTCTTAAAGTTGCCTCTTTGCGTAATGGTAATTACCCCAATTAAGAAGCCTGTGTTTACTTTTCTTTTTTTAAGTTTATTGTATGTGAATTCAATCCAAAATACAAGGTTTCATATTTTCTTATGTTTTCCATTTAATGCACTGGAATAAAAAATAGTATCTTATCTGCTGCTGCTGGTTATTACTTAGTTAGATGTTGAATTTATCTTGCCCTCTGCGTTCTCAGTTGTCTCTTAGGCTGGTTTTAAGCTTATTTACGTACTCTGAACTGTGGATATTGAGAAAAATGGGTTGGTACAGGTGAAATTTAATCACAGATAATATAGCAATTGCTGCTAATGAAAATGGTCAAACAAGCCTCAAGCAAAATAAGACTCTAACCCCAGGAAAAATTAAACTTTAAAACATGTTGACATTAATGGGGAAAAAAAATGATATAAATTCATTCAAAAAGGACAGCAAAGAAGCTCTTACGTGTCTCCTACAGAACCCAAAAGAGGTAGAAACAAATTCTTCGATCAAAGTTTATTGTATGATTGTTAAAACAATTACTAACTGAATTTGCAAAATATGTGTTGTAATTTACAAAATTATTTCAATAGTTGCACATTCCTACAATTATGCAAATAAATAAATAAACAAATAAATATACAATCTCAAGTTGTGGTTGTTAACATGGAGATAAAAAAAGATTTAAGGAGAGGCCTTAAGAATATGTCATCTCTTCATAAATTTCTTTCCTGACCACCCAAATTAAAATTTAGTTCTTTCTATCATGATCTTGCATATCAAACTTTTCCTTAGTAGCACATATAATATGAATAATTATGTATTTTTCTGTTTGGTTATTTTATTATCTATCATTAAAACATGAACGCTAAGAGGACAAGAAAGCTCTCTTAGCTTTCTATATCCACTGATCCAAATGCCTGGAGATGGTAGCAGATCAATCAAATAAAAATTGAACAATAATTGAACAGATGAATGAATGAACATGTAATCCAGTGAACACTGGGAAAGACCTAAAGGCTGCGTGTGGCGTCATGTAACGGATGTGAGAGGGAATAGAGTGGTTTTAGACTCTGAAATGTTGCACGGGAGATACTCAGTAAGAGATCACTGGGCCTAGGTTTTACAACACAGAGACAGAGGGAATCATGAGCCTAAGTTTTAGAAGACAAAAAACCAAATGTTAGAACTTAATAACTTAAGTGTGGGGAGAGGTCATAAAGTAATGTGATTTGCAGGTGAAAAAAAGGGCATCCAGACTATGGAAATGACTCTGGTGCCCATTGTGCAGTGGATGTCTGCTCAGGAAAGAAAAAGAATTTTAAGTGTAGTAATTATACCTTGTTTTCAGGGATAACAATGTAATTGGCATACTTGTAAGAGCAATTCTGCAAAGAAAGAAATGTTCATTGAACTTCCAAAGCATTGACAGGTAATACATGTTATTAGGGTTTCACAGTATGAAAAAAGGAGCCGGTGTACCATACATCAAATCACAAAATATCACAAGCATGGCCTGTAGCTTTTGCCTTAATTAAAAATGTTGCTCATCCTTGCAGAGCTGTCCCAAATCTCTCTGCTCTCTCTTTCATATAAAAATGTTTTATCCTCTGTTGCCCTCTCTCTCATCCTCATAGCCTTTTCCCTACCTCAAATTTTCTTTTCCTTCTCTTTCCCTTTCTTTCTTCCTTTCTTTTCCTTCCTTCCTTTCCAAATTCCTTCCTTCCTTCCAAATTCCTTCCTTTGTTCCTTCCTTCCCCTTATTTTAAAGTGGAAAAACTCAGCCCTTACTACTACTCCAATTTTCATCAGTACCCATCACCTTGCTCAGCAAAACAAAGGTTTTCTGCAGAATTCATCTTTCTTAAAAGGCATGAGAAAATACAAAGGGGAATTATAATTAGCTAGAAAAAGAAGTTTCATTTTATTTTTCTAGCTAATTATAAAATAAAACTAAATAAGTTAAATACTTTACCACATGAGACAACCGTGTACATTACGAAAAGAGTCCTGCAGGAAATATTCAGCATGTTCACCTTGGCATCTCTAGCTGCTGCAGTTCTCTTGCTCCAGGATGTCCCTAGGACTCTTTGCTTAAGTATCTGTAGGACTTCTAGGAGGATTTACAAAGTGGACTTTCAGGATGGTAGATGGGTGACTAAAGTATGAGGTTAAGATTATCATAACGAAGGAGGTTAAAGATGTCCCGACTTCTTTGGGGCGAGAATGGTTTAGGTTTGGACATTGTTGGTTATTAAAGAGAGGGTCAGTTCTGAGTGTGTTGCTGAGTCAAATGTCCTCTAACTAAGTAAAAGAGGCAGTGAGCTGCCCACACGTTCTTAAAAAAAGTAGGTTGAAACATGGAACAGCCGTGACATACATTCTGAGATCTTAAGAAAGACGTGTATTACATGCTGATGGGAACTCACCCCCTTGCGTTAACGAGAAAAGGGAAGAAGTTTCGGGGATAAGTATGGCAGCAGCTTATTGAATGTACAACTAACTGGCAGTTGGCCAAACCACCACCTACATCAACCAGATAAATTTGACAGAGTGATTTTCACAACTCTTGAAGTTCTTTCTTAATCTTGATTATTTTTTCCCCAGAGTTTGATCTAATATCTCACTCAACAAAAAATTTTAACTTTTCGAAAGTCCATAATATCTGGAATAGCCAAGAATGTAATATTTAGGGGGAGAAAAGCTCTCCAAGTTAACAAAATCTATTCAACAAAGTGTACATTGCTCTTAAGAGCCATTTTATAAACATCATTTTGTACAATGCTGAATTATTATTGATATTATTGAATTGATATTAAATAGATTCGAACATAAATTTTTGTTTTCAACATCTGCTTTAAGATTACTGTCTCATTGCTTTGTGTGTATATATATTATATATGTGTGTATATAATATATATAAATATATAACTGTAACTATATATATATATAAACCCATTGCCATCGAGTCAATTCCGACTCATAGCAACCCTATAGGACAGAGTAGAACTGCCCCCATAGAGTTTCCAAGGAGTGCCTGATGTATTTGAACTGCCGACCTTTTGGTTAGCAGCCGTAGCACTTAACCACTATGCTACCAGGGTTTCCTATATACACACACACACACACACACAACACATATGTATATACTTGTTATGTATGCATGCATGTCTACGTATCTTCTGAAAATCTTTTAACTTATTTTAGGTTAGACAACATTTTTGCTATACACGTTTGAAAGGTTTTTGTTATTATTTTTTTAAATAAGAATGACTATGATCCAAATGAAAACAAAACGTAGGCATTTATAAGTAAAATACTTACATTTCAACACAAGAAATCTGTGAAGTGAACTTGCCTAAAAGTTTTGTCTCTCTCATATTGCATACCACACACTCATACCACGTATGTACACGCCATATACACACGTACACGCCCACAGCAAATTCATGTTGGTTTTTTTTTTTTTTACATTATAGGGGAGAAATGTGTAATGATTTTAGAAAACCACAGGTAACAATGGATTCTTGTATTTCTTTATTCATTCAATAAATATTCACTCTATGCCTCTCACGTACCAGCTACTCTTCCGAGGCCTTGAAAGTAGTAACTGATAACGAAGGCATTCCAGGGTAGGAAGCTCGTTATTTACTCAAAGTCACATCATGTGTATTAACTTTTATTTTGCTATATTTCAATCATGGATAAATTTATTTAAAAATATTTACATTATTTCCAGAAGATTTCAGGTACATAATATGTTATTCTCCTGCATTCGAGTCCTTTAAACTTGACTTTCATTTGAACATCACATAATCATTTTATGTATTAATCATTCTTGATAGTAATTTATAAATATTTCTCAAGCTTTTGTCTTAGGGAGATCATTCAGCCAAAGAAACAGTGGTTGAGCTCTTTTCTAAGTAATTAAAAAGCAACTCAAGTTACGTGCACCCAATCTGTATAAAGTTTATAGTTTGTTAATATATTATTTTTCTATGAACTTAACTTGGATTTAATATACATTTCAGAGCTCTTGTATTACATTAAAATAACACTGATATGGGTACTTCAGCTTACTTCAATGTAAAATCCATGAAACACACATTTTTCTTCCTTAAAGTTCAAACCATTTATTGGTAATTGAAGTCAGTGTGCTTACTTCCTATAAGTACAAGAAATTACAAAGTTTGAAGCTACATAGTCAGAAGTTCTTTAAAACAACATTTGTGTTTTTGGAAAGAAAATATTTGTAATCTTATTCACTTATTTAGTTGGACTTTTACCATTACTCTGGAGAGAGATAAATAGCTTTTTATGAAATTAATTTTGTCATCTGCAATTTCATAAATTTAGCTGTTAATGGAGTCCAAAAAAAATGTACAGCTTAAAGGAAAAGAGGAAGAATTTTTTGGTTAACTTTATTAATAAATATTTGATATAAAATACTGTTTCCCCAAATTACTATATTTTCTCATTATTATAGATGACTGTTTATCGAACCACAGCAGTAGCAGATGAGAATTTCTGAGTTTGTGTTAATTACATATGTACATATAAAATCATCTGTGTATGGAGATTTAAATGCTATTTTTCAGCTATTAAAAATGTTTAGGCTATATTTAAAGACTGAGAAAATTACTAGCATAAATAATTCATTTTTTGTAAGCTAAAATTTTTTTTAGTTTTATAAGCTAAATTTTGTTTACAGAGTAGTTCATTATTCACAAGTATTTACATTTCAAGGAAAAACAGCTATTAAAATTTTATCTATAGTAATAATAAATATTTGAGTAAGTAAAAAAAAAATTTTTTTTCTGTCCATTACTGTCATTCCTACTCTAGTCTTAATAATATTAAAATTAAGTTTGGTTTTTGGTATGGGATTAGGGTATCAGCACTGACTTTGTACTAGTTCTCTTTTCATAATGTAATGTTTTCTGTGTGTGTGTTTTAAAAGATTTACTGCCATGTACTTTAAAATTTAACTTTAGTGCTTACATCATTACAGTACTATGTCAAGGCAAGTCGATGTTTGTCATCCATAATTAGTTTATACTTACAGAATAAACTTAAAAAGTTGTATGAAATCTTTTCTAGTGCATTTAATTTAGATGAAAAAATGTGCAGCCTACTAGTAAAAAATTAAAAAGTACTTTCCTTTGGTTATTCAGTTGCTCTAATATTTGGGGAAGCTGACCGAGCTTTCACAAATGCAGGATATTTTTCTCCTGGTTTTGATTTTCCATTCTGAATTGTAGCCCTACTCAATCATCCTGATTAAATTGATTCTACGCAAGGTTGCCATTTAAAAGAACACCCAGTCAATTCTACTTAGTATCTAAATAGTAGTTTAGAAGCGTAGGGGAACACATAACACGTTTCACAGAAGTAAATCACTACCAAGGAGTGACTTAGGAATAAGAACGACGACGTTAAGTGACGTTGTGTAACAAATAGCCTATTGCATATTTTCCATACATAAATTTGTTATGTTAAAAAAAGGAACAGTTTCCCAAACTGACAACATTAATTCCTACCTTCTTGGCTCAAAGTTAGGTAATATCTTTTTTTTTTTTTCCTTTAATTTCCTTATCTGTGTTTTCGTTATCATTGTACATTATAAATGTACTTGTCACATATGAGCCAGAATATTCCATGATACGAGGACACACAAGTTTCAGCACCTGTTCCTAATAGTGCAAAATGATAAAGCAATGATTGTGGCTTCTGAAGACCCTCAATAAGTCTATGAGATATAGGTGGCTTTCCACATTGTTAAAAGCAGAACCAAAAAAAAAAAACAAGCCCATTGCTGTCAAGTCAATTCTGACTCACAGTAACCCTACAGGACAGAGTAGAACTGCGCATAGGGTTTCCAAGGAGTGGCTCGTGGATTGAACTTCCAACCTTTTGTATAGTAGCCAAGCTCTTAACTGCTGCACCACCAGGGCTCCATTAAAAGCAGAGATCTCCAAGGAAAGTGGCTCATACCAAGCAGTAGTACCATCCCAGCCACACAGCCTCCATCCTATGAATGGGGGCTAGAAGGAGAAAGAGGATGCCTGACCTCTTGGCCACATTGTGTATAACTTAGCCTCTAAATGCATTCCTGTGGACATGAGAAATGTTGGTAGCCTGCCCTTCCTGGGGAGATACCATTGCCCTAGAGTAAGAGTTGGGAGAGAAGGAACCAGCCTTTTAGTCATACCTGTCTGGAGTGGCACTTCCACCTCACCAAGCTGAGAGTATGGAGGTGGAAGGAGGGAAAAGACAAGGGCTCAAGCACAACAAACTCACTGTTATCATTGAGATTTAGTAAATTTTCTTGAATAAATGTTTCTTCAATTGCTGTGTGCCCTTAAGATAATTTCTGCAGACTTTATGTGGTTGATTTATTTTTATAAATTTCATAAATTAGAGTTGTTTTTCTGGGTTGTAAAGCTGTGGAGCTCTTCACAGGCCATTCCAGAACTCCTAAGGGTGAATTTTTAAAGAACTTCATTATCCATGAAAATTGACGGAGCAAAACTTTGCACAATGGCTTTGGGAAACAATGTGAATTTCCCCCACTGTCCCAGGTTATGACAGAAAAAAAATCAAAGAGATTAAAAGTGACCCGAGAGACATCAAAGTCATCTCACGCTTGTAGAGTCTGCAGCACCTCCAGTTGAAACACAAAAACAGAAAAGTAGTCGTGTTGGACATTTCTTCCACCTAGGTTTATGGAACCTCCACAAAACAAAAAAATCCCAACTAAATTTAAGATCACAGTGTAAAATTTAAAAAGTCACTAGATGAGTTACGTAAGAAATATGATCATTCGAACAATCTGAAAGAGGAATTAAAAAATGTGGGGAAGGCGAGAAATGTGATCATGGAGGAATGAGAAGCGTGTTTGAACTATATCTAAAAAGAGTTGTTTATGACAAAAAGATAACTGAAGCAAACTTGGCGCAGCACAGATTGGCTAACATCCCACCATTGCCCTGTATTAGTAAAACGTCACTAAAAAATCTTACCAATGATATAAAATTCATTCTGATTCTCAACATCATTCCTAAATATTTTATACATAATCTATCTATCTATAACCATTGGCACATAGGGAAAATATTGACCAGTGTCACTATTAACCTCTTCTGAAAGAATTTTTTACTTTACCTTCCTATCAACAGGTTTTAGACAAACTGAAGACGGATTTGACTAC
Source organism: Elephas maximus indicus (assembly GCF_024166365.1). Taxonomy (NCBI): domain Eukaryota; kingdom Metazoa; phylum Chordata; class Mammalia; order Proboscidea; family Elephantidae; genus Elephas; species Elephas maximus. The sequence goes on from NC_064840.1 coordinate 78,018,950, forward strand.
TCCCAGGAAACTTGATGAGGAGACTATGGCTTGGTAGGTAAATATTGCCTTGAAGCCAATGCCCACCAAGTAATTGTGCCATCTCAAATGAAACATCTTTGTGGTCAACTGCAAACTTTATAAACTCAAATAACACATACTAGAGTTAAAAAACACACACACACTATGATTTTAATAGATCTCCATGAGAGAATTTGTATTTAGCTATCAAAAGTTTTCTTTTTGCCAGGATATTACTTTGAAAAGAGGAGTCGTAGAGCAGCTGGTATTTCACTGAAAACTAGAGAAATTATTTCTCCAACAATGCAGCTTCAAAAAAAGATTTCTCTGAATGTTTTAGATCCTGGATCCTTTGGAAAAGATCTAGGGATTTTATTTCTTTAAGGATATTTGATTTCTTACAATTGAATTTCTGTAGCTTATTGAGGTTGTAGTACTTTTGACTCACTTGTGAAACGTGTACTTAATCTTTTTTAAGGTGGGACAATTCCTTACCTGAATTCTCTTCTCCAGAAAGAGTTTCTCTGAGAAGCAGTTAAAATGTGTTGTATTTTTCAGAGACACTCTCGTTAAATCATTCTCTCAGAAGATCAAGAGAAGACTTTCACAGCACCCATTTTGCATAATCAATTATATTAGGAGAGAACTTTAAATTCTAGGTACAGATCATATGTCATTAATATTTCTTGAAATGTATATTGTAATGATGGTACTAAAATCTAAGCTGACCAACGTTTTAATAGATCTTATCTTAAAAGATATAGTATACCAGTCTTTTGAAAAGTTTTAGCCTGCCTTTTAAAAAGTGCATTTGTTGATTTTGGCTCATGATTGAACCAAAATTAACCCCTAAGTCATGTTTAGACTAAACAACTGTTTAGCTAAATTAGTAAAGAAAGTCTGTCTTCAGCATTGTGCTCTTTTAAAGAATTATCTATATGAGATCAGATTGTCAATAGTAGCTCTTAGGCACAGATCCGAAGTTTTGGGGGTGTTGTTGTTGTGTGCCATCGATTCAATTCCAACTCATCGCAACAGGGTAGAACTGCCCATAGGGTTTCTAAGGAGGCCAGGTGGATTCGAACTGTGGACCTTTCGGTTAGCAGTGGTAGCTCTTAACCGCTGCACCACCAGGGCTCGTGGCTTAGAGAGTACTGAATCTAAGTCGATGGTGTGAAACAATATGGGTAGAGATAGTGAGAATGGTGACACAACGTGAAGAATGTAACCAATGTTACTGAATTGTACGTGTAGAAAGTGATAAATTCGTGTATGTTGTTTGTATATTTTCACCAAAATTAAAATAAAAAAAAAAGTGCATTTGAAACAACATAGGACAGCTTTTAATCGAATGCATAAATCCCAAATACATCAAACAGGAAGAAAAACATCTTTTCCTATGTTGTTGACATTGTTTTCAAATGGTAGTAGGATGAAGAAATCTCTGAAAGACTTGATTAATTGCTGTCAAAAATACAAGTTATTGTCAATAATACTAAATAAAAATAATTCAGTTATGGAAGCCTGCATTCGTAATAAGGTGGATAATGCTGAGTAACTCCACTGCCCAAAAGCAAGATGAGAAGGCAGGAAGGGGCAGAAACTGAACAAATGGACACAGGGAATCCAGAGTGCAAAGGGGGCGCACGCTGTCACATTGTGGGGATAGCAAGCAATGTCACAAAACAATACGTGTATACATTTTTGAATGAGAAATTAACTTGAGCTGTAAACTTTCACCTAAAAAAAAAAAACCATTGCCATCATGCCGATTCCAACCCATAGTGACCCTAGGTCAACTAATCAAGAGCATATTGTAGTGTTAAAATGAAGTGAGTGCTCAAAATCAGGGCTTGCTGTTAACTATGTGACTTTAGTCAAGCTACTTTCCTTTACAAGCCTTGGTTTCCTCATAGGTAAGGTGTGACTGGTAAAAGCGTGTCAGTGTTCTGTGACTGCGATGAGAGAATAAGATGATACATGGAAAGAACTTGACATGTGGAAGGTGATAGGACATAACCAGCTGACATCTGATGGAAGTCCATCTTAAAAAAATAAAAATGTTCTGCAGGAGCCATGTAATTTTTTTTTTTTTCTAAATCTAAAAATATTCTAAAATAAATCCATCAGTTTTACGTTAACAACAATGCTCTTTTGCATTTCAAGCAGATGTGTGCCTATATTGGTTGAATATATTTCAATATTTCCTTTCAGGTAAAATTTTTATCTGTTTCTTGATCACATTTAGGAAGAAGTGGACTGATCCAGGCAATACTACAAATCTAGATCTTGAATTCTCACAACGTAATGATAAGTTCTGCCAGAGGCCATTTTAAACACGTGACATTTGGGAATCTGCCACATGAACATTTTAATAAACCTTTCTCAGATTCCTTGAGGTCTATTCTTGTATTGAGTCATCAGGAACCGAAAGACATAGACCATATTATCTCGGCAGCTGAAAAAAAAGAAAAGCCTTCTCTGAGTTAAGATTTAGACTAATGCTTAATACACAGATAACAGTGAAAGTGGACACACACAAAAATGTTCACTGGAATAAGTTGTTTTACAGCTCACAGCTTGATGAGATTGCTGAGGTGGTTTGGTGATTTTTTCCCAGTACCTTAAATGGAAGCCCCTTTACAATGAATTCCTATTTGAATTCAAGGGTAGATCAAAAGTTTGCTTCTGAAAATGAAGTGATATATTTCCTCCTTGTCGCCCTCTTCCTTTTCCTCCTCTTCTTCTTTTGGCTCAACTTGTCCTCCTTGTGTGGTAGGTTCCAGGAAAACGAGGGCTAATGTCAGTACCTAAAGTCGTTGACTCAATGTAGGCTTCCTGCTAATAATAACCCCCCTTTTTCTTATTTTGGTTTTCTAGTTATCCTGTTCTTTTAGTACATGCACATGCATACGTTACCTCCAGATTTCTGTAAAAGAAATAGCACGTGCCAGCTAAAATGTAATCAATTATTTTCTATCTAACAAATTCTAAAAAGTTTCATTTCCTTCTTTTTCTTTCATCTTCTTTTAAGGTAGCCCAAGGCAAATAGATCTGCGGTGTAGTTACAAATTTTGCTCCTTGCAATCTAAAGGACTTTTCTCTCTTTCATGCTGCCCTTACATGATTTCAGCTCATCACTTGCAAAACCATCTCTCCCCTGATTTCAATTTCTCCCATTTTGTATTACATGCCTTTTGGTTCTAAAATAGCAGGGCTATGATTTCTGAGGCTTTATAAATAATTCCTCTCACCTGGTGACCTTGACATATACTTCCCTAAGAAATAGTAGCAATCAGAGCAATGCTCTGTCATCTATCCACTCCAAATTGACAAACCTATCTAGCATTTAAAATCATATCTCCTACTTTTCCCTCTATTTAATAGAAGAACACTAGAATCAGAAATCTATTTCTGTATTTTTGCCCTCATCCACTTATCTTCTAAAAGGCACCATGACTATGGCTATCCTTTACGTGTCCAATCATTGATTTCTCTGTTTTTGTTCATTCGTTTCCAGTCATTCATTCAATAAATCTGTTACCATCACCTTCTATTTTCTAGACATTCTCAAAAGCACTGAGAATACAACATGGAATGAAAAAAAATATTACTTCTTCACAAAAACATTGCAGCCTAGGTGGGAGAGACAGATAATAAGCAAAGAAACAGCAAACTAATAAAGAGAATTATATATTATCTGTTGGTTGAAAACACACATTACAGAGAGAAAAAAAAAGTAGCACAAAATAGGGATAGTAAGAATTTGGGAGGAGATTAGAAATTTAAATAGTGTGGTCAAGGAAAGTCATTCCCTGACAAGATACGATTCGTGTAAAGAACAGTAAGCTGAGTGGAAAGAATGTATCAGGTAGAGGAAACAGCAGATGACAGGACTTGTGGCATGTGCTCCAGGAAAGGAAAAGAAGTCAGGTTAACCTAGTTTGGTTAATTATGGAGATAATAGTAGGAGAGAAAGTCAGAGAGGTAGCAAGGATCAGAGTCGGTAGCGCCATGAAGGACAACGTACAAACTTTCACTCCTACTTTGAGCAAGACGGGAGAATATAGATGGTTTTGGACAGAGAAGTGATGAGATTCAAATTACATTTTGACAGGATCGTCCTCCTTGTTCCATTGAGTAGATACTGAAGAGGCTAAAGAAGCGGTAAGTTTCCCTTACGATATTACCATAATTCGAGTGAGAGATGGTGGACTTTTGAATCATGGTAGCACCAATTCAAGAGGAAAGTCATTGCCAGATGGTACCTTTACTGATGTATTGAATGGGGACTGTGAGAGAAAGAACAACTATTTCGCCTGAATTTAGCCTGAGGAACTAGAAAGCCTGTACTGTAGGTGTCAATGGAAAAGAAAATTTGAGACATAGGGAAATTTCAAAGGTTCATATTAAATTTTATTAGGCATTGGAGCCCTGGTGGTGCAGCAGTTAAGAGCTGGGCTGCTAACCAAAAGATTGGCAAGCGGTTCGAATCCACCAGCCGCTCCTCGGAAACCCTATGGGGCAGTTCTCCTCTATCCTGTGGGGTAGCTATGATTCAAAAATGACTCTAGGGCAGAGTGTTTGGGTTTTTTGTTTGTTTGTTTGTTTTTAGGCACCCAAGAGGAAATGTTCATTTGTTCTTGGAAGTGCAAGCCTAGAGTCTGGCGGGGGCGGGGGAGGGTATCCTGGAAAAACAAATCCAGGAGTCATCATCCGGTATTGAAAACTATGATGTTAGTTGAGATGGTCAAAACAATGAATGTAGACAGAGGAAAAAAAAAAAAAATTCCAGGAAGAAGTCCCTGTGGCTTTACAACGTTAAAAGAAATGGAGGAACCACAAGAGATTGGCAATAAATATTCAGAACGATAGGTGGCAAAACAGGCAAATACCCTAACCTAGAATCAAGTGAGGAATCTGTTTCTAGAAAGACAGAGTGATTCACTTTATTAAAGGTAGTTGAGAATCCAACTGAATTGCAGGCTGAGAAACAATCGTTGGATTTTGCAACATGGCAGGCATTGGTCACCTTCACAAGAGCAGATCTGGCGGAATGGTAGAAAACAGAAATCTAAATGGAATGGATCTAAAAAGTAATTGGCGAATATTAGCTCAAGGAAAATTAGAAACCGTAGGGGGGAAGGAAATAGTGTCAAGAAATTTTTTTTTTGTTTTTAATGTAATTTAATTTTGTTTTGCTTTCAAGTTGGGAGAAATAAAGCATAATCGAATGATGATTAGTTTGGATTGAATTGTGTCTCCCAAAAATTCGTGCTGTAAATCCTAACCTGGATATTCTTGGTTATAATCCTATTTGGGAATGGTCTTTCTTTGTTATGTTAAAGGCAGTATTAGCGTAAGGAGTGTCTTACACTCTGTATCTCTTTTGAGATACAGAGATATAGAAGAGTAGACTAAGCAAGCAAGCAAGCAGAAATGGGGGAAGATAGATGCCGGGCTACATGGAGATCACAAAGGAACCAAGGAACAGAAGCTGAAAAGAGACATGGACTTTCCCCCAGAGCAGAAGGAGAGAAAGCCCTCCACTAGAACTGGCGCCCTGAATTCAGACATCTAACCTCTTAAATTGTGAGAAAATAAATTTCTGTTTGTTAAAGCTGGTTAAGAACTACCACTGCTCACCAAAAGGCTGGCAGTTCAAATCCACCAGGCGCTCCTTGGAAACTGTATGGGGCAGTTCTACTCTGTCCTATAGGGTTGCTATGAGTCGGAATCCACTTGACTGCAACAGGTTTTGGGGTTAAAGCCACCCACTTGTGGTATTTCTGTTATAGCAACACTAGATAACTAACATACTGACAAAACCCGTAAACCCATTGCTGTTGTCATTTTCAACTCATAGTGACCCTATAGGACAGAGTAGAACTGCCTCATAGGGTTTTCAAGGAGTGGCTGGTGGGTTCAAACTGCCAACGTTTAGGTTAGCAGCCGAGCTCTTAACCACTGATCCACCAGGGCCCCCTAAGGCTCTGATGGGGAAAAAAAATCCAGTTGAGAAGGGAAAACTAACATGTAAGAAAGAAGTGAGAGAATTGCTGGATAGACCTGAGTAGGTGAGATGGTATAACATCTAACACACTAGTAAAGGAGTTGGCCTTTGCTTCAAACATGCAATACCATCACCATATAAATATTCCTAAACCTACAACTACCTTCAAACTCCTGCCCGCATTTCTCCATATTTCTTCAAACTACAACTCTTAAAATCTTATCTCCTTGTCCTGTGTTTATAACTTTACCTCCTGTCATGGACTGAATTGTATCCCCCCAAAATATCTTTCAGCTTGGCTAGGCCATAATTCCCAGTATTGTGTGATTGTCCACCATTTTGTCATCTGATGTGATTTTCCTATGAGTTGTAAATCCTATCTCTGTGATGTTAATGAGATGGGATTAGTGGCAGTTATGTTAATGAGGCAGACTCAGTCTACAAGATCAGGTTTTGTGTTAAACCAATCTCTTTTGAGATATAAAAGAGAGAAGCCAGCAGAGAGACTTGAGATCCTCATACCACCAAGAAACAAGAGCCAGGAGCACAGCATGTCATTTGGACCCAGGGTCCCTGCTCTGAGGAGCTCCTGGACAGGGGAAGATTGCTGACACAAGGATTGCCACTATCCAATTCCCCCAGAACTGACCAAGACAGAAGACTTCCCCTGGGGCTGGCACCATGAATCCGGACTTTTAGCCTCCTAACCTTCTGTTTGTTGAAGCCATCTGGTTGTGGTATTTCTGTTATGGCAGCACTAGATGACTGAGACTCCTCCCATTCACTTTTTAAACAATTTTAATTTGGCTTTTGTTTCACCCCACCCCATGTGTACTACTTAGCCCTCCTTGTGAAATACCAGTGGCATAGCCTCCATTATCATAGCAACATGCAAGGCACCACAGTACAACAAATTGTCAGTGATCAAAGAAACCAAAAACCTGTTGCCGTTGAGTTGATTCCAACTCCTAGTGACCCTGTAGGACAGAGTAGAACTGCCCCATAGAGTTTTCAAGGAGCACCGGGTGGCTGCCGACCTTCTGGTTAACAGCCAAACTCTTAACTGCTACGCCACCAGGGTTTTCCTCAATGATCATAATTACATTTATTCTCATCTTTTTTTTTAGTCTGACACAGTTCTTCAACTTTCTTTGTCTTTCTTGACTTTGACATATCTGAAAAATAAAAGCCATTAATTTTAGTTATTTTATAGAATGTTCCTCAATATTATTTGTCTGCTTTTTCCAGACTATTAGCTTCAGTTTATATTTTTTGGGGGGAGGGGTGGGATGAGAGGCTCAGTAATATCAGACAAATGATGTCTTGTCCTGCTTATTGCATCATAAAGGAGGCACGTTATATCAGTTTGTCCCAATACTGGAAAAGTTAATTTGATCACTGCATTAAGGTGATGTCTTTCAGTTTCTCCACTGAAGTATCCATTTTTTGCTTTGTAATTCGTAAGGATTTTATGGGGAGATACCATGTGAATATCTTGTTCCTCATTAAATATTTACCCATCATTTGTCATGCATTAATAATTTCTATATCCATAATTTCTTTTATGATCTATTAGTTCACATTCTATTGTAAGAGTTTTCCATTCTCTACTGTTTATTTATATAAAAGTATGGGCTTATGGATTCATATCTCATCTCATTGCTTGTGCTTTATTATTATTTATTTATACTCAAAATGTCCATGATCTGACCAGATTTGGCCAGTGGTATCTGTCATGGATTGAATTGTGTCCCCCAAAATACGTGTCAACTTGGTTAGGCCATGATTCCCAATATTGGGTGGTTGTCTTCCATTTTGTGATTGTAATTTTCCTGTGTTGTAAATCCTAATCTTTGCCTGTGGTTAAAGAGGCAAGATCAGAGGATTTGGGAGGGATTGTAATACCCTTACTAAGGTCACATCCCTGATCCAATATAAAGGAGCTTTCCCTGGGGTGTGGCTTGCACCAAATTTATCTTGCAAGAGATAAAAGGAAAGGGAAGGAAGCAGAGAGGGGGTACCTCATACCACCAAGAAAGCAGCTCCAGGAGCAGAGCTCATCTTTTGGACCTGGGGTTCCTGAGCTGAGAAGCTCTTAGTCCAGGGGAAGATTGATGACAGGGACCTTCCTCTAGAACCAACAGAGAAAGTCTTCCCCTGGAGCCGATGCCCTGACTTTGGACTTCTAGCCTGCTAGACTGTGAGACAATGAACTTCTGCTTGCTAAAGCCATCCACTTGTAGTATTTCTGTAACAGCAGCACTAGATGACTAAGACAGTGTCTCTTTAATCTGTGTACTGCTGACAGGTTCTGATAATTTTTTGAGCACCGTCTTACATTCTAGAAACATAATTCTCATCTTTTTTCCTGCCCCAGCCCACCTTTCTTTTAGTGGAGAATAGTCTTTATGAATGAAGATTTTGACACTATTACTCTAGGGGGAGAAGGCAAGGACATATACCTGTATTAAAAAAAAAAAAAAAACCCAGTGCCGTCGAGTCGATTCCAACACCTAGCAACCCTACAGAACAGAGTAAAATTGCCACATAGAGTTTCCAAGGAGCGCCTGGTGGATTCTTACTGCTGACCCTTTGGTTAGCAGCCGTAGCACTTAACCACTACACCACCAGGATTTCCATATACCTGTATAAAAAAAATACACACCTATATATTCACTACTCTGTCACCCTACCTACCTATTCCAGCCTGTCCACTTCATATCTTACCTCTTGATATTCGTAAGTCCCTTCCTTTACAATGAGAAGTCTGAACCCTATTTTTCTCACTGTAATTTATTGATCTTCACAAGCCTGGAACACACAGAAAGCTGTTTCAGAATTGTTCATAAAGCTAACACAAAAAGCAAACCTACTAACTGAAATCAATATTTATTTATAGTTCTTTTATTTTTTGAGCTTAAATGTACCTATAGTAAAATTCACACATTTTAAGTGCACAATCTGGTGAGTTTTAGCACATGGTTACCCATACCCCTGTCAAGGTACAGAGTATTCCATCAGCCCAGAACTTTCCCTCCAATCTCCCAGGCAACTTCCACTGCCACACACAACACGTACACCTCTCTGACTTCTTTTGCTATAGATTAGTTTTGTCTGTTCTAGAACTTCACATAAATGGAATGATACACTGTATGCTTTTTGGTGTCTGCCTCTTTGTTCAGCATAATGCCTGAGAGTGATATATTTAAAGTTTGTTTCTAATTGTTTCTTTGTAGTATACAGAATATAATAGATTTTTTTTAAATATTGCCTTTGTATTGAGTGGCCTTGATAAATTCTCTTACTAATTGTAATAGCTCATCTGTAGTATCTTTTTGGAATTTCAATGTACATAATCTTGTTACATATGAACAATGAGAGATTTATTACTTTCTTCCCAATCTCTATGTCTTTTTTTTTTTTCCTGTCATTATTTCTCTGACTATGATCTCCAGCACAATGTCGACTGTAAGGAATGACAGAGAACACTGCTGTTCTGTTTTTATGTAAAGGCTTTCATTAGTTCATGTTAAGTATGTAACAGTATGTTCCTTGTATATTTTTCGTAGGTTGCATTTCTGAGATTATGTAAATGGCTTTCTTTCCTAGTTTGCTAAGAACTTTTGTCTGGGTAGGTGTTGTTTATTTTAGCAATTGCATTTCTTTACTTACAGAGAGGATCCTATGATTGCATTTTTTTCATTCTGTTAGTGTGGAGCATTACTTGCAGTAATTTCTTGACGTTAAATCAACCTTGTTAACTGAATACCTAGTTTTTCTGTGGCTCTGTTTCCTTTGCCTATTTTTTTCTCCCTTGTTTTTCTGTCTTGGCATGCCTGATAATTTAATTGAATACTGGACATTGTGTATTCTCCTAGAGGGGTTTACTCTATCCTGTGACAGGATCTTGTGTTAGAGCACATCATCTAAATCCAATCAGGGACTGTGATGGCTTGAAACTAGGTTAAATTACTTTTAAACCTCTGTCTACCTCTAATTTGCCTCAGCTCGTACATAGTACCTAGCTCTACTGTGATCCCAGCTTAGAAAGTAAATTGTTTATGAGTACCAAACTTTTTTTTTAAGTCCACTTCATTACCATGAGACTATATAAAAGTCTAAACTGCTTTTCATAAGATTTCTGCTTGAATCTGTATTCACTTCCACCATCGAGTTTAAAAACTCTGTAAACGTCTCTTAGTGGGAGATCTGCTGCACGTTAGGCCCACTTCTTTCAGCTTCCCTTTTCTGGGATCTTGGCCCCTCAATTCCTGACTGATATGCCAATAATTAAGTCATTTTTTTGTTTTCCAGTCCTATGAGATTGCCAAAACTCCTGCTGGCTTCTCTGTCCCTTAGCTCCAAAATTTTTCCTGGCTTCTAGGTCTCTTGCTCTATTCCAAGAATTGATAAATGCCCCCAAGGAAAATGGTTACCAAACACTGGTGCATCTCCTTGAGGTATCGTTCTGTCTGAAATCAAGTTACTCCAGACCTGCTTGCCTCCGTGACACTCTGATGTCTTCAAAGTGCATGTGTTGGTGTGCGTGTTTCTGGACTTCCCAGTTGTCCTCATCAGGATTGAATTATTTCATCTTAGCTGGAACTGAATACAACTTTTGGTAAACATTTTAAGTAAATAGTCTTGTTTTAGACTATATTTCAAAATTCCCCAATGTTTAGACATATTGTGTTTTATAGAGATACACTTGAGCATCAACATATAAATATATCACATATATATCTCATAGTAGTCAAAGTTAAAAATTAAGTCATAGTAGCGGACATTGCCAAAGGAGTGCAAGACATCTTATGTCCAATAATTGTGTAAAAACGTTTTTCCTTAGTATGTTGTTGTTGTTAGGTACCATCGTGTCAGTTACCACTCATAGCAATGCTACGTACAACAGAAGGAAACATTGCTGGGTCCTGCGCTATTCTTGCAGTCATTGTGATGCTTGAGCTCATTGTTGCAGCCACTCTGTCAATCCATCTCATCGAGGGTCTGTCTTTTTTTGCTGACTCTCTAATTTACCAAGCATGATGTCCTTCTCCAGGGACTGGTCCCTCCTGATAACAAGTCCAAAGTACATGAGATGAAGTCTCGCCATCCTCACTTCTAAGGAGCATTCTTTCTGTACTTCTTCCAAGACAGATTCGTTCATTCTCTTGGCAGTCAGTGGTATATATTCAATATTCTTCCCCAATGCCCCAATTCAAAGGTGTGAATTCTTCTTCAGTCTTCCTTACTCATTGCCCAGTTTTCACATGCATATGAGGCGACTGAAAACACCATGACTTGAGTCAGACGCACCATGGTACTCAAAGTGGTATCTTTGCTTTTTTCTTAGTATAGTAGAAATTATTCTTTGCATCTCCACTAGAAGACTTTACATACACATACACACACAGAGAGACACAGCACATGCCACATACACACACAGAAGTGTACATATACACACCTATATTCTTAGTGCCTATAATGGGAAAATACAGTATGAATTAGCAAATGGGCACATTCTTAGAAGATTAATAGAGAAGTAAAGATGAATAATGTTTCTGAGATGTTCTGTGGCCAAGAAGCATGTATTCATGCTTAATGGGATCTAACCTAGATGTTTGAATTAAGAACATTTATTTCATTTCATATTCAAGCCACAATTGCATAAGAAATTTGATATTTTAATAGCATTTAACCGTATTTTTATAATAAAAATAATAGTGTTAAATTTTTATTCAATTTTTTTGGAGAAGGCCAAGATTTAGACTTTTAAGGTGCTCAAGTGGGCTAAGGATGTTGTTCATTAGACTGGTGTGCAGTGGTGTTTAAATCCATGTGCTTATTGAAGGTGATTCCAAAGTTAACTTGGCATTTGCCAAAATGTAATTTTAATTGACGTAATTCTATCAATTACTACACAGTAAACTAAGAGGCACTCAATGAATTCAAGTTATGTAGGCTTGCCCTATACTCTGATACTATGCCAGGATGGAAACTGCTCTGGGTAGATAATGCCAACTCCTATTTTGGCTCTTCTGCCATCCAGCATTGTAGGTGGTCTTTAATAAAAAGATTTGAGAGTATCGCTGTCATATTTTTTCACAAGGTCCAGACCTGGAGAATTGAGGTGGAAACAATGTCTTCAGTATCTCTCTCACCTCTTTTAACTGTTGCAAACTTCTTTTTTGGTCTTCTCTCTTCTTCTTGCCTAGCACGTTTATTCTGTGGCTGCTATGAAGTCTCTACTCCTGACTTTTCCAAATATTCCTACCCACAGAAGTCTTAAGTGACCTATTCTTTTGGGGGCATCCTTAAAGTAAGTAACCAGTCAAATTGTGTGATAGGTCATCAGTCATAAGGGTATCAAAGTTGTGATTCTGTAAATATAACAAAAAACAAAACAAACATTTTAAGTATTTTGAGTAGAAATAATTTTTTATACAAGGAGGTAGCAACTTAACTCTTGGAACTAGAGGGGCAAAGTTCACAAAGTCTGCTTTAGAAAATTTCGAAGTGCTAGGATTTTCACAACAAAAAGAGAGTTGCAGCATCTACGTGGATAATTCAGTGGTGGGTGTTTAAAAGCGCAGGACACAACCCCACGTCTGTCATTGGCTGATGCCCACTCATGTATTTGCAGCCACAATTTTGTCTTTCAGATCTCACACGCCAACTCTCATTGCTGTAATCTGATGGAAATGCTGTGGGCCTTGGAGTTTGCGTAACGCAGTTCCTAAGCTCTACTTCCTGTGAGATTTCAGGACAGAGATAGAGGGTGGAGACGTTACTGAGCATCAGAAATACATCTCATCTCGTGGGTGAAAACGGACTTCAAAGTACTTACTCTCAAATGATATTTTTATTTTAAAAGCAGTCTTTATTATTTTTAACCCATGGAGATTTGTTCATGTAGCCAAGAAGGCTAAGATGAACCCCTTGCTTTCTTGATGACTTATATGAAAAAATTAACTGCATTTTAGCCTCCTGTTTAATACTTTTATTTGAAGTCACCTTTAGGATTTGATGCCAACAGGTGTAATTTTTAAAATCAAAAGATTGATGGGCAGACCTAACAAGCATTAAATTTAGAATAATAAAATATACTCAAAACTAAATACTTTCTTCTCTGGAGATTAGTCATTAGAAATCAGAATAAGATGAGAAAACACAAAAATGTGTTTTAAGCTAAATCAGATTTAGATAATTACTGTGGCCCACTTAAAAAAAAAAATATTTCTTGTGAGGGTAAATCTATAAAAATGTGCTAAACTGAGAGCTTAATTCATAAATGGAAAAGATATTTATAAGCTTAGAACCAAGATGCAGTGTCTACTCATCTAGTGGAGAGATGACCGATACAATCAGTGGATATCCACAAGACGAGCAGTTGGCCAAAGTCTTGGATCTGTGTTTCAGATCCTGGGAGGTCTCTCAGTAGGCATTGCTTTTGTTACAATGATGGAAGACCAGAGTAGCAATGGAAGTAACACCTCTCTGGGTTATTAAGTGAAGAGAACACAGTGAAAGAGCCGAGTGTGATGTGTGGGATACGATATGGGGTTGGTGAATTTGAAACAGCCACATGAAATCAGTAAGAATTGAGGTAAATGTGCAGAATCTTATTTTTGATGAAATGTGTTATCAGAAAATACCTTCAAATGAAATGAGAACCAGTATGGCTACTGTCAAATGTTGTCACATGTCTATAAAAAGTTGTCACGTGTCTATAGTCTCCTTTAATCAGGAATAATTCCTCAATCTGTATTTTGATTCAAAGGGGTCTGTGGGAGTTTTGGATGGTCTGTCAGGTACAGCAGGAGAAAGCAAGACTCATGCAGGAAGGGCAAAAAAACCCAAATAGAACGTATTGTCCACAAGTACTGGACATGAAACCACAGGACAGCTCAGGGCCACCCAGGGGACTGAACACAGGGGCAAGGTAGTCACAAACTGGAACTGTAGGAGAGGGCTTGTGTATGGCACACAAGGCGGGGTCTTGGGGTTAGTGCACACTGATGTCTTACTGGCCAGTGAAAGTTTCTAGTGCATTAGCCTGGGGAAAGGGAGAAATTTTTATCACAAGAACCCATATGGATCATGGCCAAGAGGGGCAAGGAGTAACTACAACCACTGAGAGACTGGTTTACAAAATAGTATCAGGTTCTTTTCACGGGAAACCAAATGGGGCATGGCCAGGAGGGCCAGTTAGAGACCACAACAGTTAAGAGACTGTATGACAAAGTAGGAATGGCCAAACTGGGAGGAATTAATGAATGTTGAGGCAGCAAACTAGACATGATGCAAATTGGCCTTACGATGTTGCCTGTCTTGGCATTTCATCACCATATGGAAGTCATGTGTTGTCAGGTCTCTCTAGTCTCCTTTAATTCAAAATGATGCCTCAGTTTTTCTTTATGTTTCATAATACTGACATTCTGAAGAGTATAGACCAGTTATTTTATAGAACGTCCTTCAAGCTGGAGTTGTCTGATGTTTCCTGATTAGATTTAGATCATGCGTTGTTAGGAAATTCACTGAGCGACGTAGTGTTCTCCTTGCAGTGTATCAAGAGGCACCTGGTATTGATTTGTCTCATTACTCCTGAAGTTGACATTGGCCACCGGGCTATGAAGGTGGACATTGCCAGGTCTCTCCACTCCAAAGTTTCTATTTTTCCCTTTGTTATTAATAAGTGTCTTTTGAGGAGATACTTTAAGGATGTATATGTACCCTGTTAATCCTTGAACTTTCACCTTCTAGTTTCAGCAAGCGATGACGATTTTGGCTGAAATCAGTTTTTATCATGATGGTTTCAAATGCTGATATTCTAAAGCTGTGCATCCAAAAACCATGAAACACTGCAGGAATTTGTCTGTCATCCTTGTGTGTGGCTGTGCACATCTTTTCTATATTCTTCTGGGTTTATTATATGTTCCACCAAAAGCAAGTTCACTAAGAGACGTATTTTTTAAATGGGGAATGGTGTCGGGTGGAGTGAATGGAATTCATAATCACATAATCTTAACATAACTCTTCATTTCTGCATGTATTACTCCAGTCTCTGTGTACATATATGCATAACATACACTATCTGTGAACATAAACTGTACTCAATTTTTCACTGAATGATACGTCACGTTTTCCACAGTATTTTCAGCATAATTCCTCTGTGATATTCTTAACATCTGTTAAGATCTTAGCAGTCTACCTTCCCTTTGCATTTCAGCAAACTGGTCTTCTTTTAGATTTTTCAATAACCAGGCTCTACCTCATGCCTGTTCCATCTGCTAGGTCCCAAATACGAAAGGAATCCCACCCCAAAGCCACTTAGTCTACATTTTAGTGAAAATGGTACTTCTTTAACGAAGTTTAGACTAACCCATGCTCTTCTTCAGGTAATTATCACCATGTAGTTTGTAGACTGTCTGAGGAAAAGGACCCTGGCACCTAGGACAATGCTCAGAGTAGTCCTGGGTCTCAATGAAACAGATGATGTGATGGAGTGCCTGTTGCTAAGCATCTTGGTTGTTTTTATTTTGTATTGCAGGTACCCACGTTTATGCATATGACTCTTCAGAAAACCAAACTCCTTGCCACTGAGTTGATTCTGACTTATAGCAACCCCATAAGACAGAGTAGAACCGCCCCATAGGGTTTCCAAGGAGCAGGAGTGGCTGGCAGATTAGAACTGCCGACCTTTTGGTTAGCAGCCTGAGCTCTGCCACCAGGGCTCCTATAACTGTTCAGTAATAACACAATTTTAAAAAATAATAATTCAATTAATCTAATGGGTCAGCGATATATTCATTTTATTTTCTTTGTTTCAATTTTGAGCATAACTTCAATATTCACACATAACAGACTTCTGAGCAGCATTAATTCTGAAAAACTTAATTTTTATTTGGATGCAAGCTCTTTTAATTGCCTAATTGGAATAAACTTTCCTTTAGCTCAGTTAATTAAAAATGCTGCCTTCTGGAATTTTGGTTCTTTCTCATTCTAATTGCCTATTTACCAAAAATTATCACTCAGTTATCCACCTGTAGTCATGGCCTTATTTCATTCCAGGCTCTAGAAACTTGGCTAGAATATATATAGGAAAACAAAATCTGAAATATATTACATAGCTCAAAGTGGAAAGGCGCATGAAGATATCAGCTCAGAAAATCCCTGCACAGTTGAGCACCCTCACAGCCATTTAGGGTTTACAGATATGGCAGTGGCAGTGCACAGAAGTTAAGCAACTTCTTACCTTTTATTTCCCTTTAGAGACCCCATAGTTTACTTTTTCTATTCTATTTCTCCTTAAAACTGGCCTTCAATGATAAGTGATTAGTGGATGATACTCTTACCCTATCTATCTGTCTGTCTGTCTATCTATCATCTATCTACCATCTATCTATCTATCTATCTATCTATCTATCTATCTATCTATCTATCTATCTATCTATCTATCTATCTATCTATCTATCTATCTATCATCTATCTATCATCTATCTATCATCTATCTATCATCTACCATCTATCTACCATCTACCTATCTATCTACCTATCATCGATCTATCATCTATCTATCTGTCTGTCTGTCTATCTACCCATCTATCTATCTACCCATCTGTCTAACTATCTGCCTACCTGCCTACCTGTCTATCCATCTATCTGGATATTTATTAAGAGTCCCTGGGTGGTACAAATGGTTAAATGCTCAACTACTAACCAGAAGTATGGTGATTCAAAGCCACCCAGGGGCACTTCAGAAGTAAAGCCTGACATTCTGCTTCAGAGAGGTCACAGCCTTGAAAACCCTATGGAGCAGTTCTATAATGCATACATGGGATCGCCGGGAGTCAGGACTGGCTCGTTGGCAACTAACAACAACATATATAGATATACAGGGTAATATATACAATCTATATATAAAAAAAAAATTTTTTATATATAAATACATATTACAGATATATAATTATTATATATATCTTTACAAAGCCTCTCAGTGAATATCATTTGTCTTTATATCTTCTAACACTGCATAAAATGAATTAGCATTTTAAAAGGCAAAGTCTTTTACGTTTACATTCTGAACCGCATAGTTGAGAATATTTAATACAAAAATCTTCCCTGCTGTTACTTTACCTACTAAACTTCGATTGGTAAAGACCACATGCATACAAAACCAAACCCACACCTACTGCTGCCAAGTTGATTCTGGCTCATAGTAACCCTACAGGACAAAGTAGAACTGCCCCATGCGGTCTGTAAGGCTATAGTCTCTGAGGCTATAAATCTTTACCAAAGCAGATTGCCACATCCTTTTCCCTCAGAGCGGCTGGTGGGTTCAAACCACCAACCTTTTGATTAACAGCCAAACACTTAATCTCCCTGCCACCAAGGCTCCTTACTACGTATATAAAAATAGTGCTTATTCCTTCTATGATCTTTTATGCTTTAACAATAAAGAATTTACTGAACTTCAAGTTTTGAAGTTAAACTACTTTTCTCCCAATGTTATTCAGGGCAACCAAAATACAGGTTTACTTTGAAGAACTTTCCACGACCTATTTCCTTGACTTGTTATGATCACTAGAGCTGGGTTAGATGAAGACCTGGTACTGGGAGAGAAGTTATGTTCCAGATATCATTGCTGCGTAGCTAAACTAATCCGTGGGAAGCATAAATGAAACGTTTTCTTAATTAATTAATGTGAATTTATTTAAATCACAATGAAATGATCTACGTAGCCTTTGGACCTTTTTGCAAACCATTCTACAATCTCTGTATTACAGTCCCTGAAGTCATTAAGTACGACGTTCACTGACTATGAACAAACTATTTGAAGATTCTGTGCTAATCTGATTGTGCCATTTAGACCCATTGATTAGGCTTTCCTCAGTTTATGTTTCTTCACGTTCACAAACTGGAAAGTGAAATCGGATTTCAATATAACCACCAATGTATGCGCTCCATCATTTTTATTACACGTACCACGTACAGTAGGTTCAGTATTTTCATTTAGTATCAGGGATGTTTAATTGATCTTAATTTGTATGATTGCTGCTACTAACAATATTTACAGGATCACCTTAGGTGATTAAATTTACATTTTTGTATCTGCTTTATGCTGAAAAGATGATCTGTTATTCCTTTTCATGATTACTTCCTTGCTTTAAAATTACATTTAATATTCTATTTCTGGCTAAGAACTGATTTCCAATGTGGAAACACAAGAATCTCAATACAATTGATTCAGTATCTCTTTGAGCAGTCCACAGGGGCACTGAATGCCTGCTGTGTGCTCCCTTTATTTGGAGAAGGCAAACTTATCCAGATTTTATTTAAAAGTTTGAGTTAAAAAAAAAAAAAACCCGTTGAGTTTATTCAACTCATGGCAGTTTCAAACTGCCAGCCTTTCAGTTAGCAGCCCAGTGCTTCACCACTGCTCCTTTGTTTGTGCTTAAAAAAAAAAAGATTTATTGTTTGTGCTTAGGTCTCTTAAAAGTGTTAAGGGCAACGGTTTGGATGTGCAAGAAAAAGAGTCACTCTGAACCAAGGCATTTCATCAAGTCTATTCGGACTCGTAGTGACTCTATAGGACACGGTATGCCCTGTAGGGTTTCTAAGGATCCGATGGTGGATTTGAACTTTGCACCTTTTGGTTAACAGCCTAGCCTAACCACCGCACCACCAGGGTCCCAGAGATCTTATCAGTAGTTAGAAAATCTAGGTCATTTGAAGCTCTTTTGTTTATGCCTTTAACATTTTTGAAGCTTTTCAGTTAGTGTGCACATTTATGCCATATTTTTTAATGCTCTAAAAATGCTTTCATGAAACATGGAACTGGCATTTTATTAGCAGCCAAGTCTTCTTTAGGATTGGAATCATCTTGTATAAACAAAACAGAATAAACCCAATAAAAATGAAAACCTGAAACACCGGTAACATCATCCCAACAATAACAACAAGCATTTATTGCTGTATGTTACGAATAAATAATGATGAATAAACCCTCAAGGAATAAGGAACTATGTAGATATCATAAAAATTAAGTCAGAATCTATGGATGAGGGTCAACTTGTTTTGTGTGCGGATTTTCTTATCATATTGAAAGCACTTCATTTTTGCAATTTAGGAATAAGTTGGTTGCGTAATTTACCCAGAGAATTTCCTCTAAAGAAAACTTAGAGGAAAAATCATTGAACATATGTAGCCTAAAAACTTCTCTTTTTAGAGCATATGCAGAAAACCCAGCTAGCTAGGCATGCTTTAATTGCAAGCTTTCATCTATGTTTTTAAGTTTAAAAGAAACCCCCTGAAGTACGTAAGCCTAAAAACACCTTTACTGGAGAGCTTTAAAGACTTCTCAGCAATGTCTACGCGGACTTTTATCAATACTCATAAACCAGTTGAGGACCTTTAGCTACCGAGGGTTATATTATACAAACTAGAGCACACCGCCAATCTCTCCAGGACATCTTGTGGACTGTTTCAGAGGCCCTTGAATAAAAGCCAGTGTAAAGTGGGGTTGAGAGAGGCCGAGGTGGCTAGACGGTATCACCCCGAGAATTTCTAAGTGTTATGTAAGCATCGGGGCAGAATAGCGTGTGTGTTGGGTAATGTTGGCCAAGACACACAATTTTATCTGCAGTGAGTAAAGTGCAGCAACTGTGCAGGCGAATCTGTTGGAGCCTAAAAGACCACACATGTGGAAATGTGTCAAACTTCTCTAAAGGCTTTGTTATTCCAGCTGGAGCACCAAGCACAGAGTATCCAATTACCTTATGGAGCTCAAAATGCCTAGGTTATGGAATGGTTGATCCTTGGTAATCCAGCAACTATAAGACTTCATCATTTAGAAGTCACTTGGATTGTCTGATGCCCATATTAAAGAGTGTTAGGATCTATAAGGATTTTGACTAAGACAGTGAATACGGCGTTACCTGTGTGAGTTGAAATTACCAGGTTAAGACAAAATGGGAGAGAGTTAGAGCCTGTAAAGTACTAACACTAGCCCAGCTTTGTAAAATAGATGTCTGACAATGTGCATATAAATTTATTCTCTAAAAATTAAATTACTTTTAAATGTATATTTGTAATGAATCTCATATTAAAGTAAGAGGAGATCTTTCTTTTTACAGTAATAAATCCTGCAAATATGAAATTTGATAGACTTTGGTTTGCTTAATTAAGGTTAGTGCATGCTCAGAATTCCTTATCCAATACCCTTAAGACCAATGTCTTTTAGAAATCAAAAGTTTTCATATTTTATAAAAGTAATACTATGCGTACATTATTTATTAAGTAATAGCTCAGGGCCTGGGGCCACACCCCACACTCATACATGTTAATATTTATGCAGTAGAATGTATGAATACTCACTGTAAGTGAGATAAATAAAGACTAGAAATAGATTAATGCCAGTTCATAAAAGATTTTGCTACCATAACTTGCCCCAACTTTTTAAAGATATTTATGATTTACAGAGCTTTTGAATCTTGAAATGACAGACCTGTAATGGCTTAAGGCAATCACTTAGGGATCTCTCTATTTCTAAAGAAACACAGAGGAAAGTAATGTGAATTCATCAACGCTGGAAAGACTTCATGCAGAAGAAAATATTTACCCTCAAATCAATGACAAGAGAGATAGCTTAAAAATAATCATTTCTGGGAAAGATACAAGGTTGATTTAAATCTCATTCATAGTATAATTAACTGATTTAAGAATATTTCCTGAGACTATTTTGATAATGGTGTCAGATGGTACAAGGGTATGAGAACTAGGATAAGGGAACCATAACCTGTTGAAAACCCATTGCCATCAAGTTGATTCTGACTCATAGCAACCCTATAAGACAGAGTAGAACTGCCCCATAAGGTCTCCAAGAAGCAGTTGGTGGATTTGAACTGCTGACCTTTTAGCTCTTAACCACTGCACCAACCAGAGTTCCTAGAGAAATATATATAAACCCAGTGCCGTTGAGTCGATTCCAACTCATAGAGAAATACATATATAATTGTTAATATATTAATATTATTTACATATTTTTTAATATATAATATTATATTGTATATATTATACAATATTATTTATGTATATATATATATAAATTTTGGAATACTCTTAAGTTCACCATCTCCTTGCTCAACTCATTCTAATATATTCTCTAACTTTGCTTTATAGACCATGGTAAGGAATTTGAACTTTGTTGTACTGATAATGGGAACACATGGGAAACTTAGGCAGGAAAGTGATCAGATTCTCATCTTACAAAAAGCCTGACATCATTGTACAGAATGGAGGAAGACAAAAATTGGAGGTAGGGAGGCTAATTAAGAGGTTGTTGCAAAAATGTAGGTAAGATAGTCATAA
This sequence comes from Elephas maximus indicus, assembly GCF_024166365.1. Classification (NCBI taxonomy): domain Eukaryota; kingdom Metazoa; phylum Chordata; class Mammalia; order Proboscidea; family Elephantidae; genus Elephas; species Elephas maximus. The sequence goes on from NC_064840.1 coordinate 78,040,329, forward strand.
AAGGACAAATATTGTCTGATCCTACTTATATATCTACAACAGGCAAGTGTGTAGAGTTTATTAGTGGTCACCAGAGGCATGAGGGAGGGCAAAAGGGGAACCCATTGATTAGGGAACATTGAGTTTCTGTTAAGGATAATGGAAAAATTTGGAAGCAGATAATGGTAATGGTTGAACATGATAAACACAGTGTTTACGAATTGTGCTTGTGAAGAACTTTGAAATGGCAAACAATTTGTTACATATATTTTTACCACACTTTTAAAAAAAGTAGGCAAGATTTGAGCATCTAGAACTACCAAATATCAAAATTCAGAAATTACCTATGAAGTAGATTATCAGAAACTAATGCTTGTTTAGATATGGGGAATGGCCCAAGAGTTAATAAATGGCACCAAGGTTTCCAATTAAAGGGTACAATCTTTCACTGAAGTCCAACACAGAAGGTGGAACAATTGTGTGTGTGTATGCGGGGTGGAGGGGGAAGATTTAAGAGAATGAGCTGAGTGTTGAACATATTGAGATTTCTATCTATGTGGTATCCAAATGGCTATGTGTATAAGTTGGAAATTCAAGAGGGGTGGGAACGTCTAGGTTAGTGATTTAAATCTTTTGTTATTAACATATAAATGATAACTTATCAAGAAGATGAGGTAGTATATGGGGAATATAAAGTAAGAAGCAAACCTGAAAAGGACCATTGATTATAGACTGGCTCCAGAAAGAGGCACCCACAAAACAGGCTGGAAAGAAGGGGATGATTTTTAGGAGGAAAACCAAAAAAGCACCATGATTTCGATGTGAAAATAAGAGAATATTTTAAGAAGGTCATATTATCGGATGATAGAATTTGTTATTAGTGGAAAACAACAAAGTTTGTTTTCTATATTTAATGACAAAAAAACAAAAACCAATCCCATTGCCATCAAGTCGATTCCGACTCATAGTGACCCTATATGACAGAGTAGAACTGCCCCACAGACTTTCCAAGGAACAGCTGGTGGATTTAAACTGCCAGCCTTTTGGTTAGCAGCTTGAGCTCTTGGCCATTGTGCCACCAGGGCTCCATTTGATGGATGACAAGGAGGTCATTAACGGCTGGACTGCAGAAGTTTTATGGAGTCATGGAACAGAAGACAGATTGTGCAGGTTTGCAGAAAAGAGTAGTAGAAACTTAGGTGTGAGGTAGGATCATAATTATTTTTTAAAAAATTACCATGGAGAGACTAAAGATAGTTAAAAAAAAAAAAAGGAATTCATGTAGAAGAAAAGGTTGAAAATATAGAAGATACAAAAAGTAAAATAGAAGAAGGCCACCTGGGGAGGAGGAGAGAATCCACAGTTTGGTGTGGAAATTAGCCTCAAATAGGAGAGGTTTCTCTTCCATTAAAAGAGAGAGAGAGAATGAAAAAAAGGTTAATGTAGATTCAGAAAAGTTTACTGGTTTGGTCACAAGGCATTCTCTGCCCTCCGGCTTCTATTTTTCCATGAACTAGGAGGCGAGAGAGAGCAATGTACAAGGACTGAAGTGGAGAGAGAAGGGGGAAATAAGAATGAACTGACTAAGTAAGCATTACGAAATCTCCAAACTTACTTTTCAATGGAAATTGCAGTATCACAGCAGTGCCAATCTGCAAAATTTATTAATTTTGTATTTAGCTGTGCAAAGAATAATAATAATTAAAAAAAAAAGGTGATTATAATAAATGGAAGATGGCGAGAGGTGCCCAAATATTCAGACCTAGAAAGTAAGTATAGCCTGGTTAGATTTACCTTGATTTTTAGTAGTTAAAAAATAGTCCAGAGAATGTTGTCAAACAAATAATATGTACAGGGTAAAAAAGAAATGGGCATGACTGGACAAGAACTGAGTAAGAATAAGTCATGTTATACTAACCGCCATCTTTTTTGAGGAGCATTAATAAGCTAGTGGACCAGATAAATGCTATAAAAATAGTAAATGTTACAGTTGATAAGGCATTCATTTGCTAACGTACTAAAAATGTAAATACCACAAGTCATTAGTCTGTCTTTTACATGGCTGTAAAAAATAACTATGACTAATCTTGGCAGAGAATAGGTCCAAAATAAACATTTGTGGAATTAATTAATGACTAACTTTTGATCAAACGGATAGGTTGGGAGCTAGAATAACCATATGGGCTCATTATTACTTTGTGTTGACTATACAAGTAATGTTAACCTGGAGCAAGATCTTCAGTTTTGTAACTTATTTTTATCTTGTCTGGTACAACCTGGATGAGAAAAAGAGATTATACTTATAAAATTTATATTTGATGTACAAACAGGATGAACTTGAGTTAGAATAAATAGAAAATCAATTTAACTACCTGAGTATAGGATTGGGAAGGTTAACAAAAGATAGCTTCGTCATGATGTCAAGGACATAGCTGCTAAAAATTAATCCAATTATGATCCCATGACCAAAAAAAAATAGTGTCCTTAGTTAGGGTGGTGACACTATCCTGAGCATTGGTGTGAATACATTTGGATTACAGTGTTTCGTTTTGGGTGCCATTACAGGAAACTAGATAGAGATAATGTAGAACATGGTAACTAAGGTCTTCAAACATCTGTGGGGCCAGGAGGATGGGAGGCATAGGAAGAAAATTACAACACTGTCAAACATAACAAAAGAAAAATAGATCGCTGTCTGGTACATTGTAGAACTTCCTACCTTAAGGAGGAAGTTGGATTTATTGATGCGTAAGATAATGCCCTTTCTTGTTCTATAAGAAACCTAGAGAATTTTAAAGAAAGGGTTCACCTCTTAATAAAACATGTTTATAAGAATAAAGAGTAGTAATATCAGAAAAATGATTAATTCCTCTTCAACCAAATCTGTTCATCAAGACATTTTAATTCTTCAATCTCCTTGAGACAAATGTACCTTTTCTTTATAAAGGTTTGTTTGTTTTGTTAAGAGACACTTTCTGTCTGTCAGTGTGTCATATTCTGGTGACTTGTGTATTGCTACAATGCTGGAACTTACGCCGCTGGTGTTTCAAATACCAGCAGGGTCACCCACGGTGGACAGGTTTCAGCAGACCTTCCAGCCTAAGATAAACTAGGAATAAAGTACTGGCAGTCTATTTCCAAACATTAGCCAATGAAAACCCTATAAATCACAACAGAGTATTATCTGATGTAACACTGGAGGATGAACCCCCTAGATTAGAAGGCACTCAAAATACACAGGGGCGATAACAATGGGACCAAGCAATGATTCGTTCTGTTGTGCACAGGGCAGCCATGAGTTGAAGCCAAATCACCAGCAACTAACAGCAATTCAATTAACGGATCCAAATTCACTGTATGCCATGTCTTCCCTACATCTTTGGAAATGCTGGTGGCATAGTGGTTAAGAGCTATGGCTGCTAACCAAAAGGTTGGGAGTTCAAATCCAGCAGGTGCTCCTCGGAAACTCTATAGGGCAGTTCTACTCTGTCCTATAGGGTCGCTATGAGTGGGAATCCACTTGACGGCAACAGGTTTGGCTATTGGTTTTCCCTACATCTTTATGAGATGCAAATATTTTCCCAGTATGAAGTTTGCTTTCAACTAAAAATATTCTATGAAGCATTGGAGTCTAGATATTTCAGATTTGCTTTTCAGATGCCTTAAATGAAAATCTGAGGTATATTTTTATTTATGTCAGTTTGAAACACTGACAAGTTTAAGAGCTATTCATACTAGATCAACTTGCAAAAGTGGTCCCGATGTTCAGGGTGGACTGAATAACACTGAAAATTTGAAACACCATTATTCTGTTTCAGTATTTTTAATGACTTTCTTTAATTTAAATATATAACATGAAATCATATATTTTCATGTTATATATTAAACCAGGGTTTATGTCTGACAAATATTTCCTTTTGAAGATTCAAATTTCTCTAATAATATTTATATCAAGTGAAAATATAGATGTTTAGTTTCTGATGTTTTCCCAATAGTTACATAATTTCAATCTTTATAGAAAAGATTCCCCTTACTAGAGATAATATTAGAAAAAAAGGAAAATTTCAGACTTATTTATATATACAGTTATATTTGGGAATTTTTGTGATTTTTAAAGATTCAAGGTGAAACTTCTTTAAACTCATTCTAGGCCTTTTTTTTTTTTTTTTTGTATCTTAAACTCTTAAACGTGTTACTCTGTTTGCATTATTTTAAGCCTAGCTATAAATAAATATGCAGCTAGGCACACCATCCACATACCTGAACCTTGATGTCTTGGAAAAAATATGAAGCAAAAATCTGGATCTAAATCAACTTTCGACATATATTGACTTCAGAAATACCTTAGGGTTTGCACAGCGCTATAAATAATGGGGGACTAAGCAATTAAAGTTAAATAAATTCCTTTAAAGATACTTCAAGTTAAACTGCTTATTTAATGTAGAAGCACAGGTTTTCTGGATTTATTTTTTTCACTTTGTGTGTGTGTGTGTGTGTGTGTGTTTTAACCAGGGAAAACTTTTCATGTTTATTTTTCTTGGACTAGACAGAAAACCTTATATAAGAAGCATTTAAAATTACTGAGAGGAAAAAAACCGCCTTGGCTTATACAATAGTATTTAATAGTCCTCCTTGAAAAAGTGAGAGCCAAAATATAAAATGAGTTTAGATGAACAGAAATCATGTTTTAGAAGATGAAGTATAAACCATCACTTGGAAAGTGGTTTTATGAATTAATTTTACACGTATCATTTTTTAACTCTCACCTAACTAATTTTTGTCATTTAATTTTTATCTCCTAAATATGCAGTCGCAAGTGAAGTAAAAATTCACAAAAAGAACTCAGCCTAGTATTTTTTTTCTAATCCCAGCTAGAAAGATCTGCTCAGACCTGAAATACGGTTACCTGGAAATACATTGGCTATCCTGAGAAGGATAGCACTGTGGGAGTGAATTAAACCAAAAGAGTTGCTGCGTAGTCCTGTGTCTACCATTTTCTAACTACAGTGTTTTGAAACAGTCACTTACTTTAAAGATTCACATTTGTCCATCTCTGTAATAGACAGTATTACTTTATCTATCTCTAATGTTGTTATTATAAAGTAAAATTGTAAGTCTCCACAAAACTCACTGCCATCAAGCTGACTCCAACTCGTAGCAACCCTGTGGGACGTAGGGATGGCACCATGGGTTTCCAAGGCTGTAAAACTTCATGGCAGCAGGCTGCCCACATCTTTCTTCCGAAGTAGCTGGTGGGTTCAAATTGCACACCTTTTGCTTCGCAGCTGAGCGCTTTAACCACTGCACCACCAGAGCTGTAATTATAAGCTAACTACACTACAAACAAAACATTTTATGATAATGAATGCTATTACACTAAGAGCCATTTCCGTGTGTCTGCACACACATGTATTTTCCACCATCTGTATATTCATATAGAGTGTTTCTGAAAATATTTTGCCACAGATTCCTTTTCTATGTTTTAAGCAGTTGCTATCATGAGCGTATAATATTCTTCCAAAATAATACAAATAATAGAATTGGATTAGATAAAGCCCTTGTGGGGGCAGTCATAGAATTCTTGTCTTCCATGGGTATGATTTCCAACCAGCACAACTCATACACAGCCATCACCCGTCTGCCTGTGGAGGCTTGCCTAGTGCTATGGTGCCGAATAGGTTTCAGTGGTGCTTCTAGACTAAGGCAGACAAGGAAGAAAAGTCTGGCAACCTACTTCTGAAAGCCAGCCAATGAAAACCCTATGAATCACAATGGTCCAATATTCTGCCGATCGTGGGGACGGCGCGGGACTGGCAGCATTTCATTCCGTCGTGTGTGGGGTCTCCATCAGTCAGGGGCCTACTTTACTATAACTAACAACCCTCACAGGTTCTTGTAGACCATATTGCTTGCGTAGAAATTTAACTGTTGATTCTATTTTTAAAGAGATTAAAAATGTTTGTGGAAAGACGTTGTGTATTCTCATGACCATGATTATTAGTAATAAATGACTGGGCCACTCCTTGTGGAGCTCTTTATGGCACGGCTAGCTTGATTTTGAGACAACATTTTCCTTGGCAAGTTTTGGGAATGCTGCAAGCCTGAGCTCTGGTTTCAGGAAGACATGTCAGTATTCCTCCTGGTGTGTGGTCTCCTAAGGGCTATTCAAGTCAACACTGCTGGTGACAGTCAGCTTTAACTCCCAGGCAAAAACCATGTGTTCTCTAGCTCTATGGAACTATACACAGAACATCTGAGGAAGTAATGAAGAAATTTCTGCCTCACAGAGTTTGGAGTGCAGGGTGTGGGTACTTATTTCCCTGATATTCACTGGAATCAACACTTATGTTCCAACGCACAGAATAGCTTAGTGGAAAGAACACTGAACTTTGAGTTAAAACTCTAGATTAGGTGCTGAGTAAGCATTTTAGCTGTGTTACTTCAGGTAAGGCACATCCCTGCCCCTCCATTTTCTCAACTTAATGAGGTTGTAAAACTATATACTGTATAGCTTCCTTCTAAAACTATTGATTCTGTAACTCAAATATTGTAGGTAAATTTTGTCTCTGGAAAACAACGTTTTATTGAAGTCAATGTAAGTTATTTTTTTAATATCCCAATTTCAGCATATTTGACAGAGGCCCTGGAATTGGCATTAAGTCACTGTTGAAAAGTGTAAGTGTTTAAGCAGCCTCCTAATTTGGAATATGACTTTTATTGTAATACGTCGTGCCATAAAAAATAAGGGTTATGAAAGGATCTGTGCTGGGTAATTGTAACAGCTGTTGTATAACCATTTTAGAGAGAAAAAGAGAATATATATTTTTTCTTAAAAAAGGGTAATTTACAACTTGGCTTATATATTTAATCATTGCACTCCGTATGTAGCTTAAAAATTTACAATCCAAATTAATACATGCTATTAAGTTGTGTACAGAGAATTTCATATACTACATTTACAGTGTTTTGGAATGAGCGTGTTTATATATATGTGTGTGTGCATGTATATGTTGTTGTTGTTGTTGTTGTTAGGTGCCGTCGGGTTGGTTCCGACTCAGCGACCCTGTGTCCAACAGGACAAAACACTGCCGCTTCTGCACCGTCCTCATGATCGTTGTTACGCTTGAGCCCATTGTTGCAGCCATTGCGTCAATCCATCTCATTGAGGGTCTTCTTTTTTGATGACCCTCTACCTTGTCAAGCGTGTGTGTGTATATACATGTATGTATGTGTATGTATATATATATATATATATATAATGTATACATTTGCACTAAATATGTAGCAAAACCAGGTGTTAAAAAATGCAACTATACAACATATACAGAGTCCCAAATTCTTCTTCCACTAAAGAAGAGCAACCAAAATAATGTTTTATCAATGCCGTGTAATGACGCTGCTCTTTCTACCTACTGCACAACCACAAGTTTTTGCTGATCTTTTGAGGCACTTGATTATCCTGACCTACTTAGCCTACCCATTCATTTCCCTATTGCCAATCCACATCCACTTCCTTCCAGCCAGTTCTGTCTTCTCCCTTCCTTGTCTTTTTTTTTTTTCTAATCCTGCCTCCATGCCTTTCCCAAGAACAGTGTCTTCCCTGCCTAAGATTGTCTCCATCTTCTCTATTTCCATGCAAACCACACTTGTCCTTTAAGAAGCCTGTCCTATCTGCTGTAATCCACAGGGACCACTTTTCTTTGAAAGCCCACTACACTCTGGCAGTGCCTAAAATGCTCAGACCCCACTGTTCTCCAACTTTTATGCCTTTTTATCTGCCATTGAGATCAAACTAGACTTTACGTTTCTTAGAGATAAAAAATCTGTCTTACATTTTTTTTTGTCTTCCTCTCAGTCTCTTCTTTATTCTTGCACTATCCTTCACTTAGAAACTCAACAAATGTTTGTTTGCTGAGTAATTAATAGAATTAAACAGACTATGTAGTGAACAAATCTGTCTCAGAAGAAGAACAACCAGAATGCTCCTTAGAAGCAAGAATGGTGAGACTATGTATTGCACACTTTGGACATGTTATCAGGAGAGACCTGTCCCTGGAGAAGGAGGGACATTGTACTTGGTAAAGTACAGGGTCAGTGAAAAAAAAGAAGACCCTCAACAAGATGGGTTGACACAGTGGCTGCAACAATTGGCCCAAAGATAACAATAATTATGAGGATGGCACAGGACTGGGCAGTGTTTCGTTCTGTTGTACATAGGGTTGCTATGAGTCAGAACTGATCTGATGGCACCTAACAACAAAAACAACATCAACAAAGAAAATATGAGAGCATTTTTTATTTGACATTCATTTTTGTCATTACCCTTGGCTAACGGTCATTTGGGCCCCTGACGGCCTAGTATCTTGGGGTAGTACAATCCCTGGTACCCCAGTGATTCATTCCAGAATAGCTATGTGAACTCAGTCGGTCAGAGAAGAGAAATCTTTAGGTGTTTCCTTTGACGATTAAGATAAAGAAAGCTTTCTCTTCTGAATGTTATGGTGAGTGGGCCTAAGGCTTGAAAATGCAGCAGCCTTTTACCAGCACTCGGGAAGGCAGACTGAAGAAGATACCAACAGAACCCAAAAGTATCAGAGAAACGGTGCCGCTGGAGACCTGAGTGATCCACACCTGAAGCCTTACTACTGCTGGATGGCTCAGTTTCCTAAGAGAACAAAATCTCTATGTTGCTTAAGCCACACGTAGTCTTTCTGTTATTTGAAAATGACGGCATCCTAATTGATATTTGTGTCGCCCAGCAACAACCTTGCATTAGATAATTCCTAGGAAATATTATAATATGCACTGGGTTTTTTAATTATAATACAGAAGGACAAACGCTATATTTTCATATTTGTTTAAGGTTGTTTTGATTATCATACAAGAAAATACTGCAGAACTTACTCATATACTCTAGTGCCTCATTCTTGTACATGTGAGTGTGTAAGTGTGTGTGTGAGAGAGAGAGAGATTCAGAGGAAGCAAAACTATCAGTTAAAATTTATTCTTAAAAATCCCTGTTCTTCTGAGAACCTGGTAACCTAATTCCAAAAAAGAAAACATTCAAGTTGAGTTATTCAGATGATGCACTTACATTTTTTTTTATTCCTGTATTGGAAACCGTGGTGGTATAGTGGTTAAGTGCTATGGCTGCTAACCAAAGGGTCAGCAGTTCGAATCCGCCAGGCGCTCTTTGGAAACTCTATGGGGGCAGTTCTACTCTGTCCTGTAGGGTCACTATGAGTTGGAATCGACTCAATGGCACTGGGTTTGGTTTTGGTTTATATTAGATGGCTATTTGCAGTAAACTTTGTGACCTGTAATACTTGTGCTTAATATTTTGTCAACATTCTGATTTACAAAATTATTTTTCCACTTTTAAATTTCTGCTGTCTACAGAAAAACCATAGTTTTTAAACAGTAGGCATGACTGAGAGGCAGTCTATTCCTTTGGTTTTGTGTCTCCTGGAATGTGGGCACTCAATCCCAAGGCAGAAACGCTTTAGATTTTTACGAGTTGTGAGACTGCTTTATTACTGAAGGGTAGCAGAGTTGGCTTTGAGGAGAAAAAGGAAAGAGAGAGACAGATGCATTCCAAATGTGGTTAACTACCGCCACACTTTCCTTGTAAACGTTAGTATTTCACCCATAAATTCTATAAATTCATTTTATTTTCCATGTTTAAAATTTAAATAACTTTTTATTAGAAAATTAGGACATATTCGTTTTACAAGATTTGGAAGACAGAGAAAAAATAGAAAATTAAAATCACTCATATTTTAACACTCAGCTAAGGTGCATCATACAAAAAGATTGAAATTTAAATAGGAAATTATATAGGAGTTGCTATACTAAATTTTACTACATTCTTAGGGCTTTTAGTGGTGGTCGTAGGGCCCAGTCTACATTTGAAACCTTCAAAACATTCTGAGGGAACACAGATCTCCCAGTAGCTCATGGTCTGGCACAGCTTTAAAGATAGGAGAATGTAATCTTTGTCCAGGAATTTGCTGCCTGGAATTACTGACAAAACACCCCTAACAAGAGAAGCTGGATGGCATCAATCCCGAATGAAAAAAAAAAAAAAAAACTTAATAAGCCCTGTCAAAGTATGATATCTGGAACAAGGAAAATAGAATGTTGAAAAGAGGAGAAATTTGAATAAAGAAAAATTCTATTGAGGGAATTGAATCCAGGTTCTTAATATTCATGTCTTGAGGTTTTTTCATTGTTACTCATTTGTTCACTAACAAATATTTAATCAGAACCTGCTATTTGCCAGACACTCTTCTAGAGGCTGGGATGAAAATTCCTTTGGTTATGGAGATTGTACTCCGGCAGGGAAATCAAACAATAAGCAAGGTAAATAAGGATAAAATACAAAGTATAATATTGTTATTGCTGGGTGTGGCCCAGTCGATGCTGACTCACAGCAACCCTGCGTACAACGGACGGAAACACTGCCCAAACCTGCGCCACGCTCACAGTCATTGCTGTGCTTGAGCCCATTGTTGCAGCCACAGTGTCTAATCCATCTCACTGAGGGTCTTCCTCTTTCTCACTGACCCTCCACTTTACCAAGCACGATGTCCTTCTCCAGGGACTGGCCCCTTCTGATAACATGTCTAAAGTGTGTGAGACGAAGTCTGGCCTTCTTTGCTTCTAATGTCTATTAGAAGCGCTCTGGCTGTACTTCTTCCAGCAAAGACTTGCTCGTTCTTCTGGCAGTCCATGGTGTATTCAATGTTCTTCACCAACACCGTGATGCAAATGTGTTAGTTCTTCTTCAGTCTTCCTTATTCGTTAGACAAAGTATATTAGACAGTGATAAAAATTAAGAGAAAATGTAAAAGAAGGAAGGGGCTGTAAAGTGGGTTGCAAATGTAGGATGTGTGTAAGGTTTTAGAAGAGACAGTTGGTCAAGAAGTACTTCATTAAGGGAAGTTTCTGAGTAAAGATTGGAAAGAAGTGAGGAAACCACCAGTGGGACTATGAGGAAACCACCAGTGGGACTATGAGGAAACCACCAGTGGGTCTATGAGGAAACCACCAGTGGGACTATGAGGAAACCACCAGTGGGTCTATGAGGAAACCACCAGTGGGACTATGAGGAAACCACCAGTGGGTCTATGAGGAAACCACCAGTGGGACTATGAGGAAACCACCAGTGGGTCTATGAGGAAACCACCAGTGGGTCTATGAGGAAACCACCAGTGGGACTATGAGGAAACCACCAGTGGGTCTATGAGGAAACCACCAGTGGGACTATGAGGAAACCACCAGTGGGACTATGAGGAAACCACCAGTGGGTCTATGAGGAAACCACCAGTGGGTCTATGAGGAAACCACCAGTGGGTCTATGAGGAAACCACCAGTGGGACTATGAGGAAACCACCAGTGGGTCTATGAGGAAACCACCAGTGAGACTATGAGGAAACCACCCGTGGGTCTATGAGGAAACCACCCGTGGGTCTATGAGGAAACCACCCGTGGGACTATGAGGAAACCACCAGTGGGTCTATGAGGAAACCACCAGTGGGACTATGAGGAAACCACCAGTGGGACTATGAGGAAACCACCAGTGGGTCTATGAGGAAACCACCAGTGGGTCTATGAGGAAACCACCAGTGGGTCTATGAGGAAACCACCAGTGGGACTATGAGGAAACCACCAGTGGGTCTATGAGGAAACCACCAGTGGGTCTATGAGGAAAACACCAGTGGGACTATGAGGAAACCACCAGTGGGTCTATGAGGAAACCACCAGTGGGACTATGAGGAAACCACCAGTGGGTCTATGAGGAAACCACCAGTGGGTCTATGAGGAAACCACCAGTGGGACTATGAGGAAACCACCAGTGGGACTATGAGGAAACCACCAGTGGGACTATGAGGAAACCACCAGTGGGACTATGAGCTTGTGCAAAGGGCTTGAGGTGAGAACTTGCTGAACCAGTGAGAAAACAGAGTTAGAACGTTTGTGTAGCTGGAGTAGAAAGAGTGAAATATAGATCAGTAGGCGAAGAGTTTGGAGCGGATCAAATCTCCTAGCATCTAGTTATGGATCTAGCTGAAGACTTTACCTTTATTCTGAGTGAATTGAGAAGCCCCAGGATTTCAGCGTGATCGATTTTGTCTTTTCAATAAGCGCAATGATGTCTTTAACTAGCTTTAGCTTTTCTTTTTTCTCTTCCCATTTTCCAGTGGTGCCTTTTATTCTGAGCCAGCATCTCAGACTATTACACTTGTTTCTTAGACAGTTCTCATTTCTTTATGTCTTATTGCAGCTTTCAGATGTCTGAAGATTTCTTCTGTTTTTATTTTAACAGTAAATGTATTTTGAGTATATTCATTTCTCTGAGCCTTGAAGGAAATGCCACTTTCTATTGTTCTGTAACGCTTGGCAAAGTTCTGCAGAACTGAGTACTTCTCTCTGTACTCATTCCTGGAAAAGAGGTAAGTTATTTAGGACTGGCAATAGCCAGTCATCCACATCCTATGCCTCCCTCATGGTTCACTTGTGTGCTTTCAGATTTAGCGCGTCAGATCCAGACCTTGAGTTCAGGGTGCTGAATAGATCCCTGTTTATTTTTGGTGTTCATCATGCATTCATCCGGGCTGGTTCTGCTGGTCTGAGAATATTCTTCTACTGTAAATACTGAATTCTCTTACACTAGCTTATGTCCCCTGTTCTGTTTCAAAAGATAAATTGTGTATAATTCAGAAGTATGCCACAATTTAGATCTATCAAAGCCATAACCAAAAAAAAACCATTGCTGTTAAGTCAATTCTGACTTATAGTGACCATATAGGACAGAGTAGATCTGCCTCGTAGGGTTTCCATGGCTGTAAATCTTTATGGAAGCCGCCTGCCACATCTTTCTCCCACTGAGTGGCTGGTGGGTTCAAACCGCCAACCTTTTGGTTAGCAGCCCAGCACTTTAAGCACTGGGCCACGAGGGTTTCTTATCAAAGTCATAGTTCATGTAAATTTCCTTAAAATAGGACATGGTTGTTTCTATTTCATTTTTTGAATTATCATCATTTTTTGTGTTGGTGAATATCATCCTCAAAATTTAATTTGTCTATAATTTTATATTTTATGTTGAATTTTAAATAACCACAAAGTATTTATAGAATTTTAGACTATAAGGATAATTTTATACTTTGTAAACCAATGTGGTATACTATGCATCGATAAAATACTTCCGATCAACCAGCACGTTAAACCAGAAGGGGCTGTCCAATCAAAAAACTAAACTGTAGACACACAATTTCACACTCACCACATCGGCTACAATTTAGAAGACTGACAACACCAAAAGTGGGTAAAGGTGTGGAGCAACAGAGCTCTCATACGCTCTGGTGGGAGTGTAATATGGTGCACCGTTTCCACCCCTAGGTACGGATGTAAAAGAAATGAAAACACACGTCCACAAACAACTTGTTCAAGACAGCTTAAAGCCGTTTTATTCATTAAAAAAAAAAAAAAAATGGAAATGGGGCAAATACCAACAAGAGAATGGCTGAAAGATAATGAGATTTCCATACAACGTAATACCACTTAACAGTACTGATAAATGCAACAAGCAGAATGACTTTCAAAACACTATGTTAAGTTCAGGATGCTATTTGAATGAAGGTAAAAATAAGCAAAACAAATCCATGGCGAATAGAATAGATTTGTGAATAGAAATCAAAGCAACAGGGGTTTGGGTCGTGAGGAATGTTGAGAAGGAAGCACAGAGCAGGTCTCTGAGGTGATGCATATGTTCTATAACTCGGTTGGAATGGTGGTACATGAGTTTATGTGTTTATCAAAACTGATCAAAAAGTACATTTATGATCTCAGCACACCAGATATGTAAATTTTATTTAATAAAAATGATCTCAAAAGCTAACCCATAAATATTATATTGCTTTTTTTCCTAAAAGGTATAGAAACTGGTAATACTAAACATTAGAAAGGTTTCCAATAACTATTGCTTTTTATTAATTCAAATTTATCCATTCTTTAGCTTAACATTACAAATGAAAATAATACCATTAGTGTCAATTTGCCATTTTATCTGGAATGTTGCTGGATTTCATTTTTTTTTTCAGATGTAATAAATTCAAGGGTATCATAATACATTCATTCTTAATGAGCTTTTTACAAATATTATTACAAATGTGTCATTATAAATATTCTACCTGTCATAGTGTCGTAGAACGTTATTTAATGCATTTTTTCTTAAGTAATAATTTTAACCTTAATTGAAGTTGAAAAATACTTATCAATCATTACATTTCTTTCTTTGATGTTTTTAAGATATGAATATAAATAATAAAATATTAACACATGTCCTGTAAATAAGGCCATTATATGCTTTTTTTTTTTTTTTTCAACTTTACTTAATTTACTTTATTTGGTTCCCGTCGTAATTTTGACCAATACCATAACATTTCAAGTTTGGTGACTGAGACCAAGATGTAGTCTCTTACAAAGCAAACTGTAATTAGCAGAAATGAAAAATGATGAACTGACCGTACCAGAACCAGGTTCGCATCTATGCTCCGTCATTATCCATGAGTAAAGCCTGACTGACAGAAATATTTATTAGAGAATACCGATTAACCTTTAAGAAACACACACATGAGTTTGCAAGACCTTATTTTTCACTAAATAGGCATAACCCTGGAAACCCTGGTGCCATAGTGGTTAAGAGTTTGGCTGCTAACCAAAAGGTCAGCAGTTCAAATCCACCAGGTGCTCCTTGGAAACCCTATGGGGCAGTTGTACTCTGTCCTATACGGTTGCTATGAGTCAGAATTGACTCTACAGCCACAGGTTGACGGGTTAGGCGTAACCCTAATGCCAAATGTTCTAAGTTTTGAGAGGGAGGAGTTCTCTCTGGAGTGATTTTAAGGACTGAGCATAATATAGTTACAAAATATAGTTATTTTTTAAATTATTTATATATAATATTTTAAGTTTTCCAAGTGATTTTAAAATACACGTTTGTAAGTTCTTAGGAAAAATAAAATTTTCCGGAAAGAAAGTGTACAAAAATATACAAGGCAGAAGCTATGTAAAAAGTAGCCAGACATGACGGAGTAAATAAAAAATATTTTTTTTCAAATGCCGATGATTTTACAAGATTTAAATACACATTTGCGGTAAGTAAACATTAGCGGTGAAAGAAAACAGCCCTTAAAGGCAGGTCGCGTTGGCAGCCGTAGTCTCCAAAGATTCAGTAGAGGTTCAATGTCCCAGAATATAATCATGACCTTTCCAAATTTTCATTCTGCAGAGGTGACATCATAAACTCTGTCATAATTTCAAATAAATTAACTGCCATGCCCACGAAAGCAAAGCCTTTCAACTTGAAGCAATGGATTTTTCCACTTAAAAAAAAAAAACTTCAATTTTAATGTTGATATTAGTACCCATTACCGCTGCCCCCCCCCGCAAGGACATTCAAAATCGACAGATTGTAGAAAGCCTGCAGCCAAAGGTGGGGATCCTGGCAGCATTGCCATAGCTGGCATGTTTTCTTTAGACAAAGTGACCTGTTTTTCACCAGATCTGTATTTCCGTACAGGACCAAAGTGTATACCCTGTTTACATTTATCTTGCACATCCGCTGGATTTCCTACAGCTCTAGCAACCACTGTCATGTTTTAATCCAGAATATTTTCATCTTGTTAGCAACTGATGTTTGCAGTGAATAGTTATATCTGAGAATTTTATTCAGTTTCTCATGCTTTATCATCAAATAGTCCCAATATATGAAATAACACTTTTATTTTTTCAGAATGTTATGCACCGTTTATTGAAAATATCTTCCCACTTTAAGCTCCAACTGAGTAATATATGAAGGGAAAAAAAAAAACCTGAAAAGTAAGGTATTAGACATGAAAGTCACATTTCTTGGGAGATTTTTTAACTTAGCCTCTTAGCCTTAGGAGTCCCATTGCAGGTGTTACGTAACCATTCGAATGTGTTATTTTCCTGGGTAGTGTTGGAAAGCGTTGACGGTAATGTTAAGTAGTAGTTGAGGAGGGTTCTTTAAAGAACACAAGCTGTCCAGCCCTCAGTCACAAAACTCGTGTAAAAGACAGCCCTCTAGCAGGCCAGTGGTCCCTCCTTGGAGTCTTTAGTGACTTTGTGATATTGCGGCATACCAAAAAAAAAAAAAAAAAATACACACACATACGTATTT
Organism: Elephas maximus indicus; assembly: GCF_024166365.1. NCBI lineage: Eukaryota > Metazoa > Chordata > Mammalia > Proboscidea > Elephantidae > Elephas > Elephas maximus. The sequence continues at coordinate 78,056,512 of NC_064840.1, forward strand.
CCACATACCAGTGAAAGTTTGAACTTATTTAATGATTTCCGTTTTACTTATATGCCTAATGTAGAAGAAATGATGAAAAAAAATGGAATTTCAACCTTGCTTTCCTCAAGCTTTCAGAAAATTTTGTGTAATATTAGTGAACATTCGAATTTGACATCATTCACTCTCCTAAAGATATTGGTGTGAAAGATGATATTTTCTGTGCAATTTTAAGGATTTGATGATTTTTTAAATGGGCTCAGACCTACCGATGGTTGTGAAGATGGAGCAGGACATGGTAATGTTCATTCCATCGTACATAACGCTGCAGTGAGTCAGAGCCGGCTCCACGGCGAGTAACAGCGATTGTTCCACAGTTCAGTTTAGATTGTACCCAGCGGTGGTGTTGTAGGGGAGTCACTTAAAGATCCATTACAAATTTTAATATTAGAAATGAAAAAATATATATTAACACTGTTATGGAAATTCAGTGCTCATCAGATATCAACTGCTATCAAATAAAAGACGGATGCAGACAACTGCCTTCAGATATATTATGATTGCCTGAGACGGCAGAGAGGCGTGGTTAAGAATATGCATTCCAGAATGACACTGCTTGGTTTTATACTCTAGAGCTGACATTTCTTAGCCATACAACTTTGGGCAGGTACACTGTCCAGTCGGCGTCTCCCTACGTTCAGCTATAAAATAGAAATAATAACTGCAGCCAACTCTCAAGGTGATTCTGAAAACTAAATAAAACAGTGCACATAGGACAGAGAAACCCTGGTGGTGTACTGGTTAAGAGCTACGGTTGCTAACCAAAAGGTTGACAGTTCAAATCCACCAGGTGTTCCTTAGAAGCTGTATGGGGCAGTTCTACTCTGACGGCAATGGGTTTGGTTTTTTGGTACACAGGCATAGTGCCCAGTGGCATAAATAACTACTAAATAAATGGTAAGTATTTTCTATTCCTTAATACCTTAAATAAGCAAGTGCCATATCCATTTGTCCTTATAGTTTTCAAGTAAATATTAAATAAAACCCAAACTCATTAGTGTTGAGTCGATTTTGACTCATAGTGACTCTATAAGACAGAATAGAACTGCCTCGTAGGATTTCCAAGGCTGCAAATCTTTATAAAAGCACACTGCCACCATCTTTCTCATGCAGCATGGCTGGTGGGTTTGAACCACCGAACTTTTGGTTAGCAACTGAGCTCTTTAACCATTGTGCCACATGAGCTCCAAAATATTTAATAGTATGTATTATTTTATTCCTTAATACATCCACCCCTCACTTATCGAAATGATTAAGTTCCAAAGACAAGGTTGGTATGTGACAATGGAGGATGACCACATCAGATCACAAAATGGAGGACAATTACATCATTACATAACTGCCAAATTACATCATTACATAACTCTTGTTTTCCACCTGGAATTAGACATATTCACTGCCACAAATAGCCAATGCTTTTATTTGAATGGGCATTTACACAACCAGATGTGCTCTCAATCATATGCTTGCCATTAAAAACTCTGTTGTTGGGCTTTATTCAACATGATTCTTTTCAGCAATGCCAATCAATCATTTTGTGTCAGTAAGGCAATGTAACTCAGAATTGTGTTATTTCCCTGATCATCAGCAATGATCCACGCTTTTCCATGTTGGAAAACACCTATCCAGGAATAAGTTGTGTCCAGATCATTGCCAACTGCAGGCCTTTTTGACATATTTGCTAAGGAGGATAAATCTGGCACGTGGGAGAAAGACACAGAGAAGACACTGGAGCTGATTCTATGTTCAATCTACTGCAGATCAGTTAATACAAAATAAAAAGACATTTAAGATCCATCTTTTCAAACACTTATCAAATGCTTGAATCATACTAAACCCCACTCTCATGAAGATACTAAGCAGAAAGAGGCCTGGTCTGTTATTTCTATGAGGCCAGGGAAGGAGATGCAGATGAGAGTGTCTCCTACCCATAGCAATATTGTGAAGGACCTATGTTGTTTGGTGCCGTTGAGGCTGTTCTGACTCATAGTGACCCTATGTATAACAGAACAAAACATTGCCTGGTTCTGCGCCATCTTCTCAGTTGTTATTATGCTTGAGCCCATTGTTGCAACCACTCTGTCAATCCATCTCGTTGAGGGTCTTCCTCTTTCTTGCTGACTCTCTACTTTACCAAGCATGATATCCTCCAAGGACTGATCCCTCATGATAACATTTCCAAAGTACGTGAGATGAAGTCTCACCATCCTTGCTTCTAAGGAGCATTCTCATTGTACTTCTTTCAAGACAGATTTGTTCATTCTTTTGGCAGTTCTTCACCAACAACATAATCTGAATGCATCAATTATTCTTTTGTCTTCTTTATTCATTATTCAGCTTTCACATGCACATGAGGTGATTGAAAATACCGTGGTTTGGGTCAGGCGCACCTTAGTCCTCAAAGTGATATCTTCGCTTTTCAACACTTTAAAAAGGTCTTGTGCAGTAGATTTGCCCAGTGCAATGCGTCATTTCATTTTGTAATTGCTGCTTCCATGGGCACTGATTGTGGATCCAAGTAAAATGAAATCCTTGACAACCTCAGTATTTCCTGTTTATCATGTGAGCATAAGGCCTACCTTTTCAAATGTCTAGTAGACTCATAACCTCTCACCTACTCAGAGGACTGCTCCAGAAATTGTTCCTTCTGAAATTTCATGTTTGCCCTCTCTCCTGGATCATTCTAATCAGCATGCAATGTATGGCAATTCTTCCCATTATAAAAATAAAATCTCTTCCTTTATGCCACATCATCATTAGGCTACTTTTCAGTATTTGAAGGCAAAACTCTGACTCCAAATCTTCTCCCATTCTCTCTTGCAGACCTTCCAATCATCTGAGTATTCCCTCCACCCCACTGAAACTGCTGTCAAGATCACCAGTGGCTTTCAGGTTTCTAAAGCCAATGATCAATGTTTACTCTTCATCTTTTTCATCCCATCAGCAGCTGTTGATGTGGTTAATTGCTTTTTCCATTTCTTCTTTTTTTTTTTAGACTTGGCTTTCTGGAAGCCACAGCGTCTTATTTTTCCTCCCTTATAGCCAGGAATTTTCAGTCTCCTTTGCTTATTCGTCTCTTTTTCCCTCACCTCTAAATGTTAGAGTTCTGTGTTCCAGTATCTTCCCTTCTCTACTTATACTCGCTTACTAGGTGATGCCATCCAAGCTTATGGGTTCTAATGTCACCTCTGTGTTGGTGAATATCAGATTTTATACCTTCAAATTGCATCTCTCCTGTGAACATCATGGTTGTATTTCCAGTTGTTTACTCAACATTTTACCTGGATGTTTAAAAGAAGTCTCAGTTTTTACATGTCCAGATCTTAACTCCTGGCTCTTTCCTTCCCTATCACCAATCAGAATACATCAGTAACTTGCATTTCATTTAAAAACAAAAGTTTATTTTAAAGTGCTGCTCTTGAACATGGAGCCCTAGTGGTGCAATGGTTAAGAGCTTGGCTGCTAACCAAAAGGTAGGCAGTTCAAATCCACCAGCTGATCCTTGGAAAGCCTACGGGGCAGCTCTACTCTGTCCTATAGGGTTGCTACTGAGTCGGAATTGAAATCAACGTCAAATGGTTTGGTTTTTGGTTCTTGAATGTGGAAGTTCGCCTTGTGTTTGCAAATGACAATGATCTGTTCTACCAACAATTAACATTGTAAAAAAAAAAAAAAATGTAGGTAGTCAAAAAATATTGTTTCTATATATTATATTATAAATTGTAGAGGACTTTCACATAAATGATTTTCGGATCCTCCCTAAAACATTAAAGACTGTTAAGAATATGTTTTTATTATTACCATTTTTCAATAATACAAGGAGACGAAGAAGTACATGACATATTCAGGGTCATGAGCATATGTTTTAGCAGAAGTACTAGAAACTATTTTCTTTGCATATGAGTTCTTCACTCTTCAGATAATGAACACTTTTACCTACTTCTAAACCAGCAATGCTTAAGAACTTAAAGAGCTTCACAAAATTCTCGTAAACTTTTAAATAAAAAAATTATCATGTATTCTGTATCTGTTTCTTTACTTTTTTTTATTTTAATGTTTAGATCTATTGATATACTCCTACACCTAAACCAACTGTTTGAATTTTTGGGAGTATGATTTAATGACATGAGTGGCAATCGACTTGATGGCAATGAGTTTGTTTGGTTTGGGTTTAGGGTCATTACTCACTCACTAGACTGACATAAAAATTATTGCTTCTTGTGGAACATTTTCTCTTCTGAATAAATGTTAGAATCTGCTTGTCAAGTGCCATAAAAAACCCCGTAGAGACTTCAATCGAGTTTTGCACTGAATTTATATTTTAATTTGTGGCGATTTGACAGCTTCCTCTCAACCAAAAAATGGTCTGTTTCTCAATTTATCAAAGCATTTGGGCATATCCTTTGGTAAGTTTTTATACTTTGTGTAGTTTTTATAGTGTTTCTAGTTTCTTTCATATTGTCTGGAATATTTTATGTTGAGCTTGGCCCTATATATACATTAATATTGACTGTTATAGTGAATGGGATTATTTTTCATCATGTTACCAGTTAGTTTTCCTAACCAGAGGAAACTATTTGTGTGTATATGTTGATCAAATTATCTCTCCTGATGTGGAGTAGTGGTTAACCAAAAGGTTGGCAGTTCAAATCCTCCAGGCGCTCCTTGGAAACTCTATGGGGCAGTTCTACTCTGTCCTGTAGGGTCACTATGAGTCGGAATCGACTCGATGGCACTGGGTTTGGTGGTTTTTTTGGTTTGGATTTCCTAAACCGACTCTGTAAGTTTTCCAATTAACTATCTCAAAATCTCTAGGTAGGTAATTTGAACACAGACCAATAAATATGATTTTGCCTTTTTAAAATTTTTTTCCTTATTGCATTGTCTTAATCATCTATTTCAGTGAGACATTATGAATAGCATCTTTGTCTGTCCCTGCCTTTAACAGAAGAGTTTAAAATGCTGCTCCACTATGTAGGCTATTCTGTGGGTTTCTGGTAGATAATCTTTGTCAAGTTAGGTGCAATTCCTTTGTACCTTTCTTTAATCTTGCTCTGAGGATTTTCACATTGTTTTTATTAGTACTGGGTTCTGGGAGAATGTTTCAGTTCAATTTCATAGCTTGTTAATTTGATTTTCAACTGTGTTCAGTCTCCTTTTCTGCCCAGTTTATTTTGGCTTTAATTTGTAAAGTAATAATTTTAGTATTCAAGAAAATTTTATTACTTATTTTCCACAGCAATCTGTATCCCTGATTTGGTGTTCTCTGGAATCTCAGCAGGATTCTAGTTATACTTGTTTTTATGGTTTCATTTGTACTTTTCTCAGATCTCTTTTTTCTTTGGATTAATTTTTATTTTCATTGAGATGGGGCTTTTTCTTCACAATGTTGGTTTTCCACAAAGGTTTAATGAGTTTTGGCTGTCTCTGTCATCTTCAGGTAAGTGTCTAAATAACAAATATTATTGGACCAGGTAAAAGGTCTTTATGAGAGCGAATGTAGGTTTTTGTTATGAGAGTATCTTTGACGGATTCTCCTCAATATCAAAAGTGTATACCCTCTCTGTTCCATGTGATACTGAGCCTGCAGCCTAACTTCTCTGGGCCTTCATTTCTCACTGGTGAAATGAAAATAATACCTATCGTCCTTGGACGATGCACTCGACTACTAACCAAAAGGCTGGTTGTTCAAACCCACCCAGAGGAGCTGTTTCAGTCATCTAGAGCTGCTATAATAGAAGTACCACAAGCCAATGGCTTTAACAAAGAGAAGTTCATTTCCTCACAATAAGTGGACTAAAAGTCCAAATTCAGGGCGTCAGCTCCAGGGGATGGCTTTCTCTCTCTGTCAGCTCCAGAGAAAGGTCTTTCTCATCAATCTTCCCCTAGACTAGGAGCTTCTCTGTGCAGGAATCCCAGGCCTAAAGGACGCGCTCTGCTCTTGGTGCTTCTTTCTTGGTGGTATGAGGTCCCCAACTCTCTGCTTGCTTCTCTTTATCTCTTAAGAGATAAAAGGTGGTGCAGGCCACACCCCAGGGAAACTCCTTTTACCTTGGATAAGGGAGGTGACCTGAGTAAGGGTGGTGTTACAATCCCACCCTAATCCTCTCAACATAAACTTACAATCACAAAATGGAGGACAACCACACAATACTAGGAATCATGGCCTAACCAAGTTGATACACACATTTTTGGGGGGACATAATTCAATTCATGACAGAAGCCTTGGAAAACAGTCTTGGTAATCTGCTTCCAAAAAGCCACAGCCTTGAAAACCCTATGGAGCAGTCCTACACCGCACACATGGGGTCACCATGCCCTGGAATTGACTTAAGAGCAAGTAACAAAAGACTTTTGCTAATACAAAAAAGTAAAAAATTGCTATATCTAGCATAAACTAAGGTCATCTCTAAAAAACAATCTCTCTAAATTTACAGTTAAAGAGTAAAAAAAATAAATCTAAAAAGACATAGAGAATGACAAAAGAGAAAAGAGGATGCAAAAGATAATAATTTTTTTTTTAAAGTAGGAAATAGTAACTGATTTGTCAGGCCAGAGAAAGATGAAAGCTAATATACTGCAAGTGGTCAAAAGGGAACTGGAGGATGAAAAACCAGAAAGCCAACGAATGTCTGTCGTGGATCCCCAGTAGGGCTTAGGACGTAGAGGTGTAGAATACATACATTGAACTTAGAATTGTTAATGAGTTGGGAAAGCTGGATATACTGAAAGCTTCTAGGGGAAAAAGTTAGACATCTAGATCAGCTACCATTTATCCATACCTACAGAAGACTGGAGGCTTATTCTCTGAAGGGTTTGAATCAGAGGGATTTGGAATTTAGGGAGGATTTAGTAAGATTCTTCCTGGGGCCAGTGAATATCAAAGCCAGGCTTATAGCTCCAGCCTGAAGTACAGAACTTCTCTTTGGTAAATTAATCTTTCCAAGAGATAACACAGAGCTGCTGACAATTATAATCCCCCCAAGGAAATGATGTAAACTTCACCCAACCACTCCATAAAGAAGTCTATCATTCTATAAGCCTCCTCTTAGAGAGGTTCTAATTAGCTTCTTAGTATCACATCCTAAAACATAAATTGATAACCAAAAAATGCCAGATTTTTTAGGAAAGTTTCACACATGAAAGACAAAGGCTAAATCAAAATAAATGGACAAACAGAAAGCACTACATGGAAACTGATATTTCCAGAAGAGGAAGTTACCCTAAAAGTAAATAACTGATACCCTCAGAGATATCAGAAGGGAAAAAAAAAAATCATGCAACGGAATTAGAATGGTATGTTTTACAAAAGAAACACTCATACAATTAAAAAATATTCTTAGAAATTAAATTATAACAGCAGGAAAATCGATAGAACATGTGGTAGATAAATTCAGGAGCATCTTACTGGAGTTGAACAGAAAAAAAAAGTGAAATGTAAAATTAGATTGAAGGAATAAATGAATCAGCAGGTCCATCCAAGAGTATCAGTATCTAAACACTGAAATTTAACCACGAAAGACAAGACAAACAGCAGAGAAGCCGTTAGCCAAGAAGTTACCGAAGAAAGTCTTTCAGAGCATTACCAAGCGTGAGTTTCCAGGTCGAAGAGGTGTTGAGCATCCATCACAATGAACGAAAAATGACCCAATACCAAATTGTAAAATCATGAAGAATTGAGATTTAAAAAAAAAAAAAACTTTCTGGGAGAAAAGCAAGTTGCATGTAGATAATCGGGAGCCTAACGGCGTTTACTTTTTAATAGCAATACTGGACACTGGAAGTTGGAGTGAATGAAACCTTCACATTTCTGATAGGAACTAATTTTCAACTTAAAATTCTATCCCCAACCATTCATCAATCAAATTATGGTTGAATAAAGACATTTTTCAGGAGACAAGGACTACAAATGTTAACCTCTCATGCAGTCTGAAAACGATTTAGTAGTTCTTCAAAATGTTAAATATGCGAACATAACCCATTGCTGTCGAGTCAATTCCTACTCATAGTGACCCTATAGGACAGAGTAGAACTGTCCCATACGGTTTCCAAGGAGGGCCTGATGGATTCAAACCGCTGACCTTTTGGTTAGCAGCCGAACTCTTAACCACTGTGTCATCAGGGTTTCCAAGTTATTATATAACCCAGAAAGTATACTCCTAGATATCTAACCAAGAGAAACGAGGATGTATGTCCTCACAAAAACTTGTACGTGAATGTTAATAACATTATTCATAATAGCCATAAAGTGGAAATAACGAAAATGTCCATCAACTGATGGAAAAGGTAAGAAATATACACACAATGTAATATTATTTGGCAATTAAAAAAAAATGAAATACTGATACATGCTAGAATATGGACAATCCTTGAAAATGCTATCCTGAGAGAAAGAAGCCAGTCATAGAAGACCACACATTGTATAATTTTATTTATGTGGAATATCCAGAATAAGCAAAGAGACAAAGCATTCCGCTGCTAACCAAAACGTCAGCAGTTCAAATCCACCAGGTGCTCCTTGGAAACCCTATGGGGCAGTTCTACTCTGTCCTATAGGGTAGCTATGAGTCAGAATTGACTTGATGGTTTTGGGTTTAGAGACAGAAAGCAGATCAGCGATTGTCTAGATTTGGGGGCTGAAAGACCAGGGCAGGTGGGTTGCAGAGTGGCTGCTAATGGTTATGGGCTTTCTTTGGGGGTGATGAAAATGTTCTAAAACTGGATTATGGTGGTGGTCTCACAACTCTGTAAATATACTAAAACCCACTGAATCGTATACTTTAATCAGGTAAACTCTATGGTATGTAAATTACAGCTCAATAAAGCTGTTTTGTTTTAAATAAGAATTTCAGGGCAAAAAAAAAAAAAACCTGTATTCCATGGTTCATAAATTACTTCCATGATGTATCTTGTCTAGCTGAATATGGCCACCATCTTGCCACAGCACCGGCAACGGTCGTATAGTTACTGCTTCTAGGATGAAATGTTAACGCTGTTTTTTAAACATAAAATAGAAAATAGTTCCTTCTCACATTAGGGCTCTAGTAACGGCAGAGCCTTTCCCAAAAATACATTTTCTGCATAGAGTGGTTTACTGAGTGGTTACGAATTCAAAAAGGAGCCCTCGTGGCTCAGTGGTTAAGCTCTTGGCTACTAACTGGAAGTTTGGCAGTTGAAACCCACCAGCCGCTCTGCGAGAGAAAGATGGGGCAGTCTGCCTCCGTAAAGGTTACAGCCTTGGAAGCCCTAAGGAGCCGTCCTACTCTGTCCTGTAGGGCTGCAATGAGTTGGAATCCACTCAACAGCAAAGGGTTTGGTTTTTTTGGCTTTTTTTTTTTTTTACTGATTCAAGTGATTGTCTTTGATTTAACGTGCAGGCTTCTCTGTAAAATCCACTTTCGTATGTTTTACAAGGCATGAAATGTCATTCCCATCATCCTGTTCACCTTCGTTAGGTACACTGGAGAGAACACAATGAGGCATGCTAGATCCCCGGGTCGTGCCGTTTCCCTGTGTGATAATCCTTGCTGCTTCCCTTAGCATTCACAGTGACCATCGAATGAATACAGTTATTTTCTGCTGACACATAAAGCACCGTTTGAGGGTGACTGAAATGTTGATGCAGAATGAATTCTAACGCTGACTTGGGAAACTGAATAATCTTCTCCACTGATTTGAAAGCTCTGGTAAATAGTAATTATAACAGCAAACATTTGTTGTGTGCTTACTACATGTCAGGCACTGTTTTAATGGTTTACATGCATTAACGGAATTAATTCTCACACAAAAGTAGGTAGTGGACACTATTATCATCATTGTACAAGCGAGGAATTAGTTGCACAAAGACTCAAAACAACAACAGCTTATAAATGGGATGGATGGATAGTTACATAGATAGACACATATGTACATACTTACCTAGATATATACAGGGATACACAGACGTAGATATAAAGATACTGTTTAAACACTGTGTAACTTCTGATACCACTGAAATTACTTCTATTCTAAAACCTTATGTGTTAATTTTTATAGATTTATTTTAACTACTAAACTTCTAATTTTTCCTACATATGCTCAACTTAAAAACTTTAGTTGAGTAAAGTTAAATTTTCAAATGAATAGTTTCATTTTAAACTAATATTTACATTTTGGTTAGCATATAAATGTGCCTTTGGGGTCTTGCAAACTACTACACTATTTAAACTAATTTTCAGTATGATTCTACAAACTGAAATACTATTTAAAAATGAAGATCAGACTTCATCGGATTTACCAGTGTGGGCAAATACTTTCTCTGAAAGCTAACCAGTTGTTGCCCAGTCGATTCCAACTCATGGCACCCCCCTGTGTCACAGAGTAGAACTGCTCCATAGGGTTTTCATGGCCTTCCCTAAGCAAATCGCCACGTCCGTCTTTCTTCCAAGGCTCCTCTGAGTCATACTGAACTGCCAACCTGTGAATAAGTAGCTGAGTGCTTAACCGTTTGCACTACTTGTGCCTCAGGGAGCATTGAAGGCTAATATTTATTTATGTTCATATGAATAAGGGACAGATGTGGGACTATCACTCCTCAGAGCTAAATGAAAAAATTCCAAACAGCACATGAAACTCCAATTTGCTTTTCCTTATCTTTACTGAATTTCCAATTTAGTGGTTCTACTGGGTTTTTTTTTAAAACATAACAAGGCGCCCTGGTGGCACAGTGGTTGAGAGATCAGCTGCTAACCAAAGGATTGGCTGTTCCAATCCACCAGCTGCTCCTTGGTAACCCTATGGGGCAGGTCTACTCTGTCTTATAGGGTTGTTATGAGTTGGAACAACTCAATGGCAACATGTTTTTTTGTTTTTGTTTTTTGTGTTTTTTTAAGATGACAATGGAGTATCTGGTTTTTTTTTTTTTTTTTTTTTAAGTATAATGGAGTTCCTTTCATCATAAAAATTATTTATAAAGAAAACTCAATAAGATAAAGGTGTTTGTTTAGACATACTTGATCAGAATACTCTGAGAATTATAAAAAATGTCACATCAGTAATTCAAACTGTAAAATAATAATTTTCAAACCTGCATATGCATTCATGTTTCTTAATTTTTTCTATATCAGTCCTTACATTTTTCTTTCACAGGTAGCATAAAATAAGACAGAAATAAATATTTCCTAGTTTTGCCCATTTCAGTAAAACCTAATAAATATCCTTAATACCAAAAAAAAATTTTTTTTTTTTTTAATACCAAAGCAACGCTTTATTCTCTAAGACCAGCTATTGAGAAAGAGAAAAAGTAGCTAACAACAACACTGGAAAGGCCACCCTTGAGCATTTACAGAGGAAGAACTATGGGCAATATTCTAAGATGTTTGCTATATGTATTAACATTACTGAAGTTGTTGGATTTGTAAGAATCAAATGTACATAATTTGTGAATGAGTAAATATTGATTATAATTGTATAGAAATGGACAGAAATTAGAGTCTTCCCTGGGTATTCATTAATCTTCATGTGTATAGCACAGAAGAAAGACTTAATGAGTCCCTGAAACTCAAATGTCAATTTAAATATTCCTGGTTAACAATTACTAAGAAAATATTCCTCAGATGTTTGAAATATGGATGTATTAAAAGATGCCTTTGTGTGAATAACACTTCCAAAAACAAGACAAACAGCACCAGCAAAAGAATCGTCCATTTCATTAAGTCTGTAAGTCAGACAAGAGCAAGATCAATGCTTTTGTGAACGTTCTCAGTTCTCCACTTCGCTGGAACAAGCTTTATTTCAGAGAATAGTGTGTACCTTTTTTTTTTTTTTTTTAGCAGCTGTTGAGGATTTGGTATCTTTTTCTCTTCTTTTTGAGATGCTTTTTACCCATGGCAATTTTCACAGTTAAGCCCTGCAAATCCATTTGTACCAAGAGAAACAGACTAAAGAACATAGAAACTTAAAATGCGAAAAAAAGGGCATAAGATAATTGTAACAGATTCCCTTGAAGTTTTGTCCAAAAAATCGTTTTTTCTCAAGTCTATATTCTTTTTTTAAAAATCAACCCAATTTTGAAATTTAGTTGTTTTAATATTTATGATGTTTACATTAACTAACGTGTTTGTTATTGAGAATTTGCAGGTACATAAGATTTAAAAATGGAAATTGCATCTAATTTCATTAAACTTAAGGGTAGGTTTGGAAACCCCGGTTGCATAGTGGTTAAGTGCTATGGCTGCTAACCAAGAGGTCAGCAGTTCAAATCCACCAGCTGCTCCTTGGAAACTCTCTGGGGCAGTTCTACTCTGTCCCATAGGGTCGCTATGAGTCAGAATCGACTCCATGGCAGTGGGTTTGGTTTTTGGTAAGGGTAGGTTTATGACTCGTATTAGTAGAAAACTCCTTCAACTTTCTGATGTGATAAAGATACTTTCGTGGATTGAACTGTGCCCCCCCAAAATATGTGCCAACTTGGTTAGGCCATGATTGCCAGTATCGTGTGATTATCTACCATTTTGTCATTTGATGAGCTTTTCCTGTGTGTTGTAAATCCTATCACTATGTTAGTGAGATGGGCTAGCAGCAGTTATATTGACGAGATCTATAAGATTAGATAGTGTCCTAAGCCAATTTCTTTCAAAATATAAAAGAGAGAAGTGAGCAGAGAGACTTGGGGACCTCATACCACCAAGAAAGCAATGCCAGAAACAGAGTACATCCTTTGGACCTGAGGTTCCTGTGCTGAGATCCTCCCAGACCAAGGGAAGGCTGATGACAAGGACCTTCCTCCAGAGCAGACAGAGAAAGTCTTCCCCTGGAGCCGGCCCCTAAATTCAGACTTCTAGCCAACTGGGCTGTGAGAGAATGAACTCTTTGTTAAAGCCATCCACTTGTGGTATTTCTGTCATAGCAGCACTGGATGACCAAGACAGATCCATTTCAAAATCACAACTCCTTCTCAGATTCAGCTCCCTGGATATGACTTTTTGATGTAAGGGAACTCTCTCTGTCCTAACACAGCTTCCCAGAACACCTCTGAGATGCTCGGACTTGATGTTCATTGTTTTGCTTAAGTCTCTTAGTGATAACCAAACCCACTGCCATTTAGTCGATTCCGACTCACTCAAGCCCATAAGATCTAATGTTCATGAGCTGTGGGGTGTGATGTTTCTGCTATGAACAGAAAGTTAGATGACAGAATGAAGCCAGAGAGTAGCAGAGAACTCCTCATTTCCGTTATTCTTGATGTCTAGTCTCATCACCACTCTTCCCGTACATGTTACTTCTGCAAGTTAGCCCATTATTTTGCCAGTAAAATCCTATTTTGTATAAACTAATTAGAGTTTGATTATCATCATATACAAATAGTTCTATTATATAATCAATAAACATTTATTAATTACATGTAAAATTGCTACATTTTCATGTCTTTAAATTTTGACAGAATCTTAATATTTAAAAATATCATTTAAGAAATTAAATATTAGGATATTAAAGTAATTATTCCCCCATTATTTTCAGTACAATTAACTCTAAGACTAGTATGCTATACAATGCATTCTTAGGGACTGCACCCATTTGTAGTATGATTAATTCTGATCATCATTACATAAGAATAATTACTATTTTAATTTAATTACAGATAAAAATAAATGTAACCTTAAAAGCCTACATTATACTTCTGCAAGCTCTCTGATGTAATCAGCAACATGGAGAAATGGAGTGTAAAAGATAATCGTTGTAGATTCTATTCTGTTGTCTAAATTAACTCTTAGCTCCAGTATCTCACAGGATATGTTGTTCAGATTGACTAAGCTTAGTTTTAAATCAGCGTTAACGCTGGAGACGGGTAGAGAAAGTTGCCTTTAGCCCTGGTTTGATTTTGATCAGCAGGGGTTCATTTAGCAGATGATTCAGTCCTATGGGCCGCAGTGTCTGTACCTGTTAATTGAGGGGAACCTCCAGAGTCGTCTCATATGTGTGTATATATATATGTAAGGAACTTTGAGCATATTTACAAAAAATACCTTTCACTGCTTTATATTAAAAGAAAATGGTTGGCTAAAATCTGACCATTAAGCTACCTTCAGAGCTTTATTCTGCATTTATTTTTTTCCTTTGACTTCTCTTCCTGCCCTCAATGATGTAAGCATCTGTAAGGTGTCCTGTCTTCTCAGATATGGAAATAACCTTTTAGAATTTTTCCTAGATGTGTTTACAGTTTAAATGAATGAATTAATCTGTGGTCTCAGACTAGGATATTGTCAGGAAGAAACTAAATGAATAAAGTCATGTAAAGTGAAATGGTGATTGCACGAAACAATAGTAGTTAATAGTATTTATTTCATTCACCTAACAAAAGTAAAGAAAATTCAAAAAAGACTTATGTAGCGGAAGTATGACTGTTCTTTTGGGATTAATGAGAAGTAGATGTTCTCTCTGATATTATATAAAATATACTAGAGTGTTTTTTTATCACCTAACAAATTACATTAATGACAAGTATCATATATACTGAATACTTGTACAATCATATTTTGTTTCAAGCTGAAAATCATTACAAAAATAAAATATATTTGCTTTCTTTCAAAAATAAATCTTTTAAAATTATTTTCTGTTTCTTTATTAAGTTTTTTAGAATGTTGTGCCTTAACAGTACAGAAAACTTTGACAGGTTCTGTGCTATGAAAATAGAAGGTATTGACTAATGATTAAGAGAAGGGAGATTGCACGTATTATTTTATTAACACATTCAGTAATTTCATAAATATTTATTGAGTGCTGACTCTATTTCAGGGCTGTACTAGGCAGTGAAAATGCTGTGGGCATGAATAATATCAAACCTAATCCTTCTCTTCATTAAACAAATAAACCCCAAATAAATATGAAATTATTAATTGCGGAAAGTGTTTAATCTCTTTAGCTTTGCTTGCCCCTTCATACTTAGCTCTCTGTGAAAAACATTTTCAAATTTAGTTGCATTTTGAGTATATTTTAACAAATGTCTCAAAGTTTGTATATTAAAAATGGAGTTTATCAATTATCTCCAGTATTTTTTAAGCAAATTATTTTGAAATGTTTAAACAAAACTAGATATATGATAGGTAGGTAGGTGGATAGACAGACACACAGACAGATAAAGAGAAAGAGAGAGTCGCAGCTTTCAAATTAAAATCCTCTGATTGGCATATAGCATATGCACTATTTTATTTGGCAAGAAAACTTTTAATTTCTCCCATTTGCCAAGATAACTTCATGTTTTATTACGAAGTGTTTGTTCTGAAGTTAGTTTATGCCATTTGTTTTACAAAAGTCCTAGACAGGAAATTTATTAAAAATGAAGACTTGGCTTTATACAATCTTAAAAATAATTTTAAACCCTCAGATTTTAAATCCATTTAAAAATAAAAACACTCGTAGTTAATCATGTAGTATGGCAATTAGCACACAAAACTGTTGTCTTTTATTTTAGACAGTGAGAATGACCAAAATAAAAGGTCTTCTAAATATAGCCAATTTGATTTCATTTTGGGTGTCTCAGTCTTAAAGTTTGCATTATGAATTAGGCTAAAAATCTCACATAAAAAATAGAAAGTTAAGTGGAAGTTTCGGATAACTTCTGCCTTGGCTGCTTGAGGCTGTCTTCAGTTAGTTTCCACACCTCTGGAAAACATCCTGAGTTAAAACGGTCAAAGCGGGGCAATAAGGCCTGGCTATAGATGGTTTGAAATTGACAGCTTTTGAGTCCTCAAGGACCAGGTGGATAAGAAAGATTAAATTTTATACCTAGATTATAAGATTCTTTTGGAAATTTAAGCTGTAGCAATTATAATCAATAAATACTTTTTTTTGTTTTGTTTTACAAGGGCTTCCTTAGCTTTTCAAAAATGGCTAAGATAAATAAACCTAGAAAACCAAGTCTAGCCATTCCATCAAAATTACATTCCATGGCAAATTTTGAATATCGCTTTATTCAATATTGGTAATTTTGAAAATAATAATATCTTAAAAATTATAACATTGATTTTATTTAACATTAACCTGCTCTTGACTGAATTTATAAAAAGAAAAACTGCCACAGTGCCATTATTTTTAAATGGAGCTTAATAAGATACGTTAGAATCTATGATACTTTTTTATTGTTGTTGTGAAAAGCACTATGATACTTTAATGATACTTTAAATAAGGCCCTTTAAAACTTTTTTTATGTGTTTCAATATCAACATTTTTAAAAATGCACAGTACACAAAATGATAATTTATAAGCAGATTAATGATGTAAATAGTTCTATAGACTCAGTACTTAACACATAGTATGCAACCAAAAAATGTTAGTTGAAAAAATACTTTAAAACTAAGGAAAATTATGCTTAGTTCATAAGAATCTGGAGTCTGGTGTACCCTGCCGCAGAAGGTGGCACCAATTATGAGGGAAATACAAATAAACGACGAGATCACTGCAAATACGGCTGACGGAATACCTAAAATGGAACATGCAAGAAAACAATCACTGTAGCACAACACCGCTGCCCAGGATGTATACAGACGTATTTGAGGAACTTCCTTTTTTTTTTCCCTTCTAAAATATGCCTTTTTGATATCCTTGGCTATCCTT
The DNA here is from genome assembly GCF_024166365.1 of Elephas maximus indicus. Lineage (NCBI taxonomy): Eukaryota > Metazoa > Chordata > Mammalia > Proboscidea > Elephantidae > Elephas > Elephas maximus. The sequence goes on from NC_064840.1 coordinate 78,073,141, forward strand.
CTAGCTCTTGCCATCATCACGTTACATTTCGTCACTTTTGAGACACCGTCATTATCTCTGCTTCTACCCTGATTTTTATGTTTGTTTGTTGGCTTGTTCATTTGTTTATTTTTTAATTCGAATCACCCTTTTCCTTGCTCTTCCAGGTACTACACTCTTTCATCATTCTAACTCACTTTAAAAGACCTGTATTACAAGCAAGGTCATAAGGTAGTAACAAGGTAGAAAATTAAAAGCACAACAAATTAGAAAGAAGAAGGTAAAAATATTATTTAAAGATAATATTGTTGTTTAGTTTGAGAAAACCGAGAGAATTAATGGGTGAGTTGTATATAACCCGGGAGAATGTATTTTCCCTAATACAATCCTAGCCACCATGATTGGATTTTAGCACTGGTTTATTTTTAAGACACAGATATGGAATGCTCTAAAATAAGGGAGAAATTAATTAAAAATAAGTTTTATTATCTGTCAAGCATTATGCTAAACACTTTACATTTTGAGAAATCAAGACTCAGGGAAATTAACCCATTTGCCAAAGGCCACAAAGCTGGTGAGTGCAGGGCCATAATTTGAACCCCTTTTTGACTGGCTCCAAAGTCATACTGGAAGCAATTAATTACACAGAGCCCAGGCATTTTGGAAAGTAAATTTTCTATTAACCTTTATTTTTTCTTATTTTTTTTTTCCTTTTTAATTTTTGCTGTTTAGAACCAATATAACAGTTACTGTAAGGCCTAGAAAAAACAAAATAAGAAAACAAATATTTTATGAGAATGGCTAAATTATTGTAATGCAGCCAAAATTCCATTTCTGTTGTGGGTTTTAGTAGTGGAGCAATATGTTCTTTCTGACCTTATTAAAATTTTGACCTTCAGTGTGTTTCCCATTGTATTCAGGAAACAAAAATAATAATATCTGGACATAGGAAAAAACATTTCATGAATTTCCTGGGCATCAACATTAATACTTCATTTTTTCCTTTTAATGTGATGCCTTTTAAATATATCTATATTAACAATGCTTGCTGCATCAGATATCTCTTGCTGTGTAACAAAGCACACCAAACCAACAATTTATTTGTGCTGATTCAGTAGGTTGAAGGGCACTTCCTCGGCTGGTCTCAGTGGGCGCACTCTTATAAGCTGCGGTCAGCAGGCAGCACAGCTCAAGGTAAAGGGTCTGAGTGAGTAAGGTGCTCCTACGTTCCTGAGCCTCAGCTGCAAAGCTGGAATGGCTGAGGCAGCTGGGCCCCTCTCTCTCCATGGGATCTTTCACTCTAAGCTTCTTCACAAATGTCAGAAGTACGCCAAAAAATGAGAGTAGAAGCTGCCAGGCACCTTGAGGCCGAGGCTTGGAAGGTATTCTAGATTACAGATAGTTTGATTAAAGCAAGGCCCAAGGGCAGTATTTTTTCACCCCTTAATAGAGGAAGCTGATAAACAGTTGTAGTCACTTTTAATGAACCACGCTTGAAACAATCATTACCTACAACCATGGAGCCCTGGTGGTGTCGTGGTTAAGAGCTATGGCTGCTACCCAAAAGGTTGGCAGTTTCAATCCACCAGCTGCTCCTTGGAAATCCTACGGGGCAGTTCTATTCTGTCCTATAGGGTTGCTATGAGTCAGAATCAACTCAGGGCAATGGGTTTATATTTTGTGTTTTGTTTGTTTGTTTGCGTTCAGCACAAACAGGAGCCCTGATGGTCAGTGGTTAAGAGATCGGCTGCTAATCTAAAAATCAGTAGTTCAAACCCCTCAGGAGCCGCTCCTTGGAAACTCTATGGGGCAGTTCTACTCTGTCCAATAGGGTCACTATGAGTCGGAATCGACTCTACCACCACGGGTTTGGTTTTGCTCTGTGGCCAGTGATCCCCATGGTAACAGGAGAGGCAGTTTGGTACATAAAAAAGGGCACGAAAGTTGGAAGGCAAACACGTGGGTGATGGCATCAAGCCCCACTTCCCACTGACTGGGTATTTGTGAGCAATACCTTTAAACTCCGTAAGCCTCATTTTTCTCAGCTGTTAAGAGGAGAGCAATAGTACTTCCCTGGCAAGGTGTTTGTGATGATTAAATACGGTTCTATATGCAAAGGAATCTGATAAACAGTGAAGTACTAAATTAAGATGAATCACTAGTATAAATAACAAGGCGGGAATTTTTATTTCCCTTGATGCATTGTGATTCATTTGTGTAAAATATTTCCACATGCCACAGGACTGCTAATCGAAAAGATGGGCAGTTCCAATCCGCCAGGCACTCCTTGGAAACCCTATGGGGCAGTTCTACTCTTTCCTGCAGGGTCACTTTGAGACGGAATTGACTCGACAGCAATGGGTTTATAGGGGTGGAGAGTGGGATCTTACGTGTATGCTCGAATTAAGAGAATTGATGGCTATATTCTATGTATCATTACTAAGAGAGGAATTCATTATGGCCTTTACGGAAAGAAGGAGGAAGGAAAAAGAGGCAAAAGAGAAAGCAGAAAGAGAGCAATATGAGAAAGTGGGAGATTGGGCAACTGAATTACAAAGAATGCAATTCCTCCTGTAACCACCAAATGTGACTTCTGGTAAAATACACCAATTTCTCTGAATGCTTGTTGAAAGTGATTTTTTTTTTTTAATCAGTAAAAGATCTGAGTTTCTCATTAGATTTATATGGGCTATAATAGAAGCAGCATCTGCAGCCATGGAAGTCAGAGGCAAAATGCACCATGAGAACATAAATACACAGTAATGCCTGTAAATCATGGTGAAGGCAGTAGATTCACCCAGGCTGTGGAGTTAGGTGTTTCAAGCTAAATTTACCTTTTCTGCAAAGGGCAAAGACTTAACAGCTGACGGCTAGATTACACTTATACAAATCGGAGAAAGATTTGCTCAATTGCTTTGTGATCCAATTTCAAACAACTGATTCAGTTAAACAAGGGGCTACAATTTCCGTTTCCTTTTTGAGTTACGTTTATGACTGCTCTTATTAAAAAACAAATGGTATAAGCTTTCTGGAGCGTAGAAGAACATCAGTGTCTCACCCTTATCTGGGAGCTAGCCTGAGAGTAAAGGTGCAGCTTGGAAAACAGCCCAACGTAATTAACCTTCAGGAGACTAGCTGCACACCTATAACATTCATCCTGCTGAAGTCTGCGGTTGTCACTGTTAGTAAGACAGGTCTCACTCCCCAGCTGACACTGAGGTACAGAGCAATGAGGCTTGCAAAGAAAGGCAAATACAAGTTTTATTGGTACAAAGAGAGTAACAGCACAAACTAATGACTTCTGTCCTTTTAAATTATGGTGGCAGGGCTTTGATATAGCCAGGCGAGCACTTCCTCATAGCCCATCGACGTCACCTCCCTTGCCATAAGCATCGCCATCAGTTTTCACCCTGCACTTCCTTAGCTGGTGCACCCTTCTGGAGGCCTGCCTGAGCCTTTAACTTCTGGCTGAGTTTTAACTTGGAAATATTACAAGGTTTACAACGGGTTGGGGACTTCTTATCTTTTTACTGGATTAGTTTTAGGTTAAACTGTGTGAGCTTTTCTCAAAAATTAATGGTGGATGTAAATCCTAGACTGGCCAGAGACCAAATATTATAAATAAAGTTTATACTTAGCATAGCTTCAGCCCTCATCCTCTACCCTCCCCACCCCGGGCATCTGTACCTCACACGGATCCTCAACCGTGAAGCTGAAGTGTCACTGGGGTAACTAAATTCCCAGTCTCCCTTGCTCTTTCCCCTCAATTCCTTAACTTCCCTTATAGTTTAGTTGTCCTTTATCTCCTTCAGTGGGACTTCTCTCAGGTTAAACTGTTTTAAAGCAATGCACGCGTGACTGACATTAACGTGGTGTCAGTTTTTATAATAAGCTCTTACTTCAGTGTGAGCCTTGCTCTGACGTGGCATCCACCTTAAAGAAAGAATTTCTGAACCATTTACTCAAATGAACAAGAAAGTGAGGACCCTGCCTTCATCAATGTAGGAAAGCAAATAGAGCCACTTTCATATTATTACCCCATAATGGGAACTTCCCACCGTCTGTCTGTCAGTTTGTCGCACTGTGGTGACTTGCTTGTTGCTGTGACTCTGGAGGCTATGCTGCTGGTATTTCAAATATCAGCAGGCGCACCCATGGTGGACAGGTTTCGGCGGAGCTTCCAGATTAAGACAGACTATTCGGGAGAAAGGCCTGGTAAACTACTTCTGAATTAGGTAACGAAAACCTTGTGGATCACAACAGAATACTGTCCGATATAGACATGTCATGAGGAAAGACTAATGGCTAGGAAAGGACATTATGTTTGGTAAAGTAGAGGGAAACCCTTAATGAGATGGGTTGACACAGTGGCTGCAACAATGGACTCGAACATTCCAAGAATCATGAAGACAGCTCAGGAAAAGACAATGTTGCAACGTTTCATCTGTTATACATAAGGTCGCCAAGAGTCAGAGCCAACTCAAGGGCAACTAAGAACAAGAACAAGAGGAGGCCTTCAAGCCCCCAACTACCCTCACTGGAATTTCTTAGAGTACCCAGTTGCGATGCTTCACAGGCTCTGGGAAGAAGCCCCTTATGTCTCTCGTGCTCTGGTTTCTCCCCTCCTTGTGAAGATACTCAGTGGAGGCAGCCTCACTGATGTTTTTGCAGGCAGTAGCCCTAGTGAGAATGCCATTGTCTATGCAAATGGTGCTAGCTGGTGGGCCCATGATGGTACTCCTTCCTGGATCCGTGCCTTACTTCATCATCGCCTGGCCCAGTCCCAGGAAAAGAGAGCATTCGTCTTTTTTTTTTTTTTTAATTGTGCTTTAAGTGAAAGTTTACAAATCAAGTCAGTCTCTCATACAAAAATTTATATATACCTTGCTAGGCTTTTTTTTTTTTTTTTAGGCACTCCTAGTCGCTCTCCCCGTAATGAGACAGCACACTCCTTCTTTCCACTCTCTGTTTTTGTGTCCCTTTGGTCAGCTTCTGACCCCCTCTGCCCTCTCATCTCCCAGGAGCTGCCACGTAGTCTCATGTGTCTGCTTGAGCCAAGGAGCTCACTCCTCACCAGTATCATTCTCTATCCCACAGTCCAGTCCAATCCCTGTCTGAAGAGTTGGCTTTGGGAATGGTTCCTGTCTTGGGCTAACAGAAGGTCTGGGGACTGTGACCTCTGGGGTCTTTCTAGTCTCAGTCAGACCATTAAGTCTGGTCTTTTTACGAGAATTTGAGGTCTGCATCCCACTGGAGAGACTTCATCTTTAGACCCTTGGCTCCCAATCTTTCATAAACAACTGAGGGGGGGGGAGGACAAAAAACTAAGTAGCAATGAAAATACACACTTCCTAAAAAAGAAAAAAAAAGGAAGTTTTCAGGCAAAGAACAATCTCAATCCTTCCTTATGAGTAAATACAAATCATCTCAAGATAACAAAATGAAGTGCAGCTCAGAACGGTACACAGACAATATAAAACATCCGTTATTACAGAATTACTTCTTTGGGACCACAGCATTTCAGAGATGCTTTCCTTGCTGTGCTCTCTAAGATACATTAGCATAACCGAAGATGCAGTCAGGGTGGCCCTCCTTCCACTCTCTCAAAGGTAGAATCTTCTCCAAAGCTGTATCCAAGCCTTTGCTTCTAGCAAAACAGGAATCTACATTTTTCTTTGAATGGCATTTTTCAATGTCACCTTTCTTATCAATGTTTCAAAAGCCTGAAGGCCAAGTTTCAGCCAGAACTCAAGCTTACTGAACAGGGAGTAAGATTCCTCTGCAGAGCAGCCTCTACAAGAAGGAGGCAAGTTGCCTAGAAATGGAGACCCTGTCCTGAGATAACAGTCCAAGGCATTCACTAAGGAGAGTTCACCATGCACTTTTGAGTCTTCCCCATAATTCTAAAGGCAGGCCCTGGGCCACAGTTTATTGATGAGCGCTGGATTATACCAGTGTGAAAATGGAAGTCACATAGAGCATATGGAATCCTTTCCCTTCCTCAAGCCCGGAACATACTTAGCACCCCAGCTTACTCCATCAGCTGCTTTGGCAAATGGAGCGATGCCCCCAGCTGTTCTCTGGAAGCCTGAGTGCAGTTGTTTATTTACGGGAGCTGGCGGCGCTGGCACCAGCTCTCTTTTGCAAAGCTCTCCTGCTCCCACAGTGCTGATCCCTAGACAATGGACTCAACTCTGTGTTCTTGCTTAAGGGAAAATTGAGAAACTCTTGCTAAAACGCAGCTGTATGTAGAGGACGAGCTTTTGTGCATGTTATGAAAACATACTTAGCTACGTATTCACACACATGAAAAATTTAATACCATTTTGCTATGTTCTTTCTCCTTGGCCTTAAAATAATTATGACATCAAGGATTTAAAAATTAATATGTAAGTGAATATGATCAGACAAAAGGCTTTACTTTCTTTATGCTTCTCCTTGTGGATCCTTTTCCTGCTGCCCGTATGCATACAGCAGGAGACAGTATAGTGTCTGAGGAACGGGGAGGGTTAAGAATCTAATGTTTTATAGTCTGTGAGACGTTTGGCTGTCAGAGATAACAGAGCATTCAGTAGAACTAGGTGCCTTCCTTTTTCATTTTCCTTTAATGACTGAGGGAACAGAAAGAACCAGAGAAAAGACAGAAGGCAAATCTACATATCATCAGCCAAAAGCAGAGGAGTTAGAAAATTTCTAATACTTGAAATCTTTCTTTTAACTTTCTGGAATTTCCTTTCCTGGCCCAGTCTTTAAGTTGGCTTATGTAGTCCCCATGGAAATTAGGTCATAACTGATGAAAAAAAGGAGCCTGGCTTATGTTTTTGCAAATTCCAGAGCTGCATTTTTATGTAAATGCTCCACATATTAGTTATGTTTATTTATTCTATGAATGTAGCAATAACAGCATTTTGTCTTTTTTCTTTAGTTCTGACAAGCGAGTTTCAGTTCTCGTTTTCTCTACTAACAAATCATAGCCACACAAAATGTTTTCAAATGTGTTTTATAAATTGAATGATATTTTCAGAATAGAGCTTCACCAGACCTTCAAATATTGAATGTCTGCTGAGCTACGGGTCCAGCTGCTGGCAAGAACTTTCTGAGATTTTCAAACTGGCAATTTGAAAACAAAGACGGTCTTAACAAATAATATAAAGAAGAAAGATCTTGTCATCTATTAAATACGCACACATATATCCACTCACGTTCAAGTTCAGGTCCAATAATACAAACTGACTGAAGACCAAGCATTTAGCTTTCTTCTAGTAGTAGTTTCAATGCTGAAATTGGAAAATGATTACTTACAACCATCATAGCAGAGGTTTGGCCAAGGAAGAATCATCAATGGATGTTAAAGTCAGTGCTATAATTTGATGAGAAGTGTGGTATTTGTATGGCCTTGAAGTACCTCTACAGAGATCATTTATTAGATTCACAGGAAAATCTAATCACTATAAAGAGCAGAAAATGAACAACATCTTGACAGAATGATCAAAACTGCTATCGCCATTGAGGGCAGGTGGCTATCTTGTGCCTCCAGATACTAAGTTGTGGCCAGGAATTCATAACCTGAATCCCGTTAGGAGAAAACGTCAGACGAACCCAAAAGGAATATTGTATTATAAAAGCCAATGTCATAAAACACAGAGAATTCTGTGGAAATGTCCTAGATTAAAGGGAGATAAAGAGCTATGAAAATTCAATGCAACACTTGATCACAGTCTGTATTCTGCGTGGGAAGGGAAATGCTGCAAAGAACATTAATGGGTCAAGTGATAAAATCGGGACATGGTCAGTTGATTAAATAAAAATATTCCATCAGTGCTAAGTTTCCTGAAGGTGATAACAGTACTGTGGTTCTGTTAAACACACACTGATGTATTTAGAAAGACAGAAACAAACAAAACATATATGTATATTTATATATATACATATATATGTATATGAAGTGAAAATGTTAAAAATAAAGGTGGACAATGGATATATGTTTTTTCCTTATTTTTAAAACTTTTCTATAAGTTTGAAATCATTTTCAAATAAAAATAAATCTAAAACCTCAACAATTAGCATTAAAAAATTTTTTTTTAATTAAATACCATATATAGGGAAATATATATGTATGCACATACACGTGTCTGTGAAAAGTCTGTGATGCTGGTTGTCTTTCTACCCTGCTATAGCATCGCTCTGACAGTGCTCTCCCTTACCCTCCCCAAATACCAGGACGCCGTTTAAACAGCTTGTGAGCTACACCTTAATCAGGTATGAGTAGTGGCTGATATTGAATGGATGGCCATAATGGAGAAGAGAAAGAAATCTTGGACATGATGTGATAACTGGCATGAGAGCTGGCCACACTTGCTTATGGGAACATGTGAAAAACTCACCCAAGTCTCCCAAATGTGACCAAAGGAGGCTGTCATGACTGCAACCTCATTTAATACCCACAGGCTGATGACCTCTTTGTAAGCTTAATACACACAACTCTATGGGAAGTCAACATCCACATACTATCCTATGAAAATGGCAAGCTGTCACTCCAATCATAAACTACTACCCCAAACCAAAATATCTATATAAAATAAGACACACTTTCTTTAATTAAAAAAAAGAAAGAAATTTACATTCCTAAATACAAAGGCCTCAAACAGAACAGAAATTCAATGTAAATAGGAATGGAGAATGCAAGTGTCCTGTTTTCACAATCAAATATTCTGGTTGGAGAATACCGCTTTAGGGAAAATAAATATGAAAACTATTCATCACACATACACTGTTCCTCTCCTCTCCTTCCCTGACAACTATCTTGAACGGGGCGCTGTTTTGTCTGAAAGTGATCACACCAATACTCATTGAGAAGAACCAAGAAAAACTGGTTCGATTTTTATCCGCTACCTGCAGCAGAGCTTTTAGAAGGCTATTTCCTTAGACAAACAGTGTCTGGGAAATGAAAAAGAGGGAATACTGGAGAAAGGCAGATGGTATCAGGGTAAGAAAGTTAAAAAACACTGAGAGGGAGAAGAGCTCACCAGAGGGGAAGAAAGAACATAGAAGAAAAAAGGGAAAGAAGAGACTTGATCATAGGGAAAGTAACTTACTGTAACCTTGCTTTCTTTGAATTGGTTTTTAAGTCATATTCTACCTAGAGCGCCTACTTCAAAAAAAAAAAAAAACACCTAAAGTTTTGGCAAGAAAGTGCTTCTCAGTGAGGGAGAATGAAATTTTTAATTAACCTGTTAAAAAGAAGTGAACGAGTGAGACAAGCTCTTGGGCTGCCTCCTGCTGTCTGTACTCTGCCAACGGGTTAGTGGATTTGGGAAAGAGAAGCAAGTCTTTACCTATGTTTCTCCAGTGATGACATAAGCACATGTATACAGATTTAGAAACAAAACCACTATTTTTTGTGAATTCAAGTTGTGAAAACAATCACTCATTTACTCCTAAGTAATGTGAAAAAATTATTTGACCAAAATTTTATATGATATTAATCTTGTAGTTAACTATTTTACCATGAAGTTACTCTACAACAGTCAAGTTGAAATGAACTTAAAATATCCTCATCTGTTGTTTATGCAAGGATGTTAGGGTCATTGAGTTGTTGTTGTTGTTGTTAGGTGCTGTCAAGTTGGTTCTGACTCACAGTGACCCCATGTGCAACAGAACAAAACACTGCCTGGTCCTGCACCATCCTCACAACCATTGCTACGTTTGAGCCCATTGCTGCAGCCACTGTGTCAATCCATCTCATTAAGTGTCGTCCTCTTTTTCGCTGACCTTCTATTTTATTAAGCATGATGTCATTCTCCAAGGGCTGGTCCCTCCTGACACGTCTAAAGTACATGAGACAAAGTCTCACCATCCTTGCTTCTAAGGAGCATTCTGGTTGTACTTTTTCTGAGACAGACTTGTTTGTTCTTCTGGCAGCCCGTGGTACATTCAGTGTCCTTCACCAACACCATTGTTTAAAGCATCTGTTCTTCTTTGGTCTTCCTTATTCATTGTCCAGCTTTTGCATGTGATATGATGCAATTGACAATACTGTGACTCGGGTCAGAGGCACCTTAGTCCTCAAAGTAATGTCTTTGCTTTTTAACATCTAGTACCCACCCAAAATACTCCTCTGGTAATAACTTGATACACTGCAGTCATTGGCAGTTGTTGATGAAAAACACCAAGAGGAAATCCACTGAATATTCTTGGTTTCTGGCCTCAACCTGGACCCTAACACCCCCTCAATCTTATGAACTCTCCATCAGTAGCTCTCCCTCCCCTTAACACTTTTACAAAGCTTTAATATCAACTAATTTTTCTTGCACATCTAAATCCCTTTGTGCTCAGAAAATAAACCCACCTTCTACTCACTGAGCAAATTCCATAGGCAAGACCCTCCTCAACTTCCTGGGGTTTCCCCGCTTCCCTGTCTGCAGCCTATCTACAAAACAGTTCACACTGGTATATTTCATTCTGACGTTTGTCTTCAGGCTTGGAGACTGTTCCTAGTAACCATTTTCTGCTACCCCTTTCGAGACCCAATTATTTTTTCATTTGAATTTTTTGTTGATATCATGCTGAGTCATTGAGTGTGTTTAAATTGTTGGTAGGTAATATAGATTTTGAGAGATATTATGTGAAAATACGTGACTTGTAGGAGCCCACTGGCCCACCAGTCTTGGGTACCAGGCTTTATTGTGAGGTGCCTTCCATTTAGGTACATGGGGCACCTCTGGTTTTGCCTATAATATCCCAGCTATTTTGCTTCAATCAATGTTTCTTTCACTTTCACTATTACACAAGTCCCCACTGGAGGGAAGCAGGATAAAGCATCCTCCCAGAGAACTCCAGAGTCATGAAAAGCAGGTGGAATACCATATGTTCCATGAGTCACTAAAGGGTTACTCAAAATGGACAACACAGAAAGTTGGTTTATAAATAGAGAGAGAAGAATGAAGCAGAGGTGCATAGATGAGCAGAGCTGAGATTTCCCCAGGCCCCTAGGGCATCACTGTCCTCAGTTCCCTTTTGTCAGATAATGTCCAGCTCAACTGGGCATTATCCGCCCCTTCCCAAACCATTTCTTCTTTTGCTCCCTTGGATTTATAATGCTTGAAACAAACCATCTTAGCTAACGTGGCCATTATAAACATTTCTAAGTTTAGGAAATAACATTATTCCACTTTTAGAGCTGAGGACGCAAAGGCAAGAGTTGATACGACTTCCTCAAAGCACAGTCCAATATCTGGCAAGTGGAAGGTCTGTTGTTGTTGTGTGCTGTGGAGTTGATTACAACTCATAGAGACCCTATAGGACAGAGTAGACTGCCCCATAGTGTTTCCAAGGCTGTAATCTTTATGGAAGCAGATTGCCACATCTTTCTCCTATGGAGCACCTGGTGGATTCAAACTGCCGACCTTTTATTTAGCAGTCAAGTTCTCCCACGGGACTCCTTGCAGAAGGCTTAGGCCTGTGATATTTTTACCACGCCATGTAACCATCATAACTGGGTAACTCTAATGAAATTTAATATATCTTATAGTATTCTGTGATTGACCTCCACTTGTAAGTAATAACTAGTTTATCTTTATTTTAATCAATTAAATTTATAAAAAACAAGAGATAAAACATTATTAAGGTGTTAAGCTAGAAAGGTGTTAAGCTAGAAAGCTGTAATGTAAAATGATGTCACCCTCATACATGACATTTTGTGAAACCTCAAGGTAGTGCTCGTGAGTGATAATATTACATGCATCACCGCCTAAGCTGTCACGTTGTTAAGCCACTTTAAAAATATTCCAGACTCTGCTGAACCTTTAAGGTCTTGCACTCTAGTTTTCTGATGGATTTTTTATTTTACTAAGGTATCAACGAGATGGATTGACACAGAGGCTGCCACAGTGGGCTCATGCATAACAACGATCGTGAGGATGGCACAGGACCGGGCAGAGTTTCCTTCTGTTGCACCTAGGGTCACTGTAAGTCAGAACCAACTGGACGGTACCTAACGACAATAACAAGAAGGTATCAAAGAGAATACAAGGCACTTTGAGAGCCGTTGTAAGTGATACAAGTATAAAGGAAGTTAGAGATGGTCATTTCTTGCGTGTAGATGGGGTGCCAAGCATTGTGCTAAGTAAGCGTTTCACCTCCTTATGTCCCCTCTATGTAGTACATTATCCTTCCCAAAGAGGGTGTCGACTGGCCCTAAGTCACCATCTGTATCCACACACCCTACAGGAAATCCCTCTGTCAGTTCCTCAACGTACCTGGACTTCCGGATCTAATCTCCCATCCAAGGAAGAGGCCTGTTGGGAAACAAAGGCTTCCCCGCAGTAGAGGAGACAGCACAAGCTACATACACGAATCGGCCATTGCGACTCATAAATATGCACGCACCACAACGGCTACCAACAAATATTCGGGGAAAAGCAACTCTGTGAAAGACACAGTGACAAGAAGCCAGCAGAACAACTGAATCTAGAAGGTCCAGATAAATTGGAGAGTCAGAAGCAATTTTTCAAAGCATATAATTCAGAGATGGAAAGGGACGTTTCGTGCATCACTGGAGCTATTATATACAGAAATTGGAGAAGAATGATTTCTTAAAAATTTTGAAATATGGTTTCTGAAATTATAAAAGAAAGACTGAATTTTAACAAGAAAAATTGAGGTCATTCCTAGCACAATAAGAACAAACTAATGGAAGATGTAGAAATGTGAAAATTAAATAAAATAATAGTTTTTTTTTTTTAGAAATGTTAAGAGCCGTTGAAATAGAGGAAGTGGTAAACGGGAGACAAAAAACAATGGAAGAAACAAATACTTAGAAATAATGAGAACTTTTCTCAAGCTGGGAAAACGCGTGTTTTCACCCAACAAACCTTACCGAGGCAGAGGAGATTGACGGACAAATGATCATGAAATTTCATCACTCTGACGTAAAACAGAAAAGCAAAACACCTCAAGGAAAAGAAAGCTGTCCAGGAGAGGTCACTTATGTGAGTGAAAAATGAACTTTTACTGTGTTAAACCACTGAGATTTGAGGTTTGTCTCAATTAACAGTTTGTATTTTTTTTTTTTTATTATCTTAGCATAAAAATAAACTGGATAAATCTGATAGTTCAAGCAGTAAAGGCTTAAGGAGTTTTAAAAGTGATAAAAACAAGCATTAGATTTACAAATATTACTACCAGTAATAATAATAAAGTCAACAGAACACAGAGGCAGAGGAGAGGGACTGGAAGGTAGTGTAAGTGTTAAATTCCTCATCGTTCACAGGAGGAGTTAAAAGTGAAGAGATACTACATAAATCAAAAAAGCATGAGTGTTTCCATTATGGTGGCAACTTCCATAAAATCTAAATAAGTGGTTAACAATGTTTTCTCTGAAGGGTACAACAGGTGGTAAAGTAAGATTATTGCTTTCCATTTTGTTCTCTTTTATGCAGCCTGACTTTTTTTTTTTTTTTACCACGTACCTTTAAAATGTAAACACTTAAAAAAAAAATCCTAAATTACATACACACATTCAATGGAATTTACTGTACCCTGCAGTTAAAGGGAATGAAATAACTTTGCATTCAGGGAAGTAGTAAGATAACCTTAATATATTGTTAAGAGTGAGCTAAATAAGCTGCCCAATGATGTATATAATATGAACCCAATTGTATAAATAAACTGATACAAATAAGCATACAAACATATAAAGGGAAGGAGGAAGGAAAGAGCATCAAACAGAGACAGAGAGAGAATTCTCCTTGAGGAGCAGACATTTTGTATACTGGAAGTGGTAACTATAAATGTAACCATCGACAGTAACCCACAAGGAGTGAACGTGCATGAGCAAGAAGTGCGAGCTCCACTTGCCACCTCAGATATCCACAAAGATGGAAACAACAGCAATGGCTGCAGTAAAGCAGGATCGTCAATGGCCAAGGATTTCTAGATTGATGATCATTTATTCCCTGGGTTGAAATTTCCTGGTTGTGGGCATTAGTGCCAAGTAAGTAAATTTTGACTTTCTTTAGTAGGAACCCTAAAGAACCTTTACACAGGGACAGATTACCCAATAAGCAAGGTAAGCATGTGCTTAGGGTATGAACAAAACAGGGGCACCAGTTGTCCAAGGCAAAGACCCACAGGTGCCAAGCAGATAGGACGTGAGGAAAAGCAAGCACCACGGTGGAAGGGAACTGGCAGGGCACGAAATGAAACTGATACCAGCTTCAGGGCGTGAGAATGTGTCAGCTAGAAATAAAGTTCAGGTGTGTCACGACGGCACCCACACACAAGGTTGTGTAAGCTATGAGACCCCTACCACTTCAACACCTTCATTGACATCTGTCTCCTATGGCTCCCTCCCATGTCACTGAAGCTCCTAATCTGGGCAGGTCTCTTGGGAGCACACTATTTCCTTCCAATAAACAAAAGGTGGAGCTGGGCTGTCGAGTCTAACTTACCCAATATGCAACTGGATCCAACATGAGGGGTCACTGGGCAAGGACGGATTATATTGATAGATAGCAGATCTCTGATCCATTTTGAGAGAACTGTCTTGTACGTCCACGTCTGCTGATCCAGCGACTCCAGCCAGGAGGCCAGCAGTGCTCTTTGTCATGATACAAACACAAGGGTGCTCTTGTGTACATTCTGGTAAACAATCAATGGGAACTCCAGCCCCAGATGACACTAAAAAGCCAGGGAACTTGAATAAGTCGGCCATTGCAAAGAGTTCAATCAAGTTACTTTTTACCTGTATAACATTCACATGCAGAGTTATGTACACAATAATATTTATAACTTTAACTTTAAAATGTGTTTGGCATACACATTTAATATAATGCTAACATGGGTAATAATTTAATATAATACTAACATAGCAAACCTCCAAAAATACTGGAAATATTAATATTTATCTAAACACAAAAAGTTTTGTGTGTCCAGTTAATTTTATTTTTTATTGTCTCTTTCTCAGTGCCTGATATTACTTTCTATATGCTAATAAGTGTGGTATATATATATATTTACACACACACACATATAAATACATATATATATATATATAAAATTTCTAATTCACATATCCCTTTTGAATGCACGAGTAAGCTGAGGAGCGGTCCCCAGAGATTATCCGTGCTAATATTGTTACTTGAAAACACCATATGTTATGGATTTCAAAAATTTGACTTACTGACATTTTCTGCAGTGGAAAGCTATGTTTAAATGCATACCTTATTGTTAAATATGATTTGTGTTTGGCATGTCATTTAAAATAACATACCAAATGGGTTTTTAAAATTGAATTTAAGTGGTCATCTCATGATTGTGATTCAATTTAAAATGAATCATATCCAAAATTCTTACCAGAAATATTCATTTTACTCTTGTCATTGCATATGAATATAACCTATTTTTTTCAATTGGCTAAATTTCTCATATTTCAATACAGAGCACCCAACCTAGAATCTGGCATCGACAAGTAGCCTGTTTGGTTGTTTTGTTTTCTTCCCCCCAAAGATATTCGGAAAAGTTTTGGTAATGCTGTTGATGAGAACACAGCTCCCGATGTTTCAGCCAGTAAGTTGAAGCCAAGTGTATGGTAGATCTTAGCTTTACTTTCTCCTGACAGACAACTAAAGGTCACTGACGAAAAGAGAGGGGAAAAACAGTACTGCATTGTGCTTTATACTCAAGTTATCCAATGTTTTAGGCTGTGAAATAGGCGGAAATTTCAGCAGTGGTCTAGGCAATCATGCTGAACAAGAACAGTGCTCAGTATGTTCAAGGAAGATTTTGAGTCACTTTGCGCTGAGTGTCATGTAGTAACGATCATAAACCTGCAGAAGCCTGGGGTCATGTGGCAATTTACATTACGCAAATCCTCCATTAAGCCAACATATGTTCACTTGCAGAAGAGTGGCAAAAGCTGTCAACTGCTTCTTTTATCCCAGGGACACGCTGTCTGGTAATTCGCTGATTGAAGTGTGAAACAATAAACCAGATAAAGGCAGATATAATAGGGTGTCAGTGTGGCCACTATAGCAGTCAGAACTGAGATGATGCTGACAGCTGTGTGGTGGGATCCTGCAGATGTCACATTTGTCACTTCAAGCAGTCCCATCCTGTCACTTACGAGTCACGCATCAGACAGCAGAACACAGTCACCAGCAAAGTGGTTCTGGAGGGAGTCTGCTTGTTCCCTGGCCCTAGAATTAGGCTTAGTGGATTTAACGCCTTTGGCTCTGCTTACCGTGGGAAAGACGAGGCCACGTCATGCCTAACTGGGGAATGACTGATGCAGAAGAGAATCTTCTGCAGGGCTTCACGAAGCGAGGGAAACGCCTGGACGACGGAGAGGAGAGAAAGGAAGAAAAGCCCAAGGACAGCCTCGGTAGCCTGCAGTGGTGAAGTCCTTGACTTCTGAGAAGCCAGATGGCGGACAGGTTACCCTGAATGCAGACATCAGAGGCGAAGAAATTCCAAGGCATTTCAGCCTACTTCCTCCAGTTCTGGAGTACTGATGGTCAGCAGGGTTCTTTTCCCCCAGTTGTACCTAATACATTCTTTGGTAAGTATCATCAAACCTTCTCCCCTCCCCTTCCCCCTTCTCTCTCTCCCTCTGTCTTTTTTCAGGGAAGTATTTTAAACCCATTTCTCTCAGTATTTCTCACATGCTTGCTATATGCCTGACAACGTTCCGGGAGCACGGGAGTGCAGAGAATGACTGACATGCCTCCACCTCAGGGAATCCAGCAATTTTGAAAACACATGATCCATGAAGTGTTTGAAGAAAGACCTAAGACAGGATTAGAATCAAGTGTCAAAGAATGTATTACAGGAAATAAATGCCATGACGGGTACGGGAAGGTGGAGGTCAGTGGACAAGGTACAAAAGAGGAGATGGAACAGGAAACGCACCACAAAGGAGGAATAGGATCCAGATGGAGGGAACTGCTCATCAGAGGTGTAGAACAGCACACACACCTATTTAGGAGGCGAGGGTTTTCACAGAGAGCAGACAGCAAGGACACTGGAGTGCCTCATCTGCCCACGGGCCAGACAAGCGGATGGTGCCCCCACAAATCTGGTCCCTGCAAATGATAGTTGCTGCCCTTAGACTTGATGTGCATTGATTGGCCCCCTGAGAAGGCTACTGATGACAAAGAATCTCATAAATAGATGGTATGGAATGTTCTATTTATGGATGAAGACACTGAGAGAAAAAGGTGCTCTACACGGAGAATAGAATTTAGAATGAAAACAGGGTCTGTTTATGTAGCAATCAGTGAAAGCCGAAGCTGTTTATCTTTCCTGCCAATTTTAGAACCAACGTTGTTGATGAGGAATCTCATCTTTCCTGATACAGTACCCCAAATAAAGTGTTTCTTGGAACATTAGAAATACAAAGAAAGGGTTGATTGTGGAGAAGTGATCCCACATGTTGCAATGAAATGAAAGTAGTTTACTAAAAAAAAAAAAAAAACTCAATTACAAACATATAAATTGACACAACAAGTATACGAAAGCAAACACGACATTACTCCCTGCCTCAGTTTCAAGTAAGTGTGAACCTCAGGTCCCACAAGTGGCAAAGGCAGGGAACCCACCGTCAGACGGCCACCTTCACCAGTACGCATCGACTGGATTCTTGACGAGCCTGTGTGTGTCAGAGGAGAACTGGTCTCCAGAGAGTTTTCAGTGGCTGATTTTTCAGAAACAGATCACCAGACTTTTCTTCCAAGGTACCTCAGAGCAAAATGGAGCCTCCAAATTCTCAGTTAGCAGCCAAATATATTAATCATTTACACTGCCCAGGGACGGGGCATTAAGATAGGCAAAAATAAAAAATCAAAGTCACTCTAACTAGTTCTCGTCCACAAAATCAAGCCTCGCGCCATCCTGTAAAATACTAACTCCATAAAGAAAACCACTTCCGTTGATTTTTGCAATATTAATATAACACTTGCAGATACAATAATAATGTGAGGAAACTGCATTTCCCTACAATGAATAAACTAACTGCAGCCTCAGTAACCTTGACAGTCTTCTTTTTTCCACCTGTTTTCTGGTTTCCACATGAGGGTGTAGAAAGCTAGAATGAGTCTTGTTCCAAACCTTACAACAACAGCAACGGCAAAGATAAACAGCAAGTTAACACCTTTTCTTGAACCTTGATCAGAAAGCTGAGGTTGCAGGGCAACCAACTGGCCCCAAAACTAAAGAGGAACAGGAGCCTGCAGGGTGGTGGACAGGTTTCAGCAGAGCTTCCAGACTAAGACAGACTGGGAAAAAGGACCTCGTGGTCTACTTCTGAAAAATTTGGCCAGTGAATACCTTATGAATAGTGGTGGAACATTGTCCAGTATAATGCTTGACGATGAGTCCCCCAGGTTGGAAGGCACTCAGAATACAACTGAGAAAGAGCTGCCTCCTCAAAGTAGAGTCGACCTGAATGATGTGGTTGGAGCCAAGCTTTTGGGAGCTTCATTTGCTGATGTGGCATGACTCAAAATGAGAAGAAACAGCTGCTAATATCCAGTAATTATTGGAACATGGGATGTACAAAGTATGAATCTAGGAAAATTGAAAGTTGTCAAAAATGAAATGGACAGCATAAAGATGGATATCGTAGGCATTACTGAGCTGAAATTGGTCTGTATTAAAAAAACATAAAATTACTTCCACACATCTGTGGTTCAACAGTTCATCATCTCTTTGTCTTTGAATTGAGCCACATTCCTTAAATTGTCAGATAATATAACAAAGTCAATGAAAAGAACGTTAAAAATAGTCACTACTCATTTCAGAGAAAATGCTTGGAAGAGTGATTGTGGCTACTGATTTTATTTATTATAAGAATCGATTACTTCTTGAAATAGTAGTCATATTTTTCAAAGACAAACAATTGTTTGGTACTTGTTTGTAATTTTTTTTTCTTTTTTGCATACTCCAACTCTGTGAAACACCCCAAATATAAAGTATTTCTTAGGCTGACTAGCTTTTCCTAGTCCTAAAAAGAGTGTTAAGCTACAAGAGCTTCTGTGATTTAGGTCTCACGGCACTTGCCAAGTTAAATGAAGCTGACTGTAAAGTTGGTTAATGTTAGCCATTTTAAGAAGCAAGCTGAACAAATCTGGGTTCAGGCTTTTTCTTAATTACTTTCTAGTTTATTCTGTCGGCTGCGTTCAACTAAAAACACGCTAAGCACTGACAGCACAAAAAAATGAAACTCCCTCCCCTTGACTTAATCCTCCTTAAACTATTCTAACAACCTGGTGTCACAGTTGGGATTTTTTAAGTCAATCTTCATGGATGTATAAAGTGTATATTTTCTAAGCTGGGATCAACAGCTTTGCACCTGCATTTAACTTTCTAAAGCTTTATAGTCGCTTTCTAGCTGTAATGGATGGAAGGAGCTATCACTTTGGAAAGCAACTGCATCAAAGACACTGGCAATCCAAGTTCACTAGGCAATTTGAATTTCAAAGTGCAAAAGAACTTTGATAAGAATTTTATTTTCCCCCCAAAGTATGAGTTTTTATGTTTTTAAACGTGTGCCTTGTCTTTCCTTTTATTTATTTTTTTATGTACATAGCAATGTAGTCTATGTTTGCATGTGCCCTGTAAAATCCTCTACATGGAAACTGGAATGGATTGGATGCCCCTTGGATTTCAGCGTTTACCTAGGAAAGGTTGCATCTGACAACATGGCAGAAAGTAACAGAAGTGTTAAGCTAAACTGACATAAATATCTTGTGATAACCCTTGCACACCTGACCACCTCACTTCTGGGTTCTTTTCCGTCACCATTGTAATTTTCTGACTCTCTCTAAACATATTACTCACAATAAAACATAAAGACGTAAATCAGGACGACAAAATAAGGCAGGAGAGGCCAGAGACACATTAGTCCCCACAGGACAGCGTGATAGAGCAGAAAGTGCCTGGGGATTGGTTAGACCTTCCTTCTGTCATGCATCAGCTGCAAGGCTTCAGAGAAGTCACTTGTTTCCCCTCAGAGTCTCCTCATCTGCCAACGTGTGAGTAAGAACTCAGAAACCAGAGGGTTGCTCTGAGAGTTACATCTGATTATAACGGTATTATTATTTATCGTTTGCCTAGGCATTGTTCTAAATCGTTGCATGAATAAATTTTCATAATATCCATGTAAGGTGTATGCTATTATTATATCCGTTTTACAGAGAAGGCAATTGAGTCATAAGGTATCAAGAAATCAGCCCACTATTATGCAACAAATAAAAAAAAAAAAAGTAGTAATCAAACCCAGGCAGTCTAACTTTAGGGCCCTGCTCCTGCCCACTGTCAAGATCGCCTGTTAAAAATGTATATAACTGGGGAAGTCAGCACTACTTGACCAAGGCAAGATCATGGAAGCTTCATAGGCACATCCAAACTCCATGAGGGACAGAACTACTGGGCTGAGGGATGGGGACCATGATCTCAAGAGACATCTAGCTCAATTGGCATAACATAGTTTATAAAGAAAATGTTCTACATTCTACTTTGGTAAGTAGCATTTGGGCTCTTAAAAGCTTGTGAGCAACAATCTAAGATACTCCACTGGCCCCAACCAATCTAGAGAAGGGAGAATAAAGAAAACCAAAGATACAAAGATTAGTCCAAAGGACTAATGGACCACAACTGCCACAGCCTGCAGTCCAACACTGAGTCCAACACAACTGGATGGTGCACGGCTACCACCACCAACTTCTCTGACAGGGATCTCAATAGAGGGTCCTGGACAGAGAGGAGGGAAATGCAGAACCAAATTCTAACTCACACACATACACACAAAAAGACCAGACTTACTGGCCTGACAGAGACTGGACAACCCCGAGAGTATGGCCCCTGGACACACTTTTAAGTCAGTACTGAAATCACTCCTGAGGTTCACCCTTCAGGTCCATGAAACAAAATGAGACCAAATGTGCACACCAGCTCAGGAGCAGGGATGAGAAGGCAGGACAGGACAAGAAAGCTGGTAACGGGGAACCCAAGATTGAGAGGGGGAGAGTGTTGACATGTTGTGGGGTTGGCAACCAATGTCACGAAACAATATGTGTATTAATTGTTTAATAAGAAACTTGTTTGCTCTGCAAACCTTCATCTAAAGTACAATAATAAAAAAGAAATTGTACTTAAATGCACCTGGATCAAAATCAGTGCTAAATACTTGTTCTTTTTATTCTTCTATTATGAATGCTCATATTTGCTGCCACACTCAGGCCTTGGTATAGGGTACTTTGAGAATTAATAGAAGATTCCTGTGGTTTCCAATGTAGTGTACACAGCTCAGTTCTAACTCCCTTTATTTTCCCTCTAAGTCGTTTTCAAGTTGCCCCAGTATAGACAGTCATCCAAGAATTGATTTCATCAATTTATTCCCATTATATTGTTAAACAAGAGCATTTTCAGGCAAAGTTAGGGGTACACAGGGATAGGGAAATGATAAGCCCAATGGAAATAATCACTAAAGCAATTTCAGTGGTCCCTGCTAAAGAAAAAAATACATATATTCAAATTTTGGGGTAGGAAATTAGAAGTTTCTAAACATTCTTGAAACCAAAGCATTCAAAGAAATTATCCAATATATACTTGGAGAATAGGCTTTCAGGGAGCAGGGTAATGTGACTGGACTGAACCTCATAATGACCCAGTAGACATGAGAATGTGTGTAAAAGTGGTAGTACTTCCAATATTATTCTTATCTCTGAATTAGGCACAAAGGAGTTGATGATTCGCAAGTGTCTTTTTGTAGCTCTGCTCCAATCTCTCTTCCGAAGCTTTAACGTAGGCATTTATATTTATAAATTTCCCTCTGAGCACTGCTTTAGCTACATCCCACAAGTTTTTGGCCTGTTGTGTTGTTTGGTTTTATGTTTTTGTTTTGTTTTCATTCATCTCTCATAGAAAATTTTGGAGTTTTCTAATTGCCCTTCCATTTCCTTCTTTGATCCGTTGGTTATTTAGGAGTTTGTTGTTTATTTGTGAATTTCTCAGATTTCTTTCTATTGTTAGTATCTAATTAAGCTCCATTCCATTGTTGGAGAACATATTTTGCATGATTATAACCCTCTGAATCTTACTGAGGCTTGTTTTAACGCCAAACAGTTGGTCTGCCCTGGACAATGTTCCAGCGTACTTGCTTGAGAAGAATCTGTGCTCTGATGTTGTTGGGTAGAGTCTTCTATAGATGCCTGTTAGATCTGGTTGGCTTATAATGTTGTTCAGCTCTTCTGTTTCCTTGCTAGTTTTCTTCCTAGTTGTCCTACCCATTATTGCCTGGGTATGGATATGTCTGGCTGTTGAAATGTATGTTTCTCCCTTCAATTTTGGCAGTTTTTGATGTATGTCTTTTGGAACTGTATTCACACATATGCTTACAAATGTTGTTTTCCTGATGTATTGACCCTTTTATTATTAAGTGCACTTCTTTATCTCTAGTCATAAATTTTGCCTTAATGTCTATTTTGGCTATTAGTTTAGCCACTTCAGGTCTATTTTGGGTTACTGTTTTGCATGATACTTCTTTTTTTTTTTCTGTACTTTTACTTTCATTCTACATGTGTCTTTGAATTTAAAGTTTGTCTCTTGTAGACTTACTTTAAATTCAAAGACACATGTAGAATGAAAGTAAAAGTACAGGGAAAAAAAAAAAAGGACCTCTTCAAAGTGTTGCAGAGCAAACATGTCACCCTGCAGACTAAGGTGCGCCTGACCCAAGCCATGGTATTTTCAATAGCATCACATGCATGTGAAAGCTGGACAATGAATAAGGAAGACTGAAGAAGAGTTGACGCCTTTGAATTGTGGTGTTTGTGAGGAATATTGAATAGTCCATGGACTGCCAAAAGAACAAACAAATCTGTCTTGGAAGAAGTGCAGCCAGAATGCTCCTTAGAGGCAAGGATGGCAAGACTGCGTCTTACATACTTTGGGCATGTTGTTAGGAGGGATCGGTCCCTGGAGAAGGACATCATGCTTGGCAGAGTACAGGGTCAGCGGAAAGGAAGAAGACCCTCAACGAGGTGGGTTGACACAGTGGCTGCAAAAATGAGCTCAAGCATAACAATGACCGTAAGGATGGCACAGGGCCAGGCAGTGTTTCGTTCTGTTGTGCATAGGGTCACTATGAGTTGAAACCAACTCGATGGCACTTAACAACAAGAACAACAACTCTTCTAGACAGCTTACAGATGGATCATGTTTTTGTTCATTTGTTTGTTTTGAATCCATGCTGCCAACGTTTGCCTTTTGACTGAAATGCTAAATCCATTTACATCAATGTAATTATCGATGAGGTTAGGATTTGTGTCTGTCATTTGCTGTTTGTGTTCTGTATACCTTATTTCTTTCCTGAGTTTCAAACCTTATATTTCACATTCCATTAATCAGATTCACTTTATATCCCATAGACAACATTGTTGTTGTTAACAGGTGCCATCAAGTCCATTCCAACTCATAGTGACCTATTTGACAGAGTATAACTACCCCAAAAGGTTTTCTTGGCTGTAATCTTTACGGGAGCAGATGGCCTGGTGTTTCTTCCATGGAGCCGCTGATGAGTTGAAAAGGCCAACCTTTCAGGTAGCAGCGAGCGCTCAACCTTTTACGCCACCAGGGCTGCTACAGACCATATAAACACATTTGAATCTAAACCTTGTATCAGCCCCCATTAGATTCTTTCTTCTGTGTTTCCTATTTCAGTAAAGAGTAGTATTAACCATCCAATTAGATGAAAAACCTAATTGCCATTGGTTACTGTTCCTTCTCCCTCACTGTATCTGTTCAATGACTTATGAACACCTATAAATTATTCTCCTAAATGCCTCTTAAACCCATGTACTTCTCTTTATCCCCACTCAGTTCAGGCCACCATTATTTCTGTGGCCCATTCCTGTGAATCTTAGCATGCTCGACAAGGCTCTGACTCAGTCCCTCCTTACCTCTGTATAGAAACCCTGGTGGCATAGTAGTTAAGAGCTACAGCTGCTAACCAAAAAGTTGGCAGTTCAAATACCACAGGTGCTCCTCGGAAACCCTATGAAACAGTTCTATTCTGTCCTATAGCGTCGCTATGAGTTGGAATCGACTTGACAGCAGTGGGTTTGGCTTTTGGTTTGGTGCCTCCCAATGGCCATCTCTCACAGCCTATACACCCTGCCTCTGGCATTATGCCAAACTTCTCTGTCACCTGGCCATAGCTTGCTCTCACCCGTGCCTTTCTGCTTGAAACACATCACTTCCCACCCTCTCCTTTATCCAGCTACTTAAGGTCTCTACCTAAGAGTTATTTGTGAAAATTTTTCCCTAATAACCCTGTTTGAATTATCTTCTTCCAATATCCTTTCCATAGAACTGTCTACTTTTCTTAGCATACCACTTCCACCATTGTTTTGTTCTATTTCTTGCCTCAAACCAAACCAAACCAGTTGTCGTCCAGTTGATCTTGACTCGCAGTGACGCTATGCATGGGAGAGTAGAATTGTGCTCCATAGTGTTTTCAATGGCTGCGTTTTTGGAAGTAGACCACTAGGCCTGTTTCTGAGGCAATTCGGGGTGGACTTGAACCTCCAACCTTCTGGTTAGCAGCTGAGAGCGTTAAGCTTTTGCATTAAGGGGGTCCCTCTAAAGAAAAACCAAAAACCAAACCTGTTGCTGTCCCGTTGATTCCGACTCATAGTGACCCTATAGGACAGAGTACAGAACTGCCCCACAGGGTTTCCAGGGAGCAGCTGGTGAATTCGAACTGCCAACCTTCTGGTTAGCGACTGACCTCTTAACCACTGCGCCACCAGGGCTCCGGAACTCCCTCTATACCTTCCAAATACCTCAAATTCCGTGAAAGCAGCTACTGTTCCTGCTTTGTTCTTTAATATGTCCCCTGGCAAATCTCCATCACCTAAAAGTCCCTAAATAAATATTCGTTGGAATAAACGGAATGCCTTCACTTCCTTCAGCATCCCATTTGAAATTGCCCTCCATTAGTCTTCACATTTTTAATAATTATATTTAGAGTTTCACTATGTTCTGACTCTTGGAAACAGTCCCAACTCAAGCAAACTTCAGTAATGTCACTTACTTGGACAACATGGGTGGGAGTTAATGAATAGGCCTGGATTCACCCTAAAAGTAATTTTATTGTTTTTTCTTGTTGTTGTGTGTCACTGAGTTGATTCCAACTCACAGAGACTCAACAGGACAGAGCATAGGGTTTTCCTAGGCTGAAATCTTTATGGGAGAAGATAGCCAGGTCTTTTCTCCTGTGAAGCAGCTGCTGGATTCGAACCACTCACCATTTGGTAAACAGTCTAGTGCTTAACCATTGCACCACCAAGGCTCCTTGCTGTTTTTACAGGAGCCGATGATATCTCCTCTTGCCTCTCAAACTTTGAAATTCAAACATCTTACCTCAAAATTTGAAAGCTTAAATAAGCTTAAATAAGAAGCTTAAATAAGATTTACGGATTCTGTTTTTTTTTTTTCTCAGAGTTCTATTATAACTTTATTAAAATATGGGTGCCCAGTACTTCGGGTGAGAAAGAGTTTTTATGTTTTCAAAATAATTCTTGTTCTGTTGACATGAAATTAGACCAAAGTCTTTAATATAAGTACATTTATCTTAAAACATAATATGTATCTCAGAGCTCTGGTGGCACAGTGGTTAAGAGCTACTGCTGCTAACAAAAAGTTGGCAGTTCGAATCTACCGGATGCTTCTTGGAAACCCTATGAGGCAGTTCTACTCTGTCCTATAGGGTTGCTATGATTTGGAATCAAGTCGATTGCAACAGATTTGGTTTGATAATATATTTTATTATATAAAATGAAATAAAAACCGTAGTATCACAGGCTACCAATAATAAGTGTATTGTAACATTCACAGAGAAGAAAACTTTTAAACAGTGTAGATCTAATATGAAACTACTCTTTACATATAACTCTTTGGTATGCAGGAAGCTCTATCTTTTAAATAATTTTATTTATAAAGATACAGTGTAATTAATTTTCATATACTGTCAGCACGTATGTCGCTTTATTCGAAAAACCTAAGACAACGCCCTGTGTTTCAGCAAAACCTCAACGTTTGGACAGAAATATCACTTGAGGTAAATTGCCGTTTTATCTGTTTACTGGAAACATACTTTTCTTTTAGAATACAACTGGTGAAATTCAGTTCGGCAACATGACGTGTAAAAAACTCATTTCCACTTAAAAACTGAAATTTAAAAGCTTTTCTGTTTTGTTTTCTAGAAGAGCAAAGATTGTACAAATTTGTTTAAAAAGAAACCATTGCACAATTAATATATTCTATATTCTTCCATGTATGTGACTTTAGTCATGGTATATATGCATTTGTCTGACAGAGGCATGTGACAACAGCAATGAATGCTACAAAGCAGTTTTTAAATGGCGTAATAATATGTATTTATAGATTGTAGAGCTCTCAGGCTTTTATTTAGACCTTTTTTAGTTTGTTCATTTTGGGATTTTATTATTTCTGCTATGTACTAAAAAAAAAATGTACTAGGAGGATATAAAGTACCTTGGGGAGAAACTGCAAAAGAAAAATTACTCCTTGTAAAATGTGAAGACCTGTGTGGCCTCTCAGGTGTAGAAAATACATTTGTTAGGGGTTAGCCTTTCCCCAAAGGGGGACGGACCACGGAAATAGCAGAGGGGGCTTGGAAATAACTGGCGATAGCAGCGGAGGCCTCTTTAATTGTTTTATAGTCCTTCTGAAAAGCGGTTGCCTTTTCATTTTATAATAAGAGGGCACACTCTAAGAAAGGCCAGGTCACTCACTTCTTTCCTCCGTTGAGTACTCAAAATGAAAAAGAATCCTAAGGATAAAAACTGAGTTTCTATGTGTCTGTTTGCACTGTCGGAATGCTGCAGATTCTAAACTTTCTGTAAACCAGGATTTAGGCTTTCAAACCTTTTAGGAAGACTGTGGTTTTCGTTCTTGTTGTTCCTGAAAATTATAATAATAAAAGCTATTTACCAAATGTTTACCTTGTGTCAGACACTGTAACCTGCATATTTTATATAAAATGCTCTTTAATCTTCACAACAAACCCACAAGATAGAGTCAAATCACTATCCTCAAATGAGGAAGCCACGACTCAGGGAGGTCAAGTCACTGGTATCAAGGCACTGAGCTTATAAATCATAGCTCGGGTACTCAACGTAAGATCGTCTAGCTCTAATTCCTATGTTTTTTTTAATTATTGCCAAAAACCTTTTTTTTCAAATTCTGCAACACCGAATTCTGTATCAGTGATTTTCTGTGTATCTCAAGGTAGAAAAGCAATTCTTACACTTACAGATAGTTTCTGGTGTTTTGCAAGTGAAACTTGCTATAAATATGTTGTTGTTGTTGTTGTTGTTGTGAGGTGCTGTCTAGTTGGCACTCGGTTCATGGCAACCCCATGCACAATGGAATGAAACACTGCCTGGTCCTGCACCTTCCCCGTGACTGGCTGATATTATCTTTGAATAATTGTCAAATGTAATAGAGATCCATAGGGTTGTAATTCACAGGGTTTTCATTGGTTGATTTTCAGAAGTAGATTTCCAGGCCTTTCTTCCTAGTCTTTATTAGTCTGGAAGCTTCACTGAAAGCTATTTGGCATCATAGCAATATGCAAGCCTCCACTGACAGATGGGTGGTGGCTGGGTTTAACATTTAGGAATCACATTCAGGTCTCCAGCATAGCAGGCAAAGACCGAACCACCCATGCATCAATGCCTATAAATTGGAAAGTATGTATATATATGTTTATATATATATATATATATAAGCCCAGTGCCTTTGAGCCAACTCTGACTCATATGCTATATATAATATAGTGTATATTTTATGTATTATATACTAACCAAGGTGGGGCCCTGGTGGCACAGTGGTTAAAAGCTTGGCAGCTAACCAAAAGGTTGGTAGTTTGAATCTACCAGCCGCTGCCTGGAAACACTGGGGACAGTTCTACTCTGTCTTATAGGGTCACTATGAGTCAGAACCGATGCCACACAGTGAGTTTGGTTTCGGCTTTTATACTAATCAAAAGGTGGGTGGTTTGAACCCACCAGCCAGTCTATGAGAGAAAGATGTGACAGTCTGCTTCCTTAAAGATTATAGCCTTGGAAACCCTATGGGGCAGTTCTACTCTGTCCTATAGGGTCTCTAAGAGTTGGAATTGTCTTGATGACAACGGGTTTGGTCTTTGGTTTAGACATCATATAAACTGTATAATGTGTATATATAGCTTATATTATATTTATGTGTGTAAATATGTATCATCATACCAGACTGAAAACAGAAGATTGTCTGCTATGGTGTACAGAGTAGCAGCCACTGGTGCTGAGTAACAGTGTCTAACCCTGCAACACCCGTTACAGTGCAATTGATGAGTTTATTCTCTTTGGGACGATCGTAGTAGTGTTTTAGGTTATATAACTATGAAGCATTATTTTGCTTAAAATACTTTCTACTTTTTATATGCTTTCTTAGTTTATCATTGCTTCACTGGATTTTAACTGCTTTACATTTTTACCGATTTATGTGATTTATACTATTCTCCTCAACACCAGGTAGGTGCTGGCTTTCTCAGCAGTCTCACTGAGCAAACAAAACTATTACACTTAATTAGCTTTATCGCCAACTTACTAAAGACAAATCCACATGGTCCATTGAAATCCAGTCACTGCTCAGAACGGAGATTAATTAATTCTTCATCATTCTAAATTTTATTTGCGACTCGATTCTTAAAGCAAAGTGGACAGCAGAAAATGATGTTATTCTAAGACTAAGTGAGAATTTGATCAGAAAATCGTCTCTCCGATTAAGCAACAACAACAAGTACTTTGTTTTATTGTTGTTGTTGCTGTTAGGTGCCGTCGAGTCTGTTCCAACTCATAGCGACCCTACGCACAACAGAAGGAAACACTGCCCGGTCCTGCGCCATCCTAAGCTAATAAATAAAACGTTCTCTTCTGAAAACCTGCCTCAGGTGAAGAATGCCATTAATTGCTGAAGAGTCCACTTCATAGTTACGCAAATGTGTGGTACAAGTAGGGGACCCACTGGGGGGGTGGGGGAGGGGAACGGGGGAGGGGAGGGGGCCGGGGAGGCGTTACAGCCTGTTTTATAATGTGAGTGCAAAGTTGGTCATCAGGGAAAAAGAGGACAAATGTGTTTGGGAAAAGCGGCCCAAATGAAGGAAGGAATTGTGCTCTCGACGTTTTCCCTTCTGAGGTTCAGTGGCTGAGATTTACTAAGACCTCAGGTTCCACTTCAGATCATGACTCAAGCATTGTCATGCCCTATCCATTGCCATCGAGTTGATTCCAACGCATAGCAACCTTAAAGGACAGAGTAGAACTGCCCCATAGGGTTTCCAAGGAGACGCTGGTGGATTCGAACTGCTGACATTTGTGTGAGCAGCCTGAGCAGCAGATAGTAACTATCAAACCAAACAGGAATGGTCTTCACTAGTGACACTATGTAGCTGTTCCAGAGACATCTGGAATAATAGAGTGATAAGATGCTAAACTTTGGAAACAGTCCTGACTTATTTTTGCTGAGTAAACCTCAAGGATGTGGGAGCAGGTTTGCAAAGGAGAAGTACTGGCCTCTATGTTAATATATTTGAAAAGGAGTTCAAGTGATTAACTAGAAAAATAAAATTTAAATATTATCATGGTGAGATTTCAGATAATTCCTTTTAATGCATTTTATTTTCTTATTTCCCAAATTTCCTGCAGTGCACGTATATGGCTTTTGTTTTTATTATTTGATTGATTAAGCAAAAGAATAAGAGACAGAGAAAATACAGACAATTTAAACAACAAAACTAGAACTACCTTGATCAAATGGACACCACACACAGCATTCCTTTTAATCACTCGTGGGTTTCTTAAGAAATTTGACAAAACATATTCTATAAACATATTTCATCAAATTTCAATTGATTTTGATCCCTGACAACTGGTGAAATTGGATTAAAATTTATTACAAAGACGATAGTAACATACTTATAATAAATCAAAAACTACATCATAAAAATTAGAAAGTGTCTAGAACTGAGTCATATGCATGGCTGAATGGATAATGCTAAACAAACAAACACTCAAGGGATGCAGCTGAATCAGCACTCTGAGGGAAACCTAGGTCATCAAATTTATATTCTAAAAGAGGAAAGGCTGATAATGGACTAAGCATGCAATTTTAGAACTGTGGAAAAGGAAATAGAAGGGTGGAAAATGAATAGGAATCAGTCAGTAAGGGTATAAAAGTTGGTTCTATGACAAGATTAACATATTAACAAATGGTTGTCAAAAACACAGATAATATTAAAAAGGAAAAGGGGGAAATAACTACATTTGATGACATCATTAAAATTAACTGACATTATCACCAACTGATAACCTGATAAACCTGGAATTTAGAAGAACTAGATGTATTTCTAGAAAAGATGAAATACTATAAGAAAAATGAGCTCTCGGCACTAACGGTTATACCAGGAAGGTATACATATGTGGTTAAGAGCTACAGCTGCTAACGAAAAGGTCAGCAGTTCAAATCCACCAGTCGCTCCTTAGAAAACCTAGTGGGAAGTTCTACTCAGCCAAAGAGTTGTTATGAGTCAGAATCGACTTGATAGCAGTGGGTTTCGGTTTTGTTTTTTGTTTATATAGTTTTTAACCATTAAATAAAATGTGAAAGATTAGAAAGGAAGAAATGAATTTTCTCTGCAGATGATATAATTAGTCTGTATAAAAAAATCCAAAGGAATCTACAGAAAATTTATTAGAGTGGTAATAAATTTGGAAAGATCAAGGAAAATCAATGTGAAAAAATCAGAGGTATTTCTATAAAGCAACAAGGAGAAAGAATCTTCAAAGATTTATGATAGTACTAATAAACGAATTAATAAACAGGGTATATATTTACAAACCCACCACCTGTCTGTCAGTTTGTCACACTGTGGTGCCTTGTATGTTGCTGTGATGTTGAAAGCTGTTTCCAGTATTTCAAATACCAACTGGGTCACCCACAGTGAACAGGTTTCAGTGGAAGTTCTGGACTAAGACAGACCAGGAAGAAAGGCCTGGCAGTCTAATTCTAAAAATTAGTGAGTGAAAACCCTATGGATTACAACAGAATATTGTTTGTTATATTGCTGGAAAATTACTCCACTAGGTTGTAAGGTGCTCAAAACACACAGTGGCCACAACAATGGACTAGAGCATACCAACAGTCATGAAGATGGTGCAGGACTGGGCAACGTTTCGTTCTGCTATACGTGGGGCCCCCATGATTTGGAAGATGATGACTAAAATACAACATATTTAAAGTATGATGTGTGACATATAATACCTACGGAAAAATGTTAAACTTTATTAAAAGGTATGAAGAAGACCTATTCTAAATAAACAAGAACAGATACCTGGTCCACATTTTGCATACAAAAATCGATTCCAAGTAGAATAAAGTCATAAAGTTGAAAGTATCTTTTGATCTTGGAGTAGGAAATGTTTTCTTAAGAATGAGGTAAAATAAATAAATAAACCACAAAGTAAATGATAAAGAAAGTGGGCTACACTGTATTAATTGCTTCTGTTTATTAAGGTAGGTCACAGAGAGTGGAAGGACAAAGTGAAATTCAAAGTATCTTCAATGAATATAATTTACAAAGAATTGATGTCTGGAATACATAAAGATCCTCAAATGTATAAGGAAAAGACAGAAAAAACTAATTTAAAAATACGCAAAAAAGAAGAGCATTATCTCGGTTGATAAATATAAGAATGATAAAAAAGATGCCACCTCTTTAGTAAAGTGGAAAAAGTGAAATAAAACCACAGTCAGTTACCTCGTGATAGAGGGTGACAGATGTGATTGTCTGGCTGTGTATTGGAGGCAGAGAGAAGAGGGCCTGCCTCCAACACACAGCCAGTCTCTGCCTCAAAACATCTGTCAGATTTTGAGGCTGCATGGGTGAAAGGGTCAAGAACTAAGTGAAAAACCCCCAAAAAGGCAGTAACGACTATCCTGCAACTTTGGGGCTGAGGAGACAGAGAACTTCCAGGCTCACTGTCAAAACCACATGAGGACCACATTTGAAGACTGGGAACAAACTAGATACAGAGTTTTACTGAAATTACAAGCTAGTCCAGATGCAGCTCAGTTTCTAGTTACATTGTGATGGTCACTTTCTTACCCTATCTGCCTACCAAAGAAAAGGGATACTATCAGGAGAAAATAACACAATCATCTGCAGACTTTTGTATACATTGCAGGTATAAATTAAAAAATTACTGATAAGCACACATGTAAGAAGGCAGGAGAATGTGACCAATAATAAAAAGCAAAGTAAAAAGAAAAAGAAAAAAACAGGCAAAATAGTTGGTACAGAGATGATTGTAATATTGGAGTTCTGACAAAGGAGTTATAATAACTATTATACCTATGTTACATAAAATTGAGTGAAATGCATGAATAATAGAAAATTGCAAAATAGAAGCAGAATTGCAAGGAAGAATCAAGGCCATATGCTAGCATCGGAAGATACAGTAAGTGAAATGAAGAACTTATTGGATTGTTTAACCAAAGAATTAACAAACCCAAAAGCAAGCCAACAAAAAACATCCCAAATAAATGGGGGCGGGGGAGGGAATGAAAGGAACAGAACGGAGCATAAAACACACGTAACACAAAATCAAAATATCTGATATATTCATAATAATAAGGGAAAAAAGGCAGTTGTTGCCGAGTCAATTATAACTCACAGCAAACCCACATGCTGGGAGGAAAAAGAGAATAAAGTAGTAGCAATGTTTTTAGAGATAAACACCTTGTAACTGATGGAATACATGACTTTATGAAGCTCAGCAACTCCCGGTATGATAAAGACAAATAAAATCACACATGGGAACTTCACAGTAAGATTCAAAGATAAAGGCAAAATTCCGTAGGAAAAAAGGCACACTCTCTTCAGTGGGGGAACAATAAAATCGACAGCTAACTTTTAGACAAATTATACAAGACAGAAAGCAATGAAATGATATCTCTAATGTGCCAAAAGGAACAAACGGTCAATCTCGATTCTATATCTTATAAAATATCAAAAAAAAAAAAAGCCAAATGATAATTCTTCTTTTAAGAAGTTGAAAGAATTTTACCATCAGGTCTGAATTTTTAAGGAAGTATGTTTTGCTGAAGGAAAATGATGTCAGATGGTGTCAGAACTCAAGAAAGGACAAAAAAAAAAAGTCTATTCGGTCGACATCAAACTGGTCCCATAAGGTTATAACAACCAAACCAAAAAATCTGTTGCCGATTCCGACTCATAGCGACCCTATATGACAGACTAGAATTGCCCCATATGGATCCCAAGTAGTGCCTGGTAGATTAGAACTGCTGATCTTTTTTGATTAGCAACTATAGCTCTTAACCACTATGTCAACAGGGTTTCCAAGGTTATAATAGAGTTCAGAAATCCCAGAGAACTGAAAGTATTGGACTTAATCAGAAGTAATGAACCAACAGCTTCCTGCAGGCAACACGTCTCTCTTGTCTCTTGTATACAAAGCCATTGTGCCGCCAGGAGTACAATGATACAGTACATACATAACCTATAACACATGTCTTGTATTCTCTGCTTTCAGCCAGGATCCATCAGACATCAGCAATGATATCCCTGGTTCCACACTGTCTTCTGAATCCGGCTTGAATTTCTGGCACCTCCCTGTCGATACACTGCCACAGAGTATACGAGAAAGATGTCTGCCTGTGTTTTATTGAGTATGCAAAGGCATTTGACTGTGCGGATCATAATAAATTATGGACAACATTGCAAAGAATGGGAATTTCAGAACACTTAATTGTGCTCATGAGGAACCTGTACATAGATCAAGAGGCAGTTGTTCAAACAGAACAAGGGGATACAGTGTGGTTTAAAGTCAGGAAAGGTGTAGATAAAGGTTGTATCCTTTTACCATACCCATTCAATCTGTATGCTGAGTAAATAATCCGAGAAGCTGGACTATACGAAAAAGAATGTGGCATCAAGATTGGAGGAAGACTCACTAACAACCTGCAGTATGCAGATGACACAACCTTATTTGCTGAAAATGAAGAGGACTTGAAGCATTTACTGATGAAAATCAAAGACCACAGCCTTCAGTATGGGTTACACTTCAAAGTAAAGAAAACAAAAATGGACCAATAAGAAATATCATGATAAATGGAAAAAAGATTGAGGTTGTCAAGGACTTCGTTTTACTTGGATCCATGATCAACAGCCATGGAAGCAGCAGTCAAGAAATCAAAAGATGCATTGCATTGGGTAAATCTGCTGCAAAGGACCTCTTCAAAGTGTTGAAGAGCAAAGATGTCACCCTGAAGACTAAGGTGCGCCTGACCCAAGCCACGGTATTTTCAATCGCATCATATGCATGTGAAAGCTGGACAATGAACAAGGAAGACCGAAGAAGAATTGACGCCTTTGAATTGTGGTGTTGGTGAAGAATATTGAATATACCACGGACTGCCAAAAGAATGAACAAATCTGTCTTGGAAGAAGTGCGGCCAGAATGCTCCTTAGAGGCAAGGATGGTGAGACTGTGTCTTACATACTTTGGACACGTTGTCAGGAGGGATCAGTCCCTGGAAAAGCTCATCATGCTTGGTAAAATAGAGGGTCAGTGAAAAAGAGGAAGACCCTTAATGAGATGGATTGACACACTGGCTGCAACAATGGGCTCAAGCATAACAATGATTGTGAGGATGGCACAGGACCAGGCCATGTTTCGTTCTGTTGTACATACGGTCGCTATGAGTCAGAACCGACTCGATGACACCTAACAACAACACATGTCTTGATACCCAATAGACATGATAAATTCCTATGTTACTGGCTTATGTATGTACTGTAGTGTACTTCCTATTATTATTGTAATTTGAACTTTACCTACTTGGAAACCCTGGTAGCATAGTGGTTAAGAGCTATGGCTGCTAACTAAAAGGTTGGCAGTTTCAAATCTACCAGATGCTCCTTGGAAACTCTATGGGAAAGTTCTACTCTGACCTATAGGGTCGCTATGAGTCGGAATTGACTTGGCGGCAAGGGGTTTGGTTTGTTTTTTTATTTCCCTACTTAAAAATAAAAAGTTTACCATATAATAGTGTATGCTTCTACTTATAGGTAGCAGCATCCAATCCCATGTTTGCAAAACGTCCAGATCTCAGAACGTCCTAATTCACACACCATACTGTAGATGTTAAGTGACGCGTGACTGTACAGTCATTAAGCTATGGACTTAATACTTGTGTACATTATATATGTGTGTATCTAGATTTACCATTTTTTTACACAGACATAAATATTATAGTCATTGAGTTATGGACTTAATATTTGTGCACTTTATGTATTTCTGTATATATACAAACACATATATATACACTTTGTATGCACATATATAAAGTGACAAATACTAAGTCCATAATTCAATGACTGTGTTAGTTATTTATGTCTGTGTAAAAGGTTGCTTCAAAACTTCTTGGCTTAACATAAACAGCATTAATTATCTCCATATTTCTGCTGGTCAGGAATTCTGGGAGTCTCCAGCTCTGGGTGTCTCATGTGGTTGCCGTCACAGTGTTGGCAGAGGCTGCAGTCATCTAAAGGCTTCACTTGGGTGGAGGGTCCATTTCGAAGAAGACTCATTCACATGGCTTCTAGCTGGAGAACCTCTCCACAAGACTGCTTGGCTGTCCTCAAACACGGCATTTGGCTTCCCACAGAAGGGACAACCCAAAGAGAAGTGAGAGAGGCTGGGGGTGGGGGAGCCTTTCATGACCTGGTCCCCGAAGTCACACACTGTAAGTTCTACTTTACTGAGCCTGGTGACACAGTGGTTAAAGCATTCAGCTGTTAACTGAAAGGTGATTTGAACACCCCAGCTGCTCCGCTGGAGAAAGACGTGGCAGATTTCGTGAAGATTTCAGTCTTGGAAGCCCTGTGAGGCAGTTCTACTGTGACCTATAGGGTCACTATGGGTTCGAATCAACTTGACGGCAATAGGTTTGGTTTTGGTTTTTTGATATATATAGATATATTATACATTTGATAGTTTATATATCAGCAAATAAGCAAAATCAGCAAAATACTTAAACAGGAAATTGACAAAAGGGGTGAGATAAATGAGTGATAAATACATGAAAAAGAATATTAACTGAAGAAATGTCATGAAGATATAATAGACACTGTCATTAACCTATAGCCTTGGCAAATTATTAAGAAGGATAATGTTCACTGTGGTCATGGGTTTGGAAACATATTTATTCTTACAAAAGAAAGCATTCTGTATAAAAATTTAAATAAATTTATCCTTTAATTTAGTAATTCCACTTGTAGTAATATAAATAACTTAAGGAGATAATTTTTACAAAGATGTACATTCAAGGAAACATCCTCTCTACATTGTTTATAATAAAAAGTGAAAAAAGTAGACTAATTTAAACTTCCTAAAGGAATGTATAATCCATAATACTGACTCCTACGCAGCTATTCGGAAACCCTGGTGGCGTAGTGGTTAAGTGCTACGGCTACTAACCAAAAGGTCAGCAGCTGGAATCCGCCAGGCCCTCCTTGGAAACTCTGTGGGGCAGTTCTACTCTGTCCTGTAGGGTTGCTACGAGTCAGAATCGACTCCACGGCAGTGGGTTTGGTTTTGGTTTTGGACGCAGCTATTTTTATTGATGGGGAAAGCACATTTAACTTAGAAAAACAAATTGTTTAAATAATATTGTTATTCTTTTGTTTATCTTCCATTTGATTTACAGGCTCTCAGAAACAAGATGGTTCTAGAGCTGGTTTTCCTGTCGGAGACAAGGCAACTAAAGCCGGAGGGCAAAGTTCCCCTATTCTTCAATGTCATGGGGCTTGTTCGCGAGAGAGCTGCAATACAAGGCTTCTGCTGGTTAGAGCTTTTTCCCGACACCAGGTTAATGTAATAGCCAACATTCTGAAACCAGTTCCTCGATGGACTTGGCCAGTTCAAGTTGCCAAATGTGAAGCTGCCTACTTGTCGTAACTTTGGAAAAAAAGAAAATACAATGAATTAAAGGAGCTATTGGTTTTATCATCAGATAAACCGATGTTTAAATCAAATTTTTGCCATTTGCTACCTTTGTGGCCTTGGTCAAGCCCTTTTATCTACTAAAGCCTCAGTTTTTTTTTATCTATAAGAATAAAATAAAAATAGATTCTCCTCAAAATTTGGGGGAGGATGAACAGTACTGATATGGTGTATATAATGACCAGGCACAGAGCTGATGACCAGTAATTGCTAACCCCACTACCCATCATCATGGATAAAAGTTTAAACAACTCTCAACATTTCTCCAAGTTGCACAGTCCAGTGTTGCTCAGTAAATGTTTAAAATTTATCGTAAACATCTCATCTAATAGTTGCTTAATAATAATTCCTGAATCGTAGGTGTTTCCTGGAGCAACAGAGACAGGAGAGTCAGAAGCAGGAGGAGGAAATGGATTGTGTGACTGTCTCCAAGAACAACTGTCTCCTTTACATGAGACCAGAACTGGGTGGTGTCCAGCTATCTCCACATTTTTTAATATCTGTAATGCCAACATTGTAATCCCATCTTTCATTTCTGATATTGTTAATTTGTGTTCTTTTTTTCTCTTTTTTGTGAAAAGAGAAAAAGTTTATCAATTTTATCAATCTATTCCAAGAACTGGATTCTGGTTTCATTGATTTTTTTTCACTCATGTCTTTATTATTTTATTTGTCCTGATTGCTTGCTTTTCTTCTTTTCTATTTTTGCTAATTTATTTACCCTTCTATTTATTGTTTCTTTGTGTTTAGGTAATTGGTTTAAGATTCTTCTTTCTTCTTAATATAATTACTTAATGCTACACATTTTCGTGTAAATACTACTTTAATTATATCCGGTGGAGGACTGGAGCTGGCTTGTACAGGCTCATGAGAGCCTATTGTTAAATTTTCAGAAATTTTATGAGCTGGTTTTTAAACAGAGCCATTATTAAAAATGAATCATATAAATTTACAGTTAAAGAAATTCCATTAAAATCAAAGGTAATAAATACTCAAAACTCATCAACTCCTAAATATTTTGGTCCATTTTACTATTGTCTGTGTTCTTGAATCAGAATCAACTCTACAGCACACAACAACATGCCCTTAAAGTTATTTATTTTTGTATCTGTATGGTTGGGATATTCATGCTAGTGAGTGTCTCCTCTAAGCTTTACCTTCAGTGACCTCATACTGGTAAGCTTCAAATCCGCCATGGCGAAAGTATCTATACCACAGAAATTGGAGAACACCATAAATCAGGGCATTTTCCACAAAAGTTCTCTTGTAAAATATTACCAGCACACCACTGACTTCATCCTATTCAGGTTAAAAAAAAATTCAGGTTAATACGTGGTATTTTCATTCAGCTCAAAATATTTTCTAATTTCATGTATGCTTTCTCCTTTGACCATCTGTTATTTATAAATTACATATTTTAATTTTCCTACATGGACAATTTTTAGATCTATTTCTGTTGTTGATTTCTAGTTTAATTCCACTGGGGTCAGAGATCATATGACTTCATTCCTTTTTAAATGTGTTAGTATTTGTTTTATGACCCAGAATATGGTTTGTTGTGATGGATTTCCCATATGCTCCTGAAAAAAAAAAAAAATGAAGTCTGCTGTTCTTGAATAAAGAGCTCTCTAAATGTCAACTAGGTCAAATGGGTCGATACTGTTGTTCAAGTCTCCTGTATGTTTACTATTTTTTTTTTGATCTACTTTTTTCGATTACTTACTAAAAAACTAAAGCTGAAGTCTTTTATTTTAATAGTGGGTTCATCAATTTTTCTTTTTAGTCTTATCGTTTATGCTTTATGTATTCCGAAGCTCTGTTTTAAAATCTATAAATATTTAAGATTTTTATAACTTCTTGGTGAATTGACCTCTTTATCATTTATTAGGAAACCCTAGTGGTACAGTGGTTACTATGGCTGCTAACCAAAAGGTCGGCAGTTTGAATCCACCAGGTGCCTTGGAAACTCTATGGGACAGTTCTACTCTGTCTTATAGGGTTGCTATGAGTCGGAATCAAGTTGACACCAGTGGGGTGGGAAATCATTATGTAGTTTATACTTCTTTATTCCTGATAATGCTCATGGTTTTGATGCTCACTCTTTCTGATATAACTATAGAAAATTCTTCATTCTTTTCATTAGTGTTTGTGTGATGTATGTTTGTGATGTATGCTTTTATCCTTTTGTTTTCAATTTATCTATATTGTGTATTTAAAGGTAATTTTTTGTAGGATATATTTGAGGCTTATATTTTTACCTAACCAAACAATTTCTGTCTTTTCATTGGAGTGCTAACACCAATTAAAAAAAAAACCCAGTGCCGTAGAGTTGATTCTACATTAAGGTAATCATAGATATAAGGAGCCCTGGTGTCACAGTGGTTAAAGCGCTTGGCTGCTAACTAAAAGGTCGGCATTCCAAACCCACTGGCTGTTCTGAGGGAAGAAAATGTGGCAGTCTGGTTCCATAAAGGTTTACACACATTTACTACTCTGTCCTGTAGGGTTGCTATGAATCAGAAGCGACTTGACAGCAGTGTAGATATAAAACATGAAAAAAAGCAAACCCACTGCTATTTGAGTCAATTCCGACTCATAGTGACCCTACAGAACAGAGTTGAACTGCCCCATAGGGTTTCCAAGAAGTAACTGGTGGATTCGAACCACCTACCTTTTGGTTAGCGGCCTAGCTCTCAGATGGGTTTAATCTACTATCTTGCTAAGTGTTTCTACTTCTCCCATGTTTTTTTTTTGTTGTTGTTGTTGTTCTTTCTCAGTCTTTTTCCTGCTTTCCTATGTATTAACTGAGAAATTTTTAGCCTTTTACCTGCACTATTGGGTTGATACTTTACCACTTGGTATGTGTGTGTGTAGCCTTTAAGGTTCACATTATATATTTTAACTTTTTACCATCTACCTTCCGGTAATATCTGACTTTACCATATAGCATAAGAATCTTAGATTGGTACACTTTAAGCCTCAAATTCTGTGTGATATTGTTGTCATATATTTTAATTCTTTCTGTTGTAACTCTACACATTTATTATTATAATTTCTGCTTTAAACAATTATCTCTTAAAAGTATTAACAATTAAAAAATTGGATCTTTTTTGTTTAGTTACACTTTTTGCACATTAGTTATTTTTTCTATTTGCATAGGTCCACATTTCTATCTTTTATGATTTAGTTCTGCCTGAAGAACTAACCTTAACATTACTGGTAGCATGTGGCTTGGTCAAGTTTCTGTAGAGAAACAGAACCACTGTTCTGTTTATACATATATACAGAGAGAGAGACATTGATTTACTTTCAGGGAATTGGCTCACTTGATTCTGGGGGGCTTGAAAGTCCAAAACCTGTTAATCTGGCGTCAGACTGAGGGCTCCTGCTGGCTTGGGTCCCCAGATCCATAGGCCATGGGACAAGCTGGGGACATCTGCAGGTTTGCATCAGGTGATGGGAAGAATGAGACAGCCTGCCAAAATATCTATTTATAGTCTGGAGGCAGAACGCACCTTAGGGAGAATTCTTTTTGCTTTTAAGGCCTTCAGTTGATTGATTGAGGCCTACCCACATTATGGAAGGTACTCTGCTTTCTTAAGGCTAACCGATTTCATCACACATAACTGCAGCAACTAAACTAGTGTTTTAACAAACAACTGGGCACCAGAGCCTAGCCAATTGACGCATAAAATTAACTATCACAGCCTGCGTGTGGGTAAAAAAGTCTCTCTGCTTTCAGCAGCCAGGAAAAGTCTTATTTCAGCTTCTGCCTATGTAACATGTTTTTAATTCCACCCAATAGAATTTTCATTTTTGATATTGAGCTTTTTATTTCTAGAAGCCCCATTTGGGTCTGTTTGTATTTCCCGTTTCTCTCTTCATCAAGTATTTTGTCTACCTTTCCTTCACTTTTTACTCATTTTCTTGACTTGTTTTTGTACAGGCCTATCTTTCTAGAGGTAGTGGTGGTTCAGAGGTAGAATTCTTACTGGTCAGGGCACCTAACGAGGAGCCACCACCATCTGTCAGCTGGGGGTTGTGTGTTGCTATGATGCTGAACAGGTTTCAGATGAGCAGCCAC
Source organism: Elephas maximus indicus (assembly GCF_024166365.1). Classification (NCBI taxonomy): domain Eukaryota; kingdom Metazoa; phylum Chordata; class Mammalia; order Proboscidea; family Elephantidae; genus Elephas; species Elephas maximus. Next base: position 78,114,355 of record NC_064840.1, read on the forward strand.
CATCATCTGTCAGCTGGGGGTTGTGTGTTGCTATGATGCTGAGCAGGTTTCAGAGAAGCTTCCAGACTAAGACGGATGAAAAATCAGCCTATGAAAACCCAATGGAGCACAGTTGTGCTCTGACACACTTGGGGTCACCATGAGTCAGAATCAACCGGACAACATCTGTTACCTTTCTAACCTACAATCCTCTGTGAGGGAAGCAACCCTCTAATTCAATTTATAACCTTCCCAGGATGTTGCATGTACATGTTCCATAAACGTTAAATAATAACAGCTCCTAAGGTGTCAGCCTCATGAGGTAAGGGGAGGAAAAAAAAAAAAGCACTGGGAAACTCTCTCTGAGTTCTCTAGGGCTGTCATAACAAAATATTACAACATGGGAGGCTTTAAAGCACATCAGTTTATTTTCTGACAGTTTTGGAGGCTAGATGGCCAAGCCAAGGTATTGATTCCCTCTGAGCGCTGTGAGAGAGGGACTATTTCATGCCCCTCTCCTGGCTGGTACGGGCTGCTGGCAACCCTTAGCGTTCCTTTGCTGCTTGCAGGCGTGTCTTCACATGGTGTCTGCCCTGCGTGACTGACTTGTTTGCATGTCCGTCCTTCTCTTTCATAAGAAAGATTAGGATTAGGACTTAATCTGACTGTGTTACATTAGCTGATAACATCTGCAGAGAAAAACCATATTTCAAACAAGGTCACATTCACCGGTACAGGGGTTAAGACTTCAACATATATTTTGGGGGGACACAATTCAACCCATAACAACTCCCATTGCTCCAACCAAGTAAAAGTGCTCGGAGTGAGAGGTTACGATAAATGAACACCTGAGGACTTTCAAATGTTAACAGTCTGCTACTGCACCCATAAATGTATTTATTTCCACCATAAATACTGATCACTTCTGATACTCTAAGAATTGGGCAAAATGCTAAAGATATAAAGGCTTCACACTGCAGATGGAATATGGACAAATAGATCAACAGTTGTGGTAGTTTAAGTTTTATGATTGAAAAATATGTAAGGTGATAAGAGAGTTCATAAGAAGGACTGATGACTCATTCTGGTGAGAATTCAAGGGAGACTTCCTAGAAGAGGTAACAAAATATTATTTTTGCTGACAAATGATTTAAGGATATGGAACGTTAGACATACAGGTAAGAAACAAGAGAGAAATAAAGGTGTAGGTAAAAGAGAGAGACAGGCGACAGAGAGAGAGAATGTCACATTCAAGGCACACAAAGACAGTTTAGTAAAATCATAGCGTATTCTCTTTATCAAAATTGCAGCAGAGGCTACATCATGAATCACATTACATGGAGTTTTTAAATGATCCTGAAGCTAAAAACCCTTCTAAGAATTTTAATAGGGGAATGCAACGATCAATTTTTTTTCTTTGAGAAAGATTACTCCATTCGGTAATTACAGGCTATGAGATTAAGGTGTTACAATGATATGATATCTCATACCAGCTTTGATGGTACTGGTTACACGCCCTTCATTATATGTATATATTTTGCGTGTGTGTGTTTATAATGAAGTCATGGAAGATTTCCTGTATTTTAGGCCACTTGGAAAGATCTTCCCCCAGTTACAGATAATTCAAAATTCAAATGAAATTCTTTTTCCTTCTACAAATAATTATGCTTTAAGCGTAAAATAGGGAACGTGAATAATTTGTCTAATTCATGCATTTACTTAGCAGATATTGTTTGAGTGCCTGTTATGTGTCAGACCCTGTGATGGCTGTTAGGTACTTAACAGTGACCAACGCACTAAAATTCTTGCTTTCACCAAGCACACCTCAGCACCTCACCTCATCCGGATAAGGTGCGCCTGCCTGTACGTGCCGTTTATGCACAGAACAATCAGTATATGCTTTTCACACATGGAAAACATAAACTAAACATTTTAATATATCCTGGTCCTGTGGTATTCATTTGAAATTTTTACTTAATCGCACATTTCTGAACATTTTTGTAAGACACTAACTGCACTTTGCTCAGGGTCATCTCTTTGTGGACATCTGTATAACAAAAAACCCATTGACTCATTTGCCATTGAGTCAATTCCAACTCATAGCAACCCTATAGAATGGAGTAGAACTGCCCCGCAGGGTTTCCAAGGAGCAGCTGGTGGATTCGAATGGATGAGCCGACAGACAGCCCTGGAAGTTGCAGATAACATCTGCCCTCTGAGTAAAGGGCGGGTTTGCTTACGGTCTTGAAAGACTGAGTAGTATCTCCTGCCAGAGCAGTGGAAAGGCACACTTACTGTCAATTATAATGGAAACATTGCCTCCCTCCATAGCAAAGTGGGGCATAGGTAGTTCAGCTCTAGACTTCTTGCCTTTCGGTGCAGGAGACCCAGGTTTGATTCCCAGACAATACACTTCATATGTAGCCATCACCTGTCTGTCAGCGGTGGCTTGCATGTTGCTATGATGCTGAACAGGTTTTAGTGGAGCTTCCAGACTATTTTTTTTTCCCAGACTAAGATGGACTAGGAACAAAAGTCTGGGACGCCACTTCTGAAAGTCAGTCCATGAAAATCCTATGGATCACAACCGTCCTATCAGAAACTGGTCAGGAGATGATGCTGGACCAGGCAGTCTTTCATTCCGTTGTGCTTGGGGTCACTATGGGTCAGTGGGGAGGGTGACTCCATGGCAGCTAACAACGACACCCATAGCAAAGGGTAGACACGGTTAATGTCCATTGTAAAAGCTACCGATGCCTCAAGTCAATTCCAGCTCAAAAGATGGGGGTTCCTAAAGCTCAGCCTTTTGCCCCAACAAACCACTGCATCTGCAGTATGGTCTAGCCCTCTTCACGTCTCACTGTGGTCACTGGGCTTCAGGAAACTAGACCTACTCTGGTTCCTCCTGGTGCTGTGAGAGGTAAACTGCTCGCTGTCTCTGACTCAGGAGCTTTGCGTTGGCTGTGTGCGTTCATGAAACTGTAGCCGGCTGAATTGTCAGCTTGCAGGTAAGGCACACTCTTAGATCCTTCACAAAACTTGACAATCAGTGGCTCTTTTTCAGTGGTTCATAATAAATTTTCATCTAGGTCTCAAGTTCAAAGTACCTAGAGGTGACAATGCAGTGACTTCAAGTTCTTGGAATCCATGTGAAGAAAATTGTAAAACTATTGACAAGCATTAAATAATCCTGAATAAATGGGGAACGGTACCATGTCCCTAGAGAGAAAGGTTTAATGTTGTAAAAATGTCAGTTGCACCCAAATTAATCTTTTGTTTAATTGCAATACCAATAAATAACTTAATAATCTATTTTATGGATTTCCTATTGGGAAATAGGCAGGATTTGGGGGAAAGGGAGTAGAATTGAGGTGAATGGTGGCACAATAATTGTTATATGCTCTCATTTTATGGGGAAAATGTTTTCATGTATTATACGGTTTTCTTTCTTTAACTTAAAAATACATAAAATGTTTAGAAATGGTTTAACATTAATACAAATAACAAAGATGACTTAGAAACCTCCGGTGTATTCTTGGACATAATACTAGAATCTGGGGCTACATGCAACCAAGCTTCCTTCCTCGTTTTGAAACTATTAGTGAAAATACTTAACTTTATTTTTTATAATCATGTACTTACGATAGGCAGAAAATACACGTAAGATTTATATCTAAATGACTTTAACTGGCTAAGACATCCAAACGTTAAACTCAGTGGCTAAGTTATATCTTTTGGGGTGTCATAAGAGAGATATTTAATATTTGGAATGACAACTGAAAAGGTGACAAGTTATTCTTGTTCCTTCAGGAAGAAATCAAGACGTTTATTGTAGCCTTTATTCATTTATCTCCGTGTAGAAGAGGCATAACATGCAACAGGCTTGTCAATGAACGTTGGAAGATCGGCCGTTCGCATAGGAGCGATTCTGTGGCCTCTTGGAGAGTTTGAATCAAGGAAAGGATCCAGCAGAAAACAGTGAGTCTGCCTCTGCCAAGCATTCAAATATTTTAACGTTCTTGCTAAACATTCTATACTCAAAGGCTTCAAAATTCTAAGATACCATGAAGATTTGTCTTAGTCTTTTTTTTGTTTTTACATTTAACCAGGGATTTGCATTGTTATATTCAGATTTAGACATTTGAAGTCATTTATTTATATTATTATACTCTGTTCATAGATCATCTAATCTATTCATTTTTTAAAATAAATGTCGTTCTTCTTTTGAAGACAATACACAATTTTAAAATAAAATTTAAATTTTTGTAGCGTTCATTGAAAGTATCGAAGTACCAATTTCTTTCTGGTTTTGGGTTTATCTTTAGTCATTTTTTGTTTCATAAATTTTAATTTTCCGTTGGAAATATAGCCTTGGTGGCACAGTAGTTAAGAGCTTGGTTGCCAACCAAAAGGCCGGCAGTTCAAATCCACCTGCTGCTCCTTGGAAACCCTATGGGGAAGTTCTGCTCTGTCCTATAGGATCGCTATGAATCAAAATCAACTTGACAGCAGCAATGGGTCACGTATATGCATATGTGTATATACATAAACCCAAAATTAGAGATTTAATTTGATTGAATGTAGGTCAAGCGTTTGATTTTAGCCTTACATAAAAAAATTTGAGGGATGTGATCCAAGAAAAGACAATCATTTTTTGAGAAACAGATTCTCATCCAATCTTCTGGACCTTCACCCTGATCTTTAAGAATAGCCCATGGGATATTTTACTGTGCTCTGTGCAATAAAACAGTATTTTCCAATAAAATAACCTTTTAAACACATAGAGATGTGTATATATTCAGTTCCGTTTCAAGGTCATACATAGCCTTTTAAAACTATGATGAGAATTTAATTCGTGTAATTTTTTAAATTCATATCAAATTTGAGAATAATTCAGAACTTAATGGTAGAACAATATGCTCCAAGGGGAGTTTCCTGTGCTGTTCTCTTTGTGTACCTTATTTCACGTCACTGTGTAGTTACCACACTCATTAACACTTGGCAGGCTTAGTGTTCTTTCCATTCTAAGGAATTATTTTATCTCCAATGTCAGATTTCTGATTACCTCCAACTCGTGCCCATAATAAAAAACCAAACCAAACCTGCTGCCATTGAGTTGGTCCTGACTCATAGCGACCCTAGAGAACAGAGTAGAACTGCCCCATAGAGTTTCCAAGGAGCGCCTGGTGGATTCGAACTGCTGACCCTTTGGTTAGCAGCCATAGCACTTAACCACTATGCCACCAGGGTTTCCGTGCCCATAATAGTATCATCTAAAACCCTACCAAAGTACATAGTGTAAATACAACCCCATATCCATTCATCCTCTGTTAAAAAAAAAAAACTCTGGTCCTACGTCTGAACATCAGATCATACTGTGTCTCTCCAATGGGTCAGGTATTCTGTGTGATGGCATTTTTTTTTTTCTGTTTTGTTTTAATTGGGGTATTATTTGGACATTTCCTTGGACATCATTTACTTGAACATCAAGGAAAACAAAGACAACCAGCGACTTCAGAAACCTACTAAAATCAGAGATGTCTCCAAAATGAGATTGCCATCAACTGATACAACACGTTAGGAAGGAAATCTTGAAATTATCTGAATTATAACATGTAAATTCCTTGGCATTATCTTTCTTCAATCGTAAAATTGAACTAGAACATACCTGTGAAATTATTTTATCTAAAGACTAGCTTTCTAGCTGTATACTGAGGTTAGGCCTTCTCTGAGTCTCCTTTTTTGCTTTTCCATCCTAATTTTATTACCATCTGTCCTTATTTTCCCTTATAACTCTCTGACAACTTATCTAGGGTTGCTTATTTTCTTTCTATGACATGTTTCTTCCTTTTTTCTGAACTCTAGTTCATTTCAATCATGTTTGAGCTGTTAAGAAATGAAATGATTTCATCGAAAGTGTTTATTTGGAATATTACATATTGACAGTTTCTTAATTAGTTTAAGAAAGAAATTAAAGTTACCCTTGGATTCTTTAGTAAATTGCTTCATGTCTCTCTCTTCATTAACCCGTAATTTCTATTTCTCCTAAACCTTAATGGTTATTTTGCATCTGAGGGTGAATTGCAAATCTGGTTTCATTTAGAGGGTTTCCCAATTGTATATAATTTGGACTAAGCTTTTTCTTTTTTTGCTTTAGCCCTGAGTGCTGTGGCAGCACAAACCAAACCCAGATCACTTGGCCAGATCATTAGGGCATCTTACACTCAGTGAAACAGTGCAACGGCTGACAAAAACCTTAACCCAAATCACAACTTGCTTATCAGTTTACTTTGTTGACGGAATAAATTTTTTTGAATTATGCAAGTGACTGCTTTGATTTCTTCTTCAGGTGTTTTACACATTCAAAAAACATATCTGCTATGGAGAAAAACTGATACAGATAAAACATTTTACAGATGTGTGTTCTTATGTCTCAGGTATAGACATTTCTCAAAAAGTGGCTTCAGAGATTAAAATAGAACCGGTAGCACACTCCAGAATTAACTCTTATCTGAAAATAAACTTCTGGCTATATTTATGTACACAGAAGTGGATGTCTTTATTCAGAAACATAGCTTCCCTCCTAAAGTAAAATTAGAATGAGTGAGAAAAATGTCATAAATTTAAATTTGATGTGTTAATATGTCAACAGGAGATAAACGCAGACTAAAATAATGCAGTATGATAGTTCTCCCCTTGGACCGATCCTTCCTGTTAATCTAAAGTACATAGCTTTAATCCATTGGTTGACAAATCAATGTGTTCGTGAGTCAAATGTGACTCACGTGAGTGATCTTTGGTACAAGTGACCAAACGTACATCATAATCTTCAATTAAGTTAATCAGGGAAATATATCTGCTTTTCATTCTTCTTGTTTTATGCTGTCTCCTCTAAATATTTCATATATATACATAAAATGAGCTGTTTTAAACAGAAACTACTTCAACCACAAAAAGATACAGCAGTATATTCCAAACTACAAATCACGTCGTGTAACTTTCCTTTAACAAGCATCAGTGAGCTATGACCAGCATTAAAATAAATAGAACAGAATTTAAAAAAAAAAGAAAATAGAAAAATACCTCCCATAAAGTATTGTTTTGTGAATCTTTACTTAAATTATATATGCCTGTATGTGTCAGAAGGTCACATGTATCTCTTACTGCAGGTTGTAGTCAAAACATTTGAAAGCCACAGCCTGAGACAGCAAAATGGATGAACCTAAGATAGCAGTGTGGTCATAAAAACACAAACTTTTGCTCTGCTGAGGGACTTTGTTGTTATCTAGAAACACCCATAAGTTAAAAGTTTTTAGGCCGAAGAATTTGTGCAGACCTCAAGCGTACTTCAGAAGAATTCTGATCTTTCTCTGGTGTTTCAACTTCTCTTAGTTTAAGAGCTACAACGATTTGGATGGTCTGATTTTGAGAAACTTACTTTTTATGGGATTGTTTTTCAGCCTTTCCTGTAACATGGATTTCCTTTTTCCTCTTCACTTAATCAGCCAGAAAACAGTAACTCCTTCTCTTTCTGTCCTTCTTCTTAGTCCAGGCAAACTTTAGGTGTCCATCAAACCACCCTGAGATCACTATGTTTTTTGACTTTTAATTTCTACTTTGAAAGACCATTCATTTTCGATGAGGTGGTGTCTGAGAAAATACAGAACTGTGAGAGGCATGATGGAAAAATGCTATTTATCTCCTTCAGCTCTATTGGCTTCCTCACAGCTAGTGTAACCAGTAACCAGTTGCCGTCAAGCGGAGGCCCCCTGTGTGTCAGAATAGAACTGTACTCACCAGGCCTTTCTACAGAGATGCCTCTGGGTGGACTTGAACCTCCAAGCTTTAGGTAGCAGTCAAGCTCATTAACCATTTGTACCACCCAGGGATTTCTCTATTACTGTAGCATGTTGGTCATTTAACATAAGCGTATATGGCTATGACTTTTATAGTACAAATTTGCTCAGCAGTTTAATCATTTTATTTTTGACTAGTGGTATTTTTTGTTGGTAATAATGGGCCCAGTGGAAAGTCTGTGTGGGCCTCAATACTTGTGACAAAAGGGCTGCCCTTCTTTATTCTGAAATCTGTGAGAGGATATGGTGAAGGCAGAATAAGGTAAGGCTCTTAGAAAATGGAGTAGTGAGAAATTCCCTGGGCTCCCTAGCTTCCTGTCATCATAGAAGCTTCTTGCCAAAGAAACTACGTGGTCAACATAGTCTTCCTGAGCCCTGTGGTCCAACAGGTGGTTTCATGAATGCCCAGTAAAACTGCAATATTGAGCTCACCTCATGTCAACTCTTAGATACAACAGGGTGAGCTGAGGGTCTGAATGGCCAACGAGTCTATCCTATGCTTTAACTCTTGTCTCTACACGTCTTATTCTGCTCTGCCTTTCCCAGTACTCTTTCCAGTTGTAGTTAGATGGGACTGATGGAGAATCTTACTGATATTTAATATAATTTCCACTTTTAGCCAAGTGGCTTACCAACCTTTTCCCGCTGCACGTGCCATTCAAACCCACATGTCCCCTTCATTTTAACTTCTCCACTGTTTGGTACCAACAGTCAGAAATTCAGTTCCACGGGTTTTGAAGGTTAAAATGTCTCAGGATGGTATTTTAATGACCTTAATAACCTCAATGACCAAGGAGTCAAATCTCAGGATGTGACTCCTTGGTCCTTGAGCACCCCGTACCGCTGACTCTTAAAACAGGCTGGCTCTCAAAGACATTAGCAGTTTATTCGATCTAAAAGTAGCTCTGAGTAACTCGAGTTCTCCTTTGCATATTCTTCAATGCACAGAGTTCAAGATTTAAACTATCTCTGCATGTCTCCATTTTGTAAATAAAAAATATTAAATACAGAGCTTATACTTTTCTTTGAAAGTTCTCACCTCCATTAAAAGATCAAGGAAAGAATCAGAGAGATTACAGACTGTGCTGGATTAAGTAGAAAAATAATTTAATTAAAATCCACTTGTTCTTTCCAGTCTTCTAGGATCCAGTCATATGAAATGGCACTCTTCCAGATAAGAGTAGCCACTGGCCTTATTTTAGAAATAACACACATCTAATATTTTACACATACCATTGTTCTCACAATTCAATACCTCCCCCCGTTAAAGTCACATGTAGTGGAATGTCATAATAATCTTTTGAAAGTTGAGAAGAATCTGGTGGGGGGGAAGGGGAATCAAATGATTTCAGAATGTCTATTTTCGTAAATATTCATGCCACATACAAATGTATATGGTATATATGAAATATGTAATAATATTCAACCTAGAGTATACATTATTTTCAAATATCGTGTCAAATTAAAAAATAATAATACTTTCCTGTTTTATTGTAGGCCCTAGTAACCTCTTTAGTCTCATAAAATTAAACCTGCCATTTCTGAAGACAACAAAGCTTTGACTGCTGTGGTCCAGAAAACTGCTATATGGCCCCAGAGTGCTAGTCCTTAGAAAAATAGCTACCAACTGAGTATCAATTAGCTGACATTCAAATTAATTTCATGAGGAACGCAATCTAGGAATCTGGGTCTCATTCCTTTTGATGAACATAATGATTTTGGGGGTTTGCAAGCTTGATTTGGAAAAACACAGGGGAAACTTTTTTGGGGGGGCATACCTTTTTAGAGCCATCAGGATAACTGGCGATGCACTAATTTAAGCTTTGAGTGGTTCTGTGACAACTATGACAATCAAGCCAACTCTTCCCTCTTTGGGTTCCCCCATATCATCTCACCACTTCCAGTTATCCCCCAAATCACCTTAAGAAATAATAATCCTTTACTATATATGGTTACAATGCTATGTATCTTTTATTATTTATGATATGCATTAGAGTTCCATCCTTGGTCCATTGCCCATATCATGTACCACTACCCCTGGGCAAGCTCATCTGTTCTACAGCATCTGCTTTCGTGCAGATGACTCCTAAATTTTCTTTTCTAACGCAGACCTCTCCCTTGAGCTTCCAGACGGACATCTCAAACTAAACATTTTCACACAGGCATCTCAAACTAAACATTTTCGTAATAGAATTTGCATCTTCTTTCTAAATTTGCTCTTCCTCCAGCATTTTCTTTCACCATCAATGAAATTGTAATCCATTCGGTCAACTGTGCTAAAGGATAGAGCTCTCCTTGGCTCCTCCTCTTTTAGCCTTCGAATTGAATTATTCATCTGGTCCAAATATCTCTTAAAGCTAGCCTTTCGTCTTTATCCCTTCCATCTATCCGGGAAATGTTTTCTAAGAGTCTACCACGAGCCAGGCACTCTTCTAGGGGCTGAGTTTGTATTGGACAACAAAACAGAAGAAAACAAAACAAAACAAATCCTGACTTATTGAAACTTAACAGTCTAGTTTGGGGAAGTAGATATTTAACAATAAATATAATAAATTGGTTATCAAAAACTGCCACGTGCTATAAAAAATAGACTAACATAAATAGAACAGACTAACGAGGTGGGACTGCAATTTTAAATCATTTCTATCAGAGTAGGCCTCACTGAGAAAGTTATGTTTGAGCAAAGACTTAAAGAATGTTCCAGAATTATCCATGAAAATACATCAGAAGAGTGAGTCAGGGAGAGACACCAGCCACTACAAGGGCTCCCAGGCAGCCTGAGTGTGGTGGTTCGAGGAGGAGCAAGAGGACCAGTGAGACTAGACACCTCGACCTTAGTTTTGACCATCTTTATTCCTCACCTTCTAATACATCTTCTAATATCCACTAGAGTTTTCTCTGTACAACTCAGGCGTCTAGGTTTCTATCCTCTTCAAACCTCTCAATGGCTCCCCACAGACCACAAGAAACAATTAAACTCTGAATTGCTGTATAAAGGTTTCCACAGTATGGCTTCTGTTTATTTCTATAGGCTTATCTCATTCTGCTTCCCATTCATTCAATGGTCCAACAACACTGCACACTTTGCAGTTTCATGTCCTCCGGTTTTTACCTCTATAATTTTATGCTGTCTCTTTTCTGCTGAATTTCCATTCCTCTCTCACCTGTCTATACAGGGATCATCACTTTGATTTCAGCTTCACCCCTAACCATTCACAGTGCTGATTAAATTAAGCGAGGCTCCTTTTTCGACCTGTGTGTGTCTTCATCATTGCTCTTGTTAACTATGTTATAGATAGTTATGTATGTCTTTATTATTTGGCTCTACACTCCTTATGGGTAAAGAATGTGTGCCTTGTGCATAGTATATATTCAGGAAATATTGGTTGCTTAGATGAATCATTATTCTCATGACCAAAAGATACATTTTCCAAGTGAGATTTCAGTTGGATCTAGGAGGAATTTTTAATTGTTTCCTTTTTTTTTTTTTTTTAGTGTTGCAAGCTAAAATGCCAGCTTACTTGCCTGCTATCAAGCTGAACATAGTGGTACCATCTGGTTTTTCAAATTGTGTGTGTGTGTATCTATATAGATATATCTGTTTATATATGGATATATGAGTATGTATAAGCCCTAGCGGCACAGTGGTTAAGAGCTACGACTACTAACCAAAAGCTAGGCAGTTCAAATTTACCAACCACTCCTTGGAAACCCTATAGGGCAGTTCTATTGTATCCTGTAGGATTGCTATGAGTAGGAATCAGTGGCTGCAGCAATATATGGACAGGGAACTACCAGAAATTCAAGTGGGATTTAGAAGAGGACATGGGAAGAGGTATATCATTGCTGATGTCAGATGGATCCTGGCTGAAAGCAGAGAATACCAGGAGGATGTTTACCTGTGTTTTACTGACTATGCAAAGGCATTCGACTGTGTGGATCGTAACAGATTATGGACAACATTGCGGAGAGAGGGAATTCTGGAACACTTAAGTGTGCTCATGCTCATGTACATGGACATGGATCAAGGGGGCAGTCGTTCTAACAGAACAAGGGGATACTGCGCGGTTTAAAGTCAGGAAAGGTGTGCATCAGGGCTGTATCCTTTCACCATACCTATTCAATCTATATACTAAGCAAATAATACAAAAAACTGGACAATATGAAGAAGAATGGGGCATCAGGATTGGAGGAAGGCTCATTAACAACCTGCGTTATGCAGATGACACAACCTTGCTTGCTGAAAGTGAAGAGGACTTGAAGTACTTAGTGAATGACTATCCAAGACTACAGCCTTCAGTACAAATTACACCTCTACATAAAGAAAATAAAATTCCTCACAACTGGACCAATAAGCAACATCATGATAAACGGAGATAAGATTGAGGGTGTCAAGGATTTCATTTTACTTGGATCCACAATCAACACCCATGGAAGCAGCAGCCAAGAAATCAAAAGATACATTGCATTGGGAAAATCGGCTCAAGAGATCTCTTTAAATTGTTAAAAAGCGAAAATGCCACTTTGAGTACTAAAGTCCCCCTGACCCAAACCATAGTGTTTTCAATCGCCTCATAAGCATGCAAAAGCCAAACAATGAATAACGAAGACCGAATGCCTTTTAGATGTGGTGCTAATGAAAAATATTGAATATACCATGGACTACCAGAAGAAGGAACAAATTCGTCTTGGAAGAAATACAACCAGAATGGTCCTTGGGAGCAAGAATGGTGAGACTGCATCTCACATACTTTGAACATGTTTTCAAGATCGATCAGTCCCTGGAGAAGGACATCATGCTTGGTAAAGTGGAGGTTCAGTGAAAAAGAGGAAGACCTTCAAAAAAGATGAATTGACACAGTGGCTGCAACAATGGGCTCAAACATAGCAACAATTGTGAGGATGGCACAAGACCGGACAGGGTTTCATTCTGTTGTGCATAGGATTGCCATGAGTCGGAACTGATACAACAGCACCTAACAACAGCCACAACATGAGTTGGAATCAACTTGTCGGCAATGGGTTTGGTTATTGGTTTGGTATACATGTATATGTATGTATGTATACACTCATATATATGTACATATATAATATATACAAACACACATATCTGCATATATATGCACTTGCTTGTATAAGCTTGCCATTTATGAAGCCACTTTTCAACATACCTTCAATAAGCCGATGGCTCAGTAAGCTGCCCATTGTTCCCACAAACACATCGTCCATGCTTCAGCCTCCACACCTCTGCTTTTAATATCCTTTTATTCTCTTTCTTGGAAAGCCTAGTTTCTTTTTCTCTTTATAAATCTCATCAATCTGTTCTAAGTACTCCTCCAAGTACTCTCACCAAAGTGAAGTCTCCCTTTCCACCTTTGAACTCGTAGCATTAACGTTTCTGTCACTCATTTCATAAACATAATTTTGGGGCCTTTTTTTTTTTTTACTTGCTATTTATAGTGTGCATTGGATTCATTTTTTCCTGTTTTTAAGATGTGAGACAACAAGAGTTATCAGTTATACATGTTTTGTTCTCTATAGTGTCATCAGAGTAAATACTTGCTGATGCAATGGCATGCCTGATGGTAGCACGAGCTTGAGACGTTTGTGGTTCTTTTCGTTTAAAAAAAAAAAAGGCATTTAGAGATGGTTAATTAAAACATAAACAATCATTTCTCCAACCAGTCTGTAATTCACCTTTGTGTAAGAAGAGTAAGAGGCAAAATAATTCACTGAGGACAATTCTAGTTTCAAGATTCTTACCAGAAGCCTGAAAACAAAAGAAAGCAAATGAACACATCTTAATGCGGAGAAAAGTCAATGAGAATACAATGGCCACGTGGTTGGTTTGTCTGGTCGTGGAAGATGGCTTCATTTCTATATTTTTCTCCATCTGTGCAGAAACTCTAAGCTTTAGTTACTCTCTTCTGACTAATAGCAGTTGCTTAGTATTGATTGACAGTGATGCAAACCAAGGAACAGCCAGGGATTTACTCTTGATTTGAAGGGTTTATATTCCTACTCTCTGTCTTCTTTCACTCTTGACCTTTTCTCTGGAAAGTGAAATACTCTGTGTACCTGATCTGCCATACCTTCCTTGCTGACTATCAGAGTTCTTGCATTAGTGGTATTTAGAAAGCCGATAAGTCAGTGGACTATTGCAATTTATTTCCCCCAAGAGAAACATTCACTACATACAATAAACACAGAGAAGGACTCACTCACTGACTTAGAACCCAATTAGCTAGTTTGCAACTGTCTGCATCTGAGAAGTCAGTTCCCCATTTAATTAATAATAGGAATCTATTAGCATTAAAATAAGTTATGAAGATAACGATGAAAAAACTCTTTTCTGCCAATGCTTCCAGCAAGTAGACATTGCTAATAACCACTTCATTGTGTAGAAGGAAATCTCCACGACCTGATGTTCTCAGCATAGTTGGATTTTATGTGCTTTCGCTATATTCTAACCTTTGTAGTTTTGCAAGACCAATGACTTCTTCATTGCAAATACCTTCTTTAACCAACATAAACAGGGACTATACACATGGACCTCTCCAGATGGAACACACAGAAATCAAATTGACTACATCTGTGGAAAGAGACGATAGAAAAGCTTAATATCATCAGCCAGAACAAGGCCAGGGGCCGACTGTGGAACAGACTATCGATTGCTCATATGCAAGTCCAAGCTGAAATTGAAGAAAATGAGAGCAAGTCCTCGAGAGCCAAAATACGACCTTGAGTATATCCCATCTGAATTTAGAGACCATCTCAAGAATAGATTTGATGCATTGAACACTAGTGACTGAAGACCAGAAGAGTTGTGGAATGACATCAAGGACGTCATCCATGAAGAAAGCAAGAGGTTACTGAAAAAACAGGAAAGAAAGAAGAGACCAAGATGGATGTCAGAGGAGACTCTGAAACTTGCTCTTGACTGTCAAGCAGCTAAAGCAAAAGGAAGAATTGATGAAGTAAAAGAACTGAACAGAAGATTTCAAAGGGCTTCTCGAGAAGACCAAGTATTATAATGACATGTGCAAAGAGCTGGAGATGGAAAACCAAAAGGGAAGAACAAGCTCAGCGTTTCTCAAGCTGAAAGAACTGAAGAAAAAATTCAAGCCTTGAGTTGCAATAGTGAAGGATTCCATGGGGAAAATATTAAACTATGCAGGACTAATCAAAAGAAGATGGAAGGAATACACACAGTCATTATACCAAAAAGAATTAGTCAATGTTCAACCATTTCAAGAGGTGGCATATGATCAGGAACCGATGGTACTGAAGGAAGAAGTCCAAGCTGCTCCGAAGGCATTGGTGAAAAACAAGGCTCCAGGAATTGATGGAATATTGATTGAGATGTTTCAACAAACAGATGCAGCACTGGAGGTGCTTACTCGTCTATGCCAAGAAATATGGAAGCCAGCTTTCTGGCCAACTGACTGGAAGAGATCCATATTTATGCCTATTCCCAAGAAGGTGATCCAACTGAATATGGAAATTATAGAACAATATCATTAATATCACACACAAGCAAAATTTTGCTGAAGATCATTCAAAAACGGCTGCAGCAGTATATCAACAGGGAACTGCCAGAAATTCAGGCTGGTTTCAGAAGAGGACATGGAACCAGGGATATCATTGCTGATGTCCGATGGATCCCGGCTGAAAACAGAGAATACCAGAAGGGTGTTTACCTGGGTTTTATAGACTATGCAAAGGCATTCGACTGTGTGGATCATAACAAACTATGGATAACACTGCGAAGAATGGGAATTCCGGAACACTTAATTGTGCTCAGAAGGAAACTTTACACAGATCCAGAGGCAG
The DNA here is from genome assembly GCF_024166365.1 of Elephas maximus indicus. NCBI lineage: Eukaryota > Metazoa > Chordata > Mammalia > Proboscidea > Elephantidae > Elephas > Elephas maximus. The sequence goes on from NC_064840.1 coordinate 78,130,023, forward strand.
TTGTTCCGAAAGAACAAGGGATACTGATTGGTTTAAAGTCAGGAAAGGTGTGTGTTAGGGTTGTATTCTTTCACTATACCTATTTAATCTGTATGCTGAACAAATAATACGAGAGGCTGGACTATATGAAGAAGAACAAGGCATCAGGATTGGAGGAAGGCTCATTAACAACCTGCGTTACGCAGATGACACAACCTTGCTTGCTGAAAGTGAAAAGGACTTGAAGCACTTACTAATAAAGGTCAAGACCACAGCCTTCAGTATGGATTACACCTCAACATAAACAAAATAAAAATCCTCACAACTGGACCAATGAGCAACATCATGATAAACAGAGAAAAGATTGAACTTGTCAAGGATTTCATTTTATTGATCCACAATCAACAGCCATGGAAGCAGCAGTCAAGAAATCAAAAGACACATTGCATTGGGTAAATCTGCTGCAAAGGACCTCTTCAAAGTGTTGAAGAGCAAATATGTCACCCTGAAGACTAAGGTGAGCCTGACCCAAGCCATGGTATTTTCAATAGCATCATATGCATGTGAAAGCTGGACAATGAATAAGGAAGACAGAAGAAGAGTTGACACCTTTGAATTGTGGTGTTGGAGAAGAATATTGAATATACCATGGACTGCCAAAAGAACGAAGAAATCTGTCTTAGAAGAAGTACAGCCATAATGCTCCTTAGAAGCAAGGATGGCGAGACTGCGTCTTACATACTTTGGACATGTTGTCAGGAGGGATCAGTCCCTGGAGAAGGACATCATGCTTGGCAGAGTACAGGGTCAGCGGAAAAGAGGAAGACCCTCAATGAGGTGGATTGGCACAGTGGCTACAACAATGACCTCAAGCAGAACAAGGATTGTAGGGATGGCTCAGGCCTGGGCAGCTTTTCGTTCTGTTGTGCATAGGGTCGCTATGAATCAGAACCGACTCCACGGCACCTAACAACAACAACAACAACCTTTGTAGAGGGAATTGATCTTAATGACTACATGTTTTTGTTTTTTGTTTTTTCAGTTGGTTAATGTACCTTAAGGTGACTTTACGACATCATGCTCTCTGTCTCTTGTTGGTTTTAAGTAGACCATAATGAGCTTTTCTCAACAAATCAGTGCTATTCTCTGGATCTGTTGTAGATCTGAATGTTCGCCGTAGGATTCATTTTAGAATTAAACAGCCAGCAACACGGTGAGTAGAGAATCCTGGTTGTTCAGTCGCACAATATAAGCTCCCTGACAGAGTACGAGACGCCTGAACATTTATCAAGGGAGGCGGTGTGGCCAGAGATCGAGCTTACAGGCTCTGGCATTAGTGGGTTATAACTCTAGTCCCATAGTTTACTGTCTCTTTGCTTCACTTTCCCCATTTCAAACACAAATGATGATACTTATTTTTTAGAGTGGACATGAAGATTAAATAAAATAATATATGTAAAGTGTTTATGATCATACCTGGCCAAGTCAATGGTTAAAAATATCAGTTATTTTTACTATTATCAAATATTCATTATTTTGACTTACTCTGTATTTACCCTGTACTTAGTGGGAATAAAGCCTTAAATTAATTCACACCAAAGTGTTAGTTTTATTCAGTGAAATGACATGTTTGGATTAGCTTCATAACCTACAGAGGTCTACATAAAGATTAAGAAATGGCATAGCTAGCATTCAAAAGGACAAGGTGAGGACAGAAATGTTTTGGAACAGGGTGATGGCGGAAAAAGACTGAAGGAAAATTTAGCTATTTATACTTTTATATGGGCCCTTCTGTTATCATGTATTGGAGAATATAATATAAATGCACCTCTGTGTGGTCATTCAATGAGAGCAGGCCCCTGAGAGACAACTCACGGGTTGAGCTGAGCAGACTCTGGCCAGTGACCAGCCCAGCACCTGGGGCAGAAGGAGTTGCTGATGTGGGCTCAGCCTGTGTATCCTGTCCAGCTGGCGAAGGTATGCCTGAGGTAACATGCCTGTCTGTGACTGAGGGGGCAGGACCACTGTGAAGGCTTGACACTCTGGGACCAAACAGTGCTCACTAGTCACATGGAGGAAGGCTGGCACCATTCGGCTCCTTTGGATTTGTTCCCCAGACCCCAACCCTTCATCATGGAGACCAGGTCTGAATTGGCGGCAACACTTTAGGTGTCCAGCTCCACCGTGAACCTCTCTAGAAAGCCTTAGAGCTATTTACAGAGGATAAAACCTGGGTGGGTGGGGGGGCGGTGTGAGGTATGAGAGGCTTGGAGCTATTATAAGTCTTAATGTTTACATGACCACATTTGTATCTCAAGTATGTAAAAAGCAGTTACTTACATTTAGTTTAGTTTTGATTTTTTTCTCAGTGTGAGCTCCTGGAGGACAGTAACCATGTTATAGTCATTTCTTTCATTCCTAGCACTTCATACATGCACCCTGCCTGGAACACGATAGCTGCTCAATATTATTTCTTTCTTCTTACTTTTTTAATTTTATTATGTAAACGAATGAAAGAAATCATGTAAAGGATTGTCTTTGGCATTTCCTCCAAAGAAGTATATGAGTTCAAATATATCAGAGTGACTTAGAGTAGTGATCAAAACTCAGAGTTCACCATGAGAAGTCCTTAGAGACTTTCTGTTCTACTACGGTAAAGCTGAGGTGTGTTCATTGTGAATCTCCCGTATTTCCACTTAAATCTGGGAAGATACTAGATGCAAGTTTAAACCAATAGTAATATCTTGCTTTCCAAGAGAATAAGATTTGCAGACTCCATAGATACCATAAACCCAGAGTCCACCACCTGTCTGTCAGTTTGTCCTACTGTGATATTGTGGATTGCCAAAAGAAGGAACACGTACGTCTTAGAAGAAATACAACAAGGCTCGCACACCTTGGACAAGTCATCAGGAAAGACCAGTCTCTAGAAAAGGACATGGTGTATGGTAAATACAGGGTCAGCAAAAATAAGGGAAACCCTCAATGGGATGGAGCAACACAATAGCCACATCAACGGACCCAGATATGCCGAGGATCAGGAATATGGCGCAAGACCGGGCAAAGTTTCCCTCGGTTACACACCAAGTGGCTAGGAGTTGGAGATCATTAGATGTCGGCTAACAACAACATAAACTCAGAGTAAGAGATACTTCTATGAAGAGCTGTTCAAATATTCAAATATCTTTATAAATGATAACGCATTTAATAAGATAATATTTTCCAGGGGAATTTCTTTTGTCATTAACCTGTGAGTGCCATGTATTAAATATCCTAAGCAAACAAGCCAACTTCTAAACTGTAGAGAAAAATATGTATAATAAAATTACATTCACTTAAAACCTTCTCATGCACATCCTATAAACTGAATCCTGTAATTACGCACGATAACATATTTAGCTGTATTCGAGTTCACTAAACAAAATAAATCATTATAGCGCTTGCATATTTACACACAGAAAATTGCATTGTGTGGAGAATATATGGATATGAATAAGTGATCCTTCACGGAAATTGAGTCATCTCAGGAGGGACATTTCCTATGCAGTCGGTATCAGTGACAGTACACAAATTGTATTAGGTTGTAAAGAGCTTCACAAACGATAAAGTTGAATACAATAATTTCAACTCTTTTATCTTCTAGAAATTCTATCTAAGTGTATTTTGCTGGATATAAGGCGACAGGTGTCTTGTCCATTATTTTACACGGTTTTCATTCTACTAACTGCTTGTGTATATTGTTCATACTTTTGAAGTGGGAAGTATGTCAATCTTGGAACATATAGCCTTCCTTAAAATCTGTTTTTTGCCACTAAAAATGGAAATTACAGTTTGATAATTTTGATTATAATTTTATCAAATTAATGATGTTATGACCAAATAGAAGTAAATATGTATCTCAATGTGTGTGTGTGTGTGTGTGCGTGTGTGTGCATGTGTGTGACAAAAGGTTTAAATATTGCCAAGATTGCAAAGGTTTGGAGAGCTGGTTATTTGATTTCCTAGTTTGTCTCACACTCAAAAATTTATTGAATTTTCTACAGGATATGTAAAAATAAAATATCCTGTCTCCTTTCCGCTTGATACAAATACCTTCTAACAGGGGGGGAAAAAAAGGAAGCCGAAGAATCCAATCTGTATTTTACTACGGATTTGAATCATATTTAATTATCCCTACTCTTCCCTAGGTGTCTCCGAAATTTAATACATAAATTAGACAATTATTAACTCTCCCTCTTCAATTTGCACCCAGCTCCCCTCATCCATCTCCTGTCTACCCTTTTTCGTCCCTTTTTATCTTTTATTCACATTATACATTCTTTGCACTTCACTGACCCTTTTCAGCTCTCAAGTGAGTAACCACAGCTTAATTAGAATTTAAAGCCCTCACAAGACATTTTAAGCAGCAAGGCAATACCTTCTCTGAGTTGAAAGATTTGTTCGTGACTGTCAAAGCAATGTTTCCAAAAACACTGGATCATATAAATTAACTAGGGATCTTGTTAACGTCTGACTATTGTTGTTGTTAGCCTTCATCAACTCAGTCCTGACTCGTGCCAGCCTCATACACAACAGAACAAAACACTGCCTGGTCCTGCACCATCCCCACGATCAATTACAGATAGGACCTTGTGATCCACAGGGTTTTCATTGGCTGAGTTTTGGAAGTGCATGATCAGTCCTTTCTTCCTAGTCCGTCTGAGCCTGGAAGCTCTGGTGGAACATGTTAAACATCGCAGCAAAGTGCAAGCCTCCACCGACAGACAGGTGGTGGTTCTGCATGAGGAACACTGGCTGGGAATCGAACCCAGGTCTTCAGCATGGAAGGAAAGAATTTTACCACTGAACCACCAGCCAGGTGCAAAGACAAAATATCCTTTAATAACTCCCTAGATGATTCTGATGATAGGAAAACACGAATTTAGACCCACCTCTCCACCCTGGTGGGAGCCCTGGTGGCACAGAGGTTAAGAGCTAGGACTGCTAACCAAAAGGTTCATAGTTCAAATCCACTAGTCGCTCCTTAGAAACTCTGTGGGTAGTTCTATTCTGTCCTAAAGGGTCGTTATGAGTCAGAATTGACTCCATGGCAACAGGCTTGGTTTTTTTTTTTTTTTTTTTTTTTCAGTTTTTCACCCAAAGGAGGATTCTCCTACTGCCATCCTGACAGGCGGTCCTATAACACCAGTCTGAGTGCAACAATAAATATGTCTTTAAGAGAAAGCCTATTTCATTTTTAGATCTCTCTAATTATAGAAAAAAGGATTCTTATACTGTTCTTAAACCTGTTTTCTATTTTGCAGGTTACAATTTTATCATGGGCACATACTGCTATTGTTAAAAAAAAAATAGATGAATTACAGAGAAAACCAAAAGCACTCTAATATATATGATTTGGCATGAACAGGTTTTTGTCAGCAGGAAAGCAATGAAAATGGGATCAAGTCTTCCCAGCAAAGGAAATTAACCAACAGGAGCCTGACAATTGCAGGCTTATTTTAAGGGAACACTGATATGTTTTGAAGGCTATTAAAATGTAACCTACTATTCACCAAGAAACTTAAACGTCTCTCCTTGAGAAAGATCTTTAGGGAAGTTACAAAGTACTACTACCTGTAACAGGTGAGCTGGCAGATAGTACTGTTATTATCACACAATTTTAATTGGAAAACTTGGGTTTAAATTCCAGCTAAAACACATAATAATTTCGCCATCTTGGTGAGATGATTTCACTTCTGAGCATTAGTTTTTCATGTCTGATATTTAAAAATGAAATTCTGACACGGTTGTAATAAATAAAGGTGAAAATGAGTAAGAAAACGATTATAAACTGTTGACTTCTATAAATATGTGAACTGCTATTAATAAATTTCTCTGAACTGGCTAGTTGAGTATGTCTCTAGCACCACTGCCAGTCAGGTTAAGAAGAAAAAAAAAAAACAGAAGCTCAATAAGTTAATTGGTCTGTATATGTCTAAAATTACATGTTTCTGTAATTCATACCTAGAACTCTTGAAATATTCTATCATCAGCAGTTTTTTGTTTTTGTCTTTTTTAAGTTTATTTTATTGTGGTGGGTTGATAGAGATAAGGAAACTAGAGTGAGGAAGCACTGTGTCTTAAAATCCAAATCAGACAGCACTTCTTTAACTGTCCTAGCAGATGGTGAAGCTAAAGAGCAAATCTATGCTTTACGAATTTAAAAGACAACATGGGCAACGCAATGAATTAATGAAGCTCCTGAAGTCATCTTAAATAGGCCCTACTCAAGGGAATGGCTTGCATTCAGGGTAATAGTTTTATTATTTGAAGAACAAACCTGCTTTATAGGAGACAAATTAAAATTCCAATTTTCTCTTTATACACAATTGAGCTGTTCTGTGTCTCTATTAAGGGTGATATTTCAGTTTTTGAGATTTTTTAATGGAAGAAAAAAACTGGGCTTGGAAAAATAATCAAGCCCTGGTGCTGACATTAACCAGATGTTTATTCTTGATAAAAACACAGCATCCAACATCCTTTTGGCTCACCTTAAATGCGGAAGTTGTGCTGATGATCCTTTTGGCTCACCTTAAATGCGGAAGTTGTGCTGACGATCCTTTTGGCTCACCTTAAATGAGGAAGTTGTGTTAAGGACTCACCTTGGTCCAACCTTAAAAAGAATTTGTATAGACTTTTTATTTAAAGAAAAGATTTTAAAATGTAAACAAACAACTTGAGCTCTAAAGTAAAACCAAAGGTCACAAAAATAAACATGGGTTTGTATTTTGAGTTCATTATGTCAAACGTTGGTCATCTAAGAAAAAAAATGACAGAAAAGTAGATTAGATGAAATTTCCATTTAATGATAGTAGGGAAAATCTGATTTTTGAAAATTCAAAATATGTTTTTGCTTATCATTTTTTTTTCAAATATGATGAAAGTCTTTTATTTTAGACCCAATATGTCAACATTTTACATTTAGTAAAAGAAAGACAAATTTGTTGATGGTGTGAATCTATTTTGCCTTTAAAAATATTCTGGATATGTGCCAAAAAAGAAGTTTAAACCCTAAACTATGTAACTCATTTTAGTTATATTATTTAACACTGGTGAAGGGGCTCAAAAACACCCAATGATGAAAGTCTTTTATTTTAGACCCAATATGTCAACGTTTTACATTTAGTAAAAGAAAGACAAAATTGGTGGTGGTGTGAATCTATTTTGCCTTTAAAAATATTCTGGATATGTGCAAAAAAAGAAGTTTAAACCCTAAACTATGTAATTCATTTTAGTTATATTATTTAACACTGGTGAAGGGGCTCAAAAAATACACAGAGACTAAAATTAAGTTTCTGAGTGCGTGTTATTTTCAAGGTGCCAGGGAAAGAAGGAGGAGGCTCCCAAGTTCAATGTCCTTACTCAGTAAACACTGAATGCCTTTCTAAAACGTGCCAGCTCTGACTTATCCATAGTAGAAGACTGTGCGTAGAAGTGCTCTAAAAAAGAGATGAGCAAAGTACTACCAGGACAAAATAAAATCAGATTAATCCAAACTATGAATCTCTGAAAAAAGTTTTGCAATAAGTAACTTATGAATGCAAACATCATCAAATACCTGGGCTATTCACCAAAATTACACAAAACTTTTCTTGTTTTTTTTTAATTGTTAAAAAAAATACCTTGAGAGAATTATAATTATTGGATTTTGCTGAGTTATACAGTGTCCTGAATAAGCAAAATGATATATTTAACATTCAAGCAATGATTTTATGATTTCACTCCCTATTGTGCTAACTATAATTAAAGCATGAAGAAAAAGACTCTCCTCCCTGGCATTTAAGGTCACTCACAATTTTGTGCCAATGTTCCAATGAAGCTTATTCCCTACCTCTTCCCTGTCCATAGGCTTCACCAGTGGCAGACTAACCTCCTACTTTGTAAAACATTGTAAAACAAATCTTGGTCCATATTTTGTGAAAACAATCTACACTGAAAGAAACTGGAAGATTTGTACTTGTGGTTAATTTATTTGTCTCTAAAATTTTAATTCCACAAAATGACCTACTCCAAACCCAAACCAAACCAATTGCCAAACAATCAGTTCCAACTCATAGCCACCCTATAGGACAGTGTAGTACTTCTCCACATGGCTTCCAAGGCTGAAATGTTTACCAAAGGAGACTGCCACATCTTTCTCCCAAGAAGCAGTTGGTGAGTTTGAACCACCAACCTTTCAGTTAGTGGCTAAGTTCTTAACCACTGTGCCATCAGAGTTCTTTGAAATGACCTAAGACTGCCTTTATTCCTACCCACCTTTTCTTCATAAGAATAATACAGCTACCACCACTGACTGCTCTTACAAGGATCACAATAGATGGTCCCAGAAAGAGCTGGAGAAAAATGTAGATCAAAATTTTAACTGAAAAAGAAAAACCAGACTTCCTGGCCTGATAGAGACTGGAGAAACCCTGAGAGTACGGCCCCTGGACACCCTTTCAGCTCAGTAGTGGGGTTACTCCTGGTTTCACCCTTCAGTCAAAGATTGAACAGCCCTATGGAACAAAACAAGAGTAAAAGGGTACACCAGCCCTGGGGCAGGGACTGGAAGGCAGGAGGGAAAAGGAAAGCTGGTAATAGGGAACCCAGGGTTGAGAAGGGCGAGTGTTGACATGTTGTGGGGTTGTTAACCAACGTCATAGAACAATGTGTTTACTGTTTCATGAGAAGCTAGTTTGTTCTGTAAACCTTCATCTAATGTACAATTAAAAAAAAAAAGTACCACATAGAGGTGAGTGACAGCGATAACTTTCATTTTCTTGTCACTAACAGATATGGTTTCATTTCTGGACTCTCTCTCCTGAATGCACTCTAGTGCTACCAGTCTATGTTGAGATAATTTTACAGATCCAGCATTTTATCTCTTATAAAAATAGAAAGGGTACTTACCATTTATAATTCAATCTATCACCTTGGAAGCTAGTTGTGTCAATATTTTTTCTTAATTTTCTGAAGTCCTCTGTGGTGACATACCACTGCTTAAAACACTTAAAATCTGTTTCTGAGATTTGAGGCGGGGCCAAGATGGGTGACTAGGCAGAAGCTACCTTGGATCCCTTTTCCAACAAAGACTTGGAAAAACAAGTGAATCGATCACATACATGACAATCTACGAACCTTGACCATCAAACACAGATCTAAAGAGTTGACCTGAGTGACAGAGACTTAGTCAGCGCAAGCAGGCTGCACACAGATGCAGCTAACGAGAAAACGAGCAACCATGGGGAAGCAGCAACTGTTTTCAGAGACTGGAGCCAGCATCCCAGTCAGAAAACTTTGGCGCCGGGCTCTGGACTGGGTGCAGGGGAGCTGAGCACAGCTTTCTGAGACAGCGCAAACATCGGACACAGCCCTAGCCCCCAGAAGTGACCTCGGGGGAAGCCCAGCCAGTGTACGCAGGCAAAGCAGTGACACGGCTGACAGGAGGAGAAGTCACTGGGAGGCAGCGACTGGTTTTGGAGCCTGGAGTGCGGTGTCCCAGCTGGCGAACGTTGTCACTGTGCTTTGGGCAGGGAGTGGAGGAACTGACCATGGCTTCTGAGACAGCACAAGCATAGAACACGGGCCTGACCCTCGGGGGCAATCTCGACCCAGCCAATCCACACAGGCTACACGCCCCTCAGGAATCTCAGATAAAACAGCCCTTACCAAGCAAGATGAGTAGCTTTGTCTATATTCCTGGGTGCTACTCTCTCCTATTTATCTGATCCCTCCCCTCCCCTTCCCAGGCAGCCTCATTAACGGTGGAATTTCCTGGGCCAGAAAGTGAAGTGCTCTGCTGCTTTTTTTTTTTTTTTCTCTTTTCCTAACCCATTCTCCTGGCATGAGAGAAGCAGCTACAAAAAACCCAGGGACCAAAAATCCTTCTCTGACTTCCCGAAATTGGACTAAAAATACAGAACCAGCTCCAGCCAAGCATATGAGATCCACAGTCTTGGGCTTTCATCCCTACAGGGAACAAGGTGGCTATTATAATGCAAAGGAAATTCTGATAGTGATCTGACTGTAATTGTTTTAGCAGATTACTGGAAAAACAAGTTTCCCAGGTCTGATATCTCTACCTACTAAACAGAGCCTTCACTGACCCACAACAGGGAACTGAGGGCTGAAGCTCCAGCTAAACCACCTAGCCTCCTGCCATAGGGGTCTGAGGATAGTGACGCCTACCAATCTGTAGAGGTACATGCATTGGGTGCCTAAGGTACAGCTGCAGAGCCCACCCACCAAAGTGTTTTAGGATTAGAGACACACCTACCTCACTGGCACTTGGGGGAAGGCTGTCAGCATCCTGCCCCCCTGGAGTGTGACCCCCTGCTGCTACTAGAATCTGGTACACACAACTATCACCACTACTCCTCTAAGTGAATAGGTGACAGTCTACACCACACACTTGGTGAATGAAAATCAGATTCTACTCAAGAATAGTGAACGGACTCTTAGGCTTATATATCTGGTAACAGCCCAAACCAGCAGGTAATAGGACATAAGTGATTCAAAGCCTAAAACAATCAAGACAGCATAATCTAGTAGCCCATCTACGTATATTGAAAAAAATAAAAAAAGATAAGACTCAGTGAGCAAACATAAAATAAATCATTACAATATCTTATAGATGGCTTGGAGACAGCAGTCGATATCAAACCACATAAAGAAGCAGACCATGATTGCTTCTACAACTCCCCAAATTAAAGAATCAAAATCTTTCCCAAATGAAGATACAATCCTGGAATTGCCAGATACAGAATATAAAACACTAATTTACAGAATGCTTCAAGACATCAGGGATGACCTCAGAAATGAAATAAGGCAATCTACAGAAAAAGCCAAGGAACACACTGACAAAGCAGTTGAAGAAATCAAAAAGATTATTCAAGAACATAGTGGAAAAATTAATAAGCTACAAGAATCCATAGACAGCATTCAGAAATCCAAAAGATTAACAGTAGAATTACAGAATTAGACAACTCAGTAGGAAGTCAGAGGAGCAGACTCGAGGAATCGGAATGCAGAGTGGGGGAGGGGGAGGATAAGGCAATTGACACCAATATAGTTGAAGAAAAATCAGATGAAAGAACTAAAAAAAATGAAGAAACCCTAAGAGTCATGTGGGACTCTATCAAGAAGAATACCTTGCATGTGATTGGAGTTCCAGAACAAGGAGGGATAACAGAAAATACAGAGAATAGTTGAAGATCTGTTGCAGAAAACTTCCCTGACATCATGAAAGATGAAAGGATATCTGTCCAAGATGCTCAATGAACCCCATATAAGATTGATCCAAAAAGAAAAACACCAAGACATATTATCATCAAACTTGCCAAAACCAAAGATAAAGAGAAAATTTTGAAAGCAGCCAGGGAAAAAATAAAGGTCTCCTACAATGGAAAATCAATAAGAATCAGTTCAGACTACTCAGCGGAAACCATGCAGGCAAGAAGGCAATGGGATGACATATACAGAGCACTGAAGGAGAAAAACTGCCAGCCAAGGATCATATATCCAGCAAAACTCTCTCTCAAATATGAAGGTGAAATTAAAACATTTACAGATAAACACAAGCTTAGAGAATTTGAAAAAACCAAACCAAAGCTACAAGAAATACTAAAGGAAATTGGTCAGAAAATCAATAATATCAGATAACGACACAACGCAAGGTCACAGAACAGAACATCCTGATATCAACTCAAATAGGGAAATCACAAAAACAAATTAAGATTAATTTTAAAAAGAAAAAAATGCTCAAAACAGGGAATCATTGAGGTCAATATGTAAAAGATCACAATAATCAAAAAGAGGGACTAAATACAGCAGGCATAGAACTGCCATATGGAGAGGAAAACAAGGCAATATAGGAAGATATAAGTTAGGTTTTTACTTAGAAAAATAGGGGTAAATATTATGGTAACCATAAAAAAAACCAAAAGAGGTCTAACAATTCCATAACTCAAAATAAAAGCCAAGAAAAACATAACGACTCAGCAAACATAAATTCAACTACTATGAAAATGGGGAACACACAATTTACAAAGAAAAATGTCTCAGCACAAAAAAGTAAGTGGAAAAATGAAATTGTGAACAACACACAAAAAGGCATCAAAATGACAGCACTAAACACACACACACAAAAAAAACACATACTTATCTATAATTACGCTGCATGTAAAGGGACTAAATGCACCAATAAAGAGACAGAGAGTCTCAGACTGGATAAAGAAACACGATCCATCTATATGCTGCCTACAAGAGACACACATTAGACCTAGAGACACAAACAAACTGAAACTCAAAGGATGGAAAAAAATATATCAAGCAAACAACAAGCAAAAAACAGCAGGAGTAGCAATATTAATTTCTGACAAAATAGACTTTAAACTTAAATCCACCACAAAAGATAAAGAAGGACACTATATAATGATTAAAGGGACAATTGACCAGGAAGATATAACCATATTAAATATTTATGCACCCAATGACAGGGCTGCAAGATACATAAAACAAACTTTAACAGAACTGCAAAGTGAGACAGACACCTCCACAATTATAGTAGGAGACTTCAACACACCACTTTCGGAGAGGGATAGGACTTCCAGTAAGAAGCTCAATAGAGACACGGAAGACCTAAATGCTACAATCAACCGACTTGACCTCATAGACTTATACAGAACACTCCACCCAAATGCTGCAAAGTATACTTTTTTTTCTAGTGCACATGGAACATTCTCTAGAATAGATCACATATTAGGTCATAAAACAAAGCTTTGCAGAATCCAAAACATCGAAATATTACAAAGCATCTTCTCAGACCACAAGGCCATAAAAGTGGAACTAAATAACAGAAAAACCAGGGAAAAGAAATCAAATACTTGGAAACTGAACAACACCCTGCTCAAAAAAGACTGGGTTATAGAAGACATTGAGGAGGGAATACAGAAATTCATAGAATGCAACGAGAATGAAAATACTTCCTATCAAAACCTCTGGGACACAGCAAAAGCAGTGCTCAGAGGTCAATTTGTATCGATAAATGCACACATACATAAAGAAGAACGGGCCAAAATCAGAGAACTGTCCCTACAACTTGAACAAATAGAAAGTGAGCAACAAAAGAATCCATCAGGCACCAGAAGAAAACAAATAATAAAAATTAGAGCTGAACTAAATGAAATAGAGAACAGAAAAACAATTGAAAGAATTAACAAAGTCAAAAGCTGGTTCTTTGAAAAAATTAACAAAATTGATAAACCATTGGCCAGACTGACTAAAGAAATACAGGAAAAGAAACAAATAACCCGAATAAGAAACGAGATGGGCCATATCACAACAGACCCAACTGAAATTAAAAGAATCGTATCAGATTATTATGAAAAATTGTACTCTAACAAATTTGCAAACCTAGAAGAAATGGATGAATTCCTAGAAAAACACTACCTACCTAAAATAACACAATCAAAAGTAGAACAACTAAATAGACCCATAACAAAAAAAGAGATTGAAAAGGTAATCAAAAAACTCCTAACAAAAAAACGCCCTGGCCCGGATGGCTTCACTGCAGAGTTCTACCAAACTTTCAGAGAACAGTTAACACCACTACTACTAAAGGTATTTCAAAGCATAGAAAATGATGGAATACTGCCTAACTCATTCTATGAAGCCACCATATCCCTGATACCAAAACCAGGTAAAGACATCACAAAAAAAGAAAATTACAGACCTATATCCCTCATGAACATAGATGCAAAAATCCTCAAGAAAATTCTAGCCAAGAGATTTCAACAACATATCAAAAAAATAATCCACCACGACCAAGTGGGATTTATACCAGGTACGCAAGGTTTGTTTGATATTAGAAAAACCATTACTGTAATCCACCATATAAATAAAACAAAAGACAAAAACCACATGATATTACCAATTGATGTAGAAAAGGCATTTGACAAAGTCCAACACCCATTCATGATAAAAACTCTCAGCAAAATAGGAATTGAAGGAAAATTCCTTAACATAATAAAGGGCCAACATCACTGTAAATGGAGAAAGCCTGAAAGCATTTCTCTTGAGAACGGGAACCAGACAAGAATGCCCTTTATCACCGCTCTTATTCAACATTGTGCTAGAGGTCCTAGCCAGAGCAATTAGGCTAGACAAAGAAATAAAGGGCATCCGGATTGGCAAGGAAGAAGTAAAATTATCCCTATGTGCAGATGACATGATCTTACACACAGAAAACCCTAAGGAATCCTCCAGAAAACTACTGAAACTAATAGAAGAGTTTGGTAGAGTCTCAGGTTATAAGATAAACATACAAAAATCACTTGGATTCCTCTACATCAACAAAAAGAACATTGAAGAGGAAATAACCAAATCAATACCACTCACAGTAGCCCCCAAGAAGATAAAATACTTAGGAATAAATCTTACCAAAGATGTAAAAGACCTATACAAAAAAAACTGCAAAGTACTAGTGTAAGAAACTAAAAAGGATCTACGTAAGTGGAAAAACATACCTTGCTCATGGATAGGAAGACTTAACATAGTAAAAATGTCTATTCTACCAAAAGCCATCGATACATACAATGCACTTCCGATCCAAATTCTAATGACATTTTTTAATGTGATGGAGAAACAAATCACCAACTTCATATGGAAGGGAAAGAAGCCCCGGATAAGTAAAGCATTACTGAAAAAGAAGAAGAAAGTGGGAGGCCTCACTCTACCTGATTTTAGAACCTATTAAAAAAAATTAGTTTTTATACAGCCACAGTAGTCAAAACAGCCTGGTACTGGTACAACAACAGACACATAAACCAATGGAACAGAATTGAGAACCCAGATATAAATCCATCCACATATGAGCTGCTGATATTTGACAAAGGCCCAGTGTCAGTTAATTGGGGAAAATATAATCTTTTTAACAAATGGTGCTGGCATAACTGGATATCCATCTGCAAAAAAATGAAACAGGACCCATACCTCACACCATGCACAAAAACTAACTCCAAGTGGATCAAAGACCTAAACATAAAGACTAAAACGATAAAGATCATGGAAGAAAAAATAGGGACAACAATAGGAGCCCTAATACAAGGCATAAACAGAATACAAAACATTACCAAAAATGATGAAGAGAAACCAGATAACTGGGAGCTCCTAAAAATCAAACACCTATGCTCATCTAAAGACTTCACAAAAAGAGTAAAAAGACCACCTACAGACTGGGAAAGAATTTTCAGCTATGACATCTCCGACCAGTGCCTGATCTCTAAAATCTATATGATTCTGTTAAAACTGAACCACAAAAAGACAAACAACCCAATCAAAAAGTGGGCAAAGGATATGAAAACACACTTCACTAAAGAAGATATTCAGGCAGCTAACAGATACATGAGAAAATGCTCTCAATCATTAGCCATTAGAGAAATGCAAATTAAAACTACGATGAGATTCCATCTCACTCCAACAAGGCTGGCATTAATCCAAAAAACACAAAATAATAAATGTTGAAGGGGCTGCGGAGAGATTAGAACTCTCATACACTGCTGGTGGGAATGTAAAATGGTACAACCACTTTGGAAATCTATCTGGCGTTATCTTAAACAGTTAGAAATAGAACTACCATACAACCCAGAAATCCCACTCCTTGGAATATACCCTAGAGAAATAAGAGCCTTTACATGAACAGATATATGCACACCCATGTTTACTGCAGCACTGTTTACAATAGCAAAAAGCTGGAAGCAACCACGGTGTCTATGAACGGATGAATGGTTAAATAAATTATGGTATATTCACACAATGGAATACTACGCATCGATAAAGAACAGTGATGAATCTGTAAAACATTTCATACCATGGAGGAACCTGGAAGGCATTATGCTGAGTGAAATTAGTCAGATGCAAAAGGACAAATATTGTATAAGACCACTATTATAAGATCTTGGGAAATAGTATAAACTGAGAAGAACACATTCTTTTGTGGTTACGAGAGGGGGTAGGGAGGAAGGGTGGGAAAGGGTTATTTACTGATTAGTTAGTAGATAAGAACTACTTTAGGAGAAGGGAAGGACAATACTCAATACAGGGAAGGGCAGCTCAACTGGACTGGACCAAAAGCAAAGAAGTTTCCGGGACAAACTGAATGCTTTGAACGTTAGCGGAGCAAGGATGGGGGTTTGAGGACTATGGCTTAAGGGGACTTCTAAGTCAATTGGCAAAATAAATTCTATTAAGAAAACATTCTGCATCCTACTTTGAAGTGTGGTGTCTGTGGTCTTAAATGCTAATAAGCGGCCATCTAAGATGCATCAATTGGTCTCAACCCACCTGGAGCAAAGGAGAATGAAGAACACCAAGGTCACATGACAACTAAGAGCCCAAGAGACAGAAAGGGCCACATGAACCAGAGACCTACATCATCCTGAGACCAGAAGAACTAGTTGGTGCCCGGCCACAGTCAATGACTGCCCTGACAGGGAGCACAATAGAGAACCCCTGAGGGAGCAGGAGATCAGTGGGATGCAGACCCCAAATTCTCATAAAAAGACCATACTTAATTTTTTTTTTTTTAATGGTCTGACCGAGACTAGAGGAATCCCGGCAGTCATGGTTCCCAAACCTTCTGTTGGCCCAGGACAGGAACCATTCCCGAAGACAACTCATCAGACATGGAAGGGACTGGACAATGGGTTGGAGAGAGATGCTGATGAAGAGTGAGCTACTTGTATCAGGTGGACACTTGAGACTGTGTTGGCATCTCCTGTCTGGAGGGGAGATGGGAGGGTAGAAAGGATTAGAAACTGGCAAAATGGTCATGAAAGGAGAGACTGGAAGGAGGCAGCGGGCTGACTCATTAGGGGAGAGTAAATGGGAGTATGTAGTAAGATGTATATAAGCTAATATGTGACAGACTGACTTGATTTGTAAACTTTCACTTAAAGCACAATAAAAATTATTAAAAAAAAAGAAATAGGTGTTCAGATTGGAGGGGAGGAAGTAAAATGATCTCAATTTGCATATGACATCAACTTGTATATAGAAAATCATAAGAAATACACTAAAATACTATTAGAGCTAATAAATGGTTTCAGTGACTGCAAGATACAAGATCGATATATAAAAACCTGTAGTTTATGGGTGGTAAAACAAAGGGTCAGCAGAAAAGATGAAGACCCTCAATGAGATGATTGACACAATGGCTGCAACAATGGGCTCAAACATAGCAATGATTGTGAGGAAGGTGCAGGACCAGGCAGCGTGTCACTCTGTTGTACACAGGGCCACTGTGAGTTGGAACCGACTCAGCAGCACCGAACAACAACAGTGGTTTATTGGTGGTGGTTGTGCAACATGATTGATGTAATTAATATCACTAATGTGTACACAGGAAATTGTTGAATTACAAATGTTGTGTTATATGCATATTTACAACAATAAAAGATAGCCTACCTTCAAAAAAAAGAAAAAAGATTTTAACCATTAAAATGATATTTAGGAACATGGTGGAGTATGCTAATCATTTCCCAGTTAAGAAAACCCAATCTGAAGACAGCTGTTTAAGAAAGATGTTCTTCTGTAAACAGACTGGAAGGAAACATGGAAAGATAAACCAGCTACTGGGCTGATGTGGAGTTAGCATTGTCAATATGGAAAGTTTTAAATTTTTTGGTACTAAAATGTTGTTTGAAATAATGAAAAAAAAATCTGTTTCTTTGTCCTCAACTTCATGCTTCATATAACTCAAGTATGACAACCCTAGATTGATAAGCTCATCTCTCAAAGAAAGATTTACTTTACATATCTGGCAATTTTAAAGCTTAATTTTTCCATGAACATTTACTGAGCACTTACTGTATGCAGCGTACTTTTGGCATCCTTCCTCTCATTGTACTTTTCATAAAATTATTGTCAGATTTCTTTTTAAGTGTTTATACTTGACTTGTTTCCTCAATGGTGGGTCATAAAGAATTACTGAAAATTGCAATGAGATAGACAGTATAATGAGTAAAATGGAGAAAGTCATCTTGGACGTCTTCTACTTTGCAATCCCTAGAGGCGGTCTGCCAATGTGTCCAATCATCCCCTCTTTTAAAGGGTCTCTCAGATTCACCTTCTTCTCAAATCCGGCTGTAGACTGAGTGAATCCCAGACTTATAGTGCTTCATGGTTAGATTGCCATCACAGCTGTTTAACTGATCATCCTGTCCCTTGTCATTTGGTCTCTAATCCATTCTGCCTGTGTAAAAATTCTTCTAAAACACCATTATTGTCACTCCAGAAATCTCCCATACCTTGCTGCCTTCTGCATAAAGAAAACACTTTCCTACCTGGCATTTAAGGTCATCCATAATTTTGTACCAGTTTACCAATAAACCTTTAGTCCCTACTTCTTCCCAGTCCATAGACTTCGCCTGTGTCAGACTCATCTCCTTTCCTTCCCAATGCAGCGCTTTGCCAAATCCAGGCTTTGAAAGTCTAATCCCATATTTAGAATTTTATCCCCCTTCTCTGCAACTATCCAGGTGTTAACCCATCCTGTAACATCCTCATCAAACCCTACTCATTCTAACAGCTCCAGCCCATCTCACTGACTTTTCCTTTTCTGAATTCCAATAATATTTCTAATCAGAATCTCATGGTTTACTTCTCAGTTACTCAGGAAGTGGGCACTGGAATCAAATTTGGATAATCCAGGTTCTTGTTCACTGTTGAGCCTTGAAACTGTTTCTTACCTACCCCTCTACCTTATTCACTGCATATTGTGCTGATAGGGTAGTTACCACGGTATCATGGTGATGGATTACATTTCTTTTTTCTCTGCTACTCCAGAAGGCAGACAACTTGCTCTAGCTTTCAAACTTCAGCACACCTGGAATCATGCCTGACACACAGAAGTCTCTCAATGCATGTCGAAGATCAGCTGTCTGCCATGAGAACACTCTGATCCAGGATGCCTTCTCTGTAAAATAGAAATTATAGCAACTGCTCTGCTCAGCTCACAAAGTAATTTCCTACAGGGTAGATGGTAGGAAATGCAATCATAAGCACTTTAGAAAATATTATATGATCATATACATTTGTTCCCCACGAGTCTGTCAGTTTGTCATACTGTAGGGGCTTACATGTTCCTGTGATGCTGGAGGCTGTGCCACTGGTATTCAGATACCAGCAGGGTCACGCATGGAGGACAGGTTTCAGCTGCACTTCCAGACTAAGGCAGACTAGGAAGAAGGACCTGGCAGTCTACGTCTGAAAAGATTTAGCCGGTGAAAACCTTATGAATAGCAGTGGAACACTGTCAGATATAGTGCCGGAAGACGAGCCCCCAGGTTGGAAGGCACTCAAAATACTACTGGGGAAAAGCTCTCTCCTCAAAGTGGCACCAGTTTTAATGACATGGATGGAGTTAAGCTTCTGAGACCTTCATTTGCTGATGTGGCAAGACTCATAATGAGAAGAAACAGCTGCAAACATCCACTAATAATCGGAATGATGAATATACAAAGTATGAATCTAGGAAAATTGGAAATCTTCAAAAATTAAATGGAATGCATAAACATCAATATCCTGGGTATTAGTGAGCTGAAATGGGCTGGTATTGACCATTTTAAATCGGACAATCATGTGGGCTACTATGCCGGGAATGACAACTTCAAGAGGAATGGCGTTGCATTCATTGCCAAAAAGAACATTTCAAGATCTATCCTGAAGGAAAGCACTGTCAGTGATAGGATAATAAAATGAGGAAGCATGTTTATATATTACTCTGTGTATTTAAGCATTTTTTTTATTTATTTCCCTAAATGTCTCATTTTTGGTAAAATGTTTTTATTGTAGTGACTATATAAAAATCAGCAGCTATTTGAAAACCCTGGAGATGAAAGGGATGCTAAATATGTTTAGGTATATTTTCTGCATTTTTTTTCTTGGAATGTATTAATTTGAGTAAATGACATAAAGACCATTTTTAACAAATCAGCAAAACTTGGGTGGAAAATTTTTTTTTTTTTTTTTTTTTCCCTAAGTGAAAAAGCAGGTGAGCCAATAGCAATTTCTGTGACTAAGGAGCCCTGGTGGTACAGTGGTTAAGAGCTCAGCTGCTAACCAAAAGGTCAACAGTTGGAATCCACCAGTCCATCCCTGGAAATCCTATGAGGCAGTTCTACTCTGTCCTATAGGATCACTATGAGTTGGAATCAACTCGACAGTAATGGGTTTGGGATTTTGGTTTTGAGACTGTCAATGAAAATAGATGTTACAATTTTAGCAGAAATAGGTCACTCAAAGACAAGTCTGCTGTAAAAAGTAAGAATGGAGGGAATGGGGAAAACACTATAAAAAAGCAAGTATGCCCAAAGCTTTGACATAAAGTGGGGCTACTGAAGTTAGCACACTTCTCTGCCTGGATTCAACGAGTGGTGGGAAAGCCATCTGTCCTACAGTCTCTTCTCTCCATCTTCATCAATAGATCCCTGATTACCAAAAACCCAAACCAAACCCATTGCCCTTGAGGAGGAATTAATGCTGCAAGTTTTGGCACCACACCCAATGTGGAAAAGTACTTGAGTATTCTGAGCCATTGTGTTAGAGGATAAGTAGTTGATGGCACTTGTTTTCTTGTCTACCACAGCTAACAATTACGCCTTGTCTATTTTTTTTTTTTTTAATAAGTGCCTGGTGTTAGGTGCCAAGTTGAATTGTACAATATGGATTGATTTGGGTGGATTAAGATAGACTAGCTTTAATTCCTCTGACTAGCTGAGAACAATCTACCTTTAACAGTAATCATAAAAAGCTAAAACATAAAGGTTGCTCTGAATCATTAAATATAGAGTGCTTTTTTTTTTTTTTTGGAAAAGCTTGAGTTATATGTATTATTTCACCTTGAGAAAGTGGCAACCTAAAGAAGTACAGCCAGAATGCTCACTAGAAACTAGGATGGCAAGACTTCGTCTCACATAATTTGAACATGTTATCAGGAGGAACCAATCCCTGGAGAAGGACATCGTGCTTGGTAAGGTAGAGGGTCAGTGAAAAAGAGGAAGACCCTCGATGAGATGGAGTCACACAGTGGCTACAACAATGGGCTCTGACATAAAAATGATTCTGAGGGTGGCGCAGGACCGGATGGCCCAGGTCCAGGCTGTTTTGTTTTATCGTATATGGGGTCACTATGAGTCAGAGCTGACTTGGCAGCACCTAACAATGGCAACATGCTGTAGGAAATTACCATAGTAAATGACTAGAGGACAGGAGATAGGGGCCCTGAGTTTTGCATCTAGCTGACTTTTATCTAAATCTAATTCAACCCTCTCTATAGGGAAGGGAACTTACTATTGCCATTGATTATCCTGTCTCCTTCCTTATCTTTTTTCCCACTAATGTAATCAATAGTCCTCCAAGACCTTTCCATCCTTTGATTTCCCATCAACTCACTAAGATACATTTGCTTTGCTTTAATTTATATAGTATATACAGCTGAATGAATACAGAGGCAATTTGCTCCTCCCACTTTCAACCCCTTAGCAAAGTCCAGCATACTTGGTATGGAATATGGCTGTGAGTGAGGAGAACAGATACTACACACCAAGGTCTATGCAATCTATCCAGAATGTTTTATAGATATAGACACAGATAAAACATATATACACATATAGGTAGATAAAAAAAATAGATAAATGATAGATAATGTTAGTATAAAAGATGTTAATTATAATGATAATTCTAGGTCAGCATATTTACTTAATCAGGTATCTCATTCCTCAACCATTCTAGATCATGAAGAACTTACTCTTTTGCTCAGGATGGGTCCTTGCTCAATATTATTGACTTTGAACTTTGAAAATTTCCTCTCTGACAGACCATCTAACTTTCTGTCCCTTCCCATGCCTTCGTTAGCAACTAAAGTGAATTTTGTTCTCCCTGTGAGGTCTAATCCCTTGAACCATCCTTGTATTTCTGGTTCCTCAACACTCCCCTGACTTCATTTTTCTCCCTGATTAAATCGTAAAATCCATATTGAGGCTTTTTAATGGTCTTCTCACTAATACTCTAAAACCTCTCACACGTTTGACGTTTGCTACCTGTATTCTAACAAACCCAACTTTGAGTAGTCCAAGAGCTCAGCTGCTAACTAAAAGGTCAGCAGTTCAAATCCACCAGCTGCTCCTTGAAAATCCTATGGGGCAGCTCTACTCTGTCCTATAGGGTTGCTATGAGTCAGAATCGACTCAATGCCAATGGGGTTTTGTTGGTTTCTTTTTTTTTTTTTTTTGGTTTATGATACTCTTTCTTTGCTGCTTTCAGACCACTTTAGCGTTGCTGGAGGAAGTTTATAAATCAGCACTAAAAAAAAAAATTCCACTACAGACGCTTATTTCCCAACCCTATTTGGTTCTCTCAACTACTTAAAAGTGGAATTTGTCTCCTGATTCAGTACTGCGCCATCTTCTGAAGGAGTTTCAAACCTTCTTATACCCCAGTCTCTTCCTTCCCTTCTAGATAAATATTGTCGCTACCCACTTAACTATGAAGATCAACACCACCCCGAAGGATCTGGGTAGACTGCCCACCTCTCTTTCTTATGAAGATTTACATCTATATTTGGCATATTGTTCTTCCCTCCCTTCTTGAAGAAAACAGCCATAGTTCCTTAGTATTTGGGTGCTAAACTCTACCTGGGAAACCCTGGTGGTTGTAGTGGTTAAGTGCTATGGCTGCTAACCAAAAGGTTGGCCATTCAAATCCACGAGGTGCTTCCTGGAAACTCTATGGGGCAGTCCTACTCTGTCCTGTAGGATCACTAGGGGTCAGAATCAACTTGAGTACAACAGGTTTGGTTTTGGTTTGGTTTAAACTCTATCTGGGCTTAAACATTAGCCTTCCTTCTTTTCTTAAAACCTGTTCTGTTAAATAACCATTTTCTACTTTTTTTCTTTGCTTCTTACCCTTTCTCTGCCTACTAATGTGCTTAAATTTTCCAGTCTTCTGAAAGAGCCTTTCCTCATACCAGGCGTCTCTCAAGATATCACTGTCTTGACTGCTTGCTACCAAATCTCTTGAAAGAGTAACTGCATCGCTGTCTCACACAATACCATTGTTCTCACTTCTTGCAGACTAACTTACTATAAAGAGTTAATAAGAGCCAAATCCATAAGCCCTTTATCGTCCCTCTCTTTCATTTCTTTCTAATATTTGACCCTACTGGTCATTCTGTTTCTTAAAATTCACTTCACTGTTGATTCTATGTCATGTTTTTAACTCTACGACCATTCCACTGACTGCTTCTATGGAGGGAATGAAGACTAGCATTTATTATCTATTTTGGTTTAGAAAACTCCATTCTCTAACCATCAGTTACCCCCGCTTAGTTCCTCGATAATAACTATTCCCCAAGAGTCTACCATTGCCTCCTATTCTTTCTATTATTGGTGGCTGCCAGTAGATAAATGGATCCCGATCCTTCATCATAATTCCAGACCTGTCTCTTAATATCTAAACTCATATATCCAGCTACTTTATAATTACCTTTACTTAAATAGTCTATGACTAACATAACCAAAACTAACCTTACTGTTTCCATTACCTTTATCACCAAATTAGTTTTTTCTACTGACTTTTTAAAGTTTTTTTCTAATAGCACTATTACTCAATAGTTAATCACAACTTGAAACCTAAGAGTAATTTAAAGCCATTCTCTTCTTTTTCTCCTTTCCAATATTACTTTTCAAACTTTTTATTTCCTTTTTGGTGAATGAACTTCCTTTTAACTACTCTCGTTTTCATTCTTACTCTTACTCTGTTAGATTTAGGACTCATTTTTCCTTAGTCAGAGCCCGGTGGCACAGTGGTTAAGAGCTTGGTTTTTAAACAAAAAGTTGGCAATTTGAATTGACCAGCCGCTCCTTGGAAACCTTATGGGGCAGTTCTACTCTGTCCTCTATGGTTGCTATGAGTTGGAATTGACTCAACAACAAAGGGTTTGGGCTTTTTTGTTTTCTCTTAGTTGGACTGTGGCCAAATTTCCTAACTGGTGTCCCTGTGGTCATTCCCTATGGCAATCTTGGGTCCTTGGGTAGTGCAAATGGTTACGCTCTCAATTGCTAACCAAACGGTTGGCAGTTTGAACATATCCAAAACCATCTCAGAAGTAAGGCCTGTCGATGTGTTTCCGAAAGGCCACAGCCTTGAGAACCCCATGGAGGGCAGTTCTACTCTGCAGTGCGTGGGTCAACATGAGTCAGAACTGGCTAAATGTCAACTGGTCACGGCAATCCTATCCTAATGTGTAACTAAAACTTCTGTGAATTTCTTTGGAGACCAAACTTTATAAGGTATATTTTAAGATTCCCAGAACCTGGCTGAGACTCAACTTTCTACCTGCTTTTCGGTTATTTGTCTAAATATTCTTTAATTCTATCTACATTCTCTTACTCCTTTTCTGTGAACACATCCCATCAGTTTTTGTTTTCATATTTTTGTTTATGCTATTTTTTTATGGTCCTGGTGTTTTCCTAAGCCCTCCTCCAAGGTATCTGCCTCTGAAGCCCTGTGTGTTCTTCAAAGCAGATTTCATCTGCTGGCCTTCTAATAAAGCGTGCCTTCCGTCGAAACTTTTCCCTTCTCTGTCTGAACATCTGTTGTAGGTCTTTGATGCCATCCCTGTATAATGATGCTGTCATCTACTGGTCTTGGCCGCTGTACCTTAATCTCCTTGAGAGTAGAAACCTTGCTTTTCATCATCGTGTCTTAGTCGTCTAGGGCTGCTCTAAGAGAAATACCACAAGTGTATGGCTTTAACAAAGAAAAAGTTATTTCTTCACAGCAAAGTAGGGTAAAGTCCAAATTCAGAGCATCAGCTCCAGGGGAAGGCTTTCTGTCTCTGTCAGCCTTCTCATCAACCTTCCCCTGGACTAGGATCTTCTCCACGCAGGGACCCCGGGTCCAAAGGACACACTCTGCTCCCAGCTCTGTTTTCTTGGTGGTATGAGGTCCCCCTGCCTCTCTGCTCTCTTCTCTCTTTTATATCACAAGAGATTGCCTCAAAACACAATCCAATCTTATAGACTGAGTCCTGTTTTGCTAACACAACTCCCGCTCATCCTCCCTCATTAACATCATAGAGGCTGGATTTACAACATATAGGAAAACCACACAAGACAGGGAATAATGGCCCAGTCAAGCTGGTACATACATTTTGGGGGGGGGACATTATTCTGTCCATGACACATTATATCTTCTGCAGTGCCTAAAATATATACATTGCATTGTCTCTATATATGTGCGTGTGCCCATGTTGAATGAATAAATAAATGAATAGTGAAAAAAAGGGCTTCAAGTTTTTTTGAAAATTGTTTTGAGATGACCTTCTCATATATTCATATACTTTTCTGTTAAACCTTATTTGGTAGCTTTTATCAAGAATAATCATAACCTTCCTACTCCTTTGTTCCAACATTTTTAAATGTCTACATAATTTTATTTGCTTCGATAAATCTTTTCCAAAAGAGAAATATTTGTAAGGCTATATGACTTCTCAAATTTCTTTGATTCAATTACATTCTTTGTGTATACTAAGGCATCCATGTTATATGACCCCAAAATATGGAGTGCCTTCTGGGTGAGTTTTCACGAAAAATTCAGGAAGCTGAATTCGTATTTTATTCTTTGTAATTCAACTGTTTTTTCAGATATTTTTCTTTTATTCATGGGAACTCTGTAGAATAACATTTAATTTAAATAAAAGTAATAAATACATACACAGAAGGGTGGGTAATATTATCCTCCCCAGGAAAACTACAAATGTGAATAATTAAAGATGATTATCTTCTAGTAACAGAACAATAGGCCTTCTTATTCAGCTTGTCCACAATGTGAATCTACACACCATTATCATGTGTGAGGTGGATAAATAGATAGACTGATAGAAAGAAGGGAAGAAAGGAAGAAAGGTGGCAAATGGATAGATGGATGGATGGATGGAGAGACAGATAGATGGATATCCCAAGAAGGATGCAAATCACCTTTTGTCAAGGGCTACTATGTATCTTTTCTGAAAACCATTTTCCTGAGCCTTAAGCCCTGGTGTGGACCTTGATCTGTCTCTTGTGTCTTCTTTCTTATTTAAAGGAAGTCTATCTGACACACTGGTGGGTTTTATTCACAAGAAGATTTTTTTTTTCTACCTGTCAGCATCCATGGATGGTGACTTTCAAGTATACCTACTTCAAGTATACCTACTTCGATTCAGTGTCAAAGATTGGCTTAAAAGGTTTTCTGGAATAAGAGATTAAATTACTCTGTAAGACCACAGGCCTGTGGTGTAGGATTATACCTAATGAAAAGAAGAAATAAATTTTTTAAGAGGTTATGAAGGTAATAAATCTTCCTTAGAAGTAACACACGAAGTACTGTTTTATTGCTGAGACTGAAATATTAATATTGAGTTTTCTTGATGGGGTCCCTGCATCTAACCCAGCACTCACCATAATGATATAAACCGAGAGTTGGTGTTCATTGGTTCTCAAGCTCTGTATTTAGTTGAAATATTCCTTATGGTGCAAGATCCTGGTGTACATTATTTTTTATCAGGCACTTAATGATATCAACATAGATTTAAAAAAAAAAAAAACAGTTTCATGTCCCCAAAAGTTTAAAGGCTATGCTTTAAAGTGAATGCTTTACCAGTTCTCTTAACTCATGAAACCTGCAATCTCATAAAATATCTTTTTATCGAGTTTGACTTAAGTTGATGGAAAAAAAAAATACAGCAACACAAATCTATGTGATTCTCAAGGGCAGAAACTTGGCCTTGTTGATTGTGGTATCTCTAGCCTGGAATATGCCTAGAGATTTATTGAATAAATTAAACTAGAAAAATCAATTCACCATCAACTTCCAAATATCAAAAATTAGGTAGTACCTCACTGTCTCTTAAACTGATACGCATTTCTAAGCTTTCATCAAAAGGACATTTATTTATATTCTTCTGATAAAATTGTTTCAGTACTTTTCCAGTGCAAATACAACACGTATGACTTATTTAAGGCATAAAGAATATTCTTTGGCATCATGCTGTCAACTCTTCACCTTATTTTATAGATCACCCTACTGGTGCCAAGAATTCTAAGATGGAAACACTTGACTCAGGGCCCAATTAGGCCTACTGAGGCTCCAAGAACAGAAAAGATGATATTACTCCTTACTCAAATGTGGAGCCAAGATAAACTACTCTGTAAAACAATCATGAAATATTCAATTCTATAGTTCTGATAGTTCCCCTAATGACCACTTCAGTGATATCAAGCATCACGTTATTCCTCTTTCTATATCTATATTGTCTACAACTAAATATTTATATCTCTAGGCTTGCTTTAATGGGGTGCTCTGTATGTGCTTAGCTGGATAATTCAGCAGTAAAATAACCTCCAACAAAAGAGAAGATAATAATTCTGGTTTATATATGTACATCGTGTTCTTCCAAGAAAAGGAATGTGCTAGCACCAAAAGGAAAAAAGTGAGAAAACTACTTTTAGACAAAAAGTCAAATATTTCTTAACAAAAAAGAAAAGTACACATAAAAAGCAGACTTTTAGGGCTGTTAAACAATAAATATTGATCATTAAAAACTCTAAATTGTGTATTGTCAGAAGACCTTGAAATAACTTTGAAGAAAAACATTTCTTTCTACCCACATGTGAAATTACAATGACTCAGAAGCTACCAATTAAATATTGTATTTTTCTGTATGTTTATTTACAATTTGGATATACTGTGCCATAAAATATTCTCTTACTACAAAAAAAAAAACCCACAAAACTAATTACAATAATCATTAAATGTCTGTGTTAGATAAATAATATCTAGGATAAATAATAGTAGAGTTAACATTATGTCATAGGTTAACCTATGCTGATTAGGCATTGATTTTTATTCCTTTTTTGATGAAACGTGATCATCTAAAGATAAGGTAGAAATTAGTCTAAAAAATTCATTCGTTTTTATTTCCATAGTCAGGTAGGATTTTCATATCCTAGAGGACAACAGACTTATAAAGTCTAAGTACCCTTTAAATACAAGGTCTACATTTCATGTGTTATGAATTTCATCCTCTTCATTATTTTTTTCATTATTTTTATATTTCTCTCTTTACAAGTTCGTTCTGTCTTTAAAGCAATGGACATTCTAGGATAAAAAAATATTAGAAATCAATCTATTATTTCATCATTAAAAAACCACAACAGTATTAAATTGTCAATATTTCCAGATATGATAAGAATAAAAAGAATGCAATTTTATGAAGTATTTAATTACAATTATATAGTACTGGAAAACATATCTTCACATGTATTATAATTGTTATATTTTGAAATTTCAGAATCCATTCTTTTATCTATGTGGATATGTGTGCATGTGCATAAATGTGTGTGTGTGTGTGTGTAATAAGTAGAAGCATGAATAATGTTTAAGGATCTTTGGGCTAGATTCAAAATACCACCTTGATTAAAATTCATTCTAGCGCATACATGAACCATCCATCAAACTATTTTCTCCACTCTGAGCTTTTCATATAATGAGATCTGAAAGTCTTTATGCATGAGGGTTTCGCTCTCAGGAATTTCAGGAAGAAGTTCTAAAGTCTGGAAAAAACTCTGGTAGATTAGAAAACTCCAGATGTCATAGATGTCTGCCAAAGAATTCTGTACTTCCCAAATGCCAATTTAAGAATGAATTGCATCCAAATTACCCAAGGGGCCTTAAAAACATTCGGTTCATGGGCACCACGCTGGGTGTTGTGAAACCGATCAGTGTTTGTTGCTGTTGCTGTTGTGTGCTGCCCAGTCATCTCCAGTTCATAGTGACCCTGCGTACAACAGAAGGAAGGACTGACCGGTCTCACACCATCCTCACAATCATTGCTATACTTGAGTCTATTGTTGCAGCAACTCTGTCAATCCATTCCATTGAGGGTCTTCCTCTCTTTCCATGACACTCTACTTTACCAAGCATGATGTCCTTCTCCAGGGACGGGTCCCTCTTGATAACATGTTCAAAATATATGAGACAAAGTCTTGCCATCCTCACTTCTAAGGAGCATTCAGGCTGTACTTTTTCCAAGACTGATTTGCTCATTTTTCTGGCAGTTCATGGTATATTCAATATTCTTTTTAATACCATAATCCATAGGCATCAATTCTTCTTCGGTCTTCCTTGTTATCGTCCAGCTTTCACATGCATATAGGCTGTTGAAAACATCATGACTTGGGTTAGGTACACCTTAGTCCTCAAAGTGACATCTTTGCTTTTAACATTTTAAAGAGGTCTTTTGCAACAGATTGGTCCAATGCAATTCATCGTTTGATTTCTCAACTGCTGCTTCCATGGACCCAATAATCTGTATTTTTAAAGGATATAGAGGGTGATTCTGGTGCATTGCTAGGACCTGAAATCATGTCCTATTTTCCAACTTGACAGGAATCTGCTGCAATAAATGTAGGGATGAAAAAACAAACGGCCTGCCTATTCGCCATCCTCTCCCCCCAATCTTTCTCACTTAATTCTTGGTAATCACTTCCCAGCTTGACTTCTCAGAAATATTCCCCATTCTCATCATCCGTCATACTACAAAAGAAGAAGCTTGTTCTCCAGATGAACTCAGTGAAAATGGATCTAGGAGGTGTATGCAAAGAAGTCTGGTTTCCGTAAATCAATTTCCCAGAGTGTCTCAATATTGTACAGCTTCCAGCAAAGGGGCATTTTACCCTCCTGTATTCCATTTGTACCATTTAGTCTCAGATCGAGAGTTGCCCTGGAATAGGATAAATTAGCAAAAAATGCATTTCAATAGATGGAAATTGGCACTGACCATTCTGGTTGACAGAATTAGAGCTCTTCTGTGTTGAGATTCTGGGGACAAGAACCTGCAGTAGTTTGGAAATACCAAGGGGAAAAAAGAAAAGGAGACTAAAGATGCATTCTACAGTGAGATGAGGCCAAAGTTCTTATTGGCTTCTATAGAGTTTTGCTCAGTAACACTTCTATAGAAATGTATTTTCCCTATTCTTACAAATAAAGAGGTTTATGATAAAACATTTATTTGAAAATTCAACTTGACAATACTTTATCGACTAGGTAGGCAGAGTAAAAAGGCAAGCACATTATATAACTAATTAAAATACAAGGAAGGGTATAATTTTTCAAGGCTGCAATTCTGATGCGTAGATCAAAGATTTTATGTAGGAGGAAGCTTTTGAGCTGAATGGATAAAATTTTGACAGCTTGAATTTAGGAGAAAGGCAAGAAGCAGAGAAATGGAAAAATGGAGTATGTTCTAAGACAAAAGCGAGCTGTTTTGTACGCCAAAAATGTCTCGTGGCTTGGGAATATCATGATGTGGAAACTTAGACCAGGAAAAGAGAATGATAGATCAAGCTAGAAAGTTTTGGATCTCATTATGTAGACATTGTTGAAATGAAGCGAAGTGTTCAGTAGAGATATGACATGATCAGACTGGTGTTTTAGGAAAACCTGAAAGAGAATGGGGAGGGAGGTGCTAAGAAAACCATTTCAAAACCTAGGGTAACAGTCTGGATATGGGGTTTTCACAACTAATCAGCTAGAAACCAGTCAAGAAATGCATACTATTATTTATTTATAAATACGAGGCAAAGCTGCCACCTTTTTGTCAGTTTATTGCACTGTGGTGGCTTGTGTGTTGCTATGATGCCAGAAGCTACGTCACTGGTATTTCAAATACCAGCAGGGTCCCCATGATGGACAGGTTTCAGCAGAGCTTCCAGACTAGGACAGACAAGGAAGAAAGGCCTTGCAATCTACTTCTGAAAATTCGCCAATAAAAACCCTGTGATCACAACACAGTATTCTCCTGTAGAGTGCTGGGACGTGAGCCCCTTAGATTTGAAGGCACTACACAATGGCTGCGACAATGGACTCAAACGTGCTAATGATCATGAAGATGATGAAGGACTGGGCTACGTTTCATTCTGTTACACGCAGGGTCAACAAGAGTTGCAGCCAACTTGAAGACAACTAGACAAAGAGCTCAATGAGAGTTTGAACTCAGACAAAGACACAGTGAATGGAAAGAATGGAACTGATTTGAAAGGGATTGCAGAGATAGAGACAAAGGACTAACTACCTTATACTATGTTGCTTTTAGTAAAAAATGTCCCCATCATGTTTTTTTAACAGTTTTATTGAAATATAATTTACATACCATAAATCTCATCCACTTAAAGTGTGCAACTCACTTTTTTATTATATATACAGAATTGTACATCCATCATCAGGATCCAAGTTTAGAACATGGTCATCATCCCCAAAAGAAACCTTGTACCCGATGGCAGTCACTCCCTAGCCCCTCTCCCCTTTTCCCAGCCTGCCGTCAGCTTGGCTAGGCTCATGGGAACCCAGGCCTTTCTTCCTAGTCCATCTTCGTCTGGATGCTCCACTGAGACCTGTTCAGGATCAAAGCAACATACAAGCCCTCACAGACAGACAGGCGGTGGCTGCGCATGAGGTACACTGGCCGGGAATCAAACCCGGGTCTCCCACGTGACAGGTGAGAACTCTACCACGGAGCCACCACTGCCCCCTTACCCAGCCTTGCCTGATCACTAATCTATCCATCGTCTGCCTTATTTTGCCTATTGAACTCTAAACTGTTAGGGGAAAGATTTAGTCTTTTAATTAATATATAACATATAATGATAACCATTTGTTTGTGTAAACATTTTTGAACTCACTTCCTCTCTCTCACCTTCCACCCCAAAACACACACACATCATAGGTATTTCCAAGGCACGAAATTCTTACCTTCTGCTTTTGTATTCTTGTGGGGACCACAAGGCCCCAGTGCTGCTTCAGAGGCCAGTCCTTGTTGTTGTTAGGTACCATTGAGTCGGTTCTGACTGATAGCGACCCTACACACAACAGAACGAAACACTGCCCAGTCCTGCACCATCCTCAGAATCGTTGTTATGTTTGAGCCCATTGTTGCAGCCACTGTGTCAATCCACCTTGTTGAGAGCCTTCGTCTTTTTCTCTGACCCACAACTTTACCAAGCGTGATGTCCTTCTCCAGGGACTGATCCCTCCTGATAACATGTCCAAAGTACCTGTGAGTAAGTCTCGCCATTCTTGCTTCCAAGGAGCATTCTGGTTTTAATTCGTCCAAGACAGATTTGTTCCTTCTTTTGGCAGTCCATGGTAGAGTCAATATTCTTTGCCAACACCACAGTTCAAAGGCGTCAGTTCTTCTCTGGTCTTGCTTATTCTCCATCCAGCTTTCACGTGCGTATGAGGCAACTGAAAACACCATGGCTTCGGTCAGGCACACCTTAGCCTTCAAGGGGACATCTTTGCTTTTCAACACTTTAAAGAGGTCTTTTGCAGCAGATTCGCGCAGTGCAATGAGTCTTTTGATTTCTGGACTGCTGCTTCCATGGCTGTTGATTGTGCATCCAAGTAAAATGAAATTCCTGACAACCTCAATCTTTTCTCCATTTATCGTGATGTTGCTTAATGAACAGAGGTCAGTAGAAGCTGACAATCCTTGCTTGTAGGAAGCAGCACACTTAAAGGTTCCCTGACTTGCTTCCATTTCTTTCCTTTGGCGTTAAACCTTGAGCTCTGTAAGAAAACAATGGAACGAGCAGGACCTGACTCTGGCCAGTGCTTGTCTGGAGGCCTGGAGTTCCTAGACCCACCCTAGACTGTGGGACTCCGGAGAGATGGGTCTAGATGATGCAGCCCAGACGAAGCCCAGCCTGGTCGTAGGCGAAGTCTGCCTCTCAGAGCGTGGTAGGCCTTTCACACTACTCAGTCGCAATTTCCCATTGAAAGGGAGCATGCAGCCTGTGGATGTCAAGCCTCCCTTCTTCTCAAAAAGCCACACGCCCCTAAGAGCATGCTGATCTCTTCAAGCTACTGCTTGAGCCCAGGTTTTTAAGGCACTTGATAAATCTGGAGATACCTATGCAAATTTTAAGATCCTAATAATTATGAAATAAAAAGGACAAGTATTACAGACACTGCTTTTACAAATGAGGAAATTCCTTAAGCCATCACCCAGCAAGTAAGGGATAATGCTCCACCATCTTCCGTATGAATTCAGTAAGTCACTTAAAGCCCTCTGAGACCCCAAGGACCGTCATTCCAGGATCCCTTTAAGGTTAAAAAAGGCTGTAAGTACAAACATAACTGGTAAATGAGAAAGCGCTGCATGGCCGAAATGTGGGATTTGTACACAATCTAGTCCAGGTTGCTTTGGCTTTACTGGCAGGAGAATTGACGTTCAGCTCTTTTGAATTATCCTGGAGTCCAGGAAGCTTCCTAACACGCAGAGCAGCACACATCTGACGAGGCCTCGGGGTGTTTAGCAGCTGGATGGCGCCTTCTGAGTCACAGCTCATTATTGCGCACCATTTACACTTCCCTCGAGGACAGCCCTTTGACAGTCGATGCCAGACTCCGTCTCCAGCAGAGGAGGAAGGCTGCCCGCCCCAGGGCTGCTCCCTCTCCTTGCTCTCTGTGTGCACAGACAGCGGTCGGGCCTGACCTTCCCAAGTGCGGCCTTCTGGTCTACTCTGCCCAGGGCAAGGATTTGGAAGAGAGCTTCACGCCCCTTTGCTTTGGTACCTGGGTGATCACCGTCATCAACGCTGAGCACCCACGGATCATTTATAATGATTAGCTGCTCACCACACCTGCTCTTGATGTTTAGCTTGCTTGCAAGGCGACACGGAAGCGCGGCAAGCCCTGAATTTAGCAACATGGGCCCCTCCAGAAGACGTGCACCCGATAACACTGAATCGGTTCCGCTTCTTCCCAGTGTTCGAAGATGCGCTGCCAACAAAAGCCACTCATATTCGCAAATGAACCAACTATTTGCAGAACTCTAGTTTTCTAAAGAAGCTGTATTTCATTTTATAAAGTAGCCTACTGCTTTGTTTTTTTAAAAAAAAAAAAAAAAACTGGAAACTGCAAATCCTGTGACATTTCTCTCAAAGGTGGTAAAGTTATTTCTTTTACCATAATAAAAAAATAGAGCCCGTTATATACAGAAAATGTCATATTAAAGGCTTTTATAAAAAGAAGTTTTTGTTAAAAAAAGCATTGATTGCACTGTAAATACAAATACTTGATTTTATGTTTCCTTAAGGTCTCTGATAATTTTTATTTTTTTTAAGGTCTCTGACAATATTAGATGTTAAGTAGTTCACCTAGTTTAATTAATGTTTCCATAAAGGTTTCTGGGGCAAATAAAAATAAATATGGTAGTATATGATTTGAGTAGCGGAGAAAATGAAATAATTTTTATGTTTATATTTGAATTTACATCCGATTTGTGGTCATTATAAAATAATTAACTATTATCAAGTAAAGCTATACATATATATTTTAGAAATGCTCTCTCCTAGTTATAGTCAACAGAGAATTCAGCTGTACAGTCAATACCTAGAGCTTGTAAATGTTAAAGTTATGGCCCAATGTACTATAAAAACCTGTTACCCTCGAGTCAATTTCAACTCATAGTCGTCAAGTTGATTTTGACTCACAGCGACCCGACAGGACAGAGTGGAGCTGCCCCATGGAGTTTCCAAGGAGCAGCTGGTAGATTCGAGCCACCGACACTTCGGTTAGCAGCCGAGCTCTTAACCACCGCGCCACCAGGGCTCCCAATGTACTGTAGTGTCTGTTTTTCCCAGTAGATGGGTGGCATCTCTGGCACAGAAACCGTAAAGTCTTGAGGCTTGGCTACTGTTTCCACTTACTTGCTTTAAGTCTGAAGAAGCATTTCACCTCCAAGCATCACGAATAGACAAAGGAAACCCTGTAAATACTTGATTCTGTGACAACATGCTTTGGGAAACTTGATTGCCTCTCTGCGAAAGCAGCTCTGTGCTGGGTTATGTTCAACAAAAGAAAGAATATATATATCAGACCTTCTCATGCAGTCCTTTGATAGTTTCAAATGGAACGGTTGTCTACGATTGATTCCCAGAAACGTCTTCTAAAGCCTTTAGGTGACAGGTAAGAAGGCAAGTAAACCTGATGTAAGTTTATTGATAGCACAGGCGGACACCCACCAATTACAAGGTATTATTGGCATTTTTTTTTCTTATTTTAAGATTGTCAGCTCTAAGAACGTTTTCTCTCCATCTGCAGTGCTGCCCTCACAAAAATGCTGTATTTTAGAAAATAATTCGTAGGGTTTTGGAGCCGTGACCACTGAAGATATTCCTTGTTGGTTCTCTATTTTTGGAGTATATCGCCGTACAATGCGATTTTAGTTTTTGCTGTGTTTTTGTTTGACTAGGTTAAATCTTTGATTCCTTTTTTACTATTGTCTGCATTTTCTCTGAAACATTTCCATGGCTCCTTCTTACCTAACTGATTTTGTTTTTCGCTTGCCTTCCTCGGTTTTGTACTACTATTTCCACTTACTTGCTTTAAGCCCGAAGAAGCATTTTACCCTCAAGTGTCACAAGCAGATAAAGGAAACCCTGTAAACACTTGATACTGTGACAACATGTAAGGTGATGTGTCTCCTTATCTTCTCCCCTGTGGATTTATTCCCCTATTCCCGTGACACCTGGAATTCCACCCCATGTTCACTTTGCCAATCCAAATCTCCTGTGTCTTCCAGGTCTATGTCAAGACGCGTAAGAGAAATCCCTTCTGATTAACCATATACCAAGTTCAAAGTGTTGCTTTTGTTTGGGCGCTCTCTCTAAGATATCAGGATTTTAGAAGTGACAACAAAGGATTTAAACTTCAATTTCTGTCATAAACCAGACCAGTGCTGAGGGAATCACATGTCTCAAAAGTCTGATGAGGTAAAATAATACAGCTTTTTATTTCCTAAACTTTGCTAAACATTACAAAAAATGATAGTTAACTTTTTTAATATCCATAAACCTTTACATTTTTAGGTAATTTCCCTTTAAGGATCCACCAATAAAATTTACAAATAAGCAAGGGGTAAAACAGAAGCTATTTATTTTGATAATAGGCAAATAAGCACAAATTTATTCCAAATCTTACCTTCAGTCCCAGTTTACTCATGAAATGGAAAACAGAGCTCAGCAGCATAAGTTTAAGAATAAAACAATTACCAGGAAATATTTTTTTAAAAGACACTTTGCTGTAGTGAATTCAGGTTAGAAGGAAGTTTTTGCCCCACATTTCTAACCCCAGATGATCTGGCTAACTACCATATCTAGGAAGAAATAGAAATAGTACCTGAAACAGGAAGAAATAAGAAACACACTGATGTGAAATTGTAAAAGTTTGACCATGTCGTCTTCACAAGGACAGAGAATCTCTCTGCCAGTAAAATCAAGTATTATCCAGATGACAAGTTTTCTGAAAGTTATACTTTATAGACACTCAATAACAATTCCCAAACATTACAGCCTCTGCTCACATACGTCAAAATGCAACCGTTTGCTGGTTTGTTTTTAAGTGAGTAATTTCTTTTATCAGGATCAGCACAAAGCCGGTTCCTATGAAGAGGAGGTTAAAGATCTCCCAAATGTCTAGCTTCTCCAAATTGCTGTCCTACTCCACCATCTCTAACATCAACTACTCCTCTTCCCCTCAGTACTCTCCCTCCCACATTTGGTTCCATAATTCACCGCAAACTCTCACAGAACTCATGAACCATATAGAGGAAATGACTCCTTCAGTTATGGAGGCTGGTAAGTTTCAGATCCATGGGTCAGGCATAGGCTTCTCTTGACTCACATGGCTATAGGGGCTGACGAACCCAACTGGCAGTTCAGACCACAAGGCTGCAGAAGCTGGCAAGTCAGGTCAGAAGAGAAGCCGCCAGCCCAGGGGCTGCAGAAGCTGGCGAATCTCAGAAACAGCAGGTCAGACAGCAGGCTGCTGGCTCAAGTCCCAAGAACTGGAGGTCATACAATGACTCAGGATCCAGATGCAGAAAGAGAAAGAGCCCACAAGAGCACGCACATGTATACACTGGATGCAGGCCATACCCCAGACGAAGGAGTGACTTGGGTAGGCTATGACTCAAGATACACCCCATACTAATCCTGCCTCATTAACATGTAGAAGTTAGGATTTACAACACATAAAATGGAGGATAATTACATCAAGTCACAAAATGGAGAACAGCCATGCAATACTGGGAATCATGGCCTAGCCAAGCCAATACCCAGCCCCAACCATCACAGGTCCCATATACCTTACTTGCACAGTTGCACTCAGTCATTGTGTGTGAGTCACAAAGAACATGGCTAGAAGGGCCATATTGAGTAATTCATTGTACCACAGTTTTATTTACCATGAGTTAATAATTTTGTTTAAAAAGAAAAGAAAAACATTCTGGCTGCCTTCTATGCATAAGTCCCCTGCTGGCTGCTGTCATACATGCGTGCAGTCACACACAAGCACACACACACACACACACGCACACATACACACAGAAGGCAGGGCCATTGTCTCCAAAAGTTTACAATTAAGTCATTATATCTATAAGAATGTGAAAGTGTGTTCTCCTTTAATTCACTTTTCCCAAAGCCTATAGCTGATTGTTAGTCAGGCTATAAAATCACAACAATTATTTGTGATTTTATTGCCTGACTATAAAGAAATGATACATTCAC
The DNA here is from genome assembly GCF_024166365.1 of Elephas maximus indicus. Classification (NCBI taxonomy): domain Eukaryota; kingdom Metazoa; phylum Chordata; class Mammalia; order Proboscidea; family Elephantidae; genus Elephas; species Elephas maximus. The sequence continues at coordinate 78,167,687 of NC_064840.1, forward strand.
AATGCTTTCCTTGGGTACCATTACTTTCCTCCACCGCTGGTCTGTCAGTGTGTTGTGTACTGTGGTGACTTGCATGTTGCTGTGATACTGGAAGCTATGCCACCGGTATTTCAAATACCAGCAGGGTCACCCATGGTGAACGGGTTCCGGCGGAGCTTCTAGACTAAGACAAACTAGGAAGAAGAACCTGGTGATCTACTTCTGGAAAAAATGGCTAGCAAAAACCTTATGGACAGCAGTGGAACTGACTTGACAGCACCTAACCACAACAACAACAACAACATTACTTTCCAATGTTAACATTTTACAACATCATTTAATGTTAGTTTCTTGGGGTTTCATAGTCTATTTTACAAAGTATTAAACATATCATTTGGTTAGACAACTCAATAACGGAAAATATTTATCAAATAATCCATGTCAACCTGGAAGGAAGATTCAAAAAATATTTGTCCTTGACCCTGTCTGGTTGATAGTTAAGCTAAGGGTCGCAACGGCAGGTTGGGACGTTTGTAGTTGATGTAAATCTAGAAGTGTTGAGAAAGATGACAGACGATAGAACCAGTATTCGCAAGATTCTCAGGCTTTAACAACAGATCAGATCTAACCAGAAAGAAAAATGGAACAGGGATGAAACACTTGACATTATGCTGGGATCCAAAATATCCACTTGAAGAGTTCAAGGTAAGGGAGTCTAGACTCACAGAGAGAACTCTATAAAGTGCTTTATTGTACATCAGCTCAACAGGAGTGCCATGGTGACGTGGCCTCCCCAAAGGCAACGCGAGGGGGAAGGAGAGGTGGAAACATCCATTGATAGACCACTCTTGTAGTGTCCACTCCAAGTACCGCACTTTAAGGGCGACATCAAGAAACTAAAAGAAAATATATATATACATTTATATATATATATATATACACACACACACACACACACGGGTAGCATAAATAAAAAAAAAATTTTTTATTGATGATGGAAAGAAAACATGAAATATTTTCATATAAACTCCTTGCTGTCAAGTTGATTCTGACTCATAGCACTGGTGGATTCGAACTGCAGACCTTTTGGTTAGCAGCCGAGCTCTTTAACCACTATGCTACCAGGGCTCCGAGGAGAGGGATTTAACTGAGAAAACAGATATTGTGTTATTAATAGGTATCCATCTGTCAGATGGCACATTAGTAACACTTTGAGGCCTCAAGGGTGAATCTAGATCAAGAGGGTCGAGTCCCTCTAGATTTCAACTGAAAGAGAGAGCGAGAGCAGAAGAACAAGCGCTTAGCTGTCAATGGTGAGGTAGATCACGTCGAGAGGTTTTATTTCACAGAAACTGGATATGTTCAAGTAGAAGATGATGACCTCTGAGAAAGAAGGGCAAAAGAAAAAAAAATTCAAGCATTAGATGGACCATTAAACTACAAACTAGACAAAATGTAAAATCCAATCTAACACTGAAATTTTATGGGGTAACAAATCTACTTCATGGCCAAGAGATTTGTCTTTTCCTCTTTGAAATTCCAATCCAGAAAACTGAATCCATATCTATTACAACAGGAGAACAAAATGTCTATAATGGATAAATGTCTAAAATACTTAAATCAGAAAATAGCATTATATTATTAATAAACATACACCCACTGCTCATTTATCAATACCGTTTGGTTCCAGAGACCAGGTCGTTAAGTGAAAATTAGCATTATGTGAAATACTGGAGATTTCCTGCTCCAGTCTCCCCTCACCCCCGGGCACAGCCCTCCCGGCTGGATGGCCATAGCCCCACTGCACCTACGGGGTCGTGGGCTCACACTCGCCTTGCTCACTAGAATCTGAACCCCTGCTGCTGGCTGCTGGCTTAGCGTGCTCACAGCCCAGCAGCCCAGCTGCCCAGCTCGGGCTCCGGGGTGCACTCAGCGGGAAGCAGGGGACAGGCTGGTGGTGCACAGCAGACTCTGCCAGGGGTGGCACCTGCCACAGATTTGGGAGGGCCGAGGGGAGGCTCAAGCCAGGCGGAGCCAGAGTGAAGGACATCCTGCAGGTTCCAGACTGGGGCTAAATACCCAGGGGTGACACCACTCCTCCCTCCGTGTCCCAGACGAGCTGTGCACGGCGAGAGTCTTCCAGTCAGAAGGGTAGTTAATGCACAAAATAGTCAGATAGTAGATTTTTTACTATTGTCATAAATGTGGAATGTCCAACAAGGAGACAGTCAATAAGTGAGGCGAAGGTGTACTGATAATAAACTGAAGTGAAAGTGGCTACCTTTGAGCAACAGGAATTGGCTCGGGCTGTAGTGGGGTGATATTAAGTTAGATACACTAGTATCAGCTTAACGTTATGCTTTACCCATAATAATTTTTTAATAAAAGCAAAAAATAAAAATCTATTGTTGAAAATGTCGATCAAGAAAAAGAATAATTTTAATTTTTTCTGAGCCTTTCCCTTTATTTCAAAATATGTTATCTGGCACCCCTTAGATTTTGTTGATTTTTTTTCACTTATTCAGTCTGTAACTTTAAACAATCTACCTTGTCCCGTGCAGATTCAGAAGGAGGCCACATGAAACCCTGTATCTCTACCTGGCTCCAGGACTTCACTGCAGCGCTAGAGAAGTAGTAAAGGCAAAAGACTAAGCCTGTCCTCTTCAGATTGCTTCCAAAGGTCTGACTTGTTTTTATTTTATTCTAATTTCTAGTGGTTACTCACCAAAGTTCTACAAAGTGAGAAAAGAGAAGGAAACTAGCGGCTATGCAGTTAACATAACAGGATGATAAATTACAAAGATTTACCATCCACATTATCCCTAAATCTGTCACTCTTTCTGCACAATAATTGTAACAGTCTGTCATTTTTTCTCAATCTGTGACATGACTTGTACCCGTTTTTTTCTCATTATTTCACTCAGTAAAATATTATGATGTTGCTCCCCTCCGGTATTAATATTAATATTAGGTCTGTTTAAAATGGGTCTTAGTATGTGATAGACAGGACTAGACACAAAAACATAGGTACACATGTTGGAAAATACCTACCTATTGTTGTTGTTGTTGTTGTTAGGTGCAAAGGTGCCTAAATTCTACTATTAGAGCTATATTTTGTGACTTGACCAGATTTCTTTATTTGGAAACAACTTCTTTATCTGGAGACTGACAGCATCTTACCCCTGGAGTCGATTCTGACTCCTAGTGACCCTGTAGGACAGAGTAGAACTGCCCCATAGAGTTTCCAAGGCTGTAAGTATTTATGGAAGCAGACTACCACATCTTTCCCCTCGGAGCCACTGGTGGGTTTGAACCACCGACCCTTCTGTTAGCAGCCGAGAGCTTAATCATGTCCAACTCACGACGACCCCTTGTATAACAGAATCCAACACTGCCTAGGTCTACACCATCTCCCTAATGGTTGGCAGGCTCAAGGCCACTGCTGTATCTTGAGTGCCTTCCACCCCAAGGGGCATATCTTCCAGCGCTGTATCGGACAATATTCTGTTGTGACCCACTGGGTTTTCATTGGCTAATTTTTTGGAGGTAAGTTGCCAGGACTTTCTTCCTAGTCTTAGTCTGGAAGCACCACTGAAATGTGTTCGCCATGGTTGACATTACTGGTTTTTTAAATACCAGTGGCAAAGCTTCCAGCATTATAGCAACATGCAAGCCACCACAGTAGGACAAACTGACACGGGTTGTGGGATTCCAGTACTAACACGTAAGCATATAGTTCTACTCCTGACACGTTCTTACTCCCAAATGCCTTGTTTTCTTATTTTTAAAACGTCATATTGTATGTTTAAAACATATTAAATCCAGAACTCAACTCATTAACACCCAAAGAACTTATTTAGCTTTATTTTCTTTCCTTGAGGGAAAGATATCATTAATCTTATAACACTGCAATGAGGTTTTCTAATGTAGCAAAGAAAATACAGGAACAGAAAACAAATTTCCATATCATACATATTGAACAGCCACGCTCTGCCGCTGTTATGTTACATATTTCCTCTGAGGGAAGGATAGTTTTACAGAATAGAAATGTTCTAGGCTTTGGGCTCAGATAGTCCTGAATATGGTTCCCAGCTATTTTACAAACTTGTTAATAGTAAGTCAACTTACATAATACCCCGGTTGTGTTATTGCAAGAATAAAATTGTATATATATGGAAATCCTATATCACATGGTAGTATTGTGTGAATTAAACTTTTCACCTACTTACATATGTGCCTCCAATGTATATTAAAATGAACTATCAAAGTTATGTTGCTGCGTATTTTTAACAGAAAACATTATTTTCTTAGAAAATAAACACTCGTTTAATTCTCAAATCAATTGCGCAAGTTGTATAGTTTAGTACTTTGAGTCTAAAACAGGCTCATAATCCACAATGCCCAGAAATGACACTGAAAAAAATATATCCAGTGAGCATGACTCCTAGGGTGTTATCATACAGGAGTGTGTCTGCCATGATCCAGTTAAAAACAGAGGAGAAAAGGAAAGGAACAAAACCACTTACTGTATTTGAAACAATGAAAATTTAGTGCTGAGAATTGGCTACAAGGGTGATGCCCAGAAAATGCCAAACCATTTGCCACTGAGTGGCTTCCAACTCATGGTGTACCGTGTGTTTCTGGGCTCCACAGGGTTTTCAAGGCTGTGACCTTCAGGAGCAGATCACCAGGCCTTTCTTTCAAGGCCCTCTGGGTAGGTTTGAATGTCAGATTTAACTGGTCACACTTAACAGTTTGTGCCACTTAAGAACTCCTCACAAGGGTGATGGAAGAACTAAGAAGCCAACCAGAAGACCTTGAGGAAGGCCAGAGATCAGAAATACCAGCAAGGTTGTCTGTCCGCTGGACTGGAATCTCAAAAGCGCAGCACTTACTGGAGCCCAGGGACAGGGATCACCTGGTGGAAACTGAAACCACCCTATACCTCTGTGGAAGGAGCCACAGAAAGACGTAGCCACTGAGTGTGTGCTAACTGGCTTTAGGTCACATACTTACTGTCCACACGTGCACACACTCCCAAGTCCATCATCGGGAAGCCTCATGCTCACCTATTCTCTATGTCACGGCCACCTCATGTGATCTCCTGACTGGGTTGCACCTTGTGAGCCTCACACCATTCCCTGCAGGCTGCACTACTCATGCCATCATCTCAACTGACTTCAAGCTGGCTTCAACCATTGTGAAGCACTGCTGAGGGTTGGAAGGTGGGAAGAAGAAAGAAGCCAGGGCTTTCCTGATCCTCTCTCTCTTCTTTAGTAGTAGAGATTAAAGTTGGGGCATGGGTACGGCTGCTATTTTGATGTGTTTGGATATAATTTCTTTTCCCAGAAGTAAAAACTAACGATCTTGACATGTCTCCATGTCTTAAATTACAAGGAAGATTAAACCATTCTTTTTTCTGTTTGAGAGTTAGTATCCAGGTTTTTTTATCCAGGGAGGGCACTTGGGGAGGGGGGGACTCATTTACTAGCTCTTGTTGTTGTTAGGTGCCATTGAGCCGATTCCAACTCATAGCAACCCTATGCACAACATTGCTCAGTCCTACACCATCCTCACAATTGTTGCTATGTTTGAGCCCATTGTTGCAGCCACTGTGTCAATTCATCTTGTCAGGGTTTTTCCTCTTTTTTGCTGACCTACCTTACCAAGCATGATGTCCTTCTCCAGGCATTGGTCCCTCCTGATAACATGCCCAAATTATGTGAGACAAAGTCTCACCATCCTTGCTTCCAAGGAGCACTCTGGCTGTACTTCTTCCAAAACAGATGTGTTCATTCTTCTAGCAGTCCATGGTATATTCAATATTCTTCGCCAACACCATGATTCAAAGGCGTCAATTCTTCTTCAGTGTTCCTTATTCATCGTCTAGCTTTTGCGTGCATGCATGGTGATGATTGAAACTATCACGGCTTCGGTCAGGCGTACCTTAGTCCTCAAAGTGATATCTTCACTTTTCAACACTTTAAAGAGGTCTTTTGCAGCAAATTTGCCCAAGGCAATATGTCATTTGATTTCTAGACTGCTGCTTTCATGGGCATTGATTGTGTATCCAAGTAAAAAGAAATTCTTGGCAACTTCAATAATCTAGGGAGAGAGAGAGAGAAAGGAAGGGAGAGAGAGACACCCTGGGTGGTGCAAACGGTAACATGCTCAGCTGCTAAGCAAAAGGCTGGAGACTCCAGACCATCCACAGTTGGCTCACGGCGGTCTACTTCTGAAAAATCAGCCATCGAAAACCCTGTGGATCACAGTTCTGCCCCGACACACATGGGCCATTAGGTGGGGTTGACTCAATGGCAACTTGTTTCTACAGACGTATATATGATACTTTATCATCATTGATGGTTTCATATTCAAGATAAATGCCAAGACCAATGTATGTAGAGGACATTTTTTATATCAGAGCATCCTTTTAGGACTTCTGTGGTGTGAAAAACTCCATGTGTTCCCTTCCTCAGATAATGAAAGGTACTATCAAGGCATTTATGTGTATGCAAGGTATTTGTAGATTTTGACTGACCCCTACTAAAACAATAAAACCCTCAGCAGGGTTTGGTGCAACTGATAATACTCGGAAGTGTGAAGGAAGTGTTCACTTTGTGGTATTGCAGCTGCATGCAAAATTTAAAGGTGATTTATTGAAAAGAAAACTCTTGCGAGAACAATATAAGAACATAAATTATTAGGATTAAATCCCGAGACCAAATAGTTAGATAAATCATCCAAATGTTAAGGGATTGGAAACAATTTGTGTGTGTGTATCAATTTCTAATTACCAAATTTTCTTGGTGGTCAAATAAATGTTTACACTGGAGTTTAAAATTGGGGACATTTATTTTTTCTTTTGACAAATATTTACTGAATTCATACCAAAAACCAGGTAAAGTGCTTATGAATTCAAAGATGGAGACACAATTCTTGTCCTAGACTGGCTTATAGGGGAGAAAGAATAACATTAAAGGCTGCAGTGCAATGGGGAAAACAATAGTGCATGCGTGAAGTAGCATTTTGGGGACAATTATTACCTTTCAACAGAGTTCCTGGGTGGTACAAATGGTTAAATGTTCAAGTATTAACTGAAAGGTTGGTCTTTCGAATCTGCCCGGAGGCACCTAGGAAAAAAGTCCTGACAGCCTGGTCCCTAAGGATCACACCCTTGAAATCCCTATGGAGCAAGTACAGTTCTACTCTGCAACACATGGGGTCACCACGACTCGGAATTGACTTGATGGCAGCTGGTTTGGTTTGGGTTGTTATATTTCAAGATCTCTAGGCGGCACAAAAGGTTTGAGCTCAGCTACTAACCCAAAGATTGGCAGTTCAAACCCACTCGGTGGCACCTTGGGAGCCAAGAAAACCCTACGGAGCCCATTTCTACCCTGTAACGTGTGGGGTTGCCCCAAGTTGGAATTCGTTCCGTGGCAATGGCTCAGTTTTTGGTTCGGTGTTACATTTCAGAAATTTTTGCTGGATACTTCACGTATCTGTGAGTCAGAATCAGCTCGATGCTAATGGGTTTGGTGTTTTGGGTTTGGTACTTTAAGTGAAAATATTTCTGCCTCTATAACACTATGCATTGCCATTATACTCTCTTGTTTATTAATGAGAAAACTGACTTCTGGAAATTAAATAACGTATGCAAGAACAGCTGGTGAGCAGGAAAGCCCAGCTGCAGCCGCCACACTGCTGCACACCAACGTGCGTGGGGCCCCCATTTCACAGCAGAGCCTTCCTGCACCTTGACACAGACACGGAAAAATTCTGTGAGAGTTTAGATGAGAGAAGATAGCTAAGATTTCAAATGCACCAGGTGTCACTCTGGTGTAGAAATAAAACCATGAAAAATGTTGACCAGCCCTGATCTGGAAGAATAGGCGGATTTTCCTAGTTTAAAAAAAAAAAAAAATCACCGTAGAAATCCTTCAAAAGATGTTCTGTTATTAATAATGCCTGAGACACATTGGTCTTGTTTATTCACATTGAGGAATGAAAATATCAGTAATGACCACAAAGGTTTTAAAAATGTGAAAAAAAATTGTAAAAACCTAAACTAGAAAATAGGAAGCAAATGGGTAGAAAATCTACTGGCTTGGATGTGAAGAGCAGTGCCTGGTGAAAAGTTTGTGTTCAATAATAACAAGTATTTAAAATTATGTCACTTCCAGAAGACTCCACTAGTTTGAAATAAAAAATAAAAGTTGACTTTGAAGAAACCATCCATTCCTTGTTCTCTCTGTTCAATAAAACGCCAAAGATACACAAAAGACAATGGTAGATTTTTTTTTAATGCATGATTTAGTACCTACTCTTCTTCTAGCGATTTGTTTGTGAGGTTTCATACCACACTCGATAAAGCGTCAACAACTACAACCCTGGTGCTACCTGAGCTTTGATGAAATATCTGGGAGAGAGAAACTTCTGGGGTCAGAAACTTATTTGCAGCGCTGAGTTTGCACACCATTGGTGTTTTCTCTATTGCCAGACAAATGGATTCGTGACAGCAGTTTTTGGTAAACTTAGTAAAGGTCGCTAACAATTAACAGATCGATGTATCATTTGAAACTTGATATTTTGCCTGGTATTAGGTTCTTCTTTTTCTTATTATTTCTAAAGCTGCCTGCCAGTTTCTAAGAAGTCTCAGTACATTTTCATCAGTCAGGAGAAGATAAGGCATTTGTACCAGTTGCCTTTATAGACTGAGTTGAGTAAGTGTCAACCCGCATCTTTCTTAGAGTTCCAGCTTACTCCAGAGAACACTTGTCTCTCTAGCATGAATGTTTAAATCCTTCACATTAACTGATCCAAAAAAAAAAGGAAAGAGTAATGAGGTAGATTGCAAGTTCATTTTACTGAGTACTACATTGTTTTTCCTGGGGCTCTCAGCAATAGCTGATAATTAACTGTCTTTAGATTTAAAAACAACAACAAAAAAAACAGATTTAGGCTTCATAAAAAATAATTCTTCTACTGTCTGTTCTTGTTTTATCAGTGAACAGGTCAGGAAATCTATATTTTCCAAACGGCTTGGGTCTTCTGTCCGCATAGCAAGGGGTGGGCTAAGGTTGTGACTTTTTCTGTTTGTTTTGATACAATCTGCCTGTGTGATAGAATTAAACCAAAAGACCTGTTGCCGCAGAGTAGATTCTGGCTCAGTTGACACTACAGGACAGAGTTGAACTGTCCCATAGGGTTTCCAAGGAGTGTCTGGTGGATTCACACCGGCAACCTTTTGGTTAGCAGCCAAGCTCTTAACCACTGCGCCACTAGGGCTCCATGACAGATTTACAGTTTTAGGAAAAAAAATCTACAGGGAAAATAGCTACACGTTGGAGCAAATACTCAGAAGGGCAGGGTATAATTTGTATTAAACATGGTGCCATTATTATAAAATCACCTTTTCCCTATTAATGTCTAGTCAAAAGGATAACAATTGGAATAAACTAATTTTTCTTTTATCTCCAACCTCACAGTCGTTGCTGTGTTTGAGCCCATTGTTGCAGCCACTGTGTTAGGCCATTCTGTTGAGGGTCTTCCTCTCGTTCACCGACCTTCTTCTTTACCAAGTATGATATCCTTCTCCAGGGACTAGTCCGTCCTGAAAACATGTCCAAAGTATGTGAGAGGCAGTCTTGCCTTCCTCGCTGCTAAGAAGCATACTGGCTGTACTTCTTCCAAGAAGATTTGTCCCTTCTTTGGCAGTCCATGGTATATTCATCATTCTTACCCAACACCATAATTCAAAGGCATCAGTTCTTCTTCAGTCTTTCTTATTCATTGTCCAGCTTTCACGTACACATGAGGTCTTGAGTCAGGTGCACTTTAGTCCTCAAAGTGACATCTTTGCTTTTTAACACTTTCAAGAGTTTTTTTTTTTTTTTGCAGCAAATTTTCCCAATGCAATAACAATGTATTGTATTAGCTATGCATTTTATTTTATTTACTGTGAAGATCCTCCCATCACTGTTCAATTCTTTTCAAGTCATTTTTTAATATGGAAGCACATCTCTCACTTGTTCTTATTGTGGGAAAGAGAGAGGTTTTGACAGTTCCCTTTGATTTGAGGACTATTTCATAAACTTCTAAAATATTATCAACTCTAACAATTTAAATTTTCACAAAAACATTTATACATAATGTTTGATATGGAAACTTGAAAGTATAAATACCATTAATTATACAAATAACCCAGATTTATATATACATAATGATACACATATTTATATGATATAAGCATTTCTAATCATCTTTAAAATAATGTGTTATGAGCTTCCTTCATTATTCTTGGAGTACACCGAATACATGCCTTACCGTATTACCACAGCTCAGTTGTTCATACAAGGACCTTGAAACTAAGTGACTTACCCAAGGTCACACAGTAGGTTATTTACTAAGCTATGTTGTATTAAAACAACGTTTAGGCCATGTTATAGGTTGTTTTTATGTATGCAAATTTACTCCTTAGGCACGATTTTTTATTTTGTGATTAGATTTCCACAGGGCATTTTTGACATTCCCATTAGCTTGATTCTAGTGGAAATTAATTTCATCTTGACAAATGTTATGAGTTTCAAAATATCCCCCTGTGCACATGTTTGCTGAAAAGGTTATTTGTATTACAAATGTTTGTGGCAGAGGTATCTAAGCCTGTATTATGCATACATATCTTTATATATATAATGCCATTATAAATTAACGAGATGGGTTTTCTGTAGCAACTTTTGGAAACTGATCTACAACTTTATGGTTAAGTTATATGCTTCACCTTATTTGAGTATTACGTTTGCCCTTTAATCTTAGAATTTCAATGACCTTGCTCTGCAATCGTGTGCATAAGACACCAAAAAATATAACTGGAGTTAATCAGTTCTCAAGCCATGTAACTAAAGGTAGCTATTCCGGTCTTTATTATTTTGGTCAGTGCTTTAAAACTCAAGCCAAGGCTTTTGGTCAGCAGAGGTCTTGGGGACATGAGCTGCAGCTGGGGAACCATCAGAATGCGGGTGACAGCGCTTCCGCGTAATAAAAGTTTCCTCATTCCTGAACTCAGGAATAACCAAAAGTCTGAAACATCTAGCAGGACAGGTGGCAGCTGGAAAAGCCCGGCCACACAGTTTTAAACCCGTAAGATGCTGTGGTTTAATGCAGGTGCATCTTATTCTAACACCCACCAAAATAAAACGCAATTACACATTACAGAATATTATTAATTTTACTTTATAGCAGAGTGAAGTTGTTTGTCTGGAACTCCTCAAATTATGTCCTAGAATTTCCTTGTGTTCTGTGTAGAAACCTCGAGAATAATTTCCTTTTTCTCTAGTCTGATAAAGATTTAAAATGAGCTAAAAATTAAAGAAAACAATCCAAGGTCCTCAGTAAACTGATCATTTCTCTTGCATTAGCCTATGTCCTTTCCCTCATTAAAAAAAAAAAAAAATAGTATTCAGAATGTTTTACCTACAGTCATAAAATGGAGTCTTCACTCTAAGGGCAGGTTTGAATTTAGAAGGAAAAAACTATTGCAACTAAGTTATTTGAATATGCAAATATGTGTGTATATATGCATAGACATTTTTATACTATGTGTGTGTTGTAGAGATACATGCGCACACGCACTCACCCTTTGAGTTTTTCTTCAGTAGGTTGATTTTTAACTAAACTTTTGTTTTCTACTTTCTTGACTTGGAAGGGGAAATGAGTGTGGATGTGAGTAGTATGTTTTAATCTTTCCAGCTGTTCCAAAGAAGAAAGACCCACAAAAACAGTTGCTTTTCACTTAAGAAATCATATCCCTTTACTACACAGATGAGGATACTCCCACTAAATTAAAAAAAAAAAAAGGAAGAATCTCAGCCGTCCAGTGTAATGCCTTGTTTTGCATCAGGTGTTGCACAAAAGGATGTGTGCAGCTGTTCTCCTTCAGTAAATGGCAGTATTATTGGGAAACCTTCTGCAATTTCATGCTGCTGGCTCCTGTTGCCATTAACCATTCAGAGAGAAGGCACAGATCCAGTGAGTGAGAACTGCACACTGAAAATGCCACTGAGAACCAAGATGGCGTAAACAATGACTCTGAGTTGAACCCTAAAGGCCCCAGCGAGCTCTAACGAACCTGACTTTTCCATTTCATTACTCAACTTTAGTGGCATTTTTATGCTAGTTGAGCAATTTAATTTTATTTTAAAGTGAATGTCTTTAGTATAACATGAAACGCTAGTTAAACATTGTTAATTCTACACAGTATTTTTTTTTTTTTAATTCCATTTCTTTTCTTGTGGCTATTACTGTCTGTTCTCTAAGACACCTTGTTTTGTCCTCATTTTTATCAGAGTAACTAAGATGTCAAATTTGAATGTTTTCATTGATTGGAATTCTTAAAACTTTAAGATAATATTTCAAAGTTTGAAATAAATTATTAAATAAATGGTAGCATGAGAAAATAAAAACAAAAAAATACAAAAATAAATGATATAGTAGGGAGGTAGGTGGATGGGTGGATGGATGGATGGATGGATGGATGGATGGATGGATGGATGGATGGATGGATGGATGGATGGATGGATGGACGGACAGATATTTATAATGATACTAAATCACCATTTTTGTCCTGGGTTATCTCTTCAAAGGAAATGAGAACATATACACCTAATTCTATTTAGTTCATGCTAGATATAACAACTTTTCACATTTTTATATTAGCAAAAAGGTAGTAGGGTTTTGTTGTAGAGTTTTCTCAAGAGCAGTGCTTGAAACCAGTGTCAAAACACCCCGTGTCTTCATAAGAGAAACTGAAATCATCCTCATACTTGACTTGTCTGTAGTCAGATCTTTCCATTTTCTATTTATGTTTTGAATAAATACAACATTAGATCAGTTATATTTTCTTTCACATGAAGCTTTGAGGGAGAGGAGCTATTTCCTTGTAGAGTATGGATCTGATTTGTGTTAAGAAGACTAGTTTTAGTTTTATTATTAGGCAATTGAAGGAATCACTTGACTTCTCCGTATCTCAGCCATAAAACAGTCATTGTAAAAAAAAAAAAATAGTCATTGTAGAAGCTGATTATTCCCCAAAGGTGATAGATGTTAATAAAGCTGCTTAGAAATGCAAGGACCATACCTTCTTTTTTGTAACTCCAGATTTCGAAGTTCAGATTCTTGTGTTTAAAGAGATTGCAATTTAAAGGATTTCAATGATGTTCCACTGTCTGAACTTTCTGTGTTATTTTAACAATAATGCCTTCTCTTTAGTTCCTCGAGAAGCTTTGTCAAAAAGCCTATTGTCACTTCAGCATAAACTTCCCAGGATGGAGCTCCTCATTCCTCCTCGGAGCTAATCAAGACCACATCTTTATTATCATTGTTGACAGCCCCATTTTTCTCTCTTTCTCTGCAGCATCATTTCATTCATTTTATTTATTGATCATCTACCATTTCAAGCCCAAGTCTCAGCTCTGAAAATCCAAAGATGAATGAGAGGCATTCCCTGAGTTTAAGGTGTTCACAAGCTAATGGCATAGTCAGACCAAAACACCTGGCCAAAATTCAATATTGTAAGTATGATGAGATGCATAACCAAAGGGTATGATGTCAACAAACATGCAGAATACAAACCAAGATTTGAAAGATCTGAATTTCTAACTGACATGACCAGTTCTGTACTAAAGGATAAAAGCAATTATTCAAGTGAGGTGGAAGGAGGAGAGAGAACATTCTAATTTAAGAAGAGAACAAAACAAAATATAAATATGAAATACAGAAACAGTTGTTGTTGGCTACCATTGACCGCATGTGGGCAGAGTAGAACTGCTCCATAGGGTTTCCAAGGCTGTGACTTTTCAGAAGTGGATCACCAGGCCTGTCTTCTGAGATGCCTTTGAGTGGGTTAGACCTGCCAACCTTTCAGCCAGTAGTTACGTACTTAACCATTTGTACCACCTTAAAATATAGAAACTCACAAATTAATTGGAACACTGAACCAACCCTACTTGGGATGAAAGTATGACACAGCCCTCCTCTCCTTGTCACTATTCTTAAAATTTTCTTGAGGGGACTTTTTTCCCCCTGCCTCTAGCTGAAATTCAGATGGACCTCATGATTTGCCTAGTCAGTTTCTTGAGTCAATTGCTAAAATGTCCAGTCTCATAGAATAGTTAAAACTCCCAACCTGATTTAAATGTAAAACCTCTCCTTTCACCCAGCTTGTACTTATAGTTGAGATCAGAGTTGTGGAAGCTTCTTCAGCCTTGCACGTAATGTAAAGAAGGTTGGAATTTTGAAGAAAATACTGAACCATTGACAGCATTTCATCAGAAGAGTGTAAGAGTCAGTTTGAGTTTATAAATACAGCTTTTTTTTTGTTATAATTGAATTGTGTCCCCTAAAAATATGTGTTGGAATCCTAACTCCTATACCTGTGGATGTAATCTCACCTAGGAACAGGGTTTTCTTTGTTATGTTAATGAGGCCACAACAGTGTAGGGTGTGTCCTAAACTTCTGTGTTTCAAGGAGCAGCAGACATAGAGACAATCAAGCACACATACAATCATGCACCGCTTTGGGCAACATTGGACCACATATAGGACTGTGGTCCCATAACGTCATAATAGAGTTCAGAAATTCTGATGGGAGAACAGGACATAGCACATTCTCATTCTGTGCTTGCGTATAAAGTTCTTGCATTTTATCTCCTTCTGGGAGTCTTTATCATTAGCAACATAAGCCTATCACTTGATCCTTATCTATGGTGGAGGTTTGTTAAACTGCCTTGAAATCTTCACCATAAAATACTATACTGGTATTACTTGTTTGTTTTAAATAGTCTTTAGAACTCTCTTTTATAAATGGAAATTGAAAGGCTGTTTATCTGAGTAATTAAATGAGGTACAAGTGGTTGGATATGAGAAGAGACAGTTAAATTCTACAAATAAAAGCCTTTCTGAGATAAGTCAATTACCTTTTGGGCTGAATAACTACCTTAGGCTTTATTGCTATTAAAGAAAACGTTATCAGCTTAGAACTTGAATTGTGATTGTAACTGTGTTTTCAGAAGGAATTTATATATATTTTTTTAAATAATATACTTGAATGAACTAATCACAATAGATAAACACTGAAGTGTTTATTTATCTGATTAAATATAATAATGACCCTGTAATATTTATATCATAAATATTAGCACTTACTATGGTTTTCTTCACAGGTGTTTAAGGAAAATAAAGTCTAATTTAAGAACAATTACAGAAATGTTAAAGTATACTTGTTATATATAAATTATCATATAGATAATCTGGGACAGGAAGAAGTGACATAGATAGTTAATAGGTAGGTAGGTAGGTAGGTAGATAGATAGATAACTTTACCAATTATCAGATTACTGGACTGGTGAGTAACCTGTCTGTACCCTCACGCTGTCATAACTGGTTAACTACTGGTATTACAGAGAACACAAAAGTTTTATCATTGTCCTCTAGGATGGTTTAACCCAATTACAGAAACAAAGCTAACACACATGAAAAGTAAAGCAATTTCTGTTAAACACTGTGGAAACACTTTAAGAAAAATAAACATCTAGAATTCACCTTTAATGAGAATCTAATATGTGCTGCATACTTCCCCAGACGTTCTCTTATTTAATTCTCACAACAATGCTCTGAGTGAGATTATTGAGATAGTATTTAGTTAAGACATAGAAGCTTAGTGTTATGGATTGAATTATGTCCCCCCAAATTATATATTGTAAGTTCTAACCTCTATGCCTGTGGTTATGATCCCATTTAGGAATGGGTTGTCTTTGTTATGTTAACGAGGAAGGATTAGTGTAGGGTGTATCTTGAGTCAATCTCTTTTGAGATATAAAGGAAATTAAACAAGCAAGAGAGCAGAGATGGAGGAAGAGAAATGATAAGCCACGTGAAGACAGCCCAAGAGCATAAGCTCAGAAGACACAAGGACCTCTCTCCAGAGTGGACAGAGAGAAAAAGCCTTCCCCTAGAGCCAGCACCATAAACTTGAACTTCTAGCCTAACACTAACAGTGTATTGCATTGGGCAGATCTACTGCAAAAGGCCTCTTTAAAGTGTTAAAAAGCAAAGATGTCAGTTTGAGGACTACAGTGTACCTGACCCAAGCCATGGTATTTTCAATAGCCTCACATACATGAGAAAGCTGGACAATGAATAAGGAAGACCGAAGAAGAACTGATGTTTTTGAATTATGGTGTTGGTGAAGAACACCGAGTATACCATGAATTGCCAGAAGAACAAATAAATTTGTCTTGGAAGAAGTACAGCCAGGATGCTCCTTAGAAACAAGGATGGCAAAACTTTGTCTTACATACTTTGGACATGTTATCAGGAGGGACCAGTCCCTGGAGAATGACATCATACTTGGTAAAGTAGCGTCATCGAAAGAGAGGAAGACCTTCAATGAAATGGATTGGCACAGTGGCTGCAATGATGGGCTCAAGCATAACAAAGATTGTGAGGATGGTGCAGGACCAGGCAGCGTTTCTCTCTGTTACACACAAAGGTTGCCATGAATCAGAACTGACTCAATGGCATGTAACAACTCTCCTCAACTGTGACAAAATAAATTTCTGTTTGTTAAAGCCACCCACTTGAGGTATTTCTGTTATTGTTGCACTAGATAACTAAGACAGTATGCTTCAGATGTGTGCCAAATTTCACAAAACAAGACTCAGATCTAGATCTATCTGATTCAAAACCCCTAATCTTTCATTACCCCACACTAGAGTAGTGGTAATAGAACAATATTACGGTATATTTGCCCTGCTTTTCATGTAAAAGTGGATTTTTTTGTGCGGTAAACTCTGTTACGTATGATTTACGTTCCTTTAGGTGGCATTATTTCACATTTATATAAGTTGAAGTAAATTCGCATTTGATTTTTGTGGAAAAACAAATCGCTTTTCCAACAGTCATTTCATTCTTAATTTAACCCCAAAATAGTGGACTAGGAAGGCCTCACATGATAGTAGAATTATCTACCTTCTCTGATTTTGGACATCTTTAGAAAAATAGATCAAAGTTTAGACTCCAAGTACTTAAACCTACTGTGAGATTTCAGACTTAGATTTGTAATACATTTTCTAACAAGTGCAGGTATCTCTAATTTTTTCCTTGTAGGAAGCAAAACAGAGACTATATCATGCACTTTTTATATCACTCATAGAAAGTAATATTATGCTAAGAGAATAAAAGTTATAATACTTGCTAAATACATCTGGAAGCAAGAACCTCACTACTGTCTAACTAAACAATTATTTTGCATTAAGGGACTTCAAGCCAGCAAGAATTGGGGACAGTCATAAAATGCTATTGGTGAGGCATATGGACCTGCCTAATATGTCTTAACTGGGGTTAAATTTCTCCCCCAAATATATGTATTTGCATTGCACGTACTTATATTCAGCTGTTGTCATCTTCACACACTTGTTAAAAATATACAAATCTTGGTAGTCTGGCCAAAAGTGCTGAAAAGATGGAGAGATCAGAGTTATTGAGAGGTGATCTGTGCCACTGCAAGGTGTTGGTGACTTTTAAAGCTGATTAGGCCTGGGGACATCTAAGATAACAACTTATGGTGACTCGGTATCTTCCAAACGTATCAATAGAGCCAACCTCAGTGGGCTTTCAAAATTACCTCATTTTATAATTCCATCCTGTCTACATGATCATAACGAATAAAACGAATGTGAAAGCTGAACAATGAATAAGGAAGACTGAAGAAGAGTTGATGACTTTGAATTATGGTGTTGCTGAAGAATGTTGAATATATCATGGACTGACAGAAAAATGAACAAGTCTGTCTTGGAAGAAGTACAAAGGACTAATATACTGCAACTAGGACAACTTTTTTTTTTTTTTAGGACAACCTCCACCAGACTGATCCCAAAACAACTAGATGGTGCCCATTACTACCACCGACTGCTCTGGGAGGGATCACAATAGAGGGTCCTGGACAGAGTGAGAGAAAAATGTAGAACAAAATTCAAATTCATACACACTCACACACACAAAAGACCAGGCTTCCTGGTCTGACACAGACTGAGAAATCCCAAAACTATGGCCCCCAGACATCCTTTTAAATCAGTACCAAAGTCACTTGTGAGGTTCACCCTTCAGCCAAAGATTAGACAGGTCTATACCCTTGACTGTCAAGTCACTTTCAACTAATAGCAACCCGACAGGAAAAAGCAGAACTGCCCCATAGAGTTTCCAAGGATCTTCTGGTGGATTCGAATTCCTGACTTTTTGGTTAGCAGCCATGCCTCTTAACCACTACGCCACAAGGGTTACACACACGTAACGGATGTGCTTCATAGTTCAACCACGACTAATGGGCACAGCAGCCCAAAAACCAAGACAAGAAGGCAGGAAGAGACAAGACAACTGGACAAATGGAAACAAGGAAGCTGGGATGGAGAAGGGGAGAGAGTTGACACATCTTGGGGTTGGCAACCAATGTCACAAAACAATTTGTGTATTAATTATTTAATGAGAAACTAATTTGCTCTGAAAACTTTCACCTAAATCACGCACACACTAAAAAAAAAAAAGTACAGCCGAAATGCTCCTTAGAAGCAAAGAAGGTGAGATTTCGTTTCACTTACTTTAGACATGTTACTCAGGAGGGACCAGTCCCTGCAGAAGGACATCATGTTTGGTAGAGAGCCAGTGAAAAAGAGGAAGAACTTCAATGAGATGGGTTGACACAGTGGCTGAGGGGCTGAAACATAGGAACAATTTGTGAGGGTGGCCCAGGACCAAACAGCGTTTTGTTCTATCACACATAGGGTCGCTATGAGTTGGAACTGACTCAACAACACCTAACAACAAAAACTTTAGAGTCCTTTCCAAACTAGATTGCAGTGTTGACGGTTATAACTCTCATACTTCGCAAGTCTTTGATTCAAATTTTAGAGAAATCAATTGCTTTATTTGGTACATGAATTGACAATGACTTTTTATGAGCTAAGTCTAACCGCGATGCCAGGACTACAAAAGAAAACAAGAAACATCAAGTCCACGCTCTCATACAGCTTATTATATGGATATGAATCAAACTTTATTTCTATGCTGGATTTTATTCAAACCAAATTCTAGTACCATCTTCATTATGTGTGTAATATCATTAAAATGTTCACCGGTGCAATTTTAACCACTCATCTTATCACATTCTTGTCTCACCTATATTTTTCCTCAGGTGCTGGCTTCAAATTCCGCTAGAACAGCAAACACCAGTCAGATTACATAGCCATGAATCACAGCTTACTCTCTTACTTATGTAACTATTAAAAAAATAGGGGGGAGAAAATCTTGGACAATCATGCCTAATATCTTGTTTTTAGATCTGTGGCAAACATTTTTATGAAATGGTCATTTCCTACTGAATGGATTTCTGGAAAATATTATGACACAGAAATGCAGAGTGAAGCATTGTCTGTTTTCCTCCATATACTAGTTATCAAATTCCAGTTGGACCAGACTTTGAACAAAATCAGCTGTCCCTGAATTGTTCTATTACTTCCTGCAATTCCCTTCCCCTACAGTTGTGGTTAAAGTTTATTCTATTTTAGGTATACTCATTTTTTTTTTCTCACTTTAAACTTCTCAGCATTTTCAGTTTTATTATATATCAGTATTATTTAAGAAAAAAATAAGTGTGCATCAAAAATAGATTTTTGACCTTTTCCATTTTATAGTACACTCATTCATACCTTCAACCATACTGTCTGTGCCTATCAGAGAAGAATGATGACACAGAAAAGATTAATGGGCATACAAAGTCTTTTGGAAAAAAGAAAAAACTTTAATAATAAAGCCCAAAAAACAAAAACCCATTGCCATCAAGTCGATTCCAACTCATAGAGACCCTACAGGACAGAGTAGAACTGCCCCATAGGGTTTCCAAGGAGTGGATTCGAACTGCTGACCTTTTGATTAGCAGCCAAACTCTTAACCACTGCACCACCAAGGCTCCCATTAGTCATTAGGAGAATTGAAATTAAGACCACAACAAAATACCCTTACACACCTTTTGAGTGGCTAAATTTGAAAAGGCCAAGTGTTAGTGAGGATTTTTGTAGGAACTGGATCTCTCATATACTGCTGATGTGCACGTAAAATAGTACAATCATCTTAGATAACTGATTGGAGGTCTCTTAAAACATGTACCTACCATATATTCCAGCTATTCCACAATTAGGTGTTTACCTAAGAGATGTGAAAGCCTAACTCCTTAGTACTATTTGCACACGAATGTTCATAGCAATTCTAATACCTAAATATTAGAAACAATCTAAATATCCATCAGTAAGTGAAAGGATAAGCCCATTGTGGTATATTCATACTATGGCATACTCTCAGCAATACATGTAATGGAATACTACTCAACAATACAAAGGAATGTGCTGTTGACAAACACAACTACACGGATGAGTCTCAAAATAATTACGTTGAAGGAATCTATTGAAATATGTTTGTACACAGTATATATATGTATTTGTTTTTATATATGTATGAATGTATGTAGATGTATATATATACATATGTGTATGCATATATATGTGTGTGTGTGTATGTCCCTAAGGAGTCCTGGAAACCCTGGTGGTGTAGTGGTTAAAAGCTACAGCTGCTAACCAAAAGGTTGGTAGTTTGAATCCACCAGGCACTCCTTGGAAACTCTATGGGGCAGTTCTACTCTGTCCTGTAGGGTCGCTGTGAGTTGGAATCGACTTGACGGGAATGGGTTTGGTTTTGGTTTTTAAGGAGTCCTGGTGGACAGTGGTTAACGGCTCGGCTGCTAACCAAAAGGTCAGTAGTTCGAGCCCACCGGCTGCTCTGTGGGAGAAAGATGTGGCAGTCTGCTTCCATAAAGACTACAGCCTTGGAAACTGTATGGGGCAGTTCTATTCTGCCCTATAAAGTTGCTATGAGTTGGAATCAACTTAACAGCAATGGGTTTGGGTTTTTTGGTTTAGGTGGCACAAATGGTTTATGCTAGACCCCTAAGCTAAGGGTTGGTGATTCAAACCTACCCAGTGGAAGAAAAGGTCCAGAGACTTGCATTCATTAAGATTACAGACAAGAAAACTCTTGTTCTCCTCTCTTCTACTCTGTTACACATAGAGTTGCCATGAGTTGTAATCATCTCAACAGCAGCCAACAACGTGTGTGTGTGTGTGTATGTGTGTGTGTAGTACATATAATATGATTCCATTTATACACAATTCTGAAAAATCCAATCTAATCTACAGAAAGAACTCAGTAGTTTGCTGGGAACAGGGGTGAGGGCTAGGGAGGTCTGAAGGTAGGGGTAACAGGAATGTTTCTGGGGTGATGGATATGTTTGATATTTTTGTAGTCATAATGGTGAGGCAACTGTATATGTATATGAAAACATCAGATTGTACACTTTAGTGTGTGTGGTTTATTGTATGTCAATTAAACATCAGTAACGTTCTTAAAATTGTTGGAAAAAAAGAATTCTTATAAGAAACTGTGAGATAATCAAACTAAAACAATAAAAAAAAATCAGAGTAAGACTATCATGTATATCACATATAGGAGACTGAAATAAAGCACAGGGCACAAGAGAAAAGTTCCCTTGGACAAGAAGAGAAAGCTGTCAGAAAAATGCAGACCATCATGATTTTATCTGTGGGGTTTCCCGATACATGTACGATGGCTGACAGGCTTACTGTTTAAAAAATACTCAGCCCAGAAAGAATTCATGCACAGTGCCAAGTTTTGAAAACACAAAATATCATATGGTTGAAAATTGCAAAAAGTTTTCTCAAATTACAGAGGTGTGTTTTAAATTCTTACATACAGGAAAGAGGTAACACCATAGTATGTTTAAGCTAAAGATTGACACCCTGAAAATGAAAACATAGGTTTAGAAGTGTGGGCCATGGTGGCCATTAAAATAACTGCTTTGTGTAAATTCATGAACACAGTTTAGAAATTGGCGGAGTAAAATTTTAAATAATTACAACCTTTTATTTGAAACAAATTCTTGACTATTTGCGGTGGGGTGCATTTGAAGAATGAAACAAACCCTGGAACGTGGCTTAAACCCTGACTAGGATGATTAAGATTTTTTCTCAGACCAAGTGTATGCTCTGTCTGTCTGTCTGTCTGTCTTCACTGGACACTCAGGCTGTACCTCAAACTTCCAGGCAGCCATCAGACTGCTGGGAATGTGACACACACCCACTGGCATTAAACCATTCCCTGGGCTCTACATTCATCTGTGATCGAGCCAGACACACAAGACACTTACACAGGGTAGGCAAAGTGAAAGCCATTATTATTATTTATAGAAAGTAAACTGTAAACAATGAACAGATTCCCAAAGGGGAAATGCTTATCCGTCCCCATATTACCTACGTCCACTCTTCCGGCTCTGGGCCGGCACGCCATGGCTCTGGTCAGACGGTGGGTTCACGGCACCGTTGCCCTGGCTGCCACCACACCGTCTGGGGGCCCGTAGGGCTCCCGGGGCTTCTGCCCTGTCACCAGGCCTCACTGGCCTTGCTGCTGGCTACCGTCGCTCTTCCCGGGCCTGTGAGGTTCTCTTGCCACCACGCTACCAGGGCTCCCACCGCAATGGCTGTCCATTTATAATTCCCAAACCATTTTTTCGCCTCAAAGACTGTTTCTGTTCTAAATGTATCATAAACCAAAACCAAACCTGTTGCTTTTGAGTTGGTTCTGATTCATAGTGACCCTACAGGACGGAGGAGAACTGCCCCCTAAGGTTTCCAAGGAGTGGCTGGTAGATTCGAACTGCTGACCTTTTGGTTAGCAGCCTGAGCTCTGAACCACTGGGCCGCTAGGGCTCCAAAAGCATCACATGACCTCCAGAATCACTGTGTACTTACCAACCTAGTTCTGGCTTGCTAATTCATTTTCCTATTTCCATCTGCTGATTCGGTTCTGACATTACTGAGTCTCTCTCTCTCCAACTACATTTTGAAACCGAAAGCGATATCTAGTTTATCCTCGTGTCCTAGTATTTAGCACAAAATGAGGCCCAGAGATAAGCTTTCCCTGAATTAATTGGACCCAACCTGTTGAGCGTTTCCTGGCTTTCATGTGGTTCTAGGTCCGATGCAGAGCTGGCCGGGACGGTTGCTAAGGCAGCTTCTGTTGTGAGCTACTGCGGCTCGAACCTGCCGCCAACCCCGGAAGGTATCTTCACAGAACACCCTTCCACATGTACTTTCTCTGGACAAAATTCCTGAGGCTTCGTGTGAGAATAAATGGAACTTCGAAAAAGTGTCTTCCACCTTGTAAGTCTTAATACTATAGTGATTAGATGCATCATTCGTTGTTTGGAATTCTCTATAACTTCAGTGATCATGAAAGTCAATTTGTTCCACTTCTTATGTATTTTACCAATGCGGAACTATCCTTGGGGGCTCTTTTAAGACTACATTAAATGTAATTACCTGGTTTCAAGTGAGTGAAACCCTAATCACTTTTGAAAGACAGTGCCTGCATGATACACATTGAAACTACATCCAATTTGTTTTACTCAAACAACAACGAGGGAAAACACTCAGTGACAGAAATACAATAGATGGTCTGATCTGGTATGCAGGGAGTACTTTCAGTAAGCCTAATCCTCACCTCCTAGAGAAAAGACGAATCTTCTTTTGTCAGCGATATAATAGTTCAATAACTCTACTTATATTTGTCACATGACACCTGCTCTGTTCTCCAAGAATAGAATCACCGGTAGATATTAAACACTTATCATGCCTTCTGCAGTTTAAAAATGTGGCATTACATTTCATTTACCTATTTCTCAAAGCAAATGTGAGCTAATCTATTTTTTTGTAATTTTCATTAATTAATTAAGAAATTTAGGCACAGAATGCAGGACGGACCTAGGTACACCATAAATTACAACCAGTGTAAAATTAAGAGTTTTTGAACAAATATTCTATGGATCCTGTTGTTCGACATGAAGCTTAGATTAATACTCAGGTTTGCTACATGATACATATGTGTACGTGTTTGCGTGTGTGTATGTGTGTGTGTCGATAGATGATGGGCGGGTGGGTGGATGGGTGGGTGGGTGGGTGGATGGATGGGTGGGTGGATGGATGGTGGATGGATGGGTGGGTGGATGGATGGATGGGTGGATGGGTGGATGGGTGGATGGATGGATGGATGGATGGGTGGATGGGTGGGTGGATGGATGGATGGGTGGATGGGTGGATGGATGGATGGACGGGTGGATGGGTGGGTGGATGGATGGATGGGTGGATGGATGGGTGGGTGGGTGGGTGGATGGATGGATGGGGGGATGGGTGGATGGATGGGTGGGTGGGTGGATGGATGGGTGGGTGGATGGATGGGTGGATGGATGGATGGATGGGTGGGTGGATGGATGGTGGATGGATGGATGGGTGGGTGGTTGGGTGGATGGGTGGATAGATGGATGGGTGGATGGATGGGTGGGTGGATGGATGGTGGGGTGGGTGGATGAATGGCTGGGTGGGTGGATGGATGGTGGATAGATGGGTGGATGGATGGATGGGTGGGTGGATGGATGGAGGGGTGGGTGGATGGATGGGGGGGTGGGTGGGTGGATGGATGGATGGGTGGATGGGTAGATGGATGGGTGGGTGGATGGATGGATGGGTGGGTGGACGGATGGCAGACAGACAGATGGACAGACGGACAGACAGGCAGACAGAGAGATAATAGAGATATATTTTGTTTCTCAGAGTTTGATTTATAAAAGATAATTTCATAGTAGGAAAATTCTTAAGAAAAAGTAATGAATCATTTAAAAAACTGAAGGAATATAGCAAGGGGCAAATTATGGAAAGAACAGCAAAAGGGCTTCTCAGATTACATAATTTCTGTACTACATAATTTGTACAGTTGGCCTTCTTGGTCTGAGGATAAGTCTTCCTAAGGTTGAAGCAGGGTTGAATGAAATCAAGAGAAGCCTTAAGGTGGTTTTGATGCCTCTAGATTGGCGTAGTGTTGGCCAAGTGGTTTCTTGGGGTCAAGGTGTGATACCCACTCCAAGGCTTAAGTTAGTGAAACGGAGTCTGGGACCATTTAGTCTGCAAGCCTCAAGTTTGCCATAATTCCCTCGAAATTTCGATATAAAAGGACCTTTAGAATCAGTTGAGGTTGGGTGTGTGGGAATGGAACTTGTGCCCAATGGAGCTATGGAGAATCTTGATATTAAATACTGCATCAAATGGGATTCCACTTGGACATACAGATCCTGCTCAGCAATTGTGAAAAGGGCTGGGTGACAGAATGTGGAGATCCACTGGGTTAGATTTAGAGGATGGGGTGAGAGGAATGAGCACATCAGAACAGACGAGCAGGAGCATGTGGGATACTTGTTGTGGTAAATTTGAAATATCCCTCATATCATGGAATGGGGGTGACAAGGATGAAAAGCTAAATTAGAACCTTGTAGGCCTAAATCCATATGCAAACCTTTTAATATTTTCTCATTTGAAGCTCAGTATGTACAAATACAGCATTACAAGGTCCAGGTCCCACAGTGAATTAGAATTTCAATTTTGAAAAGTAATGGGACTTGGATAAAGGAACCTGAGAGAATCTATGGTCCTCTAGCACCCCAGGGAGGGTGCTGGGCTAAATATGCCCTTGAGAGAGTTATATGAATATGGGTTTTAACTCCTTGGACAAATCCTGTGATGTACTGAAGGGTCATGCTTGGTCTTATGGCTACAATTTTGTTTAGTTTCTGCTAAGTGATATATCTGCTTGCAGACAATGAAAATCAGCACTCTGAACAAGTCTCCTTCACAGCCATGGCTTATTATAATTCAGTGCATTTTACCTACATAAATATAGCTAGCTATTTAGTAGCTATAGAAAGGTATATGTGGATTAAACCTAACTACATTTGCATTGCAAGACAAAATACCATTAAAACAAGAAGCAAAAAAAAAGCTTCATAAGACTCGGTTTTTATTTTTCCAACATGACCAAAATTTGGCTTTCCTTACTGGTTTATGAAGATCCTTTTACTCTCAAAGACTTTCACTTTTGATAGCCATGGGCCAGACTCATCTCTCTTCTTTCTAAAAGTTCCCTGTGGTTGACTGAGTGTCAGAACCCATCATGCAGAGTGCAACGGTGTTCATTTTATCTTTGCAGCTCAGAGCTGGAGACCAAATTGCCATCAGATCGGAGGGACTAAGCTGCGCCTGTCCTTCTTCTCTCATAGTCGGCCTTAGAAGCTGCCCTTTAGGGTGAGAGCTGAGCCTGCTGAAGTTGACAAGGCATACCCAGCTCACCACCTTCTTGTTACACCCCGCTCGAGCTGTCTCCTCTACTGTATCCCAGTGATCACACTTCTTCACTCTGAATGCTCACGTATAAATCTAAACCCTCCCCTTCTCCTGTTTATCTCAATCCTAAACTGCTTCTTAAATCTTAAATCTTGTTTATCCTATTTATCTCAGTCCTAAACTGCTTCTTAAATCTTAAATCTTGCTTTAAGCAAGATTTGATTTTGTTTAATGGTGTCTAATATCCTTACAGCATTTTTCACTTCATCTATCCCATTGCCCCCAACAGCAGAGAAGCAGGAATCAATATTTGTTCCAACACTATTGCCCTTTATTTCCCAAGATGCCTTCACCTGTTTACAAATACTCATCTTTGCCTCTTCCGTATTGGGTTGGTATTAGTTGCTCTTTAGCGCATCAATGTCATAAGCAACCCTGAGAAGAAGTCATTAACAAGAGATGACATATGAAAGACATATGAGGAGGAAGAAAAAGAAACACAATAGAAGTTAGTCAAAAGCGATGATAATTTCAAACACCGTTCAATTGTTATCAATTGCTGAGCAGAGGGAACCAGAGAAAAAAGGTTAGTAATGATCCTTTATTCAAATCACAAAACAATGGGTAGAACAAAAACTTTTTAAAATTAGGACAAGGATGTATAGAAACGTCACATAATCTCTGACATGTCATGTAGCTGGGAAGAGAAGAAATGTGCCTATTTTCAAAGTATTTTACTTCAGCGGATCTTTTCAATGTGTTTTTTCATCTACAGCTTGTCTTGAAACAGAGATTTCAGAGCGTGACCACACAGATTCATTGGATCAGATTATTGAGAGGTGGACTTTAGGAAACTTTGCTGAAATTTTTTGAAGATGACTTTTATTTAAACATACCTTTACGGTGAAAGTGAGAACTGGAATAGTAGGAGAGCTTCCTTTTGTATATTTTTTAAAAACTAACATATCTATGCTTTGCCTTAATTATTTTTTCCAGTATTGGAAATTAAATTTTTATTTAAGAAGTTTAATGAAAGAAGACTGGAGCATAGTAATTAAGTCAAATTGCCTGGATTTTTAAATAGAGTACACCACTTACAAAGGGTGGTTTCTGTGCCTCGGTTTCCTCATTTTGAAATAGAGTTAATTATAGTACAGCCTTCACATATTGTAGAGTATGTCTTTTAAAGACATACATGGAAAGTTCTCAGGAGAATACAAAGACGAGTGGGCTCTCATTTAACGCTAATATCGTTCTAATTCTACTGCTAGAAATACTTCAGGATGATGCCATGAGGGAATATCCTATAGAAATACTAACCTACTGAAAGGAAAATACAGTATATGGGAAACTACACCTACTCGTTTGATTAATGCTCTAAAGTAGTGATTTCTAGCTCATTCTTTCACTTAATAAATATTTAAAGCCCATTCCTGTGTAGTCAACTCTGACTCTTGGTGACTCCACGTGTGTCAGAGTAGACCTGTGCTCCATGTTGTTGTTAGGTGCCGTCGAGTCAATTCCGACTCACAGCGACGCTGTTTACAACAGAACTAAATGCTGCCTGGTGCTGTGCCACAATCGTTGCAATGCTTGAGCCCATTGTTGAGCAGGTTGTTAATAAGTCTTCCTCCAATCCTGATGCCAATTTCTTCTTCACGTAGTCCAGCTTCTCAGATTATTTGCTCAGCATACAGATTGAATAAGCATGGTGAAAGGACACAACCCTAAAGCACACCTTTCCTGACTTTAAACCTCACAGCATCCCCCTGTTCTGTTGAACAACTGTCTTTTGGTCTCTGTACAGGTTCCTCATGAACACAATTAAGTGCTCCGGAATTCCCATTCTTCACAATGTTATCCGTAATCTGTTATAATCCACACAGTCGAATGCCTTTGCATAGTCAATAAAATGCAGGTAAACATCTTTCTGGTATTCTCTGCTTTCAGCCAAGATACATCTGTCATAAGCAACGATATCCCTGGTTCTACATCCTCTTCTGAATCGGTTTTCAATTACTGGCAGTTTCCTGTTGATATACTGTTGCAACTGCTTTTGAACTGATCTTCGGCAAAATTTTACTTGTGTGTGATATTAATGATATTGTTAGATAATTTTCTGATTCTGTTGGAATGGGCACAAATAGGCTTCTCTTCCAGTCAGTTAGCCAGGTAACTGTTTTCCACATTTCTAGGCATAGATGAGTGAGCACTTCCAGTGCTGCATCCAATTATTGAAACATCTCAATTGGTGTTCCGTCAATTCCCAAAGCCTTGTTTTTCACCATTCCCTTCAGTGCATCTTGGACTTATTCCTTCAGTACCATTGGTTCTTGATCATATCAAACTCCTGAAATGGTTGAATGTTGTCCAATTCTATTTCGTATAGTGACTCTCTGTATTCCTTCCATTTTCTTTAATGCTTCCTAGATTCTTCAGTATTTTCCCTGTAGAATCTTTCAGTATTGCTGCTCTAGGCTTGTATTTTTTCCTTCAGTTCTTTCAACTTGAGAAATGCCGAGCATGTTCTCCCCTTCTGGTTGTCTAACTCCAGGTCTTTGCACTCTTCATTAGAATAATTTGTCTTCTTGAGCCACCCTTTGAAATCTTCTCTTCAGCTGTTTTATTTCATCATTTCTTCCATTCGGTTTAGCTACTCTATGTTCAAGAGCAACTTTCAGAGTCTCTTCTGACACCATTTTGGTCTTTTCTTCCTTCCCTGTCTTTTTAATGACCTCTTGTTTTCTTCATGTATGATGTCTTTGGTGTTATTCCACAACTAGTCTGGCTTTTGGTGACTGCTGTTCAGTAGGCCAAATCTATTCTTGTGATGGTCTCTAAATTGAGGTGGGATATACTCAAGTGTGTATTTTGGCTCTCATGGACTTGCTCTAATTTTCTTCAGCTTCAAGTTGAACTCACATAAGAGCAATTAATGGTCTGTTCTGCAGTCAGCCCCTGGCCTTCTTCTGATGATATTGAGCTCCTCCATTGCCTCTTTCCACAGATGTAGTCAATTTGATTCCTGTGTATTTCATCTGGGGAGGTCCACAAATATAGTCTCTGTTTATGTTGGTGAAAAAAGGTATTTGCAATGAAAAGTAGTTCTTACACAATTCATTCATGCAATATCTGGCACCGTTTCTATCACCAAGGCCATATTTTCCAACTACTGATCCTTGTTTCCAACTCCCAAGTTCCGATCCCCAGTAATTATCAATGCATCTTGATTTCATGTTTAACCTATTTCAGACTGCAGAAGTTGGTAAAAATCTTTAATTTCTTCATCTTTGACCTTACTGTTTAGTGCATAAATTTGAATAATAGTCTTATTAACTGGTCTTCTTTGTAGGCATTAATACATGAAAGAAGTTAATATAGGAAAGGCACGTAGCACAGCATCTGCCATAAGTAGTCACCCGAAGAATTATCCCCATTATCAATATTTTCTTAGGATGAAGACCAACAAGAAAACCAACTGGCAGTTTTATGTTTTTAAGGCCTGGTCCTTCTAGGTCCTGCTCCCTTGTTTCCGTCTATTAGTTAAAATAATAATAAAATCATATCATTGTTTGGATTTTCCCATCTACCAAAGACTTTAAAAAGAATGGAGAGAATATGAGTAGGATAGATGATGAGAAAGAATGAACCATAATAATTCTAAATGAAATCGAGAGGTGGCAAGTTTCTTGCATTCCAGATCAATGTAATTATTCAAGCCAGGTATTTAAGATCTCAGATTAGAAGCAGTCGATGAATCCCAGCAGTTCACTAGAAAGTAAAGTAGCCACAGGGCCTGGTTACGCAGAGATAGGTCCAGATTATGCTTGTCCCGTTCTACTTATGAGTAGTGCCTCCTTTCAGTCTCAAGTGTTTGGTTTAGAAAATAGGTTTCATGGTCAGAATATAAAATGATATAACTGTTTATCATGTGCCCAACTTACGGAAGCAGACTCAGAAAAATGCTTAAATGTTCAAATGTGATTTTTTTTTTTTTAATTCTGGTATCCACTTTCTAATGGGAGGGACTCCATGCTCTCCTGAATCCAGTTTTAATCCTCTTTTATCCTGAAAACCCCCAGCATATAAGAGCTCTAAGGTAAAAAGGTGATGAAGTGATTGCCAGCTAGTGGCTTTAGGTATTGACTATTGTCTAATGCTTTGAAAAATATGGAAAGTGATCGGAAGCTCCATACATAACACTTTTTGTATACCACAGAAAAGCACTATATGCATATCCCACTTGCATATGAAATATGAACTGAACTAAAAAAAAATTCAGATATAATCCTAATTTGATAGATTAAATATTAATTGAATTTTTTTTTCTATTTTCCATTCAAATAGACCTACTGCTACATTTAATTACTGTTATGGACTAAATTGTGCCCCCCAAAAATATGTGTCAGCTCAGTTAGACCAGGAATCCCAGTATTGTGTGATTGTCCACCATTTTGTCATCTGGCGTGATTTTCCTATGTGTTGTGAATCCTACCTCTATGATGTTAATGAGGCAGGATTAGAGGCAGTTATGTTAATGAGGCCGGACTCAGTCTACAAGGTTAGTTTGTATCTAGAGTCAAACTCTTGTGAGATATTAAAGAAAGAAAGAAGCCAGCAGGGACAGGTGGACCTCCTACCACCAAAAAAGCAGAGCCAGGAGCTGAGCGTGTCCTTTGCACCTGGGGTCCCTGTGCTGAGATGCTCCTAAACCTGGGGAAGATTGATGACAAGGACCTTTCCCCAGAGCCTACAGAGAGAGAAAGCCTTGCCCTGGGGCTGGCACTCTGGACTTGTAGCCTTATAAACTGTGGGAGGATAAATTTCTCTTTGTTAAAGCCATCCACTTGTGGTATTTCTGTTACTGCAGCACTAGATAACCAAGGCAATTACCAAAGTACATATACTTGGGAATACATATAAACAGATTTTGATTTATAAAAAAGATAATTATCCCAAAGTCACATGAAAAAGTCATCTCTCTTATTTTAGAGCTATAGTTTTTAAAAAAGAAGTAGCTACACTTGAATATTTATATTCAAAGTGTAATTAAATTCTTTGGGATATTTACTACTTTTGTGTTTTCTTTTGGTTTCTTCCAGGCAACCCTTTCTCTTGGATCTTTTATCAACAAGTCAATACTTTTCCTTATTACCAAAAGCTCACCTATCGTTTCCCAAAGAAAGATCAGATTTAATTGGGAAACTGAGTGGAGGCAGTGGACTTGTCTAGAACCGAACAGCGGCTACTAGCCACACCTTTAGCCAAAGTTGAGAGGCCTCGTGCTTACAAAACGTATATGGCCAAGGAGCAGGTGGAATTACTTCATGGCTATTGTCTAAGAAAATATTTACAGTGGTAAAATCCTTACCTTCCACGAGGGAGATCCTGTTTGGTTTCCAGCTAAAAGGAACCTCATGCATAGCTAGCACTCGTCGGACAGTGGAGGCTTGCGTGTTGGCACGGTGCTGAACAGGTCTCAGCAGAGCTTCCAGAAGAAAACCAGAAAAATCAGCCACTGAAAGCCCTGTGAATCACGACAGTTCGATCCCTGTGTGCGTTTGGTGACCATAAGTCTGGGGCCAACTTAATGGCAGCAAAGAACAACAAAGTTCTTCTATACTAATGATTAACCATCACAATGTAGATCTGAGGGGAAAAAAAAAAAAACATTGCCATTGAATAGATTCCAAATCTGTATTTTTTCAACATATTTAATTTTATTCATTTTAGCTGTTTTAAATTGTATCTCTGAATGTAATATTAAAAACAGAAACAAAGTTAGGCTTTTTCCTGCATCTCCATTTATCTATCCTGAACCTTTGGAATTTGTTTCATTCAAAGCCATTAATTATATAAAAGGGCATTTGTGATCCCCTACTTAATTTCTTCTATATTGCTACAAATGGAATGAATATTCTAATTTTCCATTTTATTTTCCACAATATTTCAGAGAAACCAAGTGAAATTGAAATCTTGGTTAAAAGTACACAATTTAAGTAACTTATAGGTACTAAATACTTTTTTGGGTAGTATTACACATTTTAAGTAGCTGAATATGATCAATGTAGACAGCCTACTTAGATACCTAAATCGGAATTTTAAAAATTCGATTATTTTATTCATATTTAGATCCCACTGTGACTTTTAAAGTGATGCAAATGGCTAAGCGCTAGGCTGGTAACTAAAACATGGGTTGTTCAAATCCACCCAGAGGTGCAGCAAAAGGAAGGCTTGGTGATCTACTTCTTTCAAAAGGTCACAGCAACGGAAAACCCTGTGGAGCACAGTTCTACTCCGGCTCACGTGGAGCTGTCATGAGTCGGCAACTGTTTTGTTTTCTGGCTAACTTTTATGTCAAAAATTATTTGTATGACTTTCTTGCTGTAGATACTTACATTAGTCCTTGGATTTTAAATAATCATTTCATTTTTACCAACTTACAAGAGGTCTGTCACTTCAAGAATATTTGGGGGTCTATCTTAAAAAAAGTCTTCCAAAATGCCTTTTTCCCAGATTTAATTGCACAGATAGAGTTCCCTCAGAGGAGGAATACAAGTATAGTTTTCTTTTAAAACAGGAAACCATATTGCCACAAAACAGTAATCCATTAGTCTGCAGAATGTTCTGTCAAAACTTGACTGTAGGGTACTTCTCATAATAACTTTTAGATTAAATCTATATATCATTAATATCTTATAAAAAGAGCAGGCAGATTTCTGTGAAGTTATTCCCTTATAAATCACCCACATATACTATTTCATGTCAACAAGAAAACAGATAAGACTTTTCCTAACATATATCATTTAAGTACGAACCTTTGAATTCACAGATAGGAATCGTCTAGTAGAAAACTGTATGATCTCAGTAAAGAGACAAGATCACTAATGCTATAGCCCTGGTGGCGCAGTGATTAAATGTTTTGCTGCTAACCAAAAGGTTGGTGGTTTGAACCCACCAGTCGCTCCTTGGGAGAAAGATGTAGCAGTCTGCTTCTGGTAAAGCTTTACAGCCTTGGAAATCCTATAGCTCAGCTCTACTCTGTCCTATAGGGTCTCTATGAGTCAGAATTGACGGCAACGGATTGGGTTTAATGAGTTTTTATTTCATATTACAACAGTGAGAATAAGCATAAGAAGCATATTTTTGGATATAATATTGCAATTGTAAATCGTCATCAAAACTTTAGTTGAATCCTTTAGAGTGACCATTGCGTGACTTGGATACATGTCACATTCTACCGGAAATGAGAACCAGGGTACCCTTGGGTCAATGACACGTTTTATCACCAGAACCAGAAACAGCCTTAGAGCTACTAGGCCTGTTTTCTAAAGACTGCATTTGAACGTCAACATCACAAAAAAGTACAATGTTGAATTTCTCTCCTAACCCCCAAAATTTAAATAGGAGATTTTAAGTTTTCCCAAAGAACAACTCGTTCATCTGCCTGGTAATATATTTTGCATCTAACATGTCATTAATTAACTTAATAAAACAAAGCACTACCGAAACTAAGATGTTATCCATTTAGCCAGTCAAAAATAGCCATTGGTAAAATCTAAAAAAACAGATGAAACCAAAATTGTTTTTCTTGTATTTTGGTAATTAGACTAAATATTCAAGAAAATTCAGTTAATGTTTGAGAAAACACACAAAGGCAGGTCTATAGCCTACTCTGCTAATGATTCTTTGACTATGTCATGTTTTTATTTTTTTAATAATGAACAAACATAATAAACTCTTTGAAGTTTATCATGACAACATATTTGACAGACATTTGCTGACATTTTTTTCATAAAGTCTAAAAGAGACATTATCTTATCATCAGTAAGCGACATACCTAGATGCTATTCTGTTGTCTGAAGAAATGTATTCATTGGTGCATGCTTCAATGTTAATGGCTCCATTGTCCATGTATAGGAGAAATATTTTTTTAAATATCTATTTGGACATATTACTGAACATTTAATTTTTTTGGAAACTTTATTTATGCTATTAGTAATCTCTTAAATGTGATCTATATTCTACCTAGAAGTAATTACAAGGAAAGAAATTTCCTTTACTATAAATTAATACCTATATATTTTATTATATTTCCAGTTTTGCTTTAGCTCTGAGAAAGCTGAAAGCCAAATGAGGTATATCATAATAACTGAATTTAAAATTCTTATGAGCATCTGCTATTTGAAAAGGAATTTTCTTATTTTTATTCATAAAACATATATTGTTCCACATACATTTTAAGTTTTTAATCTACCTTAACCGTATTAGGGAAGTAGGGAGGACAAATGGAACTGTATTTTGGTGTATTTTGACCATGAATACATAAACACACCCACTCCTCACTTATTGACATGGTTAGGTTCCAAAGACCAGGTCATTATGTGAAAATGGGCATTGTGCAAAAATGGAGGATGAGCACATCAGATCACAAAACGGTGGATGACTGCATCATTACATAACTGCCAAATCACTGAGAAGCACGGCCCAGTCAAGTGAACACATAACCTTAGCCATCACAGCTAGTGTTACTCTTGTCTCACACCTCAGCATTCGTTACTGCCAGATGTACATCACTAACTTTCAAAATAGTTGGATAGTAGTTTGTTTATTATTGTAAACGTGAAATATCGGCTAACGAAATATTTGCTTAAGTGGGAAGCAGGTATATGAGCATTCTTTATGTGAGGAGCATTTTTACAAGAACAGTTCAAAATATTAAACTATTGTTTTGTAGATAGGTAGGTAGGTAGATAGTAATTATAACATGGTTTTGCTAATCAGTAAAATGTTGCTAATGTTTGGAAATGTATTATGTGATATATCTGGCATTTCAAGCCCGTGGTGGGGGGGAGATTGTTTATTTTGTAAGATGGATTGTAATAAATGAACAGCCATTTGGAAAAGAATAAAGTGAGATACCTACCTCACACCTTATAGCAAAATAAATTACAAATGTCAAATATAAAACTAAAAGAAATTTTAAAAGGTTTTTTTTTTGGAGTTTTGGATTGGAGAAATTTGTTTTTTGTTTTTAATATGGCAAAAAACCACAAACATATAATTAAATATGTTAACTAAATAAAAACTAAAATCTGCATATAAAATAATTCTGTAAACAAAATAAAAGATAAAAATTGGGGAAATTTTTAAAATTCATTTAGTAGATAAACAGTTAATATTTATAATATGTCCAACATTCTTACAAATCAGTTGGGAAAAGAATAATTGTTCAGTGATCAACTGGGAAGGCCATATACATGTGGAGGAAACCTCAACCTCACTGATAAGGGAATAGATAGAATTAAAGCTCCACTAGGTAATACATTTTATCTATCAGATTGTTGTTGTTAGTTGGTGTTGAGTCAGCTCCAACTCATGGCGACCTCACGCACAGTAGAACTAAACGTTGCCCGGTCCTTTGTCATGTCCATGATTGTTGGTACGTTTGAGTTTATTGTTGTGGCTATTACCTACCAGATGAGTAAAGCTTCAGTGAGAGTGTGAGGAAAACATTCACCCTCATGCATTGTTGGTGTAAATTATAGACTCATAAAGCCCCTATATAGGGGATTTGGCAATGTCTCTCAAAATTAGAAATACATAACTGCTTTTGCCTAGTTGCCTAGTAATCCTGCTTCTAGGATTTTATCGGGTCCTGGGTGATGTGTGCACAATAGGATTCATCAGGAAATAAGTATCCAGCTGGTCAAATCAACCCTGACACGGTGGAGCACTATTCAGCCACTGACAGAGTAAGACAGCTCTTTCCGTGCTGCCCTGGAATCTGGGATATGTTGTGTGTGTGTGTGCATGTGTGTGTGTGTGCACGCACAGGCTTGGGTGTGTGTTAAGTGACAAGAGACAGCCTGAGTCTAGCATGTGTAGGGTGAAAACATTTGTGTTAAAAGATAAAAGAAATCATGCTCATGTATTTTCTCAAGGGAGATGTCATTATTTGGCTGGGATTGTTCAGCTGGCAGCAAGAGACAGATGGGAGACACAGTTTTCATTTTGGCATCTTTTGTATGTTTTTAAACTCATGCCTTGTGTGTGTGCATGTGTGTGTGGGGGGGGTGGGTATGTGGGTGTGCATACAGTAAATTTAGTAGTGTTTCCCATCTTTATTTTTTAGGTGTTTACTAAACATTGCCATTACATGTTTGAAGAATTCATGTGGAAAAGTGAATTATTCTCACTCCCCTAAATTTATGTTTTATGCACTGAAAGAACACATGACGCATGCTATATGAATGAGTCTGGTGTTTCAAAGGGTGCCAAAATGTTTTTTCACAGGATCAGAAAACCAGATATTTTTATAAGACAAAACCCAAACCCATTGCCATTGAGTCAATTCTGACTCATAGCGATCCTATAAGACAGAGTAAAGCTGCCCCATGGGTTTCCAAGAAGCAGCTGGCGGATTCAAACTGCTGATCTTTTGGTTAGCAACTGAGCTCTTAATCACAGCACCACCATGGCTCCTTTATAAGACAATATCTATCTAAATAACTAAATAAATAGTTATCTAAATAACTCAGTAAAACTCAAGACGTGGGTATGCGGCCAGCCCTTCAGCTTATTACATACGCAGTTATGGTAGGTCGCTTAAGCTCCATTCACTTAGCATTCAGTAGCCAAAGCTCTCTCTCTAACCCACAGTAACGTAAGATTCCAGGGGTGAAACGTATGTGAAAATGTTGTGTAATATTAAAAAAAATCCAAACGTAAATCATTAGTATAGAAAATATGAACTTTTCAGAAGAAAACTTTAATAAAGCATGCATTTAAGGTAGATTATTTATTTATTTATTTTTTATTAGCAAAATTACTACAGATTTTCCTATCTGCTGGCTTCTCCCCCTAGGTGCAAATGTTCCCATGCCAACCTTGCATCAGCTGAAAGCTTAACTTTACCCAGCTCTCTCCTTGTGTATGTCCTGGGTCTTGTTCCTAAAGAACTCTGTCAATAAATTAATCCTGCCTTTTTGTTTCTTTCAACTCTCTCTAGACTACTTCCTTCTGTGTTAGAAAAAGCATAATAGGTTAATTTCCACGCCTAAGGGATTCGTATATTTACTTATTAATGACGGTGGGATTAAACCCCTTCTTTTAAGGCATCTCGTGGCTTTTTCTCTAACTATGCCAGGCTTTTAGGTGAGCTATTTAAGGCTCCCCTGAAATAATAAAGGAAAATGTGTGATCATCTTTCTGATTTAGGAGAAAGTCCATTTGCTTGCAAGTAGTTACGTTCCGCAATTGAAACGAATGGAGGCTTTTTAATATATATATAAAATGTTCTAGATGAATGTCAAAGTTTCTAAATGGAAATGACCCAGTCTGATGAAAGATTGAAGCAATATCACTATTTAAATGCAACATGATTTTTATCATCTTCCATGAAAATCTCGTTTTACTACAAATGGCGCTGCAGCTGTGAGAGCCACACACAGTGCTCAAGACAATACCATACCTAAATGATCCAGCAATGCCTATTTGGAAAGTTTTAATGTAGGTTAATCTATTTTTTTTTTTTTTTTAATTTAGAGAAAATGATCAAGCCCTCACAGCCTCACCACAACCTCCACCGTTTTCAGGCATTTCTGAGGATAATAGAAGGTAGTGAGCAGGAGCGGCTTTATAATAGAGACAGCTACAATAGAACATTGTTTTGGTAGGCAGTAATAGAGCTGAGAACAGATTAAATAGGATTGTCTGGGAGAGCTAACAATGGGAAATATTGATTAGTTTCTGATTTCCACTTTTCATGATTGGCGGCGTGTG